>NC_064626.1:648041341-648674341 GCF_023864275.1 Schistocerca cancellata | reverse complement strand
CTTGTCGCTAGTATCAATGCTCTTGTTAGACAACATGACAATCGAGTTAGTTTTTTACCTCCATGTTTGAGAGATATCGGAGGTAACTAATTACCTTCAAAATTATATCGCGTGGTACACGCAGAAAAAAAGACAGTGACCAAGGCTTTATTGGTCAATTATGAGACTAGACCACGTTGGAAACTGCTGTCTACTCTTGCTCCGTCTTTCGAATTTAGTTGGAAACGGCAGCAACCCATGCCATTTCTTGTCTGAAGCGGGACTGCCAGAGCCTTAGAGGCTCATAAATCTTGCGAGGGAGGGGAATAAAAACAGACAGAACGAGCAGAAAGCGGCAAGACATGCTTGAGGGATTCATCTGTCCCCTCTAAGTACTTTGAATGACGTGAACAGCGACAAGTCTACTTCAGCTAGACCGAAACCTCTGCCAGTTCTACTTCCTTAAAAACCACGTTCAAAGGAAAAAAAAGAGTTTGAATTCAAGCATTCACATTCTTCTATTTATGCTCCGAGGACAGGATACGCAACATCTTAGAAAGACATTACATACTCCTATATTCATTTTTTTTTAAATACTTAAAACTCTTGTAAATATACGTAGTTCAGAATAAATTTAAAAATTAACATACACAAAGTGTCTAATTAAAGAGAAGGAGCATTTAATGAGAAAAATTCGTTATTTACTCATTCAGATCTTACACGGATCAAATACATATTGTAGTCTCTCTCGGGATAATGCAGTGGATAAGGCATCGGACTCTTAATGTTACACTTCCAACAGCTAAGAAACAATGTAGTTAATCTAGTTTCGTGGTTTACAAAGTAGCGTTATAAAAATGTATTTACACTTTTTCGTTCACGTCTCTTGCAAATCGATTAGGTGCTCACTTTAAGGAAATACACTCCCCTAACAAAAACGTGAAGCACACAGACGATGAGTTCGAATATCAGTCTAAATTCATACGCATCCAGTTTCCTTTCATATAATGGTTTTGTTAAGTTTTGTTGGTGTTGGTATTAGCTGTGGTGTAGTAATATTAATACAAGTAGGTGCTTTCTTAGTAGAGAATTTCGATACCGCTGTTCTATAAATAGTTGTACTTGTGTAACTGTACTTAGGTAACGTAGACGTAAAGATTTTTCAGTAACTGTAAAATTTTACCATGAGTGACAAGTGTGTGCTCTGTCGTAGGTTTGTGAGTAGTGCATTACGGTGTGGGATTTGTTCAAAGTATTGTCATTGGGAGCAATGCAGTGGGGAAGCCAGTAGGCATTCTAGGGAGATACTCCCCTGGGAATGCAGAGTCTGTAGTAGAAATAAGTTGATAGAGGAGCAGGAGCGTAAGATCTGTGCCCTTCAGGTGCAGTTACAACGCGAAAAGGAGGAACTAGATAGGATGAGGAGGGTGAAGGGTGGTGGGGAATGGGAACTGGCAGCTGGCAAGAAGGCAGCTAGGAGTAGGAAGAATTTAGACAGTTATACTTCGCGTATATGCAATAGCTTTGACCAACTGAGTTGAGTGGAGAGGAGCCTCTTGTAGCTGTAGATGTAGGTAGCATGCAGCAGCCCTTATCAGTTAGGAGGCCTAGGTTAGTTGCAAAGTCAAACAGAAGGAAGAAGGTTCTGCTGCTAGGCAGTTCGCACGGTAGGGGTGTGGGCCAGCAGTTGCAGGAAGTGTTGGCGAGTGAGTACCAGGTCACCAGCATTGTGAAGACTAGTGCAGGATTGGCTCAAGTGACTCACAGCATAGGGGAGTTCTGTAGGAATTTTACAAAGGAGGATCAGGTAGTGATAGTGGATGGAGCAAGGAACAGTCTAGATAGGAACGGGGAATATGATTTAGGTGGTGACCTGGTAAAGATATCAACTCAAACTGGTGGCACTAATTTGCATTTCGTGCAATTGTTTTAGCGTCATGATCGGTCTCATCTTAATGCGGCTATTAGGCGTGTTAACATGTGGCTGCAGGGGGCGCTGATGGCACAGGGCATGGCTCACAATTCAGTGGTGCCAGTTGGATCTATGAGCAGATCAGGTTTCACTAGGCATGGCCTGCACATCAGTAGGTATGGGAAGGAGAGGCTGGCAAAGCTTATAGGTGACAGTGTAGTGGGTGGGATCACTCGTGGAAAAATTCCTGTAGTAGTTGGTGTTAGAGGTGCGCCTGTTGTAGATTGAAGTCGGCTAATAGGTATACTTGCTTAAAGGGAGTCCCTCTAACTAAGGGATGTCATGTTTCCAAGTAGAGAAGTAATTAGCATATTTCATCAAAATATAAGAGGTATTAGAGATAAAGTAAGTGAACTGCTTATAGATATTGACTGTGAAATTATTGGTGTGTCGGAGCACCACTTAAATAATTTGACAATTCAGAGGCTTCCTTTACCAGCTGGCTGTTTTTAAAGGAGTTCCTAGTGGGATGGAGGAGCGGCTTTGTACGTAAAAAAACAGTATTCCGTTTGAGTCCATAGACATATCATGGCACTGCACTGAACAGATATTTGAATGTTGTGCAGGAGCAGTTGAATTTAGTGAAACTAAACTTCTAATTGTTGTTGTTTATAGGTCCATTACTCCGACTTCAGAGCATTTCTGCTCAAGTTAGAGAGGGCTCTTGATTCACACTGTAGGAAGTACCAGAAATAAGTTATATGTGTTGATTTCAATATACATTTTGTGTATGTTGGTGCAAGAAAGAGGATGTTGGTAGATGGCCTACATTCATATGATCTGATACAGGGCCGGCTGGAGTGGCCGAGCGGTTCTAGGCACTACAGTCTGGATCCGCGAGCCCACTACGGTCGCAGGTTCGAATCCTGCCTCGGGCATGGATGTGTATGATGTCCTTAGGTTAATTAGGTTTAAGTAGTTCTAAGTTCTGGGGGACTGATGACCACAGCAGTTAAGTCTCATAGTGCTCAGAGCCATTTGAACCATTTTTTTTCTGATACAGACTGTGATATTTCCAACTAGGTTGCAGGGGAACAGTAGCTCAGCTATAAAAAAATGATTCAAATGGCTCTGAGCACTATGGGACTTAACTGCTGTGGTCATAAGTCCCCTAGAACTTAGAACTACTTAAACCTAACTAACCTAAGGACATCACACACATCCATGCCCGTGGCAGGATTCTAACCTGCGACCGTAGCGGTTGTGCGGTTCCAGACTGTAGCGCCTTTAACCGTTCGGCCACTCCGGCCGGCAGCTCAGCCATAGACAATATTTTTATTCATTCTTCGTTACTAGATGGGCATTATGTTAGTTAAAGGGTGAATGGCCTGTGATACCATGATGCACAAATTTTAAGACTAAAAATATTTTGTACTCAAACCTATTGAAACGTCCCCTTGGAAAAATTATGAATCACTCTACTGGTAAACCTCTTACGTTATTTGATTTTCAAACAGACGAGCAAAACTGAACGAACTCAAGACATTTTTCTCTTTACCTATTCTGCTCATCGCTAAACTGACACACAATTTTTTTTAGCGCAACGCAATCTGACTTTCAATAATCCCTACAAAAGAATGGCCCTGACTAACAACAACCTATACCTTTCATGAATCACTTACCTCTCAAAATTCTTCGTTACTCAAACTACTGCAATACAGCGAGAACCAATACTGCCAGCTAAGTAAAAGATACTAACACCGGAGGCACTAACTACTGATAGGCATAGGCAGCAAATGAAAATTTTGGTAGAGTACAAATGATGTATTTACCTTAATAGTGTTCAAAAGTCATCAGATATATATATATATATATATATATATATATATATATATATATATATATATATATATATATCAGTTAATGACATCCAGTTTTTCAAATGTTCATTTTCTGATGGACACACGTCCAGCTCCTCCGCTCTCAAAATTCTGCCATCTCTCTTCACATCCACCACTGCTGGCGGCTCACCTCCAACTGCACAACGCTACGCGCTGTTCGCATCTAATGCCCAACACTACAATAGCGAATATTATAACGATGCTAACCAGCCACAGATTGCACACAGCACAGTCAGTGATTTTCATACAGAGCGCTACGTGGCGTTACCAACATTAAAGGTTAACAGCCTACTTACACCATGTAGGAAAGTTAATCCAACAGCAATAGAGAGTTTTTTAAAACTTGTCAGGGAGCAAGAGTGGCAGGATGTTTATAGTGCCGATAACATAGATGATAAATATAACGCTTTCTTTAACACATTTCTCTTGCTCTTTGAGAGTTGCTTCCCATTAGAACGTTCTAAACGGGGTACTAGTGGTAATGGGCAGCCCAGGTGGCTGAGTAGTGGGTTGAGGATACCATGTAGAACAAAGAGGGAATTATATTAAAATGTTAGAAGTAGTCACAATCAAGCTGCAGTAGCCCATTACAAACAGTGTTGTAAGGTGCTTATAAATGTTATTAGGAAGACAGAGTATGTGCCATGCAAATAGAACAGCTAATTCACAGGATAAAATTAAAACCATATGGGTAGTTGAGAAGGAAGTGTCTGGTCAGCAGCACAAGGTCAACGATATAAAGTCAGTTCGCAGTAAAAATATTTCTGTTACTCATACATAAGATATATGTACAATATTTAAAAATCATTTTCTGAGCATCGCTGGTGAATGAAATAAAAATTTAGCTTTTACAGGGAAACTCTCTTGGCAAATGCCTTTCCGGGATTGATGTCTGAAGTACTCCTCTGTGATATTGACAAGGGGGAGATTGGCTCAATAATTAAGTCACTGAATACTAAGGACTTTCATGGTTATGATGGAGTGCCTAACAGAATATTAAAGTACTGTGTTGCACATGTTAGCCCTGTATGTAGCCATATTTATAATTTTTCCTTTGGGAATGGTCAATTTCCTGAACGATTAAAGCACTCAGTAGTAAAGCCGCTTTATAAGAAGAGTGAAAGGGATAATGTAGACAATTTTAGACCTATCTCTATGCTATCAGTGTTTGCTAAATTTATTGAAAAGGCTGTGTATGAAAGGACAATTGATCATTTTATATCACACGATTTTCTATCAAATGTACAGTTCGGCTTTAGAAGTCGCTTAACAACAGAAAATGCTATATTCTCTGTTCTCTGTGAGGTTCTGGATGGGTTAAACAAAAGGATTCGAATGCCAGGCATATTTTTTGATTTAACTAAGGCGTTTGGCTGTGTTTATCACAAAAATATTGCCCCAAAAGTTCGACCATTACGGAATACGGGGAGTAGTTCACAATTAGTTCACCTCTTACTTTAGCAACAGACAGCAAAAGGTCATTATTCACAATGTTGAGGCGCTCAGTCCGGAACCGCGCGACTGCTACGGTCGCAGGTTCGAATCCTGCCTCGGGCATGGATGTCCTTAGGTTAGTTAGGTTTAAGTAGTTCTACGTTCTAGGGGACTGATGACGACAGATGTTAAGTCCCATAGTGCTCAGAGCCATTTGAACCACAATGTTGAGAATGGCTGTGATGTGCGATCTGAGTGGGGTACGGTCAAGTGGGGGGTGCCCCAGGAATCAGTGTTGGGGAGAGTCCTGTTGCTTATTTATATGAATGATACGCCCTCTAGTATTACGGGTAACTCCAAAGTATTTCTGTTTGCTGATGACACTAGCTTCTAGTAAAGGATGTTGTGTGCAACATTGGCTCGGTTTCAAATAGTGCAGTTCATGACATAAGTTCATGGTTTGTAGAAAATAAACTAACACTGAATCACAGTAATATTACTTAAAATCCGTCTTGATTGCAATATTTTTATTCATATGACCGGTTTCGGTTCATTCAGAACCATCTTCAGATCTGTAAAAATAATTATACTAATTTACTATTTCACGGAAGCAAATCTTTTTCATCCTATCTAATCAACATCAAATGTACCAGAACGTACCTGATATTTCAGTTACAGGAGTAACCCGTCCAAATCCAGCAACTTTCACATGCTATGTCACAAAAAATTGGTTGGCAGAGTGTACGTCATTTATATTAATTATAACACTATTACCGACAGGTGGCGTCTGGTACATTTGTTACATTCCATGTGCACATACTGTATTCAGTAAATCTTTTTTATATTAAAAATATTTAATTAAAATATGTAGATGTCAAAGTTAAAATCTGTACTTGTCAGGATTAAAAAACAGTAAAATTATAATTTTTATACGATCTAAAAAGCATAGGGCGATTTATATATCTATGGTGCTGGTGTGAACTTGTTTTCCTCTACGGTCTGCTTTCGTGGTTCCCGCCAGTTTGGTGTTGTGCCGCGGTCCGCTCAGTCGTCTGATGTCCATCGCCGCGGGCAAGAGGGCCGCACCGGAGGGCCCCGTCAACGACGCCAGGCGCTGCACGCGTCTTCCGGCTTCTCCACCGCGCACCATCTCTCATCCCTCGGCCTGGATCTCCACACGCAACAGTTGTCATCTTAGTAGGTCGTCATAAATGCTAAAATTGGCGTTATGATTGAATTCGCTTTGCTCGTTGAGGATTAAATCCGGATCTTTATTTTTGTGGGTGTATATTTCGATCTCTTCCAAAATGTTAATAAACCGTCCCTTATGAGCTCTATGCAGGATGTCTAAATTGTTTTCAATATTCGTGACTGAGTGCTTTGTCGCAGCCATATGCGCCCCAAAAGCTGTTTTGTTATGAGAGTAGGTGTGCTCCCTGAATCTGGTTTCAAAGTTCCTACCAGTCTGCCCTATATATTGTTTACAGCAGTCATTACATTTGATCTTATATACACCTGAATCATGAAATTTATTCCTACTATTACATATTCTGTGCCGGAGCTTCAATTTTAACGTCGGATTTACGAAAGCATCTTTCAATTTTGTCTGCAATTCTTCCATTGTAAATGAGAACTACATATTTTTTCTAGTTGTTCCTCTTAACTGCTACTTGACTTCCTTCTGTTTGTTCCATTTGCCTCTTCTTTATCTTCCTATAAATATTCATCACCTGCTTACACGTATATCCGTTCGCTACGGCCACTTGTTTTAAAATACTTAACTCCTTTTCTACTTCCTGTAGGCTTAGTGGCAATCTTAGTAGCCTGTACACCATCGAAGTAAAATATGCCCATTTGTATCGCGGTGGGTGACAAGAGCGCTCATTGATAACTAGATCTGTGCACGTAAGTTTTCTGAATATGCTAAATTCATGCTTCCCATCTTTCTTTATTAGTGTTAAGTCTAAGTAATCTATACGGTTGTTTTCTTCAAATTCCATGGTGAATCTAATTTTCGGGTGTTGAGAGATCATTTTTTGTGCTAAGTTTTCGATATCATTTTTATCTCCTTTGTATAATAAAATGGAGTCGTCAACATATCTCCTGTAGTATACAATTTTCTCAGCAATATTAGAATTTTCATCAAAGAATTTGTTTTCTAAGTGATTTACAAAAATGTCAGCCAGCGTCCCAGCTAAACTGTTCCCCATTGCCAGCCCGTCTTTCTGTTGATAAATTTTACCATTGAAAGTAAAGTAATTGAACGACAAGACTTGTTCCAACATTTCCACTAGTTCAATCACTTCCCCCAGTGCCAATTTACCATGAGTGAGGAGATTGTTCTTAATGATCTCAATCGTTTCTTTTACGGGAATGTTTGTGTACAGATTGGTGATATCCAATGAAGCTAGTGACGCATTCTGAGGTATAAGTACGTCTTTAATTTGCTCGGCAAATTCGTAGCTGTTGCTAATGTTGAAAGTCCGACGATATGTATATGCCGCCTTTAATCTGCTATTTAGTTCTTTATTTAATTTATAACTTGGGCTGCTGGTGTTATTAACGATTGGGCGAATAGATTTTTCAACTTTATGGAGCTTTATTTGTGACCGTAATTCGGCGATTCGCGGATTCATTACTTTCAGTTTAAACGTTTCCTCCTCTGTGAATAGAAAGACACTGTTATCTATTTGTTTCCTTATTTCTGTTTTAAATTTCTTGGTTGGATCTTTCTTGACTTCTACTATTCCGTTTTCCATAAAGAACTTTTCAGTTTTCTCTATATAGTCTGTATCGTGTATTAAAACCATAGTGCCGCCCTTATCTGCCTTTGTGACGATAGCCTTACGTGATTCTAACTTCTTATTCAAGCCCTTAAGAGTTAATAGTTAGTTTCTGTACTTGTGAGCAGAGTGCATTTCATTTACAATCGACTTCTTGCCCGCGGCGATGGACATCAGACGACTGAGCGGACCGCGGCACAACACCAAACTGGCGGGAACCACGGAAGCAGACCGTAGAGGAAAACAAGTTCACACCAGCACCATAGATATATAAATCGCCCTATGCTTTTTAGATCGTATAAAAATTATAATTTTACTGTTTTTTAATCCTGACAAGTACAGATTTTAACTTTGACATCTACATATTTTAATTAAATATTTTTAATATAAAAAAGATTTACTGAATACAGTATGTGCACATGGAATGTAACAAATGTACCAGACGCCACCTGTCGGTAATAGTGTTATAATTAATATAAATGACGTACACTCTGCCAACCAATTTTTTGTGACATAGCATGTGAAAGTTGCTGGATTTGGACGGGTTACTCCTGTAACTGAAATATCAGGTACGTTCTGGTACATTTGATGTTGATTAGATAGGATGAAAAAGATTTACTTCCGTGAAATAGTAAATTAGTATAATTATTTTTACAGATCTGAAGATGGTTCTGAATGAACCGAAACCGGTCATATGAATAAAAATATTGCAATCAAGACGGATTTTAAGTAATATTATAAAATCACTGATTGCTGTTATCCCATAAGACATTATGTCGGTTTTTGCAAAGAATCACAGTAAGACTCAGTTTTTACAGTTTCTAACACAATTCAACAAAATCTGACGTTTTTATTTCACCGAATGGGCATATGATTAGTGAAACTGAACAGTTCAAATTTCTCGGTGTACAGATTGATAGTAAACTGTCGTGGAAAGTCCACGTTCTGGAGCAGTAGGTCAACCAAGAGTGTCTGCGTCATTACTACCAGCTACAGTCACGATATCATAGGCTGACATGAGACAGCAAAGCTGTTGAGATTCCATTGCATTAGGTACAGAACATCAAGTAGCATGCATCAAACTGTACGAGAGTACTATATTATCAAGCGAGTGTTTGATTAATAAGTATGCAATCTGCTACTTTTAAAGAACTGTATCGGTAAACACTTCTCTATTACCGACGATGTTTGGGGCGAATTAATCGTACATGCAGTTCCAAAATTACCAACAAAAAGCCACGTATTAAGTGTTTTCTCTGAAAAATAAAATTTTGTTCCATAGTATTGTAATTCGTCGATCTACAACATCACTGCCGTTTCAGCGGTTCCACGATCTAAACGTAGTATTTGTTCCCACAATTTTTGTTAATTTGTAAAACAGTAGTCGCAAATCCTCTCATTCTTTCATGTTTTACAGATTGACTTCTTAAATAGTACATAAAAAAGCTTTCTGAAGTGAGCAACTTTTCACAAGCACAATTACAAACTGTCTGTACGAAACTAACATAAATTTGCGTTCTTTTCATTTATTGAGAACCGTTGCCTGCGCTGTATTCGAATGTGACAGCTGGCGTACACTTGTTTGGGACTGGGATTTTTACAGTATTACGCGAGTTACGTGGGTTGAGCGCGTGAGTGTATTTCGGGTGACTGACTACATTCCTGTGTGAAAACATTCTTATTATTCAACAAGACTGGCGTCATTCGTGGTGTAAATGGTAACTGTTTATAACATATCACAGCAGTATAGAGACAGTCGAGACGCACAATTTGATGCAGGACACTTGTGGTCTGTCCAGGCGGGAAACAGCCTCAAATTGGCCTACAAAAGTCACTTAAGCTGCAGATCATGCGCGCCATGTGAGATTTTTAATATCCTTTCGCCTTCTTACGCCACGAGCTTCGTCATTCATTTACAAGTTATAAAACTGATGTTTTTGTAAACTTTATTTCCCAGTTTTGTAAATTTAAGAGCGTATAATTGACAGTTAAATCGTTGCGTTTCGCTGACTTCCTACAAAACGACTCCGCCCGTAAGTTCAAATGGTTCAAATGGCTCTGAGCACTATGGGACTTAACATCTATGGTCATCAGTCCCCTAGAACTTAGAACTGCTTGAACCTAACTAACCTAAGGACAGCACACAACACCCAGTCATCACAAGGCAGAGAAAATCCCTGACCCTGCCGGGAATCGAACCCGGGAACCCGGGTCCGCCCATAAGGGTGAGAGGTGGCATGAGCCCCCTCTCATATTTCTATCTTACAATTCTCCTCTCTAATTGCATGCGGTGGAAAGTTGCTATTCCTTCACACGCGGACTTCCCACGCAGCGTCTCTCGTCACCCGGGTGGTCCAGTGACAGGCGGGCTCTGTTTGACTTTGAAAGGGTAAGCCGACAGGTGTGAGGGAGTCGAGTGAATGCTTTCCAGACGCCGACATTGTCAAGAGGCACGCCCGCAGGGCCTGAAGTAGCGGCTGGGCTAGAGGTTCCGTTACTTCGCAGAAACTTAGCGAAAACACTTTCTGGCGGGCTACCAGCGAGGCGTGGGAATGACTTGTGTACCCAGGCAGCTGTGGCGGGAAAATTCCCGCGCTTTCTGCAAAATAGTAACTGTGATTGGCTTGCTCAGGGCATAGCTCCGTGACGTAGCAAGATCGGCGCAGAAATTGGCGCCAAGAATCTCCATTGGTGGAATGGTAGCGTTCCGGCAATGGAGTGGAATTTGCCGCCGGTTTTCGAGTTGCTGATTGGAACGTTTAACCACGGCCACTGTCGTGGGGGCGGGAATGTTCTGTGTTCGGTTTTGTATGGGTGCTCTTGTAGGGAGTCGGCTCTCGCCTTTCGGTCGAGGACGTCGAAGCAACCAGCCAACGGCTCCGGTACGCCAGATCGTGTCCTGGCAGTCAAGAAGACAGTTTGGTAATGTATGTCCGCAGCACCGGCAGATAGGGATTTTCCTAGGTGATAATCAGAGCTCAGCAGAGTGCGCCTGTTCGTCTTTTTTCTAACTTTGTTCTGTCTTGGGTAGCAGCAATTAATGTTGGGTTGGCTATGTGTTTTCTCTAAGATTTGAGTTGCAAGAAATTGCCTGCACATACCACTTCGTCATAATCCTCGCCATCTAGTTTAGGGACAACTTCACATTCACAGCGTTTGTTTGAGTGTCCAATTTGCGCCAATTTGATGTATTGTAAATGTTCATGTATTTTTGTTCATTATTTTGTGTTTAGTCTTAATAAATCATATTGTTATTTTGGACAGAACTTTCATCGGTAGAGCAACCCCATCATTCCTCACTATGTTAATGAAACCTTCGTTTTTTAAACTTATTTATCAAATTAAATTATTGCAGGTGCCAAACTCTCTTCTACTCAACTGGCAGGGTCGATAAGAGTCAGTTCGCGTATTTTTTTTATCCTTGTGCAACAGCAAAAGTTGGAGTTAGAATAGGGGGGGCTTAGAGCATCATGTACACATGTAGATTCTAGAAGAATTGAGTGTTAAATACACTGCTAGCCCCGGCACCTCGCAAGGGTTAAGCTTATATGGAATAGGAAACGTAATGAGTTCCTGCTTAACGTGTTCGAAGTCTTTTCCTTTCATTATCCTCACATAAAAGGATAAATTACTAACGTTAATGAAAGCCGGGTGCATAAGAGGGCAAGAGTATATTGAAAAGCAGTGCGTGGTGCACATGTTGGTTTTGTAAGCCAGTTTGAAGTATTTTCCCTGCTGGATAGAACACAAGTGCCTGATATTAAATTGCTAGTCTCAACTTCCCCTACACACTGCGGTACATCATAAACAGTCAACATTTACATTCTGCTTACTTGTGACAACTGAACGGGAATACTGAGAAACTCCACATGTCCAAAAAACTAAACTTTCCAGGAGATACACAGAACATTCCAGGTCTTACTTCTAATTTTTGGTCGAAATGAATGTAGAGGGAAGAATGTCAATGCACTGCAGACAGTCTTGATAAACCTTTTGATATTAAGTTAAATTTTATGTAGTGAATGTTGTGGGTTGGCAGGAGAGCCAACACCGGGTACTAGAGGCAGCCGAAAAGGCACGCGTTTAAGCTCACGCAGGCTGGCATGAGGTCTGGGACAGGACAAGGAAATTAGACTTTAGAAAAACGGACGTAACTGTTGTAACACTTAACTTTAATCCATAAATGATGAGCGTCGCTCTTGACGGAACATGATTACAGTATCAATAGTAACTGGTACTGGCACCTTGCTAGGTCGTAGAAAATGACGTAGCTGAAGGCTATGCTAACTATCGTCTCGGCAACTGAGAGCATATTTTGTCAGTGAACCATCGCTAGCAAAGTCGGTTGTACAACTGGGGCGAGTGCTAGGAAGTCTCTCTAGACCTGCCGTGTGGCGGCGCTCGGTCTGCAATCACTGATAGTGGCGACACGCGGGTCCAACGTGTACTAACGGACCGCGGCCGATTTTAAGGCTACCACCTAAAAAGTGTGGTGTCTGGCGGTGACACCACAGTGAACATATGGGGTTTCTCAATATTTTGTAAGAAATAAGCGTCAATCATTACTTAACTCATAATTTATTGCTAGTACGGACAGAAGTGAAAAAAAATACGTCTATTTTCCCATGGCTTTGACATTATACTCCATATATGGTTTATCCTTTGCTCATGTTGGCAAACTGTATGCATTTTATTAGAAGCTCAGGATGATTTCTTCTTTTGGTAGGAATGCTAGAAATTGCCTTAGGTAAGGCATTTTCTTCTCAGTTATAGGTACATGACCTTGGGAGATTGAGTTACAGGGCTTGGTGGAATTACAGATCAGCTAGTTGGTATGTGTGGTTATCTACTCCAGCAATGAATAGCCTTACTTTAATAACACTAACACTTTCATGTGAAAGCAGAAACTTATAATATTATTTTAGCATATGTAACATATACGCCTTTCCAGTTTCTCTTTCTACCATGCTGGAATATCTGTCGCATGGAAGGTAAGAGTGGTCTTTTGTGGGAAGCTAACGGGTGCTGAACTGAAATATTCCCCGTGCTGCTAGCATCAAACAAAATCTCGCCATACCAGGGTTTTTATTTTGGTCTCCACAAGAATCGGAGAACAAGTGTAAGTGTTTAACAAGTTGTCTAACGTTATTAGTGAGCCGCGGACTGCTAGTGTTAATGCCATTTATTGTTTGTCATCTTCTCTTACGGTACTGCCGCCTCGTTTTTTTGTTCAGTTTACTGGTGTCACTTACTTCCTGCCTTACCTGGCCATGAGTGGCTTCAGCAACGCTTATCGATAAGTGCACTCTCGAAATATCTCTGGAGCGACCCATAGAATTTTCGAGTCGGCCTGTGTCGGGAGTTCAGCTGGGAGCTGAGTTGGGAGGCAGCAGCAGTGAAGTCGGGAATAGAAGTCAGTCGGGGATGGAGGACTAGTGAGGGCCAGACAGCCGGTACTCGCCCGACCGTCTCTCGGCCCCTTCAGTTGGTCATCTTGTGGAACGTCGGTCGGTTCCTTCCTGTGCAGAGATGTCGCGTGATGTTCCCTCTGCATGGTTGGGTTCGCGCCAGTGTCTCGGGTCATCGTGTGTCCGAGTTGCGGACGGACCAGCAGTGGAGTCAGTTTGAGATGGACAAGCATTGCAGTCGGGGAGGAAGCAGTGTCGCACACCGAGCGCAGGAGAGGTACGGACAGCCAGTACTTGCCGACCCCTGGCGACACACATGTAACGTCCGACTGAAGAAGACTGGAGCGGCAGCGACCGTTGGTCGGTCGTTGGTTCCATGGAGGTAAGAATAAGGGGAGATGGCGCTACGTATCCCAGCTGTACTACGTTTTGAAGCCATGGGGGCGTGGCTCGCTGCCATAACACTCTGACCAAAACATTGCCAGTGTGCTATAGCGCTGCGTGTATTACAGTCGCTAATTGCACCATATACGCATGTAACGTCATCAGATTGGTTGTTTCAAAGTTTTTGTTTAAAATAAAATCTCTTAAAGGCGAAATTCCGCGTTTCTTCTGATTAAAAATAGTTTTTACTGTAATATTACGAATAGCTAGCCTTCAATGTAAACGATACAATTTTGTTAATTCAGTAATAAACGTGTATCACAAACTAAATAATAGAAACTGAAAACTAAGTTAGCTATATCCTCGCTCCAAAGCCCCATAAATACATCTTGTTTGTAATACGTACTGGGACATTTCAGCTACGTTACACTACTGGGAAACACTGTTCATTACTGAAATACGGTACATAGAATGGCAAATCTACACAGTGTCCTGTTTAGGCCTATACTTTACGCCAGTTAATGTAGTGTTAGCTTTTAATTTGGTACATGATGAAGACAAAGTGAGTTACTCAACACTTCGTTTATCGACGATACGTACGTATTATACTGAAACGTGAACTTGAAAACTAAGAATTTAATTCTTTGAATTAACATACCTTTTGCAAATGTTTTGGGTGTGTAGGGAAAACTGATGGTACAGCATTTTCTCGGAGCCTTACTGTTGAAAAGGAAGTTCGGTCTATGTCCTCTTCTCGGAAATGCTGAGAACATATAGTGCTCCATTTAGACGCACGCCAATTCTTCCTCCTCACGGCATTCTCCCACAGAGTTTTCCAACTTTCATTTTTAGGAAATCTAAAATCATACAGGAGAAAAACACGCTATAGTACAAGTACCGATGTAGCACACGTTCATTCACAATGAAGTTGTAAAATCACACTTAACGAGACAACTTACACATGAAATGTTATTCCCTTCGATTTCGCATCACAATCAGAACGATTCGTACATCCGAACACCACACAAGTCACCATAATAGCGCAAAATCCTTCCAAAAGTGAGCGACAAGCCTATGCACAGAAGCTTACAGCAGCAATGTTTTGGTCGGATTGAGATGGTTACGCTCGGCTTCACGTAGCTTCACAACTGTGACGTCACGGCGTCTCCCTCTATTCTTACCTCCATGGTTGGTTCAGTCATCTCATCGGCCGACGGGTATTTGATCTTTTGACCGTTTCCGGTTGTTGACCAGCCGGTCGGTTGGCACAGAGCAGCGAGGTGGTCACCGACGCACGTAGTCGGGCGAGAGCCGCTGGCGGCGTGCGCGCGCGGGTGGAATTGTGAGGGGCCTCAAGCGAGGGTCACGAAGTTCGTCGTCCACCGATGTTGGACTCTAAAGTTGAGTGCTCACTTAAACTACTATCAAGCCTCAACTGCTATCACTTCTCTTCGTTTGACTCTGGTTGTTGCTTTCTGCGAGATTCCCATAAGCAACAACGTGTGTGCATTGAAGTCGGCTAGAATTGCAGCCGTTTTCTTGTATGGGACTTAATTTAATTCACTCATTCATTAGTGAAGTGCACCAGCGTTATCTTCTGCCTGGTGGCCGTTAACGTTCCAGTTACCTATCCTGGGCGTTGACGTAAGTTTTGGCAATGTATTTTCCTCGTCGTGTTGATGCTGTCCAGCACGGCATGTAATTGGACAGCTGAGTTGTGTTGGTAGTTTTGGGCGTTAATCTGACTTGGCTGGATTGGGCACAGTATCCAGAACGTTGAGCTATTGACCTCTTGTTGTCGTTTTGCTCGTTGGGTGGAGCAGAACTAATTTGTTTCGTTGGTTTGTCGGCTGGCCTTTGGTTGGGTTGCCTTCCGATTTAGAGGTTGTCGGTCTGGCTGACTGTCTCACCTAAACGTGCGTTAGTGCTACTTCCCAGGCCGATCCTTGGAACCTTCTGAGCATCGCTCCTTGTGTTTTACATAGTGATTTCCTTGTAGTCTTAAGTACTCTGTGTGGCCTTCAGCCGAGTTTTAGCTTATTAAAATTGTAAGCTTTATTCTCTTTAGGCCTAAAGCCATAAAAATGTTTTCTCCATGATGTGTGGCCATCAGCCGAGTTTTAAACTGTCTTAAACTGAAAATTCAAAATCGTGTTCTTGCCGTTAAGTAATAACGTTGTTATTCTTTAGTATGAGGCCTGCAGCCGAGATTGCATGAATTGTTTTAAGGCCCTCAGCCTGTTAAATTGAAAGCCTTTCTTCCTAGGCTTTAAGCCATTAAATTGTTTGGCTGATACGTGGCTTTCAGCCAGGTTTCAGCCTATTTAGATTTAACACTGAAAATCTTTGTTGTGACCTTAAGCCGTAACACTGTTCTTGCTTAATGTGTGGCCTTCAGCCTATTTTATAGAAGTTAAAAAAAAATTTTTTGGAAGAGGTGAAACTTTCAGAAATGCTCCTGTACCTCAATTTCTTGGTTAGGCCTTGGGCCCTGGATTTTTTGTATCTGGCTTTCAGCCGATTTAAATCAAGTCGAAGGAGCTCTTTCGTTCAAACCTTGAGAGTTTTTAATCTTTGCTTATGTTATTGTGGTTTTAACTATTAAAATTTATATGTGGAGTGTAACTGACAGTGACTTATTTTGGCCTCTTTCCATAAATATAACCTCATCCGCTCTGTCCTGCTAGTCCAGGGTTTCAATTAGTTTGTAAATCAATAAATTATAAGAATAATTCTATCTCGCTGCCCCCCATTATCTTAGTTGTCATGCATTTCATCTGGCAACTGGAAGTAGAATTTCATATTCAATTGATTTTAATGTTCTACATTATCATGTTCACTGTAATAATTAAACAGTAACTTTCAAGCAGTACTCACCTGCAGTCATAACTGTATCCCTTATCCAGTTTATACATGATGGTTTTTCCACTCTTGCTCTTTTTATGGCGGCATGTTTCAGAAACTCCAATGCAGTCTTTCTTTTTTTCATTATTTCCTGACATATGTCACTAGCATCACCACTGTCTGACATTTTACTGCCAATAACAAGAGACATCAATGAAACCAAAGGTGGAAAATTAATTATTCTCTCCGTTTAGAACATTGCTGACTTAAAATTTTGAGAAAACCCATATCTTCTGTGTATTTGGGGCTTTTCTTCAGGTTAGGTTATACACTGTGCACATTACATAATAGAAAATGCAAAAACGTATGATTGGCATTTACATTTAAACTACATTAAACCACAAAATCACATAGAACTAAATTTTGGCAAAAAAAAACCTCGTATGTGGGGCTTCTCAGTATTTGTATTCAACTATCTGTAATTCCAGAGAATGATGTTTATTTAATTTTCTTGAGCCTGCTTTTTGCCCATTTGAGTAAAGGAAAAGGGCGAGTACGTTACCACAGCTTTATTGCTTTTGTGTTGCACAATAAGTTTAAGTTCACCTCAGAACCCCACATGAGGAAACAATCACTATTAACTTTCACACTTAAGCTCACTCTGTGTAACACAATGAGATTAGGTCATCATTTGAACACACAGTCATTTACACTATTTAAATTTTTGTCGACCATACCGTTTTGTTACAGTATGTATCCATTTCAGTACGAGACATCTAACGGCTGCCAATCTGCATAGATAATAGCATAAGCGTAAACTGTCATTGTCGACTTCCAAGAGACACGAAACGACCGACAGGATGATAAGTTACATGACAGAAGATCTAAGACCGCCGTGGATGTGTTGGCCAAGGGGTGAAAATCACAAAGCTTGAAGGAGCCTGGATTACGGCCTTATAGAGAAACGTCGTACCACAAATTTCATGACGGTAATTCAATACGTGAAGGTGCATAATCATTCATTCATCTCGTGACAGTTTAACGGCAACAAACAGTTCAAACATCAATGACTTTCTAGCAATAACCTATGAATCTACGTGTGTGAAACAAGAATATGCTTCGTAGGAAAGACATTTAAGTATGCGGTTGTTGGAATTTGTTGTGAATTGGCAAGAGAGCCAACCCACTATGAGAGGAAGCCGAAAGGCACGCGTTTTAGCTCACGCAGGCTGGCGTGAGGTCTGGAACAGGACAAGGAAGCTAGACTTCAGCAAAAAAGAACGTAGCTGTTGGAATACTTAACTTTAATCCATAAATGGTGAACATCGCTCTTGACGGTACATGTTATACAGCATCAATAGTAACTGGTAATGGCGCCTTGCTAGGTCGTAGTAAATGACGTAGCTGAAGGCTATGCTAACTATCGTCTCGGCAAATGAGAGCGTAATTTGTCAGTGAACCATCGCTAGCAAAGTCGGCTGTACAACTGGGGCGAGTGCTAGGAAGTGTCTCTAGACCTGCCGTGTGGCGGCGCTCGGTCTGCAATCACTGACAGCGGCGACACGCTGGTCCGACGTATACTAACGGACCGCGGCCGATTTAAAGGCTACCACCTAGCAAGTGTGGTGTCTGGCGGTGACACCACAGAATTAACGACCGGAAGTTGAGGTTCATGTGTTTCCCTCACGGGTAGAAATACCTGCCGATCGTTAGCAAGCATCTGAACAAATAGCTGACATGACGGTATGTCACTGCTGAATCCTGCCTAGTCGTCGGTTATGGGGTGTCTAGGAAACCTGCTTTCTTGGCTCGCTAGACAGCAATTCAAGCAAATCGTGTTAATGTGTTTTATTACAAAAGAAAATCATTGCAATACTTAACTTTGTATTTACACAGATGAGACGCAAGCAAAGGGCGATATTAATAATAAGTAAGTTTCTTCACTATAGACAATGCTACATAGTACATGCGAAATGACTAATCTTCATGCTATTCTTGAACTGGGCCGCGGCCAGTCGAGTGCGAAGCTTATGTTCTCTTCGCATAAGAGACCACGGCTGTCGCGTTGTCATCCTGGAGAGAGGTTGGTCAGCATGCAATCGGCTGACGTCTTCTACACAGCCCTTTCTGCTCTCTCGTTTCCGACTGGCGTGCCGGGGCTTGACTTTACGACGTAACAGTCACCATAAACTCCTTTCGAGATTCGCAGATTTTGCACAATTGCTAGAATTATGTGGCTTTGATTGTTATTCCTTAAAGCTCAACGGTACAGCTGTTCTAATCTTTAATCGCGTTGTCGTATTTTACGACAGGCTAATTAACTTATTAACGAGTTCAACGAACATGATAGCTAATTTTATACAGAACGAAATAAGATTGTTTTTAATTTGATTGATTTTCATAATTTGGGTACGACGTTAGAGTTTATTCTTCCTTCTTCATTTGAATTTCCTAAAAGTAACTTCCAACTCAACAACTTCGATAATTATGATGTTTGGTAATGCGCAAAAACATACGTTGTGCTGAATTTTTGTTTGAATGTGGATGTTTGAAATTACGAATCATTCATCTACATCTACATTTATACTCCGCAAGCCACCCAACGGTGTGTGGCGGAGGGCACTTTACGTGCCACTGTCATTACTCCCTTTCCTGTTCCAGTCGCGTATGGTTCGCGGGAAGAACGACTGTCTGAAAGCCTCCGTGAGCGCTCTAATCTCTCTAAGTTTACATTCGTAATCTCCTCGGGAGGTATAAGTAGGGGGAAGCAATATATTCGATACCTCATCCAGAAACGCACCCTCTCGAAACCTGACGAGGAAGCTACACCGCGATGCAGAGCGCCTCTCTTGCAGAGTCTGCCACTTCAGTTTGTTAAACATCTCCGTAACGCTATCACGGTTACCAAATAACCCTGTGACGAAACGCGCCGCTCTTCTTTGGATCTTCTCTATCTACTCCGTCAACCCGATCTGGTACGGATCCCACACTGATGAGCAACACTCAAGTATAGGTCGAACGAGTGTTTTGTAAGCCACCTCCTTTGTTGATGGACTACATTTTCTAAGGACTCTCCCAATGGATCTCAAGCTGGTACCCGCCTTACCAACAATTAATTTTATATGATCATTCCACTTCAAATCGTTCCGCACGCATACTCCCAGATATTTTACAGAAGTAACTGCTACCACTGTTTGTTCCGCTATCATATAATCATACAATAAAGGATCCTTCTTTCTATGTATTCGCAATACATTACATTTGTCTATGTCAAGGGTCAGTTGCCACTCCCTGCACCAAGTGCCTATCCGCTGCAGATATTCCTGCATTTCGCTACAATTTTCTAATGCTGCAACTTCTCTGTATACTACAGCACCATCCGCGAAAAGCCGCATGGAACTTCCGACACTATCTACTAGGCCATTTATATATATTGTGAAAAGCAATGGTCCCATAACACTCCCCTGTGGCACGCCAGAGGTTACTTTAACGTCTGTAGACGTCTCTCCATTGATAACAACATGCTGTGTTCTGTTTGCTAAAAACTCTTCAATCCAGCCACACAGCTGGTCTGATATTCCATAGGCTCTTACTTTGTTTATCAGGCGACAGTGCGGAACTGTATCGAATGCCTTCCGGAAGTCAAGGAAAATAGCATCTACCTGGGAGCCTGTATCTAATATTTTCTGGGTCTCATTAACAAATAAAGCGAGTTGGGTCTCACACGATCGCTGTTTCCGGAATCCATGTTGATTCCTACATAGTAGATTCTGGGTTTCCAAAAACGACATGATACTCGAGCAAAAAACATGTTCTAAAATTCTACAACAGATCGACGTCAGAGATATAGGTCTATAGTTTTGCGCATCTGCTCGACGACCCTTCTTGAAGACTGAGACTACCTGTGCTCTTTTCCAATCATTTGGAACCTTCCGTTCCTCTAGAGACTTGCGGTACACGGCTGTTAGAAGGGGGCAAGTTCTTTCGCGTACTCTGTGTAGAATCGAATTGGTCTCCCATCAGGTCCAGTGGACTTTCCTCTGTTGAGTGATTCCAGTTGCTTTTCTGTTCCTTGGACACTTATTTCGATGTCAGCCATTTCTTCGTTTGTGCAAGGATTTAGAGAAGGAACTGCAGTGCGGTCTTCCTCTGTGAAACAGCTTTGGAAAAAGGTGTTTAGTATTTCAGCTTTAAGCGTGTCATCCTCTGCTTCAATGCCATCATCATCCCGGAGTGTCTGGATATGCTGTTTCGAGCCACTTACTGATTTAACGTAAGACCAGAACTTCCTAGGATTTTCTGTCAAGTCGGTACACAGAATTTTACTTTCGAATTCACTTAACGCTTCACGCATAGCCCTCCTTACACTAACTTTGACATCGTTTAGCTTCTGTTTGTCTGAGAGGTTTTGGCTGCGTTTAAACTTGGAGTGAAGCTCTCTTTGCTTTCGCAGTAGTTTCCTAACTTTGTTGTTGTACCACGGTGGGTTTTTCCCGTCCCTCACAGTTTTACTCGGCACGTACCTGTCTAAAACGCATTTTACGATTGCTTTGAACTTTTTCCATAAACACTCAACATTGTCAGTGTCGGAACAGAAATTTTCGCTTTGATCTGTTAGGTAGTCTGAAATCTGCCTTCTATTACTCTTGCTAAACAGATAAACCTTCCTCCCTTTTTTTATATTCCTATTAACTTCCATATTCAGGGATGCTGCAACGGCCATATGATCACTGATTCCCTGTTCTGCACATACAGAGTCGAAAAGTTCGGGTCTGTTTGTTATCAGTAGGTCCAAGATGTTATTTCCACGAGTCGGTTCTCTGCTTAATTGCTCGAGGTAACTTTCAGATAGTGCACTCAGTATAATGTCACTCGATGCTCTGTCCCTAACACCCGTCCTAAACATCTGAGTGTCCCAGTCTATATCTGGTAAATTGAAATCTCCACCTCAGACTATAACATGCTGAGAAAATTTATGTGAAATGTATTCCAAATTTTCTCTCAGTTGTTCTGCCACTAATGCTGCTGAGTCGGGAGGTCGGTAAAAGGAGCCAATTAATAACCTAGCTTGGTTGTTGAGTGTAACCTCCACCCATAATAATTCACAGGAACTATCCACTTCTACTTCACTACAGGATAAACTACTACTAACAGCGACGAACACTCCACCACCGGTTGCATGCCATCTATCCTTTCTAAACACCGTCTGTACCTTTGTAAAAATTTCGGCAGAATTTATCTCTGGGTTCAGCCAGCTTTCTATACCTATAACGAATTCAGCTTCGGTGCTTTCTATCAGCGCTTGAAGTTCCGGTACTTTACCAACGCAGCTTCGACAGTTTACAATTACAATACCGATTGCTGCTTGGTCCCCGCATGTCCTGACTTTGCCCCACACCCGTTGAGGCTGTTGCCCTTTCTGTACTTGCCCAAGGCCATCTAACCTAAAAAAACCGCCCAGCCCACGCCACACAACTCCTGCTACCCGTGTAGCCGCTTGTTGCGTGTAGTGGACTCCTGACCTATCCAGCGGAACCCGAAACCCCACCATCCTATGGCGCAAGTCGAGGAATCTGCAGCCCACACGGTCGCAGAATCGTCTCAGCCTCTGATTCAGACCCTCCACTCGGCTCTGTACCAAAGGTCCGCAGTCAGTCCTGTCGACGATGCTGCAGATGGTGAGCTCTGCTTTCATCCCGCTAGCGAGACGCAGTCTTCACCAAATCAGATAGCCGCCGGAAGCCAGAGAGGATTTCCTCCGATCCATAGCGACACACATCATTGGTGCCGACATGAGCGACCACCTGCAGATGGGTGCACCCTGTACCCTTCATGGCATCCGGAAGAACCCTTTCCACATCTGGAATGACTTCCCCCGGTATGCACACGGCGTGCACTTTGGTTTTCTTCCCCTCTCTTGCTGCCATATCCCTAAGGGGCCCCTTTACGTGCATGACTATGGCGCTCCCAACTACCAGTAAGCCCACCCTCTGTGATCGCCCGGATCTTGCAGACTGAGGGACAACCTGTGGAACAGGATAAGCAGCCATGTCAGGCCGAAGATCAGAATCAGCCTGAGACAGAGCCTGAAACCGGTTCGTCAGACAAACTGGAGAGGCCTTCCGTTCAGCCCTCCGGAATGCCTTTCGCCCCGCCACACCTTGAGACGACCTCCCACTCTACCACAGGTGAGGGATCAGCCTCAATGCGGGCAGTATCCCGGGACACCACAGTCGTAGTCCGATCGGGGGATGTGTGGGACGAGCTGGCCGTCCCCGACAAACCCCCATACGGACCCCCACAGTGATGCCCATTGGCAACAGCCTCAAGCTGTGTGACCGAAGCCAACACTGCCTGAAGCTGGGAGCGAAGGGATGCCAACTCATACTGCATCCGAACACAGCAGTTGCAGTCCCTATCCATGCTAAAAACTGTTGTGCAAAGAACGTCTGAACTAATCTACAGAGAGCGCGAACAAATCGACACAAAATTTAAACGGTTATTAAAATACAAGGTTGCCTAGTAAATGCAGTAATGCTGCTACTTGCGCTCTGCTGACACACTGATCGGCGGCGGAAGCAGACTACGCGAATTTACACTATTCAGGTACTAAAACGCGATGCTACAACTCTCAAATACTATAATACGCCCGAAATTTATGAATTAAACAATGCAAGTACCAAAAACAGGCAAAGAAATTAAGAGTTAAACTATGTAACAAATGAGTGAGCTATGAGTATACGACTTGCTGCTGCAGCTGCTTATCCAACGGCGGCAGGGAGCACACTGACTGTGACCAACCGACACTGGCCGTTCAAAACAAAAACAGCAGACAAACGACTACGCGAATTTACACTATTCAGGTACTAAAACGCGATGCTACAACTCTCAAATACTATAATACGCCCGAAATTTATGAATTAAACAATGCAAGTACCAAAAACACGCAAAGAAATTAAGAATTAAACTATGTAACAAATGAGTGAGCTAGGAGTATACGACTTGCTGCTGCAGCAGCCTTTCTGTTTCAATAAATGGATTAATGAGAAGAAAAAATAAATCACCTCTCTAACTGAAGTTTCTTCCGCAGATCTCTCTTTTTCTTTTTTGGCCATAATCCCACCGAGCAATTTAGATTTCAAATGCAGATTGAAATTAACGCTATGCACACACAGATATTCGTAAATTCCAAACATACATAAATTTGTTTTATGGCCTCCTACCGCGGTAAACGATCTTATGCCGTTTAATACTGCTTAATAAATACATTAATGAGGACGACAACCTGTAGTATTTCTATTGGTACTAGAGAACATAATTCGTTCTGAAATCATCTGGTGTATAACCCAAGAAAAACCTATGTTTCACGGAACCACTGAAGCCGCATTTCTTAATTATCCACTGGGTGATAACACCGATAAAGGTGGATATGTAGCCCTTTCTAATAGGAGTGATCCCACAAGAAGGAGTGTACTGCAGTTGCGACTACGACGACGCTTGGTGATTCGTGTGCCGTCAGTATTTAAGCGGTGGACAAAACATAGATACGAGAGATCGGAAAGAGAGAAAGAGAAAGAAAGAAGAGACAATTCAGTAAATCGATACAGACTCTACCTTATGGCTAGACGAATAGTGTCACATGAAATTTGTTCTATCAAAGTTAAGTTCATAGCAGGATAAATTTTGTAGAGTTACGCGGAATTTGTGGAGCTTCATTAATATTCCGCTAAACTGAGGAATAGCTCAAGTGTTTATTAAATAGTTTGAGTTAGACTCTAATAATGATGTATGAGTAGTGCGGCGCGCGAGGGCAACTTTTATCATATCCAAACTAGTTTTCGCCACAGTTTTCTCAGCTGTCGTTAAGTTCCGCAACGGCTGAGTTATGAGCGTCCAGAATTGGAAGTCTTATCGCTGTTCGAGCACCGACTCGGTTCAGTGTTCACGCAGCGGAAGAGCGCTGGCGTCGGGGGTCTGTGCTACTGGTTATCCAGAATGCGCTCTGCCTCTTAAAAAGCGAATTAACGTCATGTATCGAAAACATATGTTACACTATGAAAACATACCTCCTGCTTCCGTAATCTGTAGTTTACGTTAGAGCACTTTCCCAGGATTTTTTCTTATTATGTACATTTTAGTTTTCAGAGATTATATATTAGCTGCAACAGCACACAAGCTAAATGTTCAGTGACTAACGTAAAGGTTAATACAATCGTGTTACATCAATAAATGCCGTCATTTATATTAGGTACTTACATTCTTCCGTTTTAGCATCTGAAATATTACTTACGTCAGAATTAATCTACAGAGTGCTTGGGGCTGTAGTAGGTTTAAAGATCTGCTTTACTATCTTTTACAGTGCTGCTTACATACATGATCAAAAACTGGTTATGTTGACCTTAACATTTGATCTGCTAACAATTAGTTCCCTACGTCTAACAATAATCTTATCACTGAATACGCCCGGAACACCTCACACGGCACATTCAACATAGCTGAAACTGCAATCTGCTTCTAATCTTGAAGAGAAAATCATATCCTAACAGTATCTTTGCAGCACTACGTTGCGACCTCGGTAGTACACTGTCGAGACACTTTACAGCGATCACCTGTCAAATGCCATAGCAGACCGCTGCGAGGAAATGGAGGAAAAGAGTAAGTGGCGTGGCAAGCTGTACTAGGTTTCTCGGTTGAGGATCCGTGGTGCGAACAGCCCGGTCGATATGGTCCCAGAAATTCTGGACTAGATCTAAATCAGGCGAATTTGGTGGAAAAGGGAGCACGGTAACCCTGGTGATCTTCGAACCAAGCACGTACACTACAAGCTGCATGAGACGTTGCATTGTCCTGCTGGTAGATGCCGTCGTCCCGAGGGTAAACAACACAGGGGGCGTGGTCCCCAATGCTAGATGCACACTATGATGATCCGTGGTGCCTCCCAGAACAACGAAATGACACAGGGAATGCCACGAAAACATTCCCCAGATCATAAAGCTTCCTCGTCCACCCTAGACCCCTCTGACGATTGTTGCAGGGTGTTTGCTTTTTGGCCGACGGAGTCTAAAACGTGAATCATCTGAAGAGGCCACCTGTCACCACTCAGTAGAAGTCTAGCTGCAGTATTGGAGTTCCAAAGTCCAGCCTTCGTGGCCGATGAACAGCAGTCAACATGCATGCACGAACCAGGCGCCTGCTGCCGGGACCTGTGCACAGTAACGTTCGCTTAATGGCTTCTATTACGGTGAGTTACTCAAGAGTTGCACATCTGTTCGTCCGCACAAATCCCCGCAGTCGTCGTTCATCGCAGTCATCTATGGCTCTCGGTGTACCACAGTAGCCTCGGCGCCGGTTTCGCATAGCGCAGTTTGGCCGTGCATGATATATTTTAACCACGGCGGCACGCGAACTGTTCAAGAACTTAGCCGTTTCAGAAGTACTTCCACCCTTTGTTTTTCATTATTCAGTCTTTATTATTATTTTGTAAATAAACCACTACCTTTTTATGGTTCTTATTGATGTTACAATGATTGATTAATTACTGCAGCTATTCTACGATCTACAAGAAGTGCCTAAGTGATTATTTGCTATGGGCGATGTACATTGTTAATTTGGTTACTAACTATGCGTTAACAGTATTCTACATTAATGAAGTACTACACTACCTGCAGCGTTACAGATTGTGACAGCTAACACAAACCTACTGTGTAATGGTCATGCCCAACGAGCTAATCCCAGTGGGTGTGCCCCTGGCATTGGGCTTCAGTTTTCACTGCAGTTTCAACTATCTAGTACTTCTACTCTTTGCCCGAAAGCATATGATCGTATTCTTTTGGACATCAGATTAATCGCTCTGTTTCCGCAATACGACGACGACTGCACTGTTTTCCGCGGCCCCCAGACACGCTTTGTATACTCTGACATGGCTGCCCCTTGCCGTCTGTGAGTAGTTATTGCACGTTAACTTCGAACATTAATACGACTGGGCCCTGTATAGTCGCTAACAATGAACGAGGAATCGCGACAGCCTTTAAGGCACTTGAATATCGCTTTGCGTTTCCCCGAATCACGTACCTATCTTAAGTACAGTGTCCTATTCTTCACTCGTAACCAAGCTGGAGAGGAATTCCACCTTATGCGATACACCTTTGTAAGTTTTTTCATCCAGATATGTTTCATCTTTTTGTGGTATTTTCTGTGGGTTTATCTATGTATTTTTCTTCTGCAAAATTGTTGTTACATGTTAATACTTAAAGAGGATTTTGGTAAAAATATTTATATGAGGGATGATTGTAAAATATTTTACATTGGTTTGCATACAGTACAGAGTTGAGGCATGTGTCATGTGCTGGAGCATTCTGTGTTGCTTATTTACGATACGTTTTTGGTTCTCATATCACACGGGTGTGTAAACTAATGCATACATCCACTTTATTTCCAAATGTACTACAAAACTAGAGCCTTTAGACATATAGTGAACAAACAACACAGAGTCGCTCAGTCCAGTGACACATTGTCTCAGCTCTGTACTGTATGCTAACCAGTGTAAAATGTTTGACCTCAACCGCTCGTTTTACAAATGTAAATATTTTACCAGAAGTTTCTGCAAAGGTTAACATGTAACAACAAGTTTGCAGAAGAAAAATAATCCCACAAATATTCCTGAAACATGTTCAGATGTCCTGCATAAGGCGGAATTCCCCTGTAATATTCTTATGAAGCACGGAAATAAGAAACTGCAACATTCAGAAGCCGATTACATAACTAACAGTTTTAATCTGCCGGGAAATTTCATATCAGCGCACACTCCGCTGCAGAGCGAGAAACTCTTTCTGGGAACCAAGATTTAATTTACGGGGAAAATATAAGCCAGTTAAAGTGAATTTTCTCTTCGTATTTTACATTTATTTACAATTTTCATGAAATTTTGCACACTAGATTTACCTCCATTAGGACCTTGCCAAGTACAGCGGTGCGGGTCCCCCGTGTCGTTCCCCTACGCTCTGTTAAGAAGCATGGAACCTCATTTCCATTCCAGATGTAACTTGAACTGAACATATAGTGAAAGATTTTTGATAACATGGTTGGAAAACAGCGCTTTAAATGCAATTTTAATAAAGTGGAGTGTTTTGATTGCAAAGTATTTTATTCGTGGTAACCAGTTTCAATCGTAAATCATCTTCAGACCATGAAGTGTCTCCTTTAGCGATATGCAGAAGCATAACAGCCAAAAGCCAGTTGTAGTAGTATGTGTCAGGAAAGAGCTCAATCTTGCAACAGAAGCAAAACTGTGATATGCGCAATCTTGTTGTTTTTCCTATCGCCACCAATAATCTTGATGCATTGCAACGTGTCGTATCGCAGGCACGTCGTATTGCATCAGTGTCAATCTTGTTTAGTTAGTGACGATGTCTAGTATCTTGACACGACACAGTGTGTGGGCAGGAGCTTTTCTCATACAGTGTTACAGCGCAACTGTCACACTCTACATTGTTGGTACACTGAAACGCTGCCATTATTTCAGTGGCTTCCGTCGTTCCATTGTCACTGATAAGATAGGAGCTACATGCGGATGAGGCTCATTAGAAGTCGAGCCCTTCGTTAGTAGCGTCGTCCGCTGCAGGCACAGAACTCACTCTTTGCCGTACCGAATTAGCTGCGCGGCCGGCGCGTTGTGTGTTCGTGTAGCAGTTGTGTGGAGTGCCGCAGCCCCGGGCGGCGAGCTAACAAGTGCAGTCTGGAGCCAGGCCGCGCCGCCTCTCGTGTCTGCCGCCGCTGCCCGCGGCGCCGGCCGCCCTGGACTGGCGTGACGTCATCAGTCTTTGTCCGGCGCGGCTGCTCCCCAATTAGAAGCTGGCCGCCCCCAGCGCAGGGGCAGCACAAGCGGCCGTCTTTTGTCACCGTCAGTACACATCTCGTCCCGCCTGCAGCGGCTCCTGCGCCACTCGCCGGTGGTGTAGGGTCCTGTGTCTGCGAATAGCTATCAGCTCTTTCAAGGAGGAGACCTTGGGTCCAGCAGCCAATCTGGAGCTCCACCTTCTATTTCAAACACGATGTCTTGACAGCTTGCCTTCATGCGGCAGCATTCATTTCTTTTCCGTAGTATGTGTGTTTGTTACACCATCTTCTGCACTAGCTCTTAAAATCAATTATTACTGGTATCTTTGTCTTCAGTTTACTGCAGCTGATTAAAGAGAATTTTACACCAGAAGCGTTCGCTTTTATTTATAAAACATCTTCTGTGATAATTCTGTAAATATGGATAGATATGTTTCTACACTTTAGTTGTTACAGATTAAAACAGTATTTCTTGGCGTGAAATTTACTTTCGGGTTTCAAAAATGGTACAAATGGCTCTGAGCATTGTGAGACTTAACTTCTAAGGTCATCAGTCCCCTAGAACTTTTAGAACTACTTAAACCTAACTAACCTAAGGACATCACACACATCCAAGCCCGAGGCTGGGTTCGAACCTGCGACCGTAGCGGTCGCGCGGTTCCAGGCTGTAGCGCCTAGAACCGCTCGGCCACCCCGGCCGGCTTTCGGGTTTCTGCCTCTTGTTCACATATTCTGCAAACCACTGCTTCTTCCTTCTTTGTTAGCGGAGGGTGAGGTGGAAAGGAATACTCTCGGAAGCTTTTCACCTTCTTGCACTTTCTCTTACGCTGCATTGACTTTATTCGTACTGTGTCTCACGTTTAGAAACAGAACTGGAATTATGTCTCTTCACACTAAAGCACAGTCTTAACAGTGTTCATGTTTGTTCATTTGTTTTTCGTGTAGGCTGTGAGCCTTGTCAATCTGTGAAATACTTTCTTTTTAATGACATACTGTATAATTCGCGTGCGCGTGCGCTCGTCTGTGTGTGTGTGTGTGTGTGTGTGTGTGAGAGAGAGAGAGAGAGAGTGAGAGAGAGAGAGAGAGAGAGAGAGAGAGAGAGAGAGAGACAAAATATACAACCATATGATCCATATTTACAGAACGACCAAAGAAGAGCCTGGTGTAAACTACTGTTTAATCAACTGCAGTGAGCGTAAGACGGAGAACAAATAATAACTAATTTCTTTTGCAGTTTGTTGCTCATACAGTAATGTCCATGAAGAACACAAAGAGCACACGTAAGAGAAACATACTCAGGACCACGTCGTCCATAAATATCGACTCTTAAATGTCTTATGCGGTGGCCAAGACGGAAAGTAGCTCCCTTCTCCATACTGCCCACCAAAGAGTTTACGTAGTGAAATCACCTGTACAGAAATAAAGACACGGCACTGTAAATTTGTCGTTCTAGGGAGACACCGTACGCGTACTGTGTAATTCTACTCTAATCTTGACACTACCTTCCGCATGACTAATAAGGAAAGAATGAATCATTTAGAACTGCAACATTTTTATTATATCTATATCCGTTTGTGACCTGACCATGTCATCTGAAAGCAGGTCGGTTTTATTCAGAATTTCAGCACATCATATGATTCCCCACTCTCTTCACTAAAAATTCCTATTGTTCAGCATAATCCCCGTTCAATGCGACGGCCTTACGCCACCTTAGTGGGACGGCCTATATGGTCGCATGGTGCCACTGTACTGGTCGACGTCGGATCAAACGATTTGCTGCAACGATAACCTCCCAATCATCCCCGTACTGCTTCCCGCGAAGTGCATCCTTCAGTGGGCCAAACAGCTGGAAAGTGGAAGATGCGCGATCCAGACTGTAGGGTGCATGAGGAAGAACAGTTGCCATGATGACAGACGCTTCGCCCAACGGATCAGCGAGCTTTAATTTACTGCCAGGTCTGTAGACATTCTGCAAACGCCTAAGAATATCTGCGATGCTCTGGTTTTCCGCCAAAAGAAACTCAACGACAGCTCTCTGCTACTCCAGTACCTCCGTTACTGACGCCATTTTGAAAGCTACATATAGTGCTGCCACCGATCGGAACGTCCGCATCTCGTGCTCTAGTGGCTACCGTTGCTGCCTCTGGATCACGGTGGAGGGGGGGGGGGGGTCATGGGTTCATTTCCCGGCCGGGTGTGGGATTTTCTCAGCCCGGGGACTGCGTGTTTGTGTTGTCCTTATCATATTATCATCATCATCATCGTCGTCGTCACTAGTGTCAGTTGGAGAGTGTTAAAGTTGTGACTTTGTACGGACGCTGATGACCACGCAGTTGAGCGCCCCACAAGCCAACCATCATCATCACACCGATCGGAACTTCATGAAACTATACCGGCCGTAATGGGATTATACCCACAACAAATTCCGCATTTTTTCAACCGAATTAGTAACTGGGCCATGCCACAGTGTCCTTAGTCGTGGCAACTGGTTTCGAAAGTTTCCTCTCCCATCTTTAGGCATTTTACCATTGCGAACAATACACTCATTTCGTTGGAAGATAGTTACCCCCCATACGCAGTGTGGCTATAAATGTCCATGGTTTAATGGCTGAAGATGAGGCCATCCTGTCATGTGGTTGTAGATGCCCATGGTTCAATGACTGAAGATGAAGGTAAATGTTCCGACACTATTAGCCTTTAATAAGTATGTTGTGGCTCACGGTAGCTGCGAAATTGTCTGACGTTCGGCCATGTTCCAGTAACTGCTTTGTAGGAAGTGCAATATCACACTTTTTGTACCCAAATTTCCTTATGCAGCAGAATGGGTCCATCTCTCACATTCCTTAATCGTAGCTCAGATGGAGGTGAATTTTTGTTCTACGTGCAGAGATACGGACTCCGCATGTAGATTTTGAGATAAAACGGCACATTGTTGTCTGTTTCATCGAAGAAACGTGCGACATGCTAGTTTTTCAACGAGCGTCATGATCGCGTAAGGGTTAGGAAGACTTGTTGTGGTTCATTTTTTTTGGAACAAGTCTCAGCACTCAATTAACAGACAACCTTGTAGGTACTGAAATCACAGCTACCGTATGAGTTGTCATCTTGGATATTAATACACCGCTTCAACTGTATTTAGTCTTTCATTATCTGTTCACTACCGACGGTGATTCAATAATAAAGGACTAAATACAGCTGAAGTGGTTTATTAATAGCCAAGATGACTCAATTAACAGCGTAAAGCGACACATTATAAGAGATACGCAAATTAAAAAAAAAAGTTAAATATGCGTGTAGCACAGCTGGTCGTGAGTTCCCTTGGGGGCGATCGACCGTCTGAGGCCTTTTCTTTTATCTTTCAGCGATAGGCGCGTCGTTCGTGATGAAATTATGATCTGGGCAAAATATTACATCTCATGATCACTCTGCAGTTGGGAATTAAGTGCCTGGCAGAGGGATCATCGAACCACCTTTAAAATACAATTGAAAGAAAACAGCCCTCGGTCGCTATTTTTAACGAATTAACCGGGTTTCAACACTGCTAGGAGTGTCTTCCTCAGAATTTAAATCAAAGATTGGTCTATAACATGGTCACAGAATTATGACTAAAATCGTATGATACACAGTATAAGTACAGAATCATCGTGAAAGACTGGCGGTACTTATATGACATTTATAAAATAATAAATATGCCAGAAGGGCATTAGTCACAAAGATATTTAAGGTAAAAAATTTGTGATGGCGAGCCACTAAGGACTCGGAGTCCGTTTGCAACCTATAACCGCGTAAGCAACGAGCAGCCCTTAGTGGCTAGCCATCACAAATTTATTATCTTAAACATCTTTGTGACTAAAGCTCTTTTGGCATATTTATTATTTTATAAATACCATATAAGTACTTCCAGTCTTTCAGGATGATTCTGTACTTATACTCTGTATCATACGTTTTTATTCATAATTCTGTGACCATGTTATAGACCATTCTTTGATTTAAATTCTGAGGAATACACTGCTAGCAGAGTTGAAACCCGGTTAATTCGTTAACAATAGTGAGCGAGGGCTGTTTTCTTTCAATTGTAACTATTCATGGTCTCTGAACGTGTAGCCATGTACAAAATTTTACACCTTTAAACCACTTCACTACCGTTCCACTCTCGAAAAGCGCGCTGGAAGAACGAATACTTAAACCTTGTGGTGCCAATGCTGATTCTTCTTAGCTCATTATGATGACCATTTCTCCCGATGTAGGTGGGTGCCAACCGGATATATTCACACTCTGAGCAGAAAGTTCAGAGAAACTTCTTTGTTCTAACAACTGCCACCCTGATTCATGTATCATATCCGTGGCACTCTCTCGCTTTTTGGCGATAATACCAAACGAGCTGCCCTTCTTTGAACATTCTCGATGTCCTCCGTCAATCCTACCTGATGCAGATCCCACACTGCACTGTAATAGGGCGTCGTGTAAGTAGTCTCTTTAGTAGACCTGTTACATTTTCTAAGTATTTAGCCTATAAATCTAAGTCTTTGGTTTGCTTTCCAAAATTATCTATGGGATCGTTCCAGTTTAAAGTTATTCGTAACTTAATCGCTAAGTACTTAGATGAAAACTTTACAAAACTTTAGATGTGTGCGATTTATCGCGTAACCGAAATTCAGTGGATTCCCCTTTAGTGCTCCTGTGGATGACATCAACATTTCCTGATTTAGATTCGCCACTTTTCGCGCCTTACGTATATCTTCTCTAAATAATTTCGTAATTTCTTTTGATCATAGGATGACATTATATGACCGTAAATGACAGCATCATCTGCAAAGAATCTAGAAGGACTTCTCAGATTGTCTCGTTTTTGTAGATAAGGAACAACAGAGGGCCGATAACACTTTCTTGTGCAACGTCAGATATGAATTCTGTTTTATTTGTTGACTTTCCGTCAGTTATTACGAACTATGACCTTTGTGGCACGAAATCACGGATCCAGTCACGCAACTGAGATGATGTTCCACAGGCACACAATTTAATTAGAAGTCGGTTGTGGGGAACAGTGTCAACAGCCTTCAGGAAATCTAAAGAAATGGAATCAGTTTGACACCCGTGTCGATAGCACTCATTACTTCGCGAGAACCGCGCGGGATTAGCCGAGCGGTCTAGGGTGCTGAAGTCATGGACTTTGCGGCTGATCCCGGCGGAGGTTCGAGTCCTCCCTCGGGCATGGGAGTGTGTGTTTGTCCTTAGGATAATGTAGGTTAAGTAGTGTGTAGGCTTAGGGGGACTGATGACCTTAGCAGTTAAGTCCCATATGATTTGACACACACATGAACATTTGAACTTCGCGAGAGTAAAAAGTTAGCTGTGTTTCACAAGAACGATATTATCTGAAACCGTTTTGGCTAGTTGTCAATAAACCGTTTTCTTTGAGGTAATTCGTAATGTTGGGACAGAATATATGTTCCAAAATCTTACTACAAATCGACGCTAGTGATATGGCTCTGTAATACAGCGGACTGCTCCTGTTTCCTTTCTTGGGTATTGGTGTGCAACTTTTCGGTCTAAGGGTGCGGATATTTCTACAAGTGAGCTGTTTTATATGATTGCTTAGTATGGAGCTATTGTATCAGCATACTGTGAAAGGAACATGATCAGAAGCCTTACCTTTCTTAAGTGTTTTAAATTGCTTCGCTGCACCAAGGATATCTACTTTTAAGCTACTCGCGTTGGAAGCTGTTCTTGATTCAAATTCTGGAGTCCCGATCGGAGAAAATCCCCGACCCTGCTTCGAATCGAACTCGGCATCCCGTGATCGAGAGTCACGAGAATGTGGAGGTGTGGTGGTTGCGTGGTTGTCGTGGTGCTTGTGGTGGTGGTGGTGGTGGTGGTGGTGGTGTTGGTGGTGGTGGTTGTGTAGTACTAGTAGCAGTATTACTAGTCGTAGCAGGAAAAAGAATTGCTAATAAAAAAAACTGTTTCTCGCTCTTGTTAACTTTGCCATGTTTTTACACAACAGAGATGTTAGAACCTGCCTGAGCACAACAGATGATCGGTACATATTTGTAAGCACTGTCGTAGTGAAAGTTTATATAGATTGGAGGGTGTGGATAACAGGAAACTTTTATTGAAATAAACGTAACGTTACAGTTTCGTAGTGCCAGAAATCAGAGAGCAAGTTCAGTCCTACATTATGATCTATTGAGCTCGAACTGACAATAGTCGCTTAGAAATCTCAACTGGAAACGACCTTTATTCCAGTTTCAGCTCTCCAGGAATCTGGTGTAAAGAAGAAAGAGGAAAACAAATTCAACAGCAGATTCTTTTCTACTTGGATACAGCATTCAAAAATAAAACAGGAAAAGAACTTGTTTGCCGAAGTTTATGAAAAGCTTGTCAGAATGTCACCCAGTCTTACTTTAATTTGCCTGTTGACGATGAGATCATATTGGAGACATCGAATGTCGCATGCGATTTCGTTTCAAAATGTCTGCCTTCTGAAGTGAAAGAACAACGAATTTCTCACTCAGCGATTTAAATTTAATAACTGGAGAAGAATCTAGACCCTCGCACTTATTAGAAATTTTAAGAGTTATGAAGAACTTAAAATTAATTGGCGCTCCAGCGAAGCGCTCTCCCGTGGCGGGCTTAGCTCCACCAAATTGGAAGCTACTTTACTCCCGCGCCACTGCTCAGCTTTTTACAATGCAAATGAATCAGAAATGTCGTCTTTTAGCCGAGGCGATGCAGCACGTACTCCACGCTAAATTCGAGACAAGCTGTACAAATATAAAAATTATGACCAATGGCGTGCAAGCGCTAAGGGCGGTCGAGTACTGCCACCATGAACTGTGAATGAAACTATTTTCCCTTTTCAGCAGTTTACCACCCTTTCGCAAACACGCCCAATTGCAATTTTTTCTGCCACGTTTGAGGACTATTTTCTGGAAAGCTGTATCAGTCATTTGCTGTAAGGAGAAGATCTTTCGCCTTAATCTTGCTAATGTATTTATGCTGACATGTGGCTGCTACCTCACTGAATTCTTTAACCTTTTGCTGTTTAAGCACACCCATAAAGGCTTACCGAGCGGGGTGGCGCAGTGGTTAGACACTGGACTCGCATTCGGGAGGACGACGGTTCAATCCCGCGTCCGGCCATCCTGATTTAGGTTTTCCGTGATTTCCCTAAATCACTCCAGGCAAATGCCGGGATGGTTCCTCTGAAAGGGCACGGCCGACTTCCTTCCCAATCCTTCCCTAATCCGATGAGACCGATGACCACGCTGTCTGGTCTCCTTCCCCAAACCAACCAACCATAAAGGCTTTTATTTTGAAAGAAAGATATTTCATACTTTTTTAAATAGAACGTTGTATCCTTCAGAGTTAACCACACTTTTGTTGAACCATTTTATATGTTAATATGCAGCGTACTTACGACTACGATAGCATACTTACGATTACGACCCAACGTATCACATTTTATAATTAATTCGTGAAGTTGGGGTAGATAAACCAACTTCAATGAAAACTCCCGGAACCCAGTATTAGTTCCAGATTGCCTGCCTAAACGTTCCAGGAGCAAAAATAATTTTCTATATTTTGGGTAATTATGTATTTTAAAACTTAAAATGCCGTCACAATGCACTCTTTAAGTGGGATATTCTTCTGTTAGAAGTATAATAAAATAAAATAAGACAAGTGTTACAGGTAGAAACTGTGTTGCAGGGTGGTTAGAAACTGTCTGGAAGAACTTGTAACGGCATTTCAGGGTAGGTTGAGTTAAGAAACAAATGTAATAAAAATCGATACGCTGCGCCATTTCCGATTTGATTAGCACTGAAGTTAGCCGTTGCGAGCGCAAATTCAAGGAGCCTGCCAAATGCTTTTAGTGTCGTTGACCTTATGCCGTAGATGATAGCGGACGAGACTGCTCAGCCACTGGCTCGGATTATATCCTCATTACTGGCCCTTTTTTTTTATCGCTTTTGCTCGGTTCTAGGAAACCAAATGGAGCACATGTTAGGTGGGCCGTTTGAATTTGTGCGTCCAACGGCCTCAGTGGTTAGCTTAAATGGTAACTAAATCGGATTTGGCGCAACATATCGAATCTGTTTCTTAACCATTATTTCTCAGCTCAACGTACCGCCCTGTCACACAAGCTTTTCATAGTGTTTCTGCCCACCCTGTATGAAGGCGCAGATATACTCGTAATTTTTTCATCCAGTGTTTGATAAAAAGAGAACTTAGCGACTTCCAAAGAACTTAAAACATAAATTTCAAAAATTTTCTAAAATTTTTCGCATAGAAACTCCGTCCGAACAGCCGTCTGAGGGACCAATGATACCGACTGACCGAAGTGTCATCCTCATATCTTAGACCATGTGTATACAAATAGGCAAGACCTTATCGAAAATGTCAGTATAGAAACGGGAATTAGAGATCATTGTGTCATTATACACTAAAGAGCCAAAGAAACTGGTATAGCTGCCTAATATCATGTAGGGCCCCCGCGAGCACGCAGAAGTGCCGCAGCACGACGTGACATGGATTCGGCTAGTGTCTAAAGAGGTGCTGGAGGGAATTGACACCATGAGTCCTGGAGGGCTGTCCATAAATCCTAATAGTACTAGGGGGTGGAGACCTCTTCTGAACAGCACGTAGCAAGGCATCCCAGATTTGCTCAATAATGTTCCTGCCTGGGGAGTTTGATGGCCAGCGGAAGTGCTTAAATTCAGAAGAGTGTTGCTGGAGCCGCTCTGTAGCAATTCTGGACATAGGATGTCGCATTGTCCTGCTGGAATTGCCCAAGTCCGCGGAATGCATAACAGACACGAATGGATGCAGGTCGTCAGACTGGATGTTTACGTACGTGGCACCTGTCAGAGTCGTATCTAGACGTACGAGTGGTCTCGTATCACTCCAACAGCACACGCCCCACACCATTACAGAGCCTCCACCAGACTGAACAGTTCCCTGCTGAAAATGGTTCATATGGGTCTAAGCACTATGGGACTTAACTTCCGAGGTCATCAGTCCCCTAGAACTTAGAACTACTTAAACCTAACTAACCTAAAGACATCACACACATCCATGCCAGAGGCAGGATTCGAACCTGCGACCGTAGCGGTTCCCTGCTGACATGCAGGGTCTATGTATTCATGAGGTTGTCTCCATACCAGTACATGTCCATACGATCGATACAATTTGAAACGAGGCCCTTCCAACCAGGCAACGTTTCCAGTCATCAACAGTCCAAGATCGGTGTTGACGGGCCCAGGCGAGGCATAAAGCTCTGTGTCGTGCAGTCATTAACGGTACACGAGAGAGCATTCGGCACCGATAGCCCACATCGATATGTTTCGTTAAATGGTTGACACGCTGACACTTGTTTACGGCCCAGTATTGAAATCTTCAGAAATTTGCGGAAAGGTTGCACTTTGTCACGTTGAGTGATTCTCCTCAGTCGTTGCAGAACTTTTTCTGACATCAGCTATGTCGAGGATTTGATGTTTTACCAGATTTCTGAAATATCGTACGGGAAAATCCCCACTTCTTCGCTACCTCGGAGATGCTGTGTGCACCGACTACAAAACAACGTTGATAACCTGCCATTAGGAGCAACAGTTACCTGTCTAACAACTGCACAAGACGCCTGCTGTCTTATACATGCTTTGCCGATCGTAGCGCCGTATTCTGCCTGTTTACATATCTCTGAATTTGAAAACGCTTGCTTTTACCAGTTTATTTTGCGCTTCAGTGTAGCATCTATGATTAAGGAACTTAATATATCAGTCAAGAAGGCTAGGAGAGTGTTTCTGCTAGATAGACCAAATGAGCAATTATTAGCATAACACTTAGACCGTGAATTGGCATCACTTAGATCCAATAACATAGATGTAATGTTATTATGGGTAAAGTCTGAACAGATCGTAAACCGTGGTATGGATAGTTGTGTGCCTAGTAAGGTATAAAGGATGGACAGGACACATCATGGTTTAATAACGAAATTCGGCGAATGCTGAGGAAGAAGAGGCTGTTGACTCTTGGTTCAAAAGGGAGCGCATAAATGACGACAAGCAGAGGTTAGTAGAGATTCCTGCGTGTATGAAAAGAACTATACAAGATGTATACAACAACTACCACCGTCACACCTTAGCAAAAGATCTGGCAGAACCGATAAAATGCTGGCCGCTCGTAAAATTGCTAAACGTGTCTAAGGCTTCCATTCAGTCTCTTGTTGACCATTCTGGGGTGGCTGTTGATGACAGCAAAACGAAAGCTGAAGTTTTAAATTTCATGTTCATGAAATCGTTCACACTGGAGGATCGTACAAACGTACCATCATCTGACCATCGGACAGACTCCCGTATGGACGATGTAGTAATAAGCATACCTGGCGTAGGAAACAACTGAAAGAGTAGAAAGCAAACAAATAACCAGGAAGGGATAGAGCCACAGTTCGATTTTGAAGAGTATTCTACGGCATTGGCCCCTTAGCTAGCTTGCATTGATCGTGAATCTCTCGCCCAGCGCGAAGTCCCAAGTGACTAGAAAAAAGGGCAGGTGACTCCCGTTCATAGGAAAGGTAAATAACGAACGCGAAAATTACAGACCAATATCCGTAGATTCTGATTGCTGCAGAATCCTTGAGCATATTGTCAGTTCGAATGTAATAAACTTCCTTGACACTGAGAATCTTATGAGCAGGATTCAGCCTGGTTTTAGAAAGCATCGCTCGTCCGGAACTCAGCTTGCCCTGTTATCACATGATTTCTAGATTTCCGGAAAGCATTTGACACGGTGTCCAATTGCAGGCTGTTAACAAAGATACGAGCGTATGGAATAAGTTTACTGATATGTGAATGGCTCGAAGACTCTTTAGATAATAGAACCCAGTATGTTGTCCTAGGCAGCGAGTTTCCTTCAGAGACAAGGGTATCGTCAGGAATGGCCCAGGGAAATGTGATAGGACCGTTGTTGTTTTCTATATACACAGATGATTTGGCTGTCAGGTTGGGGAGTAATCCGAGGTTGTTTGCTGATGAAGGCGTGATGTACGATAAGGTGTCGAAGTTGAGTGACTGTAGGAAGAAAGAAGACGACTTAGACAAAATTTCCAGTTGGTGTGATGAATGGCAGCTACTCCTAAATGTGGAAATATGCAAGTTAATGCGCATGAGTAGTAAGATAAAACTTGTAATGTTTGGATACAGTATAACTAGTGTCCTACTTGACACATTCAAGTCGTTTAAATTTCTGTGCGTAACATTGCTAAGCGATTTGAGATGGAACGAGCATCTGAGAACTGTGGTAGAGAAGGCCGGTGCTCGACATCGTTTTCAAGGGAGAATTTTAGGAAAGAATGGTTCAAATGGCTCTGAGCACTATGTGACTTAACTTCTGAGGTAATCAGTCCCCTAGAACTTAGAACTACTGTAACGTAACTAACCTAAGGACATCACACACATCCATGCACGAGGCAGGATTCGAACCTGCGACCGTAGCGGTGGCGCGGTTCCAGACTGAAGCGCCTAGAACCACTCGGCCACCAAGGTCGGCAGGAAAGAATGCTTCATCTGTAAAAAGGGACACTATACAGGACGCTGGTGCGACCTATTCTTGAGTACTGCTCAAGTGTTTGGGATCCGTACCAGGTCGCATTGAAGGAAGACATCAAAGCAATTGAGAGGCGGGCTGCTAGATTTGTTTCCGCTAGGTTCGAACAATACGTAAATGTTACGGAGATGCTTCGGGCACACAAATGGCAATTTTTGGAGGGAAGGCGACATTCTTTTCGAGGAACACTATTTAGAAAATTTAGAGAACTGGTTTCTGAAACTTCTGACGCCAACATACGTTGCGCAAAGCGACGCGAAGAAATTAGGGCTCATACGGAGGCATACAGACAATCGTTTCTCCGTAGTTCTATTTGCAAGTAGAATAGGAAAGGAAATCACAAGTAGTAGTACTGGGTACACTCCACCATGAACCGTACGATGGCTGGCGGAGTACCTACGTCATTGTAGATGTACATGAGGGTCTTCGTGGCCAAACAATTTATACAATTCCATTTTTAATATATTCTTCTTTAACTTCCACACCAGAGTTACTTAAGACTTGCTTTTGTATCCCGTATCAACCAGTTAACTTGCGACTGCGATGTGTTAGACTCTTCAACCTTTCGTTTTGAATTTTCCTGTGTTTCGATAATTAGTTTGCCATCGTATACTTGCATTTTTAACGTAATGGTGGTTTTGTGCTTAGGTAAGAAGAGCTGACATGTGTGAGAATTGCTGCACAATCAACTTAACAGTTCATGCAATAAAAGTTGCTAACAAGAATAATGTTCAAAGGAATGGCAAAGAAAACTGAGGATGTGTAAAATGACGATCAGTTTCGCTTCAGAAAAGGTAAAGGTGCCAGAGAGCCAATTCTGACTTTGTGATTGATAATGGAAGCAAGACTAAAGAAAAAATCAAGACGCGTTCATTGGTTTTATCGACCTGGAAAAATCGTTAGACAATGTAAAATGCTGAAAGATGTTCGAAATTCTGAGAAAAATTGGGATAAGCAATAGGGAGACATGGGTAATACACAATATGTACAAGAGCCAAGAGGGAGTAATAAGAGTGGACGCCCAATAACGAAGAGCTCGGGTTAAAAAGGGTGTAAGGGTGTACATCTAAGAAGCAATGATGGAAACATAAGAAAGGTTCAGGACTGGAATTAAAATCCGAGGTGAAAGTATGTCAAAGATACGATTCGATGATGACATTGGTATCCTGAGAGAATGCGAAGAGGAATTACACGATGTTCTGAATGGAATGAACAATCTGATAGTACAGAAGAGTAAATCGAAGAAAGACGAAAGGAATAAGAAGTAGCAGAAATTAGAACAGTGAGAAACATGAAATCAGGACTGGTGATCACGAAGAACTTACTGAATTCTGTTACCTGTTACCTATATATAGCAGTTCATAACATCCATTCTTACAAAGATCAAAACGCCGCCATTTCTCTCCCCACATCCACCACTGCTGGCAGCTCACCTCCAACTGCGCAACGCTACGCGCTGTTCACATCCAGTTGCCACTGCCCAACACTACAATGGCAGACAACAATGCAAACTAGCCACAGACTGCACACAGCACAGCCAGTGATTTTCATATAGAGCGCTACGTAACGTTGCCAATAAGAAAACATAAACAGCCTACTTACATAGCCCCCATGCTCCCCACAAAAAATTTTACAAATTGTTTTGGGCAGTGGCCAATAATGATTTGAAAAAATTTTTCATAATTACAATAACAAAGATATCAAATGCACACACTTATTTATACAATGTTGGTCAAAAGCTAAAATTTTCTCACAGTCCATAAAGATAGTCCAGATTGTTCATCACAGTGAAACTGCCGTTTCTTTTCTGAAAGTCTGAGCAGTAAAAGACAATGCACACGGAAGTAGTGGATTTCCATGCAGTCTTGAAGAAGTAGTGTTGTCCTTCCAATGGAAAGACCGTGCTGACTCTTAACATGCTGACAGGCAATGGGCCACAACAGAGTAAACACACAGCAGAGTCATTCGAAGTTTTGAAGAATATTGGTAGGTAGGTCATCACAGAGCAGACCTACTGTAGTCCTGGTAGAGAATATGGTATTGGTGGGCCACCAGAGGTGCAGACCCACTGCAGTCCTAGTAGAGATAATGGTATTGGTGAGTCATCAAAGGTGTAGACCCACTGTAGTCCTTGTAAAGATAATGGTATTGGTGAGTCATCAAAGATGCGGACACACTGTAGTCCTTGTAGAGATGGCCAGCAGCCATCTGTTGTGACTGTGCAGGTGCACAATCACCATCGAAGAGTCTTGCGGAGAATATAGCTAGTCCATGAATCACCACTTGTGCACTCACAAAAAAATTTTTTTGAAGCGTCCTTAGAACCAGCAATGCTGTTAACCAATCTCTTGCTGAATTATCAACACACGTGCAAGCACTAACAACTTCTCACATATTGTGCATTACTATGACCAACAGAAATGTGTGCAGTGAAATGAATGCTTACAAGTTACTTAATTTGATGAACTGGTGTCAATTACAATATTATAACATAAGAATACAATAAGAAAGGTACAAAATACATTATTAAAGAACATAACAATACAGATAACATTTGTGGTAATGCAGGCTTTACAGAAGAATCGAAATAACATATACATTAGTGTTACAGGACTTATGACATAAGTACATACATAAAAGATCAGAATAAATTTTGAAACATCAACTTTACACGTGAGCATTAAAACAAAACAGAATAAATAAAGTCTAAGCATATTTACAAGGTAAATAACATATTATTAATGCCAATTATATTTGAGGATAACAGTATTCCTCATCATAGTGAATGTAGCTTAGTATTAGAAGAAGAAAAAAGTCTATGAAACTACGCAGAGACAGGAAGAAAACAAATACACAAGGGTACACAAACACATAGTGGGATAACACAAAAGGAAAGGACAGGGTTCGTTTTCAGTGTAACATTTGGTACTGCAGTCCAACCCAAAACTTCACTACATAGATCTTTCGTCTTATTTCAACCTTTGCTTCCACCAAAAAAATCCTATCCAAGCATGCTTTCTGTATTTTTCTCGTATAACCTCTCAGTGCCTTTCTTCAAATTCATCGCAACTCATTCTCTTATTGGCTACCCCCTCTTAAGCTAACTTAAATCTACTGAGCTCAGATGCTAAACTAAGGGACGAGGCAATGCAGCAGCACAAAACAATTAACACAAACATCAATGACAAAAAATTTAAATAGGCAAAGCAATTGCAATTTTTGTGGGGAGCATGGGGGCTGTATGGGTTTGACAGGTACTGATTCTTGTGCAACATGTCTTCAAAAAATTTCATAAGACTGGAAAATTCAGATTGTTCGAAATGTTTCATCATTATGATGCTATGTTTTACTCGGTCTTGTGTAGCTTGAGACCAATATGCTGAGAGGAATGCATGGTAAAATTCTCCTTCACTGTGACAATCGTGAATGACTGATCGCATTCTTACAGCTGGTTCATTCTCCAAGTAGCCACACATAAATTCTAACCTGTGCTCCAATGACCAGTTGGGAGGGAAACAATGAGAGAATTGATGGAGCCACGCTTGTGGATGAATGTCATTGGCAGAATTCTTAAACGTTTTGAATTTACGTGTAGTAATGAACAGCTTATAGTCAAAATCATCGTGTCGGCGAGTAGCATATCGGTCATTGTTACGTCGTGTCGGCGGTTCCATCTCAAAATTCGGTGTACCTTGCCAATTTCTTTCATAATTTCCGAAGTGCCCTGTGTTATTATTTTGTGGCTGTTCCGTATTTCTATGGTCCTCTTCCCGTGCTGGAGCGCGAGTGTCCTCTGAAATACGTAATTCTTGTATTACCTGTGTCAGCTGATCTTGTACTTCCCGGATTTCTCTTTTGTACTGTGTATTGATTTGATTTTGATTTTGTTAGAATTTTCTATTTTGTTCGTGCTCTTCTGTGTCAGTGAAGGCTACGTGTCTTGTGTCATTCAGATCATCATCTACCTTTGTAGATAAGTTAGTGACCTGATCCGAAAGTTCGGCTACTTTCTCCGATAGTGAACACGTTTCCTCAGTGTGTTTTTCTGAACCAAGTTTCAGAGTGTCCATTTGTGTTGAAATCGAATCTACTGTGTCCTTTAAGTTTTCCTGAGTTTTTGCAAGTTACGTAACCGAATCGGTAGATGCAACTCAGTCAATTTTAGCCCACAAGGTCTAATGATTTTCATGAACAATGGTTTGCAGTTCTTTTATGGCTGCTTCGTGATTCTGTAATGCATTTTCATGCCGCGAAAAATAGGTTGAAAATGCTACCAATTTGGGTTTTTACGTCATTACAGACTTTTTGACATTTAGATTCAATGTTATCTAACTCAGTAGTTAAATCTTCACGTGTTTGTTCAAGTGTGGTGTCTAACTTCCGAAGATTTTGTTCCATTGTGTCTAACTGTTGCTGTGTTTGTCTCTGGTGTTGCTCCATTGTGTCTAACTTTTGAAGCTTTTGCTGTGTTTGTCTCTGATTTTGTTCCATTGTGTCTAACTTTTGAAGATTTTGTCCCATTTGTTGCATTAATTGTAATAACAATGCATTAGTGTCTGGAATCTGTTCCTCTACGCTTTTCCACAGTGCATTTGCACCAGCAACATTCACATTTTGACAAACAGAAAATGTGTCTTGACTTATTTGAGAAAACGGTGAGGACGCAAAACCTGAATCTACAGTATTTGTAAAATTGTGTCCTGTTATTTCGGATTTCTAAGGCGAGCTGTTGCCGAGCGATCGATCGATAATGCTTCCCTGTTCACTAATTGTTTCACTGCCTACGCCATTGTTTGCAGCCCGCTCCATTTCCCTATGTACAATTACCAAATTACTACTTTGAACATTAATTAATTCATTACTCGGTGGCGCTAACACTCTGCTTTCGTCTTCACTGTCATTTCTCAGTTCACTTTGGAGCCTAGTATTACATTTTTCACACGCCATCATTGTCACAATATTTCACAAGACAACACAGAAAACACAATTTGAAGAGCCAAAATAGGGGAACACATTAACATAGCACTGAAAATAATATCTAGTTAATTGCAAGCGCAGCTGCGAAATACTTGGTCCAAATCTACATGCATGCCACAACTGTTTTACTGTACAAGAATGAAAAACTACAACTACAAAGGAAATTCTCTCTACAATTACGTGCTAGCAATAAACAAAAGCTGCACTAATTACACAAACTAGAAGAAAATATCAGAAGATTCCAGTGAAGTATCCTAGGCTAAGGGTCAACATATGAAACGTCCCCTTAGCAAAATTATACAAGACTATGCTTAAACTGACACACAATATTTTTAGCGCAACGCAATCTGACTTTCAATAATCCCTACAAAACAATGGCCCTGACTAACATTAATCTATACCTTTCACAAATCACTTACCTCACCAAAAATCTCCGTTACTCGAACTACTGCAATACAGCGAGCGCCACTACTGCCAGCTAAATAAAAGATTCAAACTACGGAAGGCACTAACTACTGATAGGCATAGTTAGCAAATGAAAGATTTTAATAGAGAACAAACAATGTATTTACCTTAATAGTCATAATATATATAGCAGTTCATAACATCCATTCTTACAAATAACAAAACTCCGCCATTTCTCTCCCCACATCCACCACTGCTGGCGGCTCACCTCCAACTGCGCAACGCTACGCGCTGTTCACATCCAGCTGCCGCTGCCCAACACTACAATGGCAGACAACAATGCAAACTAGCCACAGACTGCACACAGCACATCCAGTGATTTTCATATAGAGCGCTACGTAACGTTGCCAATAAGAAAACATAAACAGCCTACTTACAAGGTGGCAATATAACCTATGACGGACGGAGCAAGGAGGACGTAAAAGCAGACTATCACTGGCAAAAAGGGCATTCCTGGCCAAGGCAAGTCTACTAGTATCAAACATAGGCCTTAATTTGAGGAATAAATTTCCGAGAATGTGCGTCTGGAGCACATCACTGTATGGTAGTGAAGCATGGACTGTGGGAAAACCACAGCAGAAGAGAATCGAAGCATTTGAGATGTGGTGCTACAAACGAATGTTGAAAATTAGGTGCACTGATAGGGTCAGGAATCAGGAGGTTCTGCGCAGTATCGGAAAGGAATATGTGGAAAACACTGATGAGGAGATGGGACAGGATGATGGGACATCTGTTTAGACCTCAGGGAATGCCAGCCATCGTATTAGAGGGATTGTAAAGGGCAAACACTGTAGAGGAAGACAGAGATTGGAATAAAGTGCTACTGTCAGATTAAGTGGTTGACACAGGAGAGCAATTTGTGACGGGTTGCATCAAATCAGTCAGAAGAAAATGACTCAAAAAAAAGTAAAGTACTGGTGGGCGGGTTCAGTGTGTGGTACGTGGGTGATTCGAAGACTAAGTATTATATATGGCCCTTTCATGTTAAGAAGTCGTAACTGTACTTCCGTAGCGTTCAGATGAGAAAGTGTGTGTTGTCAGAACAGTTTCACAGTTACCACCACAAATAAATGCTGTTATCACTCCCTCTTTATAATGTGCACTCACGTTTTGTGGACGAATTAGACTGCACGTTTAACGCAGAAGATCGCACGTATTGTCGCAGATGGCGTACCAAGATGAAATATCTTAGAAACTTGGTGCTAAAAGGTGAATTACACGTTCTTGGAAAAGAGGATAGACTATGTAGAAAACTATCTTCACGATCGAATAGTTCATGTCTTCCTCAGATTATTGAGGCTGTCCGCTTTTCATTCTCACTCAGCTAACAACATACGGTTTCTAAAAATGTAGGTCTAGTCAAGCTCTCTGCCAGAGTAGATACTCTGCATCCTTCTTGTTGATCTGATCTTTCATCTGAACTAGCTGTAGACAGTGCAAGAACTAAAGGAGTACAGCCGATGGTTGCGACTTGTATTCTGGCAACAAATGAAAAAGTTAGACATGGATGATTAATTTCAGGAAAGACAGTGCCTCTTAAATGAGGCTTATTTTCATATCATGGCTTACGAGAACAAGTAAACCCAGGCGGAAACACTAATGCCGTTTCTAAATACCTCCTCCGCAGCTGCAAGGCGTGGGTCAAGAAATGGGACGGAGGAGGACAGCTGAGTAGTGCTGTGTTGTAAATTGTCTTATCACAGTGGCAGTACGACTACGATAAAGAACAAACGTCGGGTTTATCTGCCAACAGTTCACGAAAAACTCTGTTTTCCGCAGTATCTTCCTATTCCGTTTCATTTAAAGCGTTGAGTAACATTTCCATTAACTCTGCATCGTCCTCCACATCTATTTCTGTACACGCTGGACAGAATACAATTCAGCTTTAAACCCGGAGAGCACTGTACAAATATCACAAGTAATTACGGTGAAAGGTGTGTGGACAAGGCACTGTAAGCTCCAGCTTCCATTTAAATGTCATTTGCATTAAGCTGGAAACCCAAATGTTATCCTGCGGCAATCTCTCAGCGCTGAGAGTCAAACGATAACGCTGAATGCCACTACACGAAAACGCCGATGTGCGAAAATACTGTGTGTTCAGCGTGTCACTCTGTATCACGGAATGTATAAGCAGTTAATTCTTCATATCCTCGTGGATAGGAGAATGAAATTTAGATAACAGTATAGTGTTCGTGTTGAATGAAGAGGTCGTTTCAATTAATTTATAACCGAGCAGAAAATAAATATCCTATCACACTTCTTGTCACTTTTATCTGACATAAAAATATGCCGACTGTGGGACTGGAGGCACGCTTGCAGAGTATTCTTCTTCTTCTGGAATGTGTTAGGCCTTCCTCGGCCTTTCGAATCTACATACGGTCTTCCCATCTTTCTGCTGGTTTTACAGTTCATATTTTACCTTGCGAAAGGTAATATTGCAAAATACTTGGTAATCTTGATTTCTCCATTCCTGTCTTTTTTCAACCCTTTGGTAAAGGAGCAAATTTTTCCGTTCCTTCATGGTATCTGTACAAGGTGTTAGGGGTAAAAGTACAGATGTTTTTATTGGTGACTCATAACAGTGTAGTCAATAGCATTATACCAAGTATTTACTTCATTTGCAGACTAATAATTACAGCTGTTACGAGTACTTGTGTTGTTGTGGTCTTCAGTTCTGAGACTGGTTTGATGCAGCTCTCCATGCTACTCTATCCTGTGCATGCTTCATCATCTCCTAGTACGTACTTCTGAATCTGCTTAATGTATTCATCTCTTGGTCTCCCTCAACGACTTCTACCCTCCACGCTGCCCTCCAGTACTAAATTGGTGATCCCTTGATGCCTCAGAACATGTCCTACCAACCGATCCCTTCTTCTGGTCAAGTTGTGCCACAAACTCCTCTTCTCCCCAATCCTATTCAATACCTCCTCATTAGTTATGTGATCTACCCATCTAATCTTCAGCATTCTTCTGTAGCACCACATTTCGAAAGCTTCTATTATCTTCTTGTCCAAACTGTTTATCGTCCATGTTTCACTTCCATACATGGCTACACTCCATACGAATACTTTCAGAAACGACTTCCTAACACTTAAATCTATACTCGATATTAACAAAATTCTCTTCTTCAGGAACGCTTTCCTTCCCATTGCCAGTGTACATTTTACATCCTCTCTACTTCGACCATCATCAGTTATTCTGCTCCCCAAATAGCAAAACTCCTTTACTAGTTTAAGTTGTCTCATTTCCGAATCTAATTCCCTCAGCATCACCCGACTTAATTCGACTACATTCCATTATCCTCGTTTTGCTTTTGTGGATGTTCATCTTATACCCTCCTTTCAAGACACTGTCCATTCCGTTCAACTGCTCTTCCAAGTAATTTGCTGTCTCTGACAGAATTACAATGACATCGGCGAACCTCAAAGTTTTTATTTCTTCTCCATGAATTTTAATACCTACTCCGAGCTTTTCTTTTGTTTCCTTTACTGCTTGCTCCATATACAGATTGAATAGCATCGGGGAGAGGCTACAACCCTGTCTCACTCCCTTCCCAACCACTGCTTCCCTTTCATGTCCCTCGACTCTTATAACTGCCTTCTGGTTTCTGTACAAATTGTAAATAGCCTTTCGCTCCCTGTATTTTACCCCTGCCAGCTTTAGAATTTGAAAGAGAGTATTCCAATCAACATTGTCAAAAGCTTACTCCAAGTCTACAAATGCTAGAAACGTAGGTTTGCCTTTTCTTAGTCTAGCTTCTAAGATACGTCGTAGGGTCAGTAATGCCTCACGTGTTCCCATATTTCTACGGAATCCAATCTGATCTTCCCCGAGGTCGGCTTCTACCAGTTTTTCCATTCGTCTGTAAAGAATTCGCGTTAGTATTTTGCAGCCATGACTTATTAAACTGATAGTTCGGTAATTTTCACCTCTGTCAATGCCTGCTTTCTTTGGGATTGGAATTATTATATTCTTCTTGAAGTCTGAGGGTATTTCGGCTGTCTCATACATTTTCCTCACCAGATGGTAGAATTTTGTTAGAACTGGCACTCCCAAGGCCATCAGTAGTTCTTATGGAATGTTGTCTACCCCTGGGGCCTTGTTTCGACTCAGGTCTTTCAGTGCTCTGTCAAACTCTTCACGCAGTATCGTATCTCCCATTTCATCTTCATCTACATTCTCTTCCCTTTCTATAACATTGCCCTCAAGTACATCGCCCTTGTATAGTCCCTGTATATACTCCTTGTATAGTCCCTGTATATACTCTTTCCACCTTTCTGCTTTCCCTTCTTTGCTTAGATCTGGGTTTCCATCTGAGCTCTTGATATTCATACAAGTGGTTCTCTTATCTCCAAAGGTCTCTTTAATTTTCCTGTAGGCAGTATCTATCTTACCCCTAGTGAGATAAGCCTCTACATCCTTACATTTGTCCTCTAGCCACGCCTACTTAGCCATTTTGTACTTCATGTCGATCTCATTTCTGAAACGTTTGTATTCCTTTTTGCCTGCTTCATTTACGGCATTTTGGTATTTTCTCCTTTCATCAATTAAATTCAATATTTCATATGTTACCCAAGGGTTTCTACTAGCCCTCGTCTTTTTACCTATTTGATCCTCTGCTGCCTTCACTATTTCATCCCTCAAAGCTACCCATTCTTCTTCTACTGTATTTCCTTCCTCCATTCCTGTCGATTGTTCCCTTATGCTCTCCCTGAAACCCTGTACAACCTCTGGTTTAGTCAGTTTATACAGGTCCCATCTCCTTAAATTCCCACCTTTTTGCAGTTTCTTCAGTTTTAATCTACAGTTCATAACCAAAAGATTGTGGTCAGAGTCCACATCTGCCCCTAGAAATGTCTTGCAATTTAAAACCTAGTTCCTAAATCTCTGTCTTATCATTATATAATCTGTCTTGAACGTTTTAGTATCTCCAGGGTTCTTCCATGTATACAACCTGCTTTTATGATTCTTGAACCAAGTGTTAGCTATGATTAAGTTGTGCTCTGTGCAAAATTCTACAAGGCGGCTTCCTCTTTCATTTCTTCCCCCCAATCCATATTCACCTACTACGTTTCCTTCTCTCCCTTTTCCTACACTCGAATTCCAGTCACCCATGACTATTAAATTTTCGTCTCCTTTCATTACTTGAATAATTTCTTTTATCTCATCGTACATTTTATCAATCTCTTCGTCATCTGCGGAGCTAGTTGGCATATAGACTTGTACTACTGTGGTAGGCGTGGGCTTCTTGTCTATCTTGGCCACAATAATGCGTTCACTATGTTGTTTATGGTAGCTTACCCGAACTCCTATTATTTTATTCATTATTAAACCTACTCCTGCATTACCCCTATTTGATTTTGTATTTATAACCCTGTATTCACTTGACCAAAAGTCTTGTTCCTCCTGCCACCGATGTTCGCTAATTTCCACTATATCTAACTTTAACCTATCCATTTCCGTTTTTAAATTTTCTAACCTACCTGCCCGATTAAGGGATCTGACATTCCACGCTCCGATCCGTAGGATGCCAGTTTTCTTTATCCTGATAACGACGTCCTCTTGAGTAGTCCCCGCCTGGAGATCCGAATGGGCGACTATTTTACCTCCGGAATATTTTACCCAAGAGGACGGCATCATCATTTATCCATACACTAAAGCTGCATGCCCTCGGGAAAAATTACGGCCGTAGTTTCCCCTTGCTTTCAGCTCAGTATTTACTTCATTTGCAGACTAATAATTACAACTGTTACGAATAGTATGTTTTTAGATTGGCTAGCACCTCCAAGTACGCAAGGTGCAAGTGAACTACTAACGTTTATTTTCCTCTGGACACCAGGTGAGATATTAAAATGCAGACGCGTGGACACAAAAGCGTTAGGCTATACTGATAGGCGTAGCAGTCTGCTTCATGGTGCAGTAACGACGATGGTAACGACGATGCAGTAAATTATATGATGTATTTACGAGAAGACTGTTAGACACAGAAAAAAAACTAACTCACTGATGCAGGTACATATTAAACAATTAGTGATTATCCATACCTGTATCCCTAATATCCTGTATTTATTTTATAACATAATTTTGTGTATTCTGCTATATTGCAGAGAATATTCATTCCCTCGCCCAACCATCTTAATCAATTTTTTGCTTATTTTTGTTATTACCCAAGATTCACTTACATACAGCAATGTTGGTAACGATATATCTTTATAAAATTTAAGGTGAATGCTCACACTAATGCCTTCATACCCTTAGACTTCACTGAAGCTCGTAAACCATAATATCCAGCGCTGAAGGTCCTTTCCTTAAAACGGTGTCCCTTAGCACTCAAGTATCCTTAGGAACGAATTCAACTGCGTAAAATTATTTCCTCATTGTACATATTACGGAACATAGTTATTGTTATTCGAAACCGCACTTTGAAAGTTTCATAAATATTTATTTTGTCTGCTTTTAAAGAGCAATTGCTGCATTTAAAAATTCGTTGCATTGCTCCACGGATGCCTCGGCAAGTTGAATTCGCTGCTGCCATGGCGCCGACTAAGCATTTGGGACACACATCTCACACGAGGACGAAACTTAGTTCGCTGCAACTTCTGAAGCTCAGCCTGATCTGTTTTCGTGGTATAACAAAGGGCTACTCTAATACTTCACATATAACAGTGACCTATACGCTGAACAAGGGATGTCTCCCTAGCTAACATTTGGGAGCTGGTGTCCTTTACAGTATGTCTCTCACAATCAAGAAATGGCTCTGAGCACTATGGGACTTCTAGAACTTAGAACTACTTAAACCTAACTAACCTAATGACATCACACACATCCATGCCCGAGGCAGGATTCGAACCTGCAACCGTAGCGGCCGCGCGGTTCCAGACTGTAGCGCCTTTAACCGCTTGGCCACCACGGCCGGCACAATCAAGAAGAAGCGTTTGAATGAGAGCAGGATTTAGACACCGCTACACTCGCCTCTTACGGTATTTTAGGGCCGCATGCGGAAGTACTAATATTGCGAAGAATATATTTTAATATGTTTCTGTAACAACCGAGTTTCAACTAAAATTTTCAAATAAGTGTACAAGTATCCTTTTCTATAAAAACGAAAGTTACTTACTTTTCTTACATTGCGAATTCGTATGAACGTTGTTCATGAAAAGGTAAGGACACAACTGATACGAAAACGCCACTTCTAAGTCAGGAGGAAAGAAAATTAAAAAATGTTTTGTTGAGAACCGCTTACAAAAGGGACAATAAAATGAAAGAAATCGGAGCTAGCAAAGAAAGATTTAGATCAGGGCTTAACAACTGGCCGGTTTTGAGCGGCAGTACTCGCGTCTGCTCAGGCACGTGCTCGCGAGCAGGTCCATGGTCTCCGCCATTTTACACTTTAAGTCACCATTTTATCGCCTGTTTTTCCTTGTTTCTGTCTTCTTCCTTTTTTTTACAAAAAAGTCAGTAGGCTGTAGAGCAGCGTACTAAGCTGCTGCCAGCCCACCCCCTTCGGGGGGGGGGGGGGAATTGAAACTCAATACAGGAAAAAAAAGTCCATGGTCGTGGAGTAGGGAGGGAGGGGAGGGAGGGGAAATGCGCGCGCACGTCTGAATAGGGCCGCAGCGTGCCTATTGAATTCGCGCCGACTGTGTAACGTTTAAAGTACTACGATCAGCTCTAACAGTCACTTCAGCTGGTTAAGAATCATGTCAAGTCGCCGTTGTGTAACCCAACCATGCTTTAGCAGTTCAACCCCTATTGGGAGGAATTGTATCAAAAAATGGCTCAAATGGCTCTGAGCACTATGGGACTTAACTGCTGAGGTCATCAGTCCCCTAGCACTTAGAACTACTTAAACCTAACTAACTTAAGGACATCACACACATCCATGCCCGAGGCGGTCGCGCGGTTCCAGACTGTAGCGCCTAAAACCGCTCGGCCACCCCGGCCGGCGGAATTGTATCTGTTTACAGAAAAAGATGGTGCTGTAAAATGTTTAGTATGTCACAAAACGCTTAATTCTTTTAGGAAATTTAATTTGCAGCGACATTATATGTCGTAGCATGCGAAAGACTACGGAAGTGGAAAATGTCATGGACCAGATCGTGCACAGGAAGTTATTAAATTTAAAAGGAAGCTATCCGAAGATGATCTGGACGACGAAGAAAAATCAACTGAGGCAGCTCATAGAGTGAGTTACAAAATTACTTTGCTTTTAGCAAAATCCCTGCGCCCCTTCACTGATGGCGATTTAATAAAAGAGTGTTTGGTAGTTGCAGCGGAACTTTTGTGTCCATCTCAAGTTGAACAGTTTCGGATTGAACCATTATCTAACATGACCATTATGCGTCGCATACAGGACATGGCAGACGACGTCCAGAGCCAGCTTGCAAATATCTGTAAAGATTTTATGGCGTATTCTCTAGCTCTGGACGAAAGTGTTGATATCACTGGAACAGCGCAGCTTGCCATATTTATTAGAGGTGTTAATAGAGATCTTCGAGTGAGGGAGGAGCTCCTAGATGTAGTAGCCATGAAGAACACTACAACCGGAGATGATATTTTAAGTACTGTTGAAGAAAGTGTTGAAAATATAGGATTGTTGTGGAATTCTTTAGTTGCAGTGTCTACAGACGGTGAACCAGCGATGACAGAAAAAATCAGGTTTTGTTGCTCTGTCGGAGGAGAAAATGCAAAAACTGTCCGTGTCGAATGAAATAAGGGGCGTTCACTGTGTGATCCACCAGGAAAAGTATCACCCTAAAAAATGTGATGAGTGTTGTTGTTCGTACAACCAATTATATAAGGAAGCATGAGCTACAACATAGGCAGTTTAAAAGCTTTCTCGAGGATGTAAAAAGCCAGCTGCCTTATTACAGCGAGGTCCGCTGGCTTAGTCGTGGCGAATTATTAAATCATTTTTTTTGCCTATTAGATAAGATAAATATATTCATGGAAATAAATAACATGTGTGTTGCTGAATTGAAGTCCGCAGCTCGTGGTCGTGCGGTAGCGCTCTCGCTTCCCGCGCCCGGGTTCCCGGGTTCGATTCCCGGCGGGGTCAGGGATTTCTCTGCCTCGTGATGACTGGGTGTTGTGTGCTGTCCTTAGGTTAGTTAGGTTTAAGTAGTTCTAAGTTCTAGGGGACTGATGACCATAGATGTTAAGTCCAATAGTGCTCAGAGCCATTTGAACCTGAATTGAAAGAGCCTTCATGGAAATGCGATCTCGCGTTCTTAGCAGATTTAACTAGCCATCTGAATGCTTTTAACATTTCACTACAAGGTAAAGATCTGCTAATTACTCATTTCATAGATCGAATACAAGCTTTTAAAATGAAATTGACACTTTGGGTGACTCAGCTGGAAACAGGAAATTTAGCTCATTTTCCTAAATTATCAGCCATGCAAGATGTTCACAAAGACTGTGAACGTTATTCACATAGTTCAGTTGCCCTTAAGGAAGAATTTGATCAACGCTTTCAAGATCTGACAGCACAAGACAGTGATTTTGATCTGTTCTCCTCTCCATATTCAGCGAATATTGAAGAGATTCGTTCTGAGCTGCAACTAGAAATTATTGACCTGCAGTGTGACAGAGAATACAGAGACAAATTTCAGAACAAGAAAAACATTTTGGAATTCTACAGACACTTCCCTCCAGATAGATTTCCTCGTTTGCACAAACTGGCGGCTACAATAATACACTCCTGGAAATTGAAATAAGAACACCGTGAATTCATTGTCCCACGAAGGGGAAACTTTATTGACACATTCCTGGGGTCAGATACATGATCACACTGACAGAACCACAGGCACATAGACACAGGCAACCGAGCATGCACAATGTCGGCACTAGTACAGTGTATATCCACCTTTCGCAGCAATGCAGGCTGCTATTCTCCCATGGAGACGATCGTAGAGATGCTGGATGTAGTCCTGTGGAACGGCTTGCCATGCCATTTCCACCTGGCGCCTCAGTTGGACCAGCGTTCGTGCTGGACGTGCAGACCGCGTGAGACGACGCTTCATCCAGTCCCAAACATGCTCAATGGGGGACAGATCCGGAGATCTTGCTGGCCAGGGTAGTTGACTTACACCTTCTAGAGCACGTTGGGTGGCACGGGATACATGCGGACGTGCATTGTCCTGTTGGAACAGCAAGTTCCCTTGCCGGTCTAGGAATGGTAGAACGATGGGTTCGATGACGGTTTGGATGTACCGTGCACTATTCAGTGTCCCCTCGACGATCACCAGTGGTGTACGGCCAGTGTAGGAGATCGCTCCCCACACCATGATGCCGGGTGTTGGCCCTGTGTGCCTCGGTCGTATGCAGTCCTGATTGTGGCGCTCAACTGCACGGCGCCAAACACGCATACGACCATCATTGGCACCAAGGCAGAAGGGACTCTCATCGCTGAAGACGACACGTCTCCATTCGTCCCTCCATTCACGCCTGTCGCGACACCACTGGAGGCGGGCTGCACGATGTTGGGGCGTGAGCGGAAGACGGCCTAACGGTGTGCGGGACCGTAGCCCAGCTTCATGGAGACGGTTGCGAATGGTCCTCGCCGATACCCCAGGAGCAACAGTGTCCCTAATTTGCTGGGAAGTGGCGGTGCGGTCCCCTACGGCACTGAGTAGGATCCTACGGTCTTGGCGTGCATCCGTGCGTCGCTGCGGTCCGGTCCCAGGTCGACGGGCACGTGCACCTTCCGCCGACCACTGGCGACAACATCGATGTACTGTGGAGACCTCACGCCCCACGTGTTGAGCAATTCGGCGGTACGTCCACCCGGCCTCCCGCATGCCCACTATACGCCCTCGCTCAAAGTCCGTCAACTGCACATACGGTTCACGTCCACGCTGTCGCGGCATGCTACCAGTGTTAAAGACTGCGATGGAGCTCCGTATGCCACGGCAAACTGGCTGACACTGACGGCGGCGGTGCACAAATGCTGCGCAGTTAGCGCCATTCGACGGCCAACACCGCGGTTCCTAGTGTGTCCGCTGTGCCGTGCGTGTGATCATTGCTTGTACAGCCCTCTCGCAGTGTCCGGAGCAAGTATGGTGGGTGTGACACACCGGTGTCAATGTGTTCTTTTTTCCATTTCCAGGAGTGTATAAATGTTCGGTTCCACGTATGTTTGTGAACAACTGTTCTCTGCAGTGAAATGTAACAAGACGCGCCTGATGAACGCATTGTCTGAGCGAAATTTAAACTGCACTCTGCGCCTACAACGCACAAGAACAATTACTCCGAACATAGACGCAATTGTAAAGGGCAAAAAGTACAACATAACCGAGAATCCCACACTTCAGTGACACCTTTTATTGTGTAACAGTTCACAAATTAATACGAATGTAGAGGCATACACTAAGCTAATAAAATTATGTGGTACGTGTACATTCTCCTTTATTTGTTTCATTTGTCGCAGCAATAATTCGTGAGTGATATCCCTGCAGGTGGCCGCTGATTTACATTGACTGGCGGCAGTTGTTATGTGCCCCTTGTGACTCTCCCCACTCTCCGCTCCGGTCCGGTAGTGGGGGTAGCGTGCTCGCGCTGCTCTGTGCTCGCGCCTTGCTGCTCACGGCTTGCCCCGCGAGCACGTATGTTGTGAAGCCCTGACTTAGATCATTATTCGCACTTGCTGTTCTAGAGTGAAACAGTCGAAAAATTGTTTGAAACTGGTAATATGAAGTCCCTGAAAAAGCACTTGTCTGAATTACAGAAGAGTCATACAGTTTTACATCTTAATTTAGTATTTAAATATCGAAAAACGTAGGAATTTGATGCTTTGACGTAAACTGAATTCAGAATGATCACGTAAAATAGCTTTCTTTTATTTTTTTTTTTTGCTACAATGTTACTGCATTCACGACAAACTTTATCAGTTATTTTTTGTACAGTGAGACTAATTATAAGGTACATAGCTAAATTGTTCAAAAATAAGAATTATAACGAGTGTTAACGACCGAAATAGATGTTATGTGCTAAGAATTGGCTGTGTTTGGGTTGAAATTTGTTTTTGTCTTTTAATTTGTATCTCCGGCTCTTAGCACATACGACGTCGGTGTGAACACACTGACGTGAACAGTCGTTTTATTACAACTTCCCTCACTCATTTTAAAAATTCTGATGCAATGGTGTTATCCATTCTGCTATATTTGATATTTAGCCTTCCAAAGCTTTTTTAAATTCCGATTCTAATACAAAATCCCCTATCTCTTCTAAATCGACTCCTGTTTCGTCTTCTAACGCATCAGACAATTCTTCCCCGCATAAAGGCCTTCAATGTACTCCTTCCACCTATGCGCTCTCTCCATCTATCCAGTGGAATTCTCTTTGCACTCTTATTAATGTTGTAAGTAGGCTGTTTAGGTTTTTATGTTGGTAACGTCACGTAGCGCTCTGTATGAAAATCACTGTCGGTGCTGTGTGCAGTCTGTGGCTGGTTGGCATTGTTGCAATATTCACTATTCTAGTGTTGGGTAGGTGGATGTGAACAGCGCGTAGCGTTGCGCAGTTGGAGGTGAGCCGCCAGCAGTGGCGGGTGTGGGGAGAGAGATGGCGGAGTTTTGAGAGCGGATGATCTGGACGTGTATCCATCAGAAAGAGTAAATTTGTAAGACTGGATGCCATGAATTGATAGATATGTATATATGATGACTTTTGAACACTATTAAGGTAAATACATTGTTTGTTCTCTATCAAAATCTTTCATTTGCTATCTATGCCTATCAGTAGTTAGTGCTTTCAGTAGTTAGAATCTTTTATTTAGCTGCCAGTATTGGTGCTCGCTGCATTGCAGTAGTTAAGAGTAACGAAGATTTTTGTGAGGTAAGTGATTCATAACAGGTATAGGTTATTGTTAGTCAGGGCCATTCTTTTCTAGGGATTATTGAAAGTGAGATTGCGTTGCGCTAAAAATATTGAGTGTTAGTTTAGTGATGATCAGAATAAGTAAAGAGAGAAATGTCTGAGTACGTATAGTTTTCAGTTTTACTTAGCTGTTTGAAAATCAAATAACGTAAGGGGTTTACTAGTACAGTAATTCATAAATTTTTCTGAGGGGATGTTTCAATCTTACCATCCTTGCTTTTAAATTAACCGAAGGTTGTTTTGGCTTTCCTGAATCATTCCCTCCGACAGTCATTTCAGTTTCGATTTCTTCACATATTTCATGGAGCCATTTCGTATTAGCTTCCCTGCGTTTCCTACTTATTTCATTCTTCAGTGACATGTATTTCAGTATTCCTAAATTTCCCTGTTCTTTTTTGTACTTCCTTCTTTAATTCTTCAACTGAAAAATTCCTTCTGTTCCCACGGTCCTTTGTACCTATGTTTCTGTTTGCAAGTTTTGTGATGGCCTATTTTAGAGATGGTTCCTTTTTAGCTGTACTGCCTAATGAGACATTCCTTACTGCAGTATGTAAAGCGTTAGAGTACTTGAAACGTATCTCATCATTCCTTAGTACATTCGTATACCGCTTCTTTGCGTATTGATTCTTCCTGACTAATCTCTTAAACTGCAGCCTACTCTTCATCACTACTACATTTTAAGCTGAGTCTATATGTGCACATGGGTACGCCTTACACTCCAATGTCTGATTTCGGAATCTTTGTATGGCTATGATGTAATATGACTGGAATCTTCCTGTATATCCCGTCTTTTCTAAGTATACCTCATCCTGCGAGCTAACATTCTGTTTATATTCGGGCTCACATGCAGTTCCCCTTAGTCGAAATGTCTTGGCTCAAACTCGTCTAGGGGTTGAACCGCACCTGTCGCATTACACGCCCTAAGTTAAACACTTATGACCCTTTTATTAAATTGTCTGGCTGATGGCAAGTTTGCGAAATACACTGTTAATATAACATATAATAACCGTAATAATAATATCGGGAACTAAATTAACGACCCATAAATGATGTAGGCCACACACTTTGGTTAGAATAATGTTTACCCAGAAAGAAAACTAACAGCGAATGTGGGGGTATTTAGTATTACTATTATACTAGAGAGCATATCCATTTGACACAGATCGATCATTCACAATCTCATCGCGAAACAAGTCCAATACTCCACCTCGATATTTACACGAAAAGTTAGAGTTCACACTAGACGCGCTGCTGCTCACCGCTCAGAGACTTAAGTCCCGTGATACCACACAACAAGAAATTTTCTAAGTCGTTTCACTTCCTAGCTGCCTAAAGACGGACTGTCCGCTTCCGCCTCTGCATCCGAACTGTCCCCTTCGGTGTCTCCAGCCGAACTGTCCTCTTTCGCGTCTGCACCACCATTGTCCCCTTTGGTGTCTCGACCTGAACTGCCCCTCTCTGCGCGTCTCCGGCCGCGTTTTTCCGCTCGCCGAACATCGTCACTCAACTGACTAGGTCAGTTCCCTTTCCTGAAGCCGTCCATCTGATTGGCTACAGCTTATTCTACATTATTATACATTTTTACATATTTAAATATTCAAAGCTCGACCACTCTCACGTTCTAAATAAAGTAACAATAATCTCCATTACATAATAAACGTTAAATTCTTTTGTATAAGATCAATACAATTTCCTTCTTAGCTTTGAATGCCACTGCCAGTAGCTTGCACCAATGTGCTTTCTGATAAACAAACAAAGAACAAAAATAACTATTATGCATTAATCTTTACAACAAATATTCTATTACCTAATGATTCAAAAAGGTGTCATGCTGTCATCGTTCAATGTATTTTGTGTGGAGGAAATGATGATCCGATGCTTAACGGTAAATACTGATAATTTAAATTTACTATATATTTTAAGCAAATTAAGTTACAGAGTTGATATTTACAACGTTTGTCATTTTAATGATGCGCTTCTATATGAAATGTCGATCGTTAAGATCGACCAAAGCGTTCAGATTTTAGCATTCAGGTCATTGTTACAAAACCTGTTAATTTCACTTCAACAGTAAATCGCAATCTATTATACATATGATCAATATTCAAGTTTTATTGGGATCAACATGGAAATTTATGGAGGATGGCAGATTAAAATTACTGTAGCTTGATTCCCTGAATTACTACAGAATTAAACAGTTTTCATAAATGTTTCACTTTATGGACGATCTTAGGTCCGCCATATTTAACACTGCTGCGTCTCCTGGGCCACAAAAGCCTTCTACTGGGTTTCCCTATGACGTAGGTTCTCGTCTGTCTCACTCGCACACTACAGCGCTTACGCCTCAATAGACAATAGACAATAGACGCCTGTGAGTCTCCCCATCTCATGGCGAATCTGCGCCCTTTCTGGCATCCGGTCCTGGACGACACTGGACGACAGGGTTCGTTTCACAATTCCTGAAGGCTGCCTCTTTCGGCCATATAATTAAATGAGAGTGCAATGCTCGTTAACTCACAATCCTCTTGCGATTCTTGAAGGTAATATTCGTTGTTACCTGCTGAAATTTATTGCAGGATGCAATTAGTTGTACACCCGTAACCATTTCTTCTGCTCTTTCCCCTGCAACCGAATTCAAAACAAAAGAAAAAAAAGTTCTAATGGCTCTGAGCACTACGGGACTCAACATCTTAGGTCATCAGTCCCGTAGAACTTAGAACTACTTAAACCTAACTAACCTAACGACATTACACACATCCATGCCCGAGGCAGGATTCGAACCTGCGACCGTAGCAGTCCCGCGGCTCCGGACTGCAGCGCCTAGAACCGCACGGCCACCGCGGTCGGCCAACCGAATTCCAGTCCCACATGATTATACCATTTGCATCTCCTTCTAGGTACTACATTACCTGTTCAATATCCTCATATACTTTCTCTGTTTCTGTAGTTTCAGCTTGTCGTCGGCGTATATTCCTGATCTAAGGTAGACTTTGTTGGTTTGCAGTAGTTTTTGATGGGAGCGACCTCATCACTGAACTGTTCGCACACTCTGCCACACCTTTCTACTCACAACGAATTCTACTCCCACTATACCATTTTCTGCTGCCGTTGATATTATCCTATACTCATCTGACCAGATATCCTTGTCTTATTTTCATTTCACTTCATTGCCTCTTACTATATCTAGATTGAGCCTTAGCATTTCCCTTTCAGATTTTCTAGCTCCCCTGCCAGCTTCATGGTTCTGGCATTTCACGCCCCGACTCGTAGAACATTTCGTTGGTTATTCGATCACACTTCATTACACATAATCGAGTGACACAATTTCAGTTACCAGATATGACAGTTAAGTAGTCACAATGTACTAAGAACCTACATGTTATTATTCGTGTGTGAAACGGGAATTGTTTAACCCAGGGGCGGGCAAACGTTGCACGCGGCTCATCAGCACACAGCGCTGCACGTGTGCTGCTCGCGTGCAGGCGTCGACCGGGGTAGTGGCGACAGCCTGCAGGTTGTGGCAGTGTAGTGCCAGACTAAGCTGCGGACGTTGATGCGAAGGGAGCACTATGTAGTGAACGTTGTATTTCAAGAAACGGAGAAGTGGAGATTTGCTCTCTTTTAAAAAGTAATGGGAGAATCATTTTTTCTTTGTACAAAAACGTGAAAATTCGAAATGTTTAATATGTGGCAGTATTCTCGCTGGTCAACGGAAGTTTAGTATTGAAGGCCATTATAATAAATTTCACAAGGACGAGTACAATTTATTGTCGGATTCTGAGCGGATGGGGAATTGACTGAGCTTAAGAAGAGCGATCTGACGATACCAGATGAATCTGTCGTAGTTGGCCGGCCGGAGTGGCCGAGCGGTTCTAGGCACTACAGTCTGGAACCGCGCGATCGCTATGGTCGCAGGTTCGAATCCTGCCTCGGGCATGTATGTGTGTGATGTCCTTAGGTTAGTTAGGTTTAAGTAGTTCTAAGTTCTAGGGGACTGATGACCACAGCAGTTAAGTCCCATAGTGCTCAGAGCCATTTGAATTTGTCGTAGTTGCTGTTGTCACGAGAGACCTGCGACTTTCTCTCGTCATGTCTCTCATCTAACTGATTTAACATTTTATGGAGCACTGTTTTCAAGTTTTCAGGACGACAACAATAATAGCCCAGCGGTATGTGCAAGTTATAAGACTGCGCTTAATATAGCGAGAGCAGGAAAACCATTTGCTGAATTAATAAGTCTCGGTTAAGAGCAAGCATCAGTGACGAAAATTTACGTAACTGTTTGTGTTTGTCTGTATGTAGAAATTTTGTTCCAGATATTAAACGTATTGTAAACTCCACCTGTGATAATTAAATAAAACGTATCGTAGGTAATAAGTACTCTTTCAAACCATGATTTCTTTCAAGCACTCCTACTAACCTTATTCATTCACTCAATAAAGCAAGCTAGGAAACAAAACGCATTGCAGAGAAGGAGCGGACGGAAGGTATGGTGGGGATGGGAGATAAGCGGGTGGCCAGCTTGCCCCTGTGTGCACGCGGAACACCTGTTAACTGCACGCGTGCAAGTGCACCGCACATGTGCAGGATTCCTGCCCGCCCCTGGACTTTAACCAAAGGATATCTCAAATATGTACAGTATGTACCCATAATTTTTAAAAATGGTCACCCTATGAAAATCCATGAGATACCGATGACTAAAGGCAATACAATAAATTCACATTACTACTAACTTTGAGTTCTTTCCAATCATGCGAGTTGGAACCCGTTTCCCTCCGTGACTAACGTGTTCTTCTCCGTGTACTTTGACATAACTATTGTCCTTCTTTTGTGTCTTCCTTTTTCTCTTTCGCGGTCACTCTGGACCATTTGTGTCCATATTAACTCAAAACCTTGGAGAAAAGGAGTATAATCTAAAAGAACAAGGGTGATTGTGAACCAAGTGTAGGTTATCAATGGTTTATTGGAAGTTGAACAGCGCGCTCTGGCGGAAGCTTCGTGAGTACCACTGACTAGTGGTTGTCTTGCTAGACATGTGGGGTTTTTGCGGAAGTGCCGTATTTTTAGAGGCTTGTAAAGTACAACTTCAGGTGTTTTTGACTGAAGCGCTTGTCTAATCACCTGGCTAGTGCTGAATACTACATGATGGCGCCTGTAACTCATTTTTTGATATTTTTACTTATGGTATTTTTGCTAGTAAACAAGAAATTCTTTTTACAACCCGTCTTGTCAACTTCTCTAGCCACAATTTCAGAATTACGAAAGTATGTTTTTTACAATCTCTGTTGAATTGGCACTGAAAATCCCACTTGTTACAAAACACAATTTTTCACTATGGCTTAAGAATAAAATCATAAAAGTGTACTTTGAATATTTGCGAAATGATTGGTAGTAGTTCAAGAGAACATTACAGACGCTGTCAGCATTCCGACCATAACCTGGCTGACAACTCTGATTTATGTTAATTACCAGTGCAGGCCACAGATGGTGCTGTCGCGATCAAAGTTCGCTGAGCTCCGAGCATAAAGTGTGTACATTTAACAGAATTGTACTTTTAACGTACATTAAAGAACGTAAACATGAGAAAATTATCAGTAGAATGAAATTTTCACTCTGCGCTGATATGAAACACCCTGACAGATTAAAAATGTGTGCGGACAAGTGCTCTAACAACTAAGCTACCCAAACACGACTAACGGCTCCCCTCTCACTTCCACCAGTATCTCGTGCCACTACCTTCCAAATTTCACAGCAGCTCTCCTGCGAAACTTGCCCGCGAAAAACAAAGGTCCCGCGTTCGAGACTCGGTCCGGCACACAGTTTTAATCTGCGAGGAAGTTCCATTTATCAATAGATTCGTGACATTACTTTGTTGTTACAAGCACTAGGCGATGTAGGACGGACTGATTTAAACAGTGCATAGCACCGGGCCATATTGGTACAGGAGGCTATAGGTCAAATCGGCTTTTATTTATGCGCAACACGCTCCGTTACAGTATATATATGTTTAGGGTTAATTTTTGTGGAATACTTGTAAACAACAAATCTGATTATAAGTTATATAAACAGACGGCGCTGCAGTCGTCAGTCCATAGCTGTGGATTCTTTGATTGCTCGGTGCGATGGCGCATGAAATATTAGTTTCCAGAATGAGATTTTCACTCTCCAGCGGAGTGTGCGCTGATATGAAACTTCCTGGTAGATTAAAACTGTGTGCCCGACCGAGACTCGAACTCGGGACCTTTGCCTTTCGCGGGCAAGTGCTCTACCATCTGAGCTACCGAAGCACGAAGGTAGGAGACGAGATACTGGCAGAAGTAAAGCTGTGAGGACCGGGCGTGAGTCGTTCTTCGGTAGCTCAGATGGTAAAGCACTTGGCCGCGAAAGGCAAAAGTCCCGAGTTCGAGTCTCGGTCGGGCACATAGTTTTAATCTGCCAGGAAGTTTCAAATATTAGTTTACTTTATTACGTTAATGAATAGAATTACTTAACTGTGACGCATTGCTTTGACACAGGAGTAGTGAATAATTTACAGCTGTCATTGATTAGCTGAGCATTATTTGATAACTTACTACGGAACTGTTCCCTTGCAGTACACAACGCAAGATTTACGAGAGTACAGTTCACCACAAACTTGAATAACTTGTTGGTCCTACATTATGGTGGTGACTCTTTCAGACATCACGAACTGGTCTGAGCTGTTGTATGCTCGATATCATATTGACTTGAGCGCGAGGGCTCTAATAAATTGAGAGGGAAGGTGGTCTACTGGCGTGGGTCCCATTGGTCGTTGCGAATTGCAGCGATCCCTCACTAATGTCTGTGCTATCGATTAGCGTTGTCGACTTCGATGTTGCACCGTCATCTCTGGAAGATACGACAATACCGAATTACTACAGCTCAGATGAAAAGTATACAAATAATTATATTCACAGTAGTAAACTTTTGTATAAAGCTATCACGTACAACAACATTATTTTTAGCTTCAAGTAATACAGTTATTCAGACGCTGTGAAATACTCTTGCATTACAAAACTTGTAAAATTCATTCATGTATAGCTTTACTAAAAGTGGCTTATCGATGGACCAGTTACCTCCCTTTTCTGTAATGGCCTTTCGTAATGCGTCCCTCTCATTACTAAGTTCATGGCACTCGCATAATGTGATCGACTATTTCATCAGACTCTGCGTGTGTTCACGAGGCGCTTGGGACTAGCCTGAAGCGATGGTAGTAACATATTAATTATCCACGCCCAGTAAATACTGTTGTAAGATTAGATGGCTGTGTTGACTATATGGAAAGACGATGAACATTCGGAAAAAGTCTTTATGATCGCCCCTTCTGTAGTTTCTGCCCATATTCTTTCTCGTTTTTCGTTCGATGTGCATCTTAATTTTATTTTTTACGACTGTCGGAGCAATTCTGTTGTAGCTTTCTCTTGCGTTTAATCGAGATGATTGTTTGACAACCCTGTCCGCCAAATTCATTTCCACGGGTTTCTACATGGCTTTTCGACCACTTTAAATTAACATGGCACTTCCTCTGCTGCAATTGCGTAACTTTGTTTCTGATCTCTTCTACTAAATACTTATGAGAACTGGATTTTTTTAAAAAAAGATTAGAGCGTAATCCGACTGTTCCTACTTATGACAGCTGCCATTTTAATATTTATTTCTCGTAAGATATCTACTTTCTCTAAGGCTCGCAAAAATCCTGAATGTTCTTCTTGGTTAACGGTGCACTGACTCAAAAAAATGGCTCAAATGGCTCTGAGCATTATGGGACTTAACATCTAAGGTCATCAGTCCCCTAGAACTTAGAACTACTTAAACCTAACTAACCTAAGGACGTCACACACATCCATGCCCGAGGCAGGATTCGAACCTGCGACCGTAGCAGTCGCGCGGTTCCAGACTGAAGAGCCTTTAACCGCGAGACCACACAGGCCGGCCGGTGCACTGATTTTTAGTGTGTACTTATAAGCAGGTGACCACTATTGATTATTTCCGCTCCTAAAACTCTTCCGTTTTCCGAATACGTCTCATCGGTATAACCTCTACAGTCTAGTCCTTGAGTTTGCAATTTTCTTCTCAAGTTGCTGTACTCCCACGGGGCTACTGTTTGTAATTCAAAGGAGTGTCTATGTAATGGTTTGCGTGTAGGGTTGCAGAATAGTGGAGGCATGTAAATGGTTTTAGCGTGCTGCAGAGTATCTGTTGTATGGTATTTTAGCGTGTACTACATGCTTTTGGTAGCAGGCGTTGGCTACTTCAGTTTCACGATGTTAGCTCAGAGACGATCAGATGAGCTCCTATATGAGAAAAATTGTGCCTATCCGACTTCTGCCAGGAAGTCTGCCTTTATACACGGGTCAGCGCATCTGATGACAAAGTTAGGGGTCTGGGTTCGAGTCCAGGCCGCATTTTATCCCCTCGGGAACATTATGTGGTGTTGTCCCCTTCATCATTTTTACCATAATCACCGACGCACAAGTCGCCAAAGATGTGTCAAATGAAAAAACTCCCATGAGTTGGCTGAATCACCCCAAGTGTTTTGTGTGTCCGTACTTGCAACTGATGGTGTGCAGGACTTCCAACTATTTCTCTTACGGAATAAAATGAAACACCTGCAACCGTCGTTTTTGTGTTATATCACTATATGGCAATCAGTTTCAGTGACTCAGTACACCATCTTCCGGTCTGTAAGCATCTTCAGACATGTATGCATCAACAGTAATGATAGCATCATCTACTTAGTGACCATGCAAATACAAAGACAGATTAAAAACAGAATAAGGATCAAGGAGAGTATTATATAAGAAAACTTACAGTAATCGTGTGATAAATAGCGACAGTTACATCCATTGTCAGATGCTTAAAATAGAATTGTATATAGTATACCATAATTTCCAATCTACGAATTGTCAAAAGAAACTATTTATTAATAAAATAATTCATTAAGTATTCCATGATTAAAAATTGGTAATTAGATGATACACTAAACTGCAAAATCCTGAAGTAACCTACCGGTCTCCCAAAAATAAGTGCAGAAAATGACAGATGTACGAAATAAATTACAACGACGTCAGAAATAAGTAAACAAAGAAAATGCAACTATTTGTAGGGCAGCCCCTGCACAAAGACAGCATCAGCAATATCGAAGTGTCAGCATAGGAAAAGCTATCAATATGGCAGTATAAGTATATTTTTTATGTCACGTCGATGTTGTAAAATGCTGAGGTGAAACCCAAATAAGGGCTTCTTTATGTCATATGCATACAATGAACATCCAAGAAGGTGTCAAAAAACCACATGTGTCACACCATACACAAAATATACAAATCCAAAGACAATGTTAATGTTGAACAACATGTGCAAGTTGCCCTTGGAAAAGGACACTATCAGCATAGTCTATGTATCAATGTGGGTAAAGTTATCAAAATGAAAGTATAAATATAGCAATATGTCATGTGAATGTTAAACAGTGCTAAGGTGGAAATCATAGAGGTGCATACTTATGTCATTTGCGTAAGATGAGTGCCCAAAACGTGTCAAAACACCACGTGAAAAAGTCACTCATGTAATGACATGTGCACAATGTACAAAAAAAAGACAAGATGCTATTTATATCAAACAGCATTCATGTGTGAATGCATCCACATATCAGATGCTGCCACAAAACAAATATTGAACTAGAACAATTATCTAACTTGTATGAATGTCAGAAACTAATAACATACATCCACATCACATGCCATATCTATACATCATGCGATAAGTTATTAGTAATGTCAAAAGTAAAACTATACTCAATACATACTCAACGTTATACCAAAGAAACAGATACCAATGAAAAATCGTATTTTAACTAATAATATGTATTTAATCCACTAATTCACTAAGGGTCAACAGCCACAATACACAAAAAACAGAAAAAATGAGTGAACTCTTTATATACTCCGTTTCGAATACTAATGCTATAAAACAAAACATGGAATACCTGTACGGAACCTAAATTCATTACTTAGTAATGTTGCAAAAAGTGTAACAATATAAGGCAACCACTTACACCATGACCTAGACAACTTGTATAACCAGTCAAAAATCAGTCAATAATATAATTTCAGCAAATACCACGGGCATTAAGGCTGCAAAGCTAACCGAGGGAGAGACAGACAAATGTTAAGGTGATTACACCGTACTAAACATACCCACTAGAAGACACACTCAGTCCATCTACAACACACCATACATAAACGAGTGGAACTAGTCTGCGAGTATGCAGTACAGCATCAAGGATACCTGAACAGTATCAAGCCATGAAGAAACGGAAAAATATTTGAACAGTAAACCACACGAAAAGTTGATCATATGTTCTGAATAAAAATAAAATATAGTGTTCTACCTAACATTATATATGTATCTCACTAGCAGGTTCTATATAGACAAAGTGGACAACAGAAACAAAATAAATATGATGTATCTATATATCCTGTACAGAATACTGTCAAATGTGGCCTGGACATGTGAAAAAATATTTATGTCGTCAAACAAAAACAAAACCATGTAATATCTGTATGAAACCCACATACATTACGTAAGTAATGTAACGAAGTAGGACAACCATTTATACCAAACTCAGTGCGACCTGTGCAACTAGTTAAAGAACCAGACAGTAATACACTGTGAGGTCAGCAAACGCCTCGGGTATTAAGGTTACACGTCAATTGACAAGTCAAAATGAAGGACAGTCAGAGGAATGTTAACGCAGATACTCTGTAATAAATGTGCCCACTAGAAGGCACACCCTGAACATCTACATTGTACCCTACCAAAAAGAGTGGTGCTAGCCTGCGAGGATGCAATGCACCATGAAGGATAAGTCAGCAGTATCAATCTATGAAGTATCAGTAAAGTGTTTTGATTAGCAAACCACCCAGAAGGAATCTCATATGCATTTAAACATTTGTAAATAAACAAAACAAAATAAAATGAAATTTAGAATTGCATATACCTTTGAATAAATATATCGTAAGCCAGTACGCACCTTAGTCTTTTAAACCACATTAAAACCAAAAGCCATTACACTAATGTAAACCAGAATCTCAAATGGAAGGTGCTGGCAACATTCGTCATCTATAAGACAGCCACGTTATTAAGTAACTAGTGAGGAGACCACACAACATGCAGTAGGAAATCATACATAATTCCAATGTGTCTGTTTAATATAAGACTATGAATACGTAACAGCAGTCCCAGATTTGGCTATAAATACTACAAACAAAACCTCTGGCAAATCCATAAGTCATGTCCAGCGGAACCCAAGTGAAAATAAATGCAAACCCTTGTAAAACTGCAGACGGGTGCAGAAACACTAAATGCGTCACATGCGACTAAAATAATTGCATATCAAAAAGAGGGACACATTTAACGATATCTAGTGATAGTTATTGGACTAGCAAACGCTGCTCTAACACGAAGCGTGAAGTGAAAGGCCAGTTACAACCACAGATGTGGTCTCCCGGCCAACTGTGCCATACAGTCATTTCATACCTCCCACGAAGATTGTAAACAACTTTGACAAATTTTTGAATGAATGTGGATGATGTTACCACATCAGCTCTCGTTGAAAGAAAAAAAAAGAGAAAAAAAGGAAGCCGGAGCCACCCTCCGTGATGGTTGGATTTACGCGGCCCGTTGACCGGGCGAGGCTATTTATCGCGCGTCGCGGAAGGAAACTGGATCCTCGCGTGATGGACGCGCCAACTAACAATGGCGCACGCATAACTGACGTCGCGATCGAAAACATTCAATTAATCTTTCAACGCCCACAGGGGGCGCTGAGTAAGCGGGACATTAATTGGATCCCGAAACCAGTCTCCCGTTCGCTATATACGAGCTGCGTTATTTAAAGTCTTCCGGCGAGACGCGCTTCATATATCGGCGACGTGGGGAGGGGGGTCAATTCTGATGAAAACGTCGTCTGAGCTTTGAGCTCGGTGAAAAAAAAAAAAAAAAAAGAAACTTTAGCTGATTATAGAACAGCGAAAGGGGAGAGCGATTTTGCTGCCTAACAGCCTGCTGGTCTATTCGTCACTACGGGCGCTGACCTCCAGACACACGTTCATTAAGCTACAGAACGCTGCTGCAGTACTCAACAAACTTTCACGGTGGACGTTAATATTGAGGCATCGAGAATCGCACAGAGATTTACTGTTAACGTGCCGATAGCGTACGTTGCAAGAATAGTCAGGCAACTTTTTACTACCATGTGCGTCCCGCGAAATAATCAAGACGAGAAAAATCATGAGAGCTTACAGTCAGTCATTCTTCTCATGCACTATTCGAGCATTACTCGCTAGTAGAAGGTGCGAAATGGCAGTCGTACCAGAAGTCCCTATGAGGGCTTGAGGTATATATATATTGCAGCTCGCCAGTATTTTCTGTACTTCATCTTAGAGCAGCAGACTTCAGCTCCCTCTTGTACGCTCCCGATATTCAATGATGTCCTTACACACGTCATATTCTGGCCTTCTATTTCTCCTGTCGATATACTGCTTTCCTCGTCAGTACTGCGAAGAACTTTTCAATTTAATCTCAGCCCTCTTACTGTCTTACTCCTCTGGCATACAGGGTGTTAAAAAGAAGTGTCGAATACTTTGGGAGCTATAGCACTCATTGAAACAAGTAAAATAATCCAATAAAGATAGGTCCGGAATACATACTTTCTGAGATAAGTCCAATAAACATGGGTCTGGAAATGCTTACTCCCTGAGATAAGCCCAATAAACAAGGGTCCGGAAATGCATACTGCCATAAACACGTGTTTACAGGAGCTCTTCAACGTGGCGTCCATTCATGACAATGTACCCTCTGATCTCTCATGTAAGGGATGCCGCATCCAGTTGTTGTTGTAATGACACGCACTGAAGATGCGACCCTGTAGTGTTCGCACATTGTAGATCGGAGTGGCGTAGACCAATTCCTTCAAGTATCCTAATAACCAAAAATCTAGGGCACTGAGGTCTTAATTTTCCGTCATCGATTTGTAGTTTAAAATAGAAAAAAACCACGTTTTGTTTATATTATTCGAAAGACGTATTTAATTCGCGTGGCTGAAGAGCGGAGAATTGCGCTGCTGACAGTCCACCCCCCCCCCCCCCTGGCCCATATGGGACGCGTGGGATGAAATAACAATAAAGGAAGAAACAAAGGATAACTGTATACAGTTCTTCCAGACAAATTTTGTTGTCGTATGGTGTTGTGCTGCAGTTGCCTGATATAACGGGAATTACGTAAGCCTTAGAGCCCGTCTGTTGGATTGACAGGTCTCATTTCTCGTAATCGACACCGGAAGTGACGCGAAGCACTCCCTAAAGTGAATGGTTTCCATTGACGTCTGCTCGTTGAGCAGCGTCATCTGTCCGACTTTTAACTGCAAAATATCTCCATCCTCTCAACATCAAGATATCTTTCTTTTTCACTTCCGTGCAACAATACTAACTGTGCTGTGAGCTCAGGTGTGGTGCATGGCCAGTGGCAATCAAATGTGGCCCAAAATTAGATTTGTCTGCTACACCGGTCGTACACAATGCCACGTGCTAACCGAACCTAACTTCATGCCATCTTTCAGTTTGTCCAACATAAATAGCTTCACTTGTAGAACACACCAATCTATATACACCTGATTCCTGTAACTGCTCATACTTATGAATCAGACAACCCAACATATTTGCAATGGAAAATTCCACATTAATATTCTGATTTCTAAAAGTTGCATTTACTTTAGTGCTGAAATCACTGCAGTATGGTAAAGTTACAGATTTTTCTTTTTTTGAATCATTTACTGTTTTCCGCATTCGGTTGTTATTACGTTGCTCATATTTTTTCGCAGCTGTGTTATGAATATCCATCACATACTGCGTTGGGTAGTTATTATTTCTGGTTCTACATTGTACCACTTTCAGTTTTTTATCCTGATTTTGTTCGAAAAGCGCTAATCTAAATAATCTGTTCAAAGTGGAAGAAAGCTTTCTTGTGTTGGTTCGGATGCTGGGAACCATAATCAAGGATTACATCTGTGAAAGGGGCTTTTCTGTACACATAAAACACATGTTTACCATTCTCATTAGTAAACCTACAGATTTCTACGTTTCAGTCGCTCGATGTGTGCATGGGTTAGGTACTATATTTTCTTATATTTTCATTAATAAAGGATTTTATAATAGTGATCATTAAAGAGGACGCTGTTGCGTCCGGTGTTCGCAATGAGCTTAGGTGCGTAGTTGACACGTGCTGATATTGCTGTTTTACTGTTTGTATTTATGAATCCACAGGGTTATAACACTGAGTGGGTTGATGAAAACAATCTCTAATGTATGTTCTTACTTGAATAATCGAGCAGATGTAGTATGTTATAGCGCAGTCTGATTATTTTATTCTTGTTTTATCTACAGCACACCTCAGTATAATGCGCTGATTGAAATTGATTTGCAATTGAAATAACGATTTCTACTTCAAAGATCAGTGCTGCTCCTTCTTTTGTCATTAACACGCTCCCACCATTCAAAGATCTTAGATTGTTACCTCCGCATCACACCTGACTGAATATCGAACACTCGTCCGACGAGATCACTATTACTCCCCCCCCCCCCCCCCCCCGCCCCCTACCATGAAAAATATCATGTGATGACATGGTTCAAGGGAATGACCATAGACTATGTCTTCGGCGAAGGGGAAAAAGTAGATCTTGATTTCTGGTGGCACTTGCGAAATAACGCCTTTGAACAAACATCAAGAAACGTACCCTCTTCGGAAATTATTTATGCAGTGTTTTCGTTAACCCTCCCGATTGGGGAGTGCTAAGTCCAGTTTGACGTTCCGCCCAGCATCACATTGAAGACACAAACTCCTGAAATGTAAGTAGGGAGGAAGGAAAGCGATTGGCTGATTCATAGAAAACGGCATTCACTGAGGCATTAGCAAAGTGGAATTAGTCTGCTGCGGATAATTTTACACGGCATTGTTGGAAACGGAAAATGCCAGTGGCAATGTACACGAAAGATACAGTTGCACAATTACTTGAACCAACATTCTTTCAGCTAAAGCTACACAAGTAATATTCAAATGTTATCTTTGTTTATCCTTTGAAAAATACACACATCAAAAAAGTTTTGCATCACCTCGGCTCCGAGAGTTCCGGAACCTGTACTGAAAATTGGCGTAGAGATCAACGTAAACATCATTTCCGCCATTTTCATTGCTCAGGAAAACCACACATTGCATGTTGTACGGCGCGGGATTAGCCGAGCGGTCTAGGGCGCTGCAGTCTTGGACTGTGTCTGCTCCCGTCGGAGGTTCGAATCCTCCTTCGGGCATGAGTGTATGTGTTTGTCCTTAGGCTAATTTAGGTTAAGTAGTGTGTAAGCTTAGGGACTGATGACCTTAGCAGTTAAGACCCACGAGCTTTCACACACATTTGAACATGTTGTACGACCATAGAGCGAGACCTTCAGAGGTGGTGATCCACATTGCCGGAACACCGGTGCCTCTAACACCCAGTAGCACGTCCTGTTTTCGTCATGGCATACTGTTCACAAGTTCATCAAGGCACTGTTGGTCCAGATTGTCCCACTCCACAATGGCGATTCGGCTTGGATCCCTCAGAGTGGTTGGTGGGTCACGTCGTCCATAAACAACACTTTTCACTCTATCCCAGCGATTTTCGATAGAGTTCATGTCTGGAGAACATGCTGACCACTCTAGTCGAGCGATGTGGTTATCCTGAAGGAAGTCACTCACAAGATGTGCACGATGGGGACGCGAATTGTCGTCCATGACGACGAATGCCACACCTTTATGCTCCGATATGGTTTGCACTATCGGTCGGAGGATGGCATTCACGTACCGTCCAACCGTTACGGTGCCTTTCGTGACCACCAGCGGCGTACGTCAGCCCCACATAATGCCACACCAAAACAGCAGGGAACCTCCAACTGGCTGCACTCGCTGTACAGTGTGTTTAAGGTGTTCAGCCTGACCGGGTTGCCTCCAAACACGTCTCAGACGGTTGTCTGGTTGAAGGCACATGCGACACTCATCGATGAAGAGAACGTGATGCCAATGCTGAGCGGTCCATTCGGCATGTCCATCTGTACCGCGCTGCATGGTGTCGTGGTTGCAAAGATGGACTTCGTCATAGAGGTCGGGAGTGAAGTTGCGCATGATGCAGCCTGTTGAGTACAGTCTGAGTCGTAACACGACGTCCTGTGGCTACACGAAAAGCATTATTCAACGTCGTGGCTTTGCTGTCAGGCTTCCTCCGAGCCATAACCGGTTGGTAGCGGTCAGCCATCTCAGTAGTAGCCCTTGAGCGGACTGAGCGAGGCATGTCATCGACCAGTTCCTTTCTCTCTGTCTCCTCCATGTACGACCAACGTCGCTTTGGTTCATTCCGAGAGGCCTGGACACTTCCCTTGTTCAGAGACCTTCCTGGCAAAAGTAACAATGTGGGCGCGATCGAACCGCGGTATTGCCCGTCTAGGCATGGTTGAACTACAGACAACACGAGCCGTGTACCTCCTTCCTGGTGGAATGACTGGAACTGATAATTTGTCGGACCGCTTCGTCTCGTAGGCGCTGCTCATGCGTGGTTTAGTGACATCTCTGAACAGTCAATGGGACTGTGTCTTTGATACAGTATCCACAGCCAACGTCTATCTTCAGGAGTTCTGGAAACTGACGTGATGCAAAACTATTTTTAATGTGTATATTCTTTGTAACATTGCTTCAAGGGATTTTCTTTTATACACATTTACTAACTGAAACCATGTTATAAAAATTGCAGAACCGTGGAACCTGTAGCTTTGGGAGAATTTTTGGGAATATCTAGTGGTAACGCCGCTAGAGGGATAGTTCATTTCTTTGTGGTACGTAAGAAGTGCGACACCAAGCAGGGATAGCTCTGACTTGTTTCGTTTTCTTTAAGAGTTCATTTGGGTAAGTAGGTACTTAAGCGATAATAATTTGCTACTGTGAGATGAAAAGGTTGACACAGGAGAGGACTTCGTGGTGGGCCGAAAAAAAAATGGTTGTGGCAGTGCTGCTCGTCGGTCACACTTGGTGCGTCGTATCAGTATCAGGATGACATCGGGAGCATGCAGTGATCCTCTGTATTGGCGTTGTCAAGCTGCTTCGGGTTTTCATTTGGCGCTCTCATTTTTCACATGCGCGTCCACGAAATTGCTAATTTCAGTATTTTAGCGTTGTAACTTTTATAAGATAAAACGGCAGCACTGGCAGAAAGCTTTTAAAGGGGCTGACACTGGCCCCGGAAGCCCATGTAATTATAAGAGCTGAAATTTCAAGAATGCTAGATACGCCCCGGACTTTCCGGTATCTCACTTCAGGGACAACACTGAAATCTGCATCATCTAGCTTCCAGTGACCCAAGGGAAAACAATCAGAGACGAGTGCACATTTGACCAAAAGAAAGCACACGTTTCTCCTGTCACACCGAGACGCTTCCATCGTGGGTGTGGAGCATGCAGCCAGACAGCAGCAGCGGCGGGGAGCAGAAAGCGGCCAGGCGAATCGGCCGGCGGCGGCTGTCACGTGATCCCGCGGCGGCAGTAATTAAGGGCGGGCGGAAAGTAATTAGCGAAAGGCTGGGCGGTGGGGTGGGCGGGGGGGTGGGGGGTGGAGGGGCGGCTACCTGCGTCCCGCCTCATTACGTGCTCACCCCAATGTCTGACGGCCCGCTTAAATGAGGGACCTGCCGTGCGGAACCACCACTGGCGCCATTCTGCACAAGAGCCTCTCACCGCTATCGCCGCTCACAATGCAACTATCGTACCGCAGTTCCCGTCACTACCGCCTGGCGCATACCGTGTGGGAACTTATTGGATTCTCTCCTTTCCGTTTCATTGCTTAGAGGACAGCTTTGAGCCAACACGCCTGCGTGCGGGGTGGGTGGTGGGGGGGCTAACCTCTGTGAACTGCCCCCTAAAAATACCTATGAAATAAAACTCAAAAGAACGTAAATACTGGTTGTTCTTAATCTTCGTTGCAGATGTATCGTGTAATTATTTGTCACACGCCTGTAGTGTTACTGCACCGAGCGGCAATTGTGGAGTTTCGAGGGGCGTTCAGTAAGTAATGCAACTTTTTTTTATTGACCAGATTCAGTTGAAAAGTGAGGAATATACTGCGGGACATCGTGGAATAATCGCACTTCAGCTCCAATAGTTTCGTGAAGTTGCGATAGATGGCGGCGCTATACGTAGTCTTCAAAATGGCGTCTGTAAACGAGGTGCATTACAAACAGAGGGCTGTCGTTGAGCTCCTTTTGACGGAAAAAATGAGCATCGCAGATGTTCACAGACTCTTGCAGAATGTCTTCGGAGACGTGGCGGTGGACGAAAGCACGGCGAGTCGTTGGGCGAGGCGTCTGTTATCATCGGAACAAGGTCGCGCTAACTCGTCCTATCTTCCGTGTGCCAGCCGGCGGCTCACAGATGTGATACTTGCAATGTTGGTATTTTCGGACACTGTTATTCCAGATGATCAACTGATCACAATCAAACATCTCGTTGCACAACTGCACGTTGGTAGTAGTGGCACACTCGTTCACCATTTTGGGTGTGTTCCCGAATCTCACACCTTCTTCCTTTAATCTGTTTGGCCCAATGAAGGACGCACTCTGTTGAAGCCGTAAGTGGATGATGGTGTGGTTATTGACCCAGAAAGACGTTGACTCTGAAGTCGACCAGTGCAGTGGTACCATGCGGGTGTACAGGCCGACCCAATAACATGCCTAAGTCAGTCGCGTTGAACGGAGATTATATTGAAAATTAGCATTTTCTTGCCAAAAGAATTGGGAATAACACACTGAACTGAAAAAAAGCATAGTACATATGCACATATAGAGATAGCGGTAGTATCAGGTACAGAAGGTATAAAAGTGCAGTGCATAAGCGGGGCGGTAATTTGTACACAGAATGATCTATGCGAAAAGTTTTCCGACGGGAATGAACAGCCTAGAACACGGAATGGGTAGTCGGAGCTAGACACATGGGACATTCTATTTCGGATATCATTAGGGAGCTCAATATTACGAGATCCACAGTGTCAAGAATTACCGAGAATACCAAATTTCAGGCCTTACCCCTCACCACGCGTGGCACAGTGACGGACGGCCTTTAGTTAACAACCAAGAAAAAATTTGGAAAATTGTGGTAAGGTCTTATGGGACTAAACTGCTGAGGTCAACGGTCCCTAAGCCTACACACTACTTAATCTAATTTAAACTATGGACAACACACACTCACGCACACACACACACACACACATGCCGGAGGGAGGACTCGAACCTCCGACGGGGGGAGACGCACGGACCGTGTCAAGGCGCCCTAGACAGCGCGGCTACCACCGCGGCTAACAACCGAGAGCAGCGGCATTTACGTACAGTTGTCAGTGCTAACAGACAAGCAACAATGCGTGAAATAACCGCAAAAATCTATGTGAAATGTACGACAAACGTATCCGTTAGGACACTGCGGCGAAATCTAGGTTAAACCGGCTTTGGCAGTAGACGACCGACGCGAGTGCCTTTGCTAACAACATAACATTGCCTGCAACGCCTCTCCCGGGCCATTGACCATATCGTGGTCTAGTCAGATGAGTGCCGATTTAAGTTGGTAAGAACTGATGATACTGTTCGAGTGTGGCACAGAACTCACGAAGCCCGGGACCAAAGCTGTCAGAGAGGCCCTGTGAAAGGTGTTGGTAACTCCATAATGGTGTGGTATGTCTTCACACGCAGTGAATTGGGTCCTCTGGTCCAACTAATCCGCTCATTGGATATGGCTGTGTTCGGGTACTTGCATTACTGGAGTTTATGAAGCCAAACAACGATGTCATCAAACCACAATAGTTCACGATTGGTTTGAAGAACATTATGGGCAATTCGAGGGAATCATTTGGCCACCCATATTACCTGACATAAATCCCATCCAACATTTACAGATTTCCAGCCTGCTGGAATAACTGCAGGTCGGCAATTTCTGTTAATTAGTATAACGAAAAACCAGGAAAAGTTGCAAATTTGGGAGTGTGGGGTTGCTAATCTGTCGTTCTGCGCCACGCATTAATCTGAAATGTACCCTTTACCCTGTGGCTCCTGCAAGATGCAATTTCCACTCCTGCACTACTACAGAAGTCAGACAGACGCTCCTAACGTTCTAAAGAGAAATGCCTGAAAATCTTTCAGCAATAAATATCTTCTGGAAGCGTCTGCTGTAAGGAAATGACACGAAAATTCACAAAATTTCTTACGTAACTAATGGGATACTTGGGTACTGGAGTAGTGCTAGTTAGTGTAAGAAAAACATGAAACTAACGAAAATTATTATTTATTTTGAAAAAATTCTGAGAAATCACAATGTCACTTTTAGTTATGAATTGAACAAGTTATATCCTGGTTCTTTTCGGAATGTGAAGTTACTTACCAAGGATAGGATTCGGTAATGAAATTTCTATACAACGATTAAGATTGTTATTGACTTGGCAGAATGGCTGAGAGCCGCGCCTACTCAACTTGAATAATTATCCGTCAGAATGTTGCTAGGTACGGTCGAGGCTGTCGAATGTGAAATCCAGTGAAGTGTACTATTTTGGAGGAAATATGGGGCTCGCAAGAGCTGTAGCACACAATACCGTGAGCTATGATGACTGTTGTCTGCGCCGATCGCTGCTGACAAATAAGATAACTCTTGTTCTATTTGGATTGACCTTCGCCAATCAAACTCTCCCTACACCTTGGTGAAGTCAAGGACTCCTATTCGCCCCTAGTCTAACTACTGGCGTGGTACACTGATCAGATAACTAGTCCACCATGATGACACTAAAAAATTCGCTCGCAGGCGTTTAACTATAACTCTGTCCGTTCACACCGCACAATAAGTGTGTCGTCCAACACAGTGAACAATGCTTAATCCCAAGGACTCAATATAGAGTCGCACTGCAATTCGCTCTCGACAGAGGTGCTCTCCCAGTGAAGTACTGAGGAGAGACTTGTTCCTTGCTCTTTGAGTTCACATAGGAGCGCACATGCTCTCGTTACATGTTCCCACTTTAAGAGCGACAATGGAACGGCCCTTCTCTGTGCCAGACGTGAAGGGGTATGTCTTTTGGTCTCTTCCATTACTCCTTCAGCTCAAGGTGTCAGAAATATCATCTGCCAATCAGTGCTGCTCTTCTAAAACGGGAAAATAACGTTTCCTTTAAGGCGACCAATCCGGAAACCTGTAGTATCGGCGTTTGGCGTTTGCTGTCTCCCTGTGAATATCTCTGAAATTGCGTGCTATGTGTAAAGAATGCATCTATAGATGTAGATGTAGATGTAGATAGGCTAGTCGCTCCCACACAATGTAGTGGAATTTGCTTTTAAGCCGAACATGGGGTCGTTCCTCATCTTCCTTGGGCACACGCTGTCCACTCCACGGGCGGTCACCTGCCAACATAGATAGGCTGGCTCATCCTCTGAAGGGACCGCCGTCCTGTTGTGCGGTTTCTCTCCCGAAATAGAAACTCCTGTGATCGCCGTGTCTGGAATGTATGTGTGTACGCCAGCCTTGAGTATTTCAACCCCAGTATGCTTACTTGTTATTTGCATATCGTTTACATGAATTCATACAACACTGACTTTATCTTATCGAGTTTTGGTTCGAATGAAGCGTCTTGATGTGCGGAATATGATTGTGAGGGCGGAATATGTAAGCAATGAAGGTCAGGAGACCACGATGTCTTACAATTTCACATTTTTTTTTTTTACCCGATGACTTAATTCGGGCCAGAACCCATTGCCAAATCATCGTAAATGATATTTCTGAAAAACCAAGAACCCTGTCAAAAATATATAGGTATTATGAAGTGCAGGTGATTCGTGGGCGTGGTAAGCTGTTACAATGATTTGAATATGGGTCCTGGCCAGAAAATAATCATCGAGTACATAAACCAAGTGAAATTTGCGACTATGGTTGATTTTTCGTTGTGCCATCGAACATTTGTGGGTCATAATCGAGATGTCAGTCGGTGCACTAAATCATGCGCCGGTAACACATACGCAATTATGGACAGTTGTAGGGGCTGCATCGATGAATATTTCTACAGGGCACTTTCAAAGATTTGTTGAGTCCATGGTACGTTGAGTTGCTGCACTACGCAGGGCTAAATCCACCACGATATTAAGAGGTGTGCTGTGACTTTTGTCACCGAATTGCTTGATATATTGGCACCTTGAACATAACCAACCCGCTTCGAGAAAAAACACTTGTTGCATTGCTCAATGGACGCCGCTCTGTTAATAAGGGGAGATGGTGCTACATACTTAACGCTGTACGTTGCTTTGACGCCGGCGCTGCCATGTTAGAAGCACCAAAACATTGGCAGACTACTGTTTACAATTGCTTCTTTTTCTAAATTTCCGTCATGTGAACGCAAAAGCTCTTAAATAATAGTAAATGTTACAGCACTGTCGGGATAACATATTGTCAGGAAAGCATGTTCAGGCGTTTTTCCGGTCAGATAGACCTGCTTACGTAATCCGGAATTTTCCATAATACAGACAGACGAAGCTGACGTTCGATCCGTGTCCTCTGCCCTAAAAACCCTGAGAACATATTTTCTTCGTTTGGTCGGTTTCCAATCTTTTCTTCCCACAGCGTCAGTCAGAGAGCTTCACGAACTGCATTGATAGCGAATCTAAAGCCAATTGACACGAATAAAAGCACTACGATAAAAGTAAACAGCTAACCAAAATTCATGTATATAAAGGAAAATATCGTTTAAACGAGTCCACTAATGAGTGAAACGTATTTACATTACACTTTCGATTATAATCAGAACCGTTATTACACCCATAAATGACCCACGGTGACAATTTTGATCAAAACACTTTCAAAAGAACCTAATGTTCGGCGCAGCTGACATGGCGGACATCTGCTTCGAGTTTGTGACGTCATGACAACCTTACTTAATATACCTCATCGGTGGCAGTTATTGAGATGGCAACAATATTCCAATTCGACGCACTCCTGTTATTAATATAGAACACCACAGTTTCTCATCGGACTTTTTTTTCTGTACACAACAATTTTTTGAACGTAAACCAATTGAGCCTGAAAAATAGGCTACTTTTTTAATAAAAAAATTTGATGCTGATATTCACCTGAAAGGGCTTGTTCTTTTATAGCATAAATAGCGATGGGAGTCTCTTATCAGATATCAGTTTTCTTTAAACATTGCCTTGTGTTTATTTAACTAACAAACTTTCCACCAGTATAAAAATATCTTTTCAGATTTACAGCTGAGGAATTTAATTCAGTTCTGTAATAACATAACGGAGATCTGCAATGAAAATAAAGTTATTCTCCTTTCATTACACATCTAAATATCAGACTGAACGAGAAAAGTTACATTAGCTCACACTGATTACGAAATTGGGGATAAAAATGTTCATAGTTGTTATCAGGTTTTGAAAAATTCATTGTGAAACGTCCCCTTAGAAAAATTATACAAGACTGTGCTTAAACTGACACACAATATTTTTAGCGCAACGCAATCTGACTTTCAAAAATCCCTACAAAAGAATGGCCCTGACTAACAATAACCTATACGTTTCACAAATCACTTACCTCACAAAAATCTTCGTTACTCGAACTACTGCAATACAGCGAGCGCCACTACTGCCAGCTAAATAAAAGATTCAAACTACGGAAGGCACTAACTACTAATAGGCATGGTTAGCAAATGAAAGATTTTGATAGAGAACAAACAATGTATTTACCTTACTAGTGTTCAAAAGTCATAATGTATATAGCAGTTCATGATATCCAGTATTACAAATTTCAAAACTCCGCCATCTCTCTCCCCACATCCACCACTGCTGGCGGCTCACCTCCAACTGCGCAACGCTAAGCGCTGTTCACATCCAGCTGCCGCTGCCCAACACTACAATGGCAGACAACAATGCAAACTAGCCACAGACTGCACACAGCACAGCCAGTGATTTTCATACAGAGCGCTACGTAACGTTGCCAATAAGAACACATAAACAGCCTACTTACAATTGTTGCTACTTTAAAAGAACATACACATTTTTTTCTTGTTTCACCCACAGCCGTGGTAGAGCACTCCGAGCGACAAAATAATTCGCAGTTCTATCTACTCTCCCTGCCTCGTTGCTGCCCTAAACAGGAATACAAATAAATTACCGCTAGCAGAAGACACCACTCTTCCCCTGCAAAATAAAATTTTCCTCTTCCATTTCAGACACAATTTGTCGATCTGTGCACTCCATTCTCATCTCGAAAATATTCCATAGTCATCAGTTCAGATTAAGTCGACCTTAATTTGGGCAAACGAAGTGTTATAGATTACCGCAAAAATACTAAGGATGTGCGACTGTAACACGAATACACGTCTTACACAATAGGCGACACTCTCCAAATTACATGAAAGTGAAAAACCTACGACAGCTCTAGCTTGTTTGAGTAATAAAGAACATAAATGCATCCCGTCGATATCGCGGCCCACGGTCAAGTGACGCTGCGCTACGGCACGTTCTGTGGTAGGAAGCGTGTTGGCTCGCGGTCTTGTCGCACCAGAAGCTTCGTCAGTAGTTGACGGTCAGGTTCCCGCTGCCCTGCTGGCGGTAGCCGGGAAGTCCGCAGTGCTGAATTACAGCGCAGAGGCGCGGCATCGCAAACTCAGGATCTCGTCGTAGAAATGGCGGGATGATGGTGAGCTGGTGCTGGAGTGGTTCGGCACCACAGTGGCCGCTGTTTATGGTACCGGTTCTGCTTGGTTGCTCGAACAGTAGGTCTACGTGTAAGTAACGCCCACGTGACTGGCTGTCTGGCGGCTAGGAAACGCAGCGCGGGTTGGCGCATTGCTGTGTCAATCTGTCGAGAACGTTGCGACACTCTAAGGTAACGTGTAGCGCGTTCTAAGTGTCAGCTGTGTTGTCAGCTGCATATCTTCGAAGTGGTTACTGGAACACGTTGCCGAATTTTCTTGACGTCGCGACGGTGCCGCAGAAGATTGGTGTCTGAGTGTTTGTCGAACCAGGAACATTCACGTGGAGCCCTGTAAAAATGGTTTTGTCGTCTTTGAAGACATGACTGTCAAAGCAAACTCTAATGAAGATACAGAAGAAAAGCCAACACGGCGTCACAAATAATCACGAAGAAAAATTCCTCGTTCTTGATCACAATAGTCTACGAGGGTCGTTCAATAAGTAATGCCCCAAACTTTTTTCTCAGAACATATTTAGTGTCAAGAGTCAGAATTTGGTGACAATATACATCAACATGTCTTTTCCATGTTCTATTTTTCTACGTAGTCTGCATCGTGTTCTATGGCCGTATGCCAGCGTTGTAGAAGAGCATGTATTCCCTGCTGGTAAAAGCTCTTGTCCTGTAAGCGCGGCCATGTCTTCACTGCATCACTGACACTCTCGTCATCTTCAAAGTGTGTTCTCCGTAGAGAATCTGTAATCGGCTCAAAGAGATGGAAGTTCGAGGGTGCCAGGTCTGGACTGTAGGGTGGATGAGGCAATGATGTACAACCCAGTTTGGCGAAAAGTGTTGGAGCAAAATTTCTGCTGGATCTTGTCCGATCGAGCTACCTTAATTTAAGTATTAACTGTATTTTTCTTACTGGTCACTTCTTCTTCCGTGTGTATTTGCTTTTAGGCAGCTTTATTTTTCGAGTGCTCTTAATAGTGTTCCATAGATTTCGTGTTTGTTTTGAATACAGTCAGAGAGAGTCCCTGTAGTCAACCATAGTGCCAGTAGTGCTAGAGTTTGTTTTCAATACAGTCCAGAGACAGGTAGTGCTATTTTCATTGTTTTCTACAAGAAGTGGCTAGCAACCACAGTTTAGTGAATAAGCAGCCGCCTTTAGTGAATTAGCAGTCTAGTTAAAGGTTGATTAACTCTCTTCAGTAAATTGTTTCCTTAGGATGGATAGGATGTGTGACTGCTGTGTACGGACGCAGGAGGAGCTGGCCACTGTTCGCGAACAGCTGAGCGTGTTGATGGCCGCGGTCAGCCGTCTTCAGGCTGCTGCCTCGGAGTGTAGCGGCAGTGGGGAGTCTGGTGCGTCGCAAGGTACACCCCAGGTGTTACATGCTTCACCCACTGTCCCTGCTGTCGAGACATCTTCGCGGGTACCGGGCGCGGTTGGGCCACCCTCTCCCCAAGGGGAGTGGCGGGTTCAGCGGCGTTCGCGGCGCACGAGGCGGAAGGTCAATGTGGAGGCTGGCCGTGTGGCATCGCCCGCTCTGCCTGTGAGGGGACATGTGGCTACTCCTTCAGCAAGGTTCGAGCAGGCACACGGGGGGAGGGGTTTATTAGTTATTGGGAGCTCCAACGTTAGGCGGGTGATGGAGCCCCTTAGGGAAATAGCGAGAAGGTCGGGGAAGAAGGCCAGTGTTCACTCTGTCTGCTTGCCGGGGGGTCTCATCCGAGATGTGGAGGAGGCCCTACCGGCGGCGATAGAGAGCACTGGGTGCACCCGACTGCAAATTGTTGCTCATGTCGGCACCAATGACTCCTGCCGTCTGGGTTCAGAGGTCATCCTCAGTTCGTACAGGCGGTTGGCGGAATTGGTGAAGGCGGAAAGCCTCGCTCGCGGGGTGGAATCAGAGCTAACTATTTGTAGTATCGTTCCCAGAACCGATCGCGGTCCTCTGGTTTGGAGCCGAGTGGAAGGCTTAAACCAGAGGCTCAGACGATTCTGCGGAGATCTGGGGTGCAAATTTCTCGACCTCCGCTATCGGGTGGAGAAATGTAGGGTCCCCCTGAATAGGTCAGGCGTGTACTACACGCCGGAAGCGGCTACAAGGGTAGCGGAGTACGTGTGGAGTGCACATGGGGGTTTTTTAGGTTAGAGAATCCCCTCCCTAGGCCCGACAAGACGCCTCCTGAGACGCGGCAAGATAGGAGTAGGCAAAATGCAACAGGGAATAACAATATTAATGTGCTAATAGTAAACTGCAGGAGCGTCTATAGAAAGGTCCCAGAACTGCTCTCATTAATAAACGATCACAACGCCCATATACTACTAGGGACAGAAAGTTGGCTGAAACCAGACGTAAACAGTAACGAAATCCTAAACTCAGATTGGAATGTATACCGCAGAAACAGGCTGAACAGTGAAGGGGGAGGCGTGTTTATAGCGGTAAGAAGTGCAATAGTATCGAAGGAAATTGACGGAGATCCGAAATGTGAAATGATTTGGGTGAAGGTCGCGGTTAAAGCAGGCTCAGACATGATAATTGGATGTCTCTATAGGCCCCCTGGCTCAGCAGCTGTTGTGGCTGAGCACCTGAAGGACAATTTGGAAAATATTTCGAGTAGATTTCCCCACCATGTTATAGTTCTGGGTGGAGATTTTAATTTGCCGGATATAGACTGGGAGACTCAGACGTTCATAACGGGTGGCAGGGACAAAGAATCCAGTGAAATTTTTTAAAGTGCTTTATCTGAAAACTACCTTGAGCAGTTAAACAGAGAACCGACTCGTGGCGATAACATATTAGACCTTCTGGTGACAAACAGACCCGAACTATTTGAAAAAGTTAACGCAGAACAGGGAATCAGCGATCATAAAGCGGTTACGGCATCGATGATTTCAGCCGTAAATAGGAATATTAAAAAGGGTAGGAAGATTTTTCTGTTTAGAAAAAGTGACAAAAAGCAGATTTCAGAGTACCTGTTGGCTCAACACAAAAGTTTTGTCTCAAGTACTGATAGTGTTGAGGATCAGTGGACAAAGTTCAAAACCATTGTACGATATGCGTTAGATGAGTATGTCCCAAGCAAGATCGTAAGAGATGGAAAAGAGCCACCGTGGTTCAACAACCGAGTTAGAAAACTGCTGCGGAAGCAAAGGGAACTTCACAGCAAACATAAACATAGCCAAAGCCTTGCAGACAAACAAAAATTACGCGAAGCGAAATGTAGTGTGAAGAGAGCTATGCGAGAGGCGTTCAATGAATTCGAAAGTAAAGTTCTATGTACTGACTTGGCAGAAAATCCTAAGAAATTTTGGTCTTATGTCAAAGCGGTAGGTGGATCAAAACAAAATGTCCAGACACTCTGTGACCAAAATGGTACTGAAACAGAGGATGACAGACTAAAGGCCGAAATACTAAATGTCTTTTTCCAAAGTTGTTTCACAGAAGAAGACTGCACTGTAGTTCCTTCTCTAGATTGTCGCACAGATGACAAAATGGTAGATATCGAAATAGACGACAGAGGGATAGAGAAACAATTAAAATCGCTCAAAAGAGGAAAGGCCTCTGGACCTGATGGGATACCAGTTCAATTTTACACAGAGTACGCGAAGGAACTTGCCCCCCTTCTTGCAGCGGTGTACCGTAGGTCTCTAGAAGAGCGTAGCGTTCCAAAGGATTGGAAAAGGGCACAGGTCATCCCCGTTTTCAAGAAGGGACGTCGAACAGATGTGCAGAACTATAGACCTATATCTCTAACGTCGATCAGTTGTAGAATTTTGGAACACGTATTGTGTTCGAGTATAATGACTTTTCTGGAGACCAGAAATCTACTCTGTAGGAATCAGCATGGGTTTCGAAAAAGACGGTCATGTGAAACCCAGCTCGCGATATTCGTCCACGAGACTCAGAGGGCCATAGACACGGGTTCACAGGTAGATGCCGTGTTTCTTGACTTCCGCAAGGCGTTCGATACAGTTCCCCACAGTCGTTTATTGAACAAAGTAAGAGCATATGGACTATCAGACCAATTGTGTGATTGGATTGAGGAGTTCCTAGATAACAGGACGCAGCATGTTGTTCTCAATGGAGAGAAGTCTTTCGAAGTAAGAGTAATTTCAGGTGTGCCGCAGGGGAGTGTCATAGGACCGTTGCTATTCACAATATACATAAATGACCTGGCGGATGACATCGGAAGTTCACTGAGGCTTTTTGCAGATGATGCTGTGGTGTATCGAGAGGTTGTAACAATGGAAAATTGTACTGAAATGCAGGAGGATCTGCAGCGAATTGACGCATGGTGCAGGGAATGGCAACTGAATCTCAATGTAGACAAGTGTAATGTGCTGCGAATACACAGAAAGATAGATCCTTTATCAATTAGCTACAAAATAGCAGGTCAGCAACTGGAAGCAGTTAATACCATAAATTATCTGGGAGTACGCATTAGGAGTGATTTAAAATGGAATGATCATATAATGTTGATTGTCGGTAAAGCAGATGCCAGGCTGAGATTCATTGGAAGAATCCTAAGGAAATGCAATCCGAAAACAAAGGAAGTAGGTTACAGTACGCTTGTTCGTCCACTGCTTGAATACTGCGCAGCAGTGTGGGATCCGTACCAGATAGGGTTGATACAAGACATAGAGAAGATCCAACGGAGAGCAGCGCGCTTCGTTACAGGATCATTTAGTAATCGCGAAAGCGTTACGGAGATGATAGATAAACTCCAGTGGAAGACTCTGCAGGACAGACGCTCAGTAGCTCGGTACGGGCTTTTGTCAAAGTTTCGAGAACATACCTTCACCGAAGAGTCAAGCAGTATATTGCTCCCTCCTACGTATATCTCGCGAAGAGACCATGAGGATAAAATCAGAGAGATTAGAGCCCACACAGAGGCATACCGACAATCCTTCTTTCCACGAACAATACGAGACTGGAATAGAAGGGAGAACCGATAGAGGTACTGAAGGTACCCTCCGCCACACACCGTCAGGTGGCTTGCGGAGTATGGATGTAGATGTAGATGTAGAACATGCCGGAAACATTTCTTGAGATTATTCAGAGCCTTCACGTATGCCTCTGAATTTATGGTTAACACTCTTGGTATCACATCCACAAGAATGATGCCATCACAATCCCAGACGACTATCACCATGATTTTTCCGGCAGAGGGGTTGACTTGAATTTCTCGTTTTGTTCTGAATGAGGATGATGCCACCCCATGGATTGCCTTTTTGTTTCCAGGGCTAAATAGTGCACCCAGATTTCGTCCCCCGTAACGATCCGGCACAGAAAGGCCTCTCTGTCGGTCTCAAAACGCTCCAACAATTCAACTGAAATGGCCATTCTGTGAATCTTGTGGTCCCATGTGAGCATTCGTGGAAAGCATTGTGAGCACCTCTTTGAATATCTGATAGTCTCGATCATTCCAGACGCACTTCCAATGCTGTAGAGCGAATTGTCGAGTTGCGATGCACGGGTCGGTACGAATAATGGCAACTGCACGATTCAGCATGTCTGGTGCAGTTGCTGTGACAGGACGTCCCGAGCGTGGCTGATCCTGGAGCTCTGTTTCTGCATTCTCTGAGGCTATAACGTTCTTTAGCCAACTCCCTACTGTACTCCTGTCACTTGCAGCAGAGCCATACACTGTACAGCCGACCGCGGTGGTCTAGCGGTTCTAGGCGCTCAGTCCGGAACCGCACTACTGCTACGGTCGCAGGTTCGAATCCTGCCTCGGGCATGGATGTGTGTGATGTCCTTAGGTTAGTTAGTTTTAAGTAGTTCTAAGTTCTAGGGGACTGATGACCACAGATGTTAAGTCCCATAGTGCTCAGAGCCATCTGAACCATACACTGTACAAAAATGTTTATGGATGTTCACCACGGTTTCATTTGCTGCACACAAGAATTAAATAACAGTATGCTGCTTGTACCGTGAGTCGTATGTAGACGCCATTTTGACGCTGTATCACGGCTCCGACTTGTGCCAGAAGGGTTCGAAACTTCACCGGCGCACAGAACAAACATCAAATGTGAAGCCCCAACAAGGACGTTTTCCTATGAATGTTGATGACTTTTTTAAACAAGGTGGGGTATTAGTTATTACACGGCCCAGGTAAAACAATGGGTGCAAGTCACTGTTTGGAAACAACAACAACAACGCCCAATATTACGGAACCCTGTCCAGTCCGAACTACACCCTCTAACACTGGTGGTTAAACGCCTCATTTGACCGTCGTTGCATTCTGCGACTCTCACCACCATGCTGCACGCCTCCAGTCAGCCTCTGTCTAGTTACATGACTGAGTTGTAAGCTATTTCTTGTAGACACGTTGTTCGACATAATCCTTTGACATACACCGTGAATTAAGTTGACCAATACGATGGTAATTGTGAGCATATCCCAACACAATTGCTCCGTTTTGCCACATAGACAAGTATCTATGTCGATCCATCTTATTACACTGATTCCATCCAACTGACACAAACACACCACTTCAGTGTTACGACTTAAATCGGCTGGTTGGTGATATAATCAAATGGTGCTAGCTCTATACCATCTACAGCGCACCTCTATTAAGGTGTGACTAATGTTTTCTCCGGTGAGCTTAGTTTGTCTTGAAGATTGTGCGTATGATGTAATGATACTAATAGTACGTCGCTGAAGACAGGAACGTGGCCAGATGTCGGTTCTCCTCAGTAAAATTTCAAAAAGAAACCCTGTTTAGCAGTTGTCAGCTTATCAGAAGTGACGTTCATGAGAGCATCACATGCATAAAGCAGTTAAATACCTGGTGCTTTGAGTAGTGAGAACAGCTCTAGTCTGTGATAGTTGTAAACGATACCAAACTAAAATTTTCTTCCATTTCATTATGGCAGGATGGCACAGCATCCGGTTTGAATTATTTCTGAATAAAAGCTGTCTTGGTTGCAAGGTTATTTAATAACAAAGTTTGTTACCCGTTCGGTGCATCATCAGATTGAGTAAATGTAACTGGACCTGTAACCCACCCGTCATAAAACCATATAAAATGGACTAGGTCCTGCATTTACTTTGGACTTCATTTTCCAGTCTATATGGCTTTAAGAAGGACGAGTTTCATATCCAGCTACTTCTACACAATGTGGTTATGCCCTGGAATGATGGCATGCGTATCTGGAACCACGATTGTTTTTATTCTGAGGCACCAAACAAACTCGAGTGCTGAAAAAAAATACCTAACAGGAGTTAGCGCCTCCTAATTTGTAAAAAAAGGTTCCAATGGCTCTGAGCACTATGGGACTCAACTGCTGTGGTCGTCAGTCCCCTAGAACTTAGAACTACTTAAACCTACCTAACCTAAGGACATCACACACATCCATGCCCGAGGCAGGATTCGAACCTGCGACCGTAGCAGCAGCACGGCTCCGGACTGGAGCGCCTAGAACCGCGCGGCCACCGCGGCCGGCTCCTAATTTGCAACTAAAAGTTGAATCCAGTCATTTATTTGTCAACATCAGAGTACTCCAGTTAACAGATCACGACGTTTCAACTGAATTCTTTCGACCAGCGTTTCTTAACGTCCGTGTCACGACACATTGGTGTGTGGCGAATACAGGTCAGGTGTGTCACGAGACCTTTCCAATCATCTGCAGATAAAATATCTAGAACATCAAAAAATAAAAAATTAATTCCATATCCTTAATTAGAGTACCCTAACTGGTAAGAAGCCGACCGCCATTGCAGGCGATTATACTAATAATAATTATTATTGTATGGACTTTATGTGTTTGCTTTTCTTGCATCTAAGAAAAAAATCACATGCTGGGGTATCACGAAAGTTTGAAACGCACTTCAGTATGGCCCCAAGGAAGGAAAGGCTGAAAAGCGCAGCACTAGAGCAATAATAATCTCCATGGTCGCAAAAAATAATGCCAGATTTATTGTTGGTTGGTGAAACCTTTCAGCCTGAAGGAGGTATATTAGATGTACAAATCATAAGCTGAATAGAGATGATTCGGCATAACTGTAGTATCTTCCGTTGTGGTAATAATAATGTACATTTCTGTGTTATTTGTTTGATGTATTACCGCACACCTTCACAATGCTTGAGCGTCTCCTAGACTCTGGATGTGTTATTCTATTTCATTACCTGCTATTTTTATAAACAAGTTGCATAACTACTCTTCCCTACTAATTAGCAACATTAGTTGGGTGACAAGACTCGCAGCTTTACTAGGACAGTCGTGTCTTTCCATCCGTACTATAAACGTCTCGCTAATTTCTTCCAAACGTCAAGCTCAAGGCTACCCATGACGCTAATCAAGACTATTCGGAGATATGTGCAGAATCGAAATTGATTCATCTTAGGTTTTTCATCACCTCTACCATCACAACAAGCATCTCCACTATCACGTCTTCGCAGTCGAGACCGTTATTGCAAACCTGTGAGCTGGTGGTCGACTCGGAGATAAGCCATTTAGAAGATTAGTAGTGGAAGAAATTTTGTCCGGCAAGGGAAAGGGAGCCGGCACGTCAGCTCAGCGTGTTCGGTCAGTGAGCTGGTTGGTCTCTGTAATAAGGAAACTGAGTCAATGGACCAACAAACGAACTTCAGCGGATGTCATGTGACGTCCGTTGCGACAAAACATCAACTAAAAGTAACGAACAAAACGTATAAAATGGGTTGCGTCTTTGATTCATAATCAAAACATCTTCGGTGCCGGGTTAGAATCCCGCCGCTGCTTAAATTTTGATAAAAAATCATCAGCATTGGCGGTCGAAGACTTTCGTCATAAGAAGTCACCCTCATTCTGCCAACGGCATTGTCAAAGAGGGCGGAGAAGTGGACAGAAGTTCAGGACACCCTCTTGTCCTAGTGGTGGGAAACTGCCCATAAAGGCGGAAGAATCAGCAATGATCAAAGGTATGAGGATGCAGAAGCCAATGGAAAACACTGCATGAAAGACATGCAACGTGTACCCACAGGACATGTGAGCTGTAATTGAAGAAGTGTTACGATGATCTCTCCATTGGCAAAAGATTCCGGAATAGTCTCCCATTCGGATCTCCGGCAGGGGACTGCCAAGGGGGAGGTTATCATGAGGAAAAAACTGAATAATAAACGGAAGGATAACGTTCTACGAGTCGGGGCGTGGAATTTCAGAAGCTTGAACGCGGTAGGGAAAGTACAAAATCTGAAAAGGGAAATGCAAAGGCTCAGTCTAGATATAGAAGAGGTCAGTGAAGTGAAGTGAAGTGGAAGGAAGACAAGGATTTCTGGTCAGATGAGTACAGGGTTACATCAACAACAGCAGAAAATGGTCTGAGTAGGATTCGTTATGAGTAGGAAAGTAGGGCAGAGAGTGTGTTTCTGTGAACAGTTCATTGTCAGGGTCGTTCTTATCAGATTCAACAGCGAACCAACACAGATAACGGTAGTTCAGGTATACCTGATGGGGGACTGGAATACAGTTGTAGGTGAAGGAGTAGAAGAAAAGGTTACAGGAGAATGTGGGTTTGGGACAAGGAATGAGAGAGGAGAAAGACTAATTGAGTTCTGTAACAATTTCAGCTAGTAATAGCGAATACCCTATTCAAGAATCACAAGAGGAGGAGGGATACTTGTAAATTGCCGGGTGATATGGGAAGATCTCAGTTAGATTACATCATGGTCGGACAGAGATTCCGAAATCAGATACTGGATTGTAAGGTCTCCCCAGGAGCAGATATAGACTCTGATCACAATATGCGAGTAGTAGTGACGAAGAATATGCTGAAGTTTAAAACATTACCTAGGAAGAATCCATACGCAAAGTAGTGGGATACGCAAGAACTAAGGAATGACGAGATACGGTTGAAGTTCTCTAAGGCTAGAGATTCTGCAATAAGGAATTGCACAGTAGACAGTACAGTTGAAGAGGAATGGACATCTCTAAAAAAGGGCTACCATAGAAGTTGAGAAGGAAAACATAGTTAAAAAGAAGGTAACTGCGAAGAAACCATGGTCAACAGAAGAAATACTTCTGGTGACTGATGAAAGGAGGATGTAGAAAAATGTTCCGGGAAACTCAGGAGTAGAAAAACAATAGACGCTGAGAATGAAATAAATAGGAACTGCAGGGAAGCTAAGACGAAATGGCTGCAGGAAAAATGTGAAGACATCAAAAAAGAAATGATAGTCGGAAGTACAGGCTCAACATACAGGAAAGTCAAAACAAAGCAAGGGTGTAACATCAGAAGTGCAATCGGAATTCCACTCTTAAATGCAGAGGAGAGAGCGGATTGATGGAAAGAATACATTGAAAGCCTCTATGAGGGGGAAGATACGTCTGATGTGATAGAAGAAGGAACAGGAGTCGATTTAGAAGATATAGGGTATCCAGTATTAGAATCGGAATTTAAAAGAGCTTTGGAGGACTTACGATCAAATAAGGCAGACGGGGTAGATAACATTCCGTCAGAATTTCTAAGATCATTGGGGGAAGTGGCAACAAAACGACTATTCACGTTGGTGTGTAGAATGAATGAGTCTGGCGACATACCATCTGACTTTCGGAAAAGGATCATTCCAAAGACGGCAAGAGCTGACAAGTGCGGGAATTACGTCACAAACAGCTTAACAGCTCATGTATCCAAGTTGCTGACAAGAATAATATACAGAAGAATGGAAAAGAAAATTTAGGATGCGCTAGATGACGATCAGTTTGACTGTAGGAAAAGTAAAGGCACTACAGAGGCAATTCTGACGTTGTGGTAAATAATGGAAGCAAAACTAAAGAAAAATCAAGACACGTTCATAGGATTTGTCGATCTGGGAAAAGCGTTCGGCAATGTAAATTGGTGCAAGTTGTTCGAAATTCTAAAAAAAGTAGGGACAAGCCATAGGGAGAGACTAGTCATATACAGTATCTACAATAGATAAGAGAGAACAATAAAAGTGAACGACCAAAAACGAAGTGCTCGTACTAAAAAGGGTGTAAGACAAGGATGTAGTCTTTCGTTCCTACTGTTTAGTCTGTACATCGAGGAAGCAATGATGAAAATAAAAGAAAGGTTTAGGGGTGGAATTAAAATTCAAGGTTAAAGGATACCAATGATACGATTCACTGATGACATTGCTATCCCGAGTGAAAGTGAAGAAGAATTACGCGATCTGCTGAAAGGAATGAAGAGTCTAATGAGTACAGAGTATGAGTACAGACTGAGAGCAAAGGACAAAGACGAAGGTAACGAGATTTAGTAGAAATAAGAACAGCGAGAAATTTGAGATTAGGATTGATGGTCACGAATTAGATGAAGTTAAGGAATTGTGCTCCATAAGCAGTAAAAACACCAATGACGGATGGAGCAAGGAGAACATCAAAAGCAGACTAGATATGGCAAAAAAAGGCATTTCTGTCCAAGAGATGTCTATTAGTATTCAACATCGGCTTTCATTTGACAAAGAATTTTCTGATAATGTACTTCTGGAGATCAGCGTTGTATGGTAGTGAAACATGGACTGTGGGAAAACTGGAACAGAAGAGAATCGTAGCATTTGATATGTGGTGCTACAGACGAATGTTGAAAATTAAGTGAACTGATAAGGTAAACAAAGGGGAAGTACTACGCAGAATCGGAGAGGAAAGGCATACATGGGAAACACTGATAAGGAGGAGGGACAGGGTGATAGGACATCTGTCAATACATTAAGGATTGACTTCCGTGGTACTAGAGGGAGCTGTAGAGGGCAAAAACTTTAGAGGAAGACAGAGTATGGAATACATCCAGCAAATAATTGAGGACGTAGGTTGCAAGTGCTACTCCTCTGAGATGAAGAGCTTAGCACAGGAGAGGAATACGTGGAGGGCCGCATCAAACCAGTCAGAAGAATGATGACAAAAAAAAAAGTTTCGAACCTCTCAACAGTGTGTGAGGAAGTGAACGATATTACACTGTAGAAGATGAAACTATCCCTCGAGACCGAACTTTTATTGGAAACACAGTTGATTATAGATGTAATATTTCATTTCGCATTTTGTGTTTCCGGTTATTACGGACTCATATATCGATTGTAATATTTGTACTGGGACTTCAAGTTGTGGAATCTTTCTTGAGTTTAGATAGTTTAATTTTTTAACAGCGATTGTGGTTATAATTTGTTGTGAAACGTTACAGTATAGTATCGTTTAAGCAAGCAGCTCGTATTTTCCAATTCTGCGCTGCTGATATAGTATTTATGTACTTATGTATCTGAAATGTTGCTTGTAGAGTACATAATAGACTTTCCCTTAATGTTTCTGTTAATGCGTTAAGATGACGTATAACTGCTGGCTAATCCACCACAGTGTGACGGCAGTAAAAGATACCATCCGGCTGGTCGAACGTAGTGCTTCGACAGGCACATACAGAATTTCTACATGTATCTGTGTTCAACATTCAAGGTACAGCGGACATTATGGCTCTGAGCACTATGCGACTTAACTTCTGAGGTCATCAATCGCCTACAACTTAGAACTAATTAAATCTAACTAACCTAAGTACATCACACACATCCATGCCCGAGGCAGGATTCCAACCTGGGACCGTAGTGGTCGCTCGGTTCCAGACTGTAGCCCCTAGAACCACACGGCCACTCCGGCCGGCGGCGGACATTACGTGTGTACGACGTGTACAGCTAATTCAAAAGCTTTCGCGAAATAGATGAAAATAGACGGTTGTGAATTGGGCGTCGTTGGTTAGTAACAAATTGCTGCACAGTCCCATTAACACTGTTTAACGATAAAGCTACGTTCGCTCGTGACGCTACTAATAATACCCGTAATTCCCATCGGTGGTCCTACAAAAATCCTCATGCCTTTTAAGAGATACATTTTGAAGAAGCTTCTCTGTAAACATGTTGTTACGTTTAACAGATACTCAGTTGTGTTGCCGCGTAGTCCACAGGATCACGATAACCAGATTTTCTTGGCAAGGAGCTCCCATAAAGAGGGTGTTTTATCTACAGGTACGGGAACGTTCTTCGAGCACGCAGGGCCCTCTGCACATTAAAGTCGTCAGGTAACGCCTCATATAAGGCTCATTGTCCCCTGAAGATGGATCGGCAGGAACGCTCACTTTTCTTAGCCAGCAAGATCCTCGGACCTCTTGGATTTTTGTCTCTGGAGACAGAAGACGAATTCTGCAAAGAATAAGTAAACACAACAGACGGATTGTATTAACTCTGAACTTAATGAATTGCCTTTGCGTAACACCTTTCATGAGTATTTGTTTGGGTTACATTGTTTCTGCTGTATTTGGACACATGTTGTATTCAAGGTTTTATTCAAACTGGCCTATATTACCAGCTTCCAAAATATTTACTGTTGCTCCTGAGACAGCCTGTATACAACACGCCTGTACCGGAAAACAACGTGAAACAGTGAACTGAAGATCAACTCGGTATGGTGACTATTCCTTGTCACAGTTACACTGATAATTCTTAACGAACGTTAGGAATTTGGGCCTACGGAGGACAAAATTAAATACAAAATGGTGTTACAACTCAACGGATCTTAAGATAAGACATCGGTCGTTTGTAATATAATTGAGTTGCTACAACACATCAGTGCCTCATGTGTATTGCACGAAAGCTATCTGTTGTACTGATGCTGCAATTGTTGCCGACGACCATAAAGCCACCTCACAATGTGTCTGAATTAGGTGGAAGGTAGTGGGGATGCCACCTTGGTGTTATTAATGCTCGTGCACTTACAGGAAGGCATATACCTTGGCGATGCGCGCTTAATTGGGCTACGCGCCTGTAGCGCCTTCAATAAGTAATGAAATGGGCCGCTCGCAGAGATTTATAGTGGCCGCCTGTCTGCCACGACCATTTGCGACAAGCCAGCTGCCGGCAGTTCCCAGGCCTTCACTCGATTCGAATGCCAGATGGTGGAATTTGTAACATTTTGATGGTTGTCACAACAACTACTGGGCGGTGGTATCAGGAGCACAATGTGGTAGTTGATGTCAGACTTCTTAAAATACACTCCTGGAAATGGAAAAAAGAACACATTGACACCGGTGTGTCAGACCCACCATACTTGCTCCGGACACTGCGAGAGGGCTGTACAAGCAATGATCACACGCACGGCACAGCGGACACACCAGGAACCGCGGTGTTTGCCGTCGAATGGCGCTAGCTGCGCAGCATTTGTGCACCGCCGCCGTCAGTGTCAGCCAGTTTGCCGTGGCATACGGAGCTCCATCGCAGTCTTTAACACTGGTAGCATGCCGCGACAGCGTGGACGTGAACCGTATGTGCAGTTGACGGACTTTGAGCAAGGGCGTATAGTGGGCATGCGGGAGGCCGGGTGGACGTACCGCTGAATTGCTCAACACGTGGGGCGTGAGGTCTCCACAGCACATCGATGTTGTCGTCAGTGGTCGGCGGAAGGTGCACGTGCCCGTCGACCTGGGACCGGACCGCAGCGACGCACGGATGCACGCCAAGACCGTAGGATCCTACGCAGTGCCGTAGGGGACCGCACCGCCACTTCCCAGCAAATTAGGGACACTGTTGCTCCTGGGGTATCGGCGAGGACCATTCGCAACCGTCTGCATGAAGCTGGGCTACGGTCCCGCACACCGTTAGGCCGTCTTCCGCTCACGCCCCAACATCGTGCAGCCCGCCTCCAGTGGTGTCGCGACAGGCGTGAATGGAGGGACGAATGGAGACGTGTCGTCTTCAGCGATGAGAGTCGCTTCTGCCTTGGTGCCAATGATGGTCGTATGCGTGTTTGGAGCCGTGCAGGTGAGCGCCACAATCAGGACTGCATACGACCGAGGCACACAGGGCCAACACCCGGCATCATGGTGTGGGGAGCGATCTCCTACACTGGCCGTACACCACTGGTGATCGTCGAGGGGACACTGAATAGTGCACGGTACATCCAAACCGTCATCGAACCCATTGTTCTACCATTCCTAGACCGGCAAGGGAACTTACTGTTCCAACAGGACAATGCACGTCCGCATGTATCCCGTGCCACCCAACGTGCTCTAGAAGGTGTAAGTCAACTACCCTGGCCAGCAAGATCTCCGGATCTGTTCCCCGTTGAGCATGTTTGGGACTGGATGAAGCGTCGTCTCACGCGGTCTGCACGTCCAGCACGAACGCTGGTCCAACTGAGGCGCCAGGTGGAAATGGCATGGCAAGCCGTTCCACAGGACTACATCCAGCATCTCTACGATCGTCTCCATGGGAGAATAGCAGCCTGCATTGCTGCGAAAGGTGGATATACACTGTACTAGTGCCGACATTGTGCATGCTCTGTTGCCTGTGTCTATGTGCCTGTGGTTCTGTCAGTGTGATCATGTGATGTATCTGACCCCAGGAATGTGTCAATAAAGTTTCCCCTTCCTGGGACAATGAATTCACGGTGTTCTTATTTCAATTTCCAGGAGTGTATTTCGTGTGATTACGCCGTGGTTGGAAGAATTCCTCGTTAAATGGAACGTTTCGTCCCCATCTGCGAAACACATCTTCAAGGGGGATTGTAGCTTTTTCGGAAGTCCGATGCATGTCCTCACTCGCTAATGACTGAAGCAAAATTCTCTTTCCACATACTCCTGCGCAGAGGAGTGCTTCAAACTCGAGCGCAGCTGGCCGCTAACGGTAGCTGTCATCCAGTATCCCCCATGCTGGAAGACAGGTACCCACCTCCTTCAGCACCCGAGTCCAGACTTCCGACTAAAATTATTGGGGTCTTTAGTAATTTCTGTCGTTTCTCTGAACCTAATTTCATAGCTTCCGCTTGCGGCTGCCAACGCCTGCGTTTTATCAAATGGAAACCAGTGGCCTCCTGGCTACGAAGAATATCCCTAATAGCAAATTTTTTCTATCTCCTTCTGTAGTTACCATTGTGCTCTTATAGCCATTCATCTAGCGTTCTTTTCGTAATATCCATGTACATCTCTCTGCAGCTACACGGTATCATTTAAACTGATGCTTTTTCCAGAGGTTAGTGATCATCCTTGGGTGTCTTTAGATGTTAAAGAATCTTCCTGCTGGGAGGGGAGGAGGGGTTGTTTCCTACGCGGTCAGGAACGTCTTTACTGAACGGCAGGAAAATCTTGAATTTCGCAGACGTCTGTAGAAAGTAATGATATTTTTATGTATGCCTTAACGCTCATTTTATCTCAGAAGACAATCATCCATCCTTCAGCATTCCTATTCCGAGTGGAGCGGCTTCTGTTCACAGATTTCGAGATTTATTCGCTAATGTCTTTATATCAAATCTCGATAATAAGAGGCTTTTGCTGTAATTCGACGAAGAATAGAGACAAACCGTTAAAAAAATTACTAGGATTTATAGGAATTAATATAGTCGTGGAGAGGTGTGCTACTAAAAGCCGGCCGTGGTGGTCTAAGCGGTTCTAGGCGGTCAGTCCGGAACCGCGCGCCTGCTACGGTCGCAGGTTCGAATCCTACCTCGGGCATGGATGTGTGTGATGTCCTTAGGTTAGTTAGGTTTAAGTAGTTCTAAGTTCTAGGGGACTGATGACCACAGATATTTAGTCCCATAGTGCTCAGAGCCATTTTACTACTAAAAGAATGGTCGAAAAGCTCATAGAAGAGGAGAACCGGATAAACAGACAACAGCTGCTGATGAACATGCTTTGTAAACAAGACACTATTTGATTTGATTTTATCGCACTCGGGTTTCAAAATTGGTTCAAATGCTCTGAGAACTATGTCACTTAACATCTGAGGTCATCAGTCCCCTAGAACTTGGAACTACTTAAACCTAACCAACACAAGGACATCACACACATCCATGCCCGAGGCAGAATTCGAACCTGCGACCGTAGCGGCGGCGCGTTTCCAAACTGAAGCCCCTAGAACCGCTCGGCCACTGCGGCCAACGACTCAGGTTTCAGTAGCCACGAATAGACACTATGAAATGCTGCACAGGAGAAGCATGTGAAATTGAATGTCATCTTGATTCCAGGGGAAACAAAATTTTTACAAGTCTTCCACCACGGGATGATACCGACAGTGGTCAGCATCAACCTGCCGGCCGCGGTGGTCTCGCGGTTAAGACGCTCAGTCCGGAACCGCGGGACTGCTACGGTCGCAGGTTCGAATCCTGCCTCGGGCATGGATGTGTGTGATGTCCTTAGGTTAGTTAAGTTTAAGTAGTTCTAAGTTCTAGGGGACTGATGACCACAGTAGTTAAGTCCCATAGTGCTCAGAGCCATTTTTGAAGCATCAACCTACATCGGTCATTTATCACAACACAGGTGCACGATGTGTTCTAGATCCAAATTTAAGAAAACTAAACGTCAGTTCTGTACACGCAGTAAATTTTTGTGCTGAGAGTTCATTGTTCCAACGTGTAAAAGTTGTTTTCTAATGCTTAACTCTATGTAGTCACGAGACCACTGGAGCAGATGAGGCTTCATCATAAAAGAAGATTCTTATGTCGTTAGATTTCCTTAGTGCATTACAAATATTGCAACAGATTTAAGCAGCACAAAAAATTATCCACTCAATATACGATAAACTACCATTCCTCAAACAGCTGGTGGAAGCAGGTTACAATCTGATGGGTACCAGCGCACGTAGAAACTTAGGGGATTGAGCTATCAGATGTAGCAGCCTGTGTACCACTGCAGGCTGTGAGCTCCACGTTGAGTCAAAATGCCACGCAACTGTGAGCAGAAGAGTGGCGAGGCATGTGGGAGAATACATTGCAGAAGCGAGCTATCCGGGCGTGGAGCACCTCATACCGATCGCTCTGACCGGATGAAGCCGCCCTGACCCACATCCCAACAGGGTAGTGTCCATTAACGCATGTCTTCCTATTCAGGCGGGATGTGTTTCGTCTGTGGTGCGTGTGATGAACAAGCGACCATAAGCAACATTTTAAGTCCTTATTATATTCGGTCCAGAAAGCTGCGGCTAGTGTACTACGGGCCGGTTCTATGTTTTAGCTAATAATGAGACCAGTGTTCCAAAGCTCTTAGAATTCTGTCCATTGTATGGGCTCCAACCTAACGTCTTAGAATGGAGATTTCGCTGTGTCGTAGAGAGAACGGCGATCGACGTATATCTCGCCAAGACTTTAATCAGTTTTCTATTGACTCTGTCTATATATCCAGGTAATCTATTAAGAACCGACATAATGTGTGTGTGTGTGTGTGTGTGTGTGTGTGTGTGTGTGTGTGTGTGTGTGTGTGTAGATCTACACAAACTGGTTTTCCAGAAACCGTTTTCTTTCAGAACAGGTATTTATTTATTTCTTCGTTCATTTTACTCACACACTTCTGTGTGTATGAGAGCTTAAGACATAGACATAATACAGGCACAAAATCTTATCTTAAAATCACAACTTTTCTTCGATGTAGAAAAACAGATGAATAAGATGAAAACTGAATCAGGGTATAATTATCTTGGCGCTCTGGTATTACTGACAAAAATCGACAAAATCTGTAAAAAGCAATTTTAGTGAATGTTTGCTGTCTTTCTACACAAAAATGGTATATTTAGTGACAATTATATAAAAACTCAAACTCTACTTATAACTCTGATGACAACAGTAGTCTCGGGGCTGCAACTATTTATTCATTCTGTCCAGTTAAGACGTCCGAGTGTACTACATTCTCATGAATGCGGGCTTCACAACAGACTGTAGAACAAGTTGCTTTAATTTCATCGACATTGCTCTTCAATTCATATTCACAATTTTAACCGTCTCAACGGTGCACATACGCCATGACTTAACAGAACAGACTCACAACGATTCCGCACCGAGCGTGGCGGCAACAACCTCCAAATATAATTTTACACCAAATATGCATATTTTCACTGTTTAGACGAAAAGAAAATGTTCTCTGTGATTTTACGATGTTAACAACAAAATTCGTATTGATAAAATAATTCGTTTCAATAGATATTTACACCTTACAAGATACGTCACATTACTCATTTTCAGTTAAATTGGTCGTAATAAATACGAGGGCGACTAGCTTCCTGGCGTGCATATGCCTTTACTTGAAAATTTTTAAAGCAGCAGCAATCAGTGCTCGGCAACAAACTCTGCAGGTAATTTCAAACCTTTACGAATCTGACTACCGCCACAAATTCATGAAAGAAAGCAAGTTTATCGCTTACTACATTTTCGCTGTCCATGCAGTAAAGCTCTGGCATGAATTATGGCGTTTTAATTTATTACTTCTTTACTGCTAACTCTATTCGCGACACATTTTGCACATGTACCATTGAATGTACCGGAAAAATTATGGCTTCACGTAGTTCTGGAGATATGACTCATAATCACTGAGATGCGTGAAAAGCTGCCGCATCATAGATGACGTTTAAATTTATTACATCTTTATTCTAATTCTATTCACAGACGGAAGCTACATGTACCACAGCATGTACCTGCAAAATTATGTCGTTGAACATGCCATAATCCAGGAGAAACGACGACATAAACAATGAGATGCCTGAAAATCAAACTGCTGGGCGACATTCGCAAGAGACTCAAGTTGAATAAGCGTACAAATAGGGGTGAAAAATGTTAAATATATGTGACATATATTTTCTTGGGCGTAAGTGGGCAAAGCCACGGATGGAAAGCTCATCCGAAGCTCCTGGAACGATTTCTATCACATTAGGTACACGTATCATAATCTATGTGAGGAACCTACCTGGGTGAATGTGGTAACATGGAGAGAGGAGGTAGGAGGAATTGATGGAAGGACAGCGATGGGAAGGAAGAGATGGTCAGAGAAAGAAAAGAGGAGGAGACTGGCATAGAAAGGGTTGGGGGGGGGGATAGGCGAGAGAGGGCATAAAAAGGGAACAGGTGGTTGGGTAGAGAGAAAGGTGAGGATGAGATGAGTAGAGAAAGGGGGAGGAGGATTTGGACAGAGGGTAAGGGAGCAAATGAACAGAGGGTAAGGAGAAGATTAATAGGGGGAGGCGATGATGGATTAGTAGAAAAGTGGAGTGAATACATATCATGGGTATGCTCGGTACTCAGCTAGTATTCCCATAAATATGAAATAGGATCAAGAAACGAAAATAATTGATAAATGCAATTAAAAACCCAGCTCCTCTGTAGAAATCACGTATCGCCCAAATACAACCACAAATAGAATCGAAGAATTCATGAATGAAGAGCTCGGTATCGATCACTTCAACTTGGGAAAGTTCAGCCAAGGAATGTCACACTGGGAATCACGAAGAAACAGGCTGTGGACGGAGAAAGAAATAAAAATGAAATAAAAGAAAATGTGGGAGGAAGGCAGTGAAGATACCATACGCTGACTAAAACCGTTCAATGGCCAAGATCTCTAAAATATTTCTGTATTTATAGCAACCGGTCTCGACGGATTTTGCTGTCATCCTCAGATCTTAAAAAATCGTTGTTACAAACGTTTTCGTTTTAAATTGGACCCCATGCCAAGTTGTCAGGTGGCATCAGGTCCGACTTAAAATGAGCATGTTTCATAACAAAAGATTTTTTAAGGCCCGAAGGCGACATCATATTCTCTAAAAAACTGGTTGTGCGATTTTTCATTTTAATGTTTTTAGCAAGTAAACTAGATCGCTCCTTCCGTCTTCTCAAAAAGAGAAAATCAACTGTAGCCTCAAGAAATTCGTAGCTTAGTAACCGAGTGGAGATATTTGAGGTTACTGCAGCTCCGTCTTAATGTGTCCCAGTTGTTTGTCAACCGTCGCCGTAGTCATTTGGCGAACATTTGTCCGGGATGTTATCGGCACAGCAGTGCTGCGCGGCGCGTCCCGGCGCACCTAAATTAAACCGATAATTTCGCAGTGTTGTACATCACGGCAGCTTTAGCGTCTGAGGGAGGGCGATTGCTAGGGTTGCGAGCAGGGAGGCGCCGCTGCGTTATTACGCAGCTCGGCTGCCGGCCTCTGGCGGAGGGGTGTGTAATAACCGAGCCGACCGGCACCGCTGGCGCCATCATCGCCTAGCCCCATCATTACGGCCGCCTAATACGGTAAAGTAAAGCAGCCCGCAGCCAGCCGAGGGGCCCGCGCCGCCTAGGAGTTTTCGTTTCAACGACGGCGATGGAGCAACGAGGTTTTCTGTCAGTTTCTCGTGGTGCATTTCGTACACTTCAACATACCGAGCTGCAGGCGCTGCTTATCGGAGGGGGATGAAGGGAGGAAGACAGGTGTGACGTGGGTCATGACACTCCACTCAAACAACATTTTAGTACATACGTTTGTATGGGGCGGCCAACATAGAACTGGCTATACTGCACAATAAAATTAAAGAACTCTTTTTTTTTTTAATCCTCATAATTATCTCCCATTTCGACGCATAAATTTGAAGGTGTTCACGACCTCCTTCTGTAATGGCGAAAAAGCTGGATTCCTGCAGTGTCACTATCAGGCTGACGACGCTACAGACAGGAAGGTGGCGACACATGTGAAAAACGGCCAGAGATGAGACGTTCATGTGACTGGAGGTTTACGCTGTCCCATTGGCACCAAATTTCACCACAATTCTGCCCAACGCCAACATAGACACCTAACACGATGGGAAGGTCGTCACACCCCCGTCTTCATCACATTTCATCCCTTAGTTTGACACCTCTGCTCAAAAAATGTTCAAATGTGTGTGAATTCTTATGGGACTTAACTGCTAAGGTCATCAGTCCCTATGCTTACACACTAGTTAACCTAAATTATCCTAAGGATAAACACACACACACATGCCCGAGAGAGGACTCGAACCTTCGCCGGGACCAGCCGCACAGTCCATGGCTGCAACGCCTTAGACCGCGCCTCTGCTAGCCGCATGCAGGATGGCAACTGGCATCTGAGGTGTATCATGTGGTTGCTTACATACAGGCGCGTAGCACCTGCAAAGTCATATTTTTAAAATCCTCGATAATTGGCCGCGGTTGCCACCGAGGGTTTTGCCGAAGCGGGGATTCCAGAGGGACCCTATCTCGTTTTATTCAAACATGCGTCAGTGTCACATCACTCTGTGATCACGCAATAAGAGGGCGTTAAATTAGAGGACTGAAAAAGCGTAAGACCCTTTTGCTGCTTCGAATCACTTTCAAATGTCGCCAAATGGTCCCTATTGGAGCAAAATTTGCGGTCGCACTGCACTCCAAAGGGGTGAAATCACGTTCAGTAATGTTGCTAGCCTACTATATCATTAAGGAACCGTCGAAGTGACAGGGAGATGTCAGCAGTCACCAACGAGTCTAAATCAACGTGCCAAGGAAGGGGGTGCTTTCATCGACACCCTCTATGCTACCCACTGATCCGATTCTGAGAGGCGGTATGTCTGGATTGATTTCCTCGGTCACTCATTAGAAAAATGGGTGATTTCAAAACTTGGACGTCGTGGTTCTGACCTCCACTGCAGAGCTTCACACTGAGGAGTAAGTGGGGCGGTGACGACCTTCCCAATGCGTGACGTGCCCATGGCGGCGTCGGGCAGAACTGTGGTGAAATTTGGTGACAGTGGGACATCATTATTCCACTTCACACGTCACATGAACTTCTGCGCTCTGTTTTTTTTTTTTCCCCACACGTGTCGGCACCTTGCTATATGAGGCGTCGTCGAACACGAGGATGACGCCGAATGCCGTCACGCTTTTGCACCATTACAGAGGAAAGTCGTAGACACCTTTGAGCCAGAGGGAGCCATTTACGGGGTTCCGAGAAATTATTTCTTTAATTATGTTGCGCACTGTATTTACATTAAAAATGACACACGACTGACTTTTGTTAATGAACATTAAAGACGCTACTTAAAATGTCCTACACTGACGCAGTTGCAGCGCTTGCATCGATTTGTCAAACTGTGCGACATAACATGTGGTCTGTTACTGAAAAATGGACATGAAGATCTCTCCATTGACAAAAGATTCCGGCATAGTCCCCCATTCGGATGTCCGGGAGGGGACTGCCAATGTGAATTAAAAACAAGACACATTCATAGCATCTGTCGACCTAGAAAAAGCGTTCAACAACGTAAAAAGATGGAAAATGTTCGAAATTCCGAGATTAATAGGGGCGAAATTTAGGGAAGGACGAGTAATATGCAATATGTACAAAAACCAATAGGGAAAAATGAGAGTTGGATACGAGGAATTATGTTAAAAAGTCTTTCGCCCCTACTGTTCAATTTATACTTCGAAAAATGACTGCCGCAAATAAAAGAAAGTCTCAAGAGTGGAATTAAAATGCAAGGTGAAAGAATATTATTGATAAAATTCTCTATTGACATTGCTGTCCTCAGTCGAAATGAAGATGAATTACAGGATCTGCTGAGTGGAATGAAAGTCTAATTATAGAATAAGGATTGAGAATAAATTGAAGAAAGACAAAAGTAATGAGAAGTAGCAAAACTGAGAACAGCGAGAAACTTTATATTAGGACTGATGATTCACGAAGTTGATGAAGTTAATTAATTCCACTACCTAGGCAGCAAAATAACCCATAATGGTCGGAACGAGGACGGCATCAAAAGCAGACTAGCATTGGCAAAAAAGACATTCCTGCCCGAAAAAAGTCTGCTAGTATCAAACGTAGGCCTTAATTTGAGAAAGAGATTTTTGAGAATTTACTTTTCAGCACAGCATTGTATGGTAGTGAAACATGGGCTATGGGAAATCTGGAGCAGAAGAGAATCGTAGCATTTGAGATGTGGTGTTACAGCAGAATGTTGAAAATTAGGCGGTTCTCCAGAGAATCGGCGAGGAAAGGAATATATGGAAAACACTGACAACAAGAAAGGACGGTATAGTAGGACATCTTCTAAGATAACACACAATAACCTCCATGGTACTAGAGGGAGATGCAGAGGAAAAAAGCTGTAACGGAAAAAACAGTTTGGAATGTATCGAGAAAATAAGAGGATGTGGGTTGCACTTCTACCTAAAAGATAGTAGCAATAGTGTTTTCATTGTTCTACTGTGGCTCTTTCAGCATATGAGGATTATCTGAGTACATCTGACCCTTCAATCTTCCCACAGGTACAAATCGCAAGGAGAGTCAAGCGATCGAAGTTGTCAGGACACTGCTCTGCCTCAACTGGTTGTGTCCTTACCAAACACCTCCTCCACTCGTGACAAGGCCGTCAAGGTGACATTTATTGTTGCTCTGTCTTGACTGAAAATAACCATCCAGTCGTTCGTGTTAGGAGATTTGATCAATATATAAACAGTTTCTGGACCTACCAGAGAGCATTAACTGCTTGGTGAAGAAATCGTGATACGCTTAGGCACCATATATTCGGCACCAAACACCACTTTTAGGATTATGCAGTCGTTCTTCAGCGTAGCGGTGGAGATTTTGTAATGGATAAAGATGCATGTACTACAAGTTCACATATCCTCACAGGCTGATGGTTCAAATGGCTCTGAGCACTATGGGACTTAGAACTATTATGGGACTTAGAACTACTTAAACCTAATTAACCTAATGAATTCACGCACATCCATGCCCGAGGCAGGATTCGAACCTGCGACCGGAGCGGTCACGCGGTTCCAGACTGAAGCGCCTAGACCGCACGGCCACACCGGCCGGCTCACAGGCTGAACCAGGCTTCATCTGACGAGATGAATACGTAGGTTTCCAAAACCCCTGATTTCACTCAGAAACCATCGGCAGAAATCAACACGTGAAACTTCCTCTGGACTCCATAAATTGAGGGTAACAGTAAATATATGAGGATACAGATGTAGGGTTTTTTGTAGTGTTTTGACAGGTTGACACGATGACCTCTCAATTGGAAATTTCTAATGATACAGGTACAGGCCTCGTAATTCCCACATGCGAAAATAACCGGCCTTAGATGCCGTCGGACTTTGTTCCAGATATTTCTTCACTCTGCCAGTGGTTTCTCGAGCTGGAACTCTTTTGTAATTCTTACGGGTTTTATTTGCTACAGAGTGCGTTTCACTTCATTTTCCCAGTAAGCTTTACATCGTCGACTGTGCTGGATAACTCTGTCCTTAAACTCTTTCGCAAACAAGTTCTCACATGTTTTCCATGATTTACCCTTGCATGCACTCGGTAATGACCATGTGGATTTTTGTGGCAAAGATTTTTTGTTGCATTCGACTGATCACAAAACACGTCAGTAATTTTTATTCTCTCCAATGTGATGACACAATGAACCACTCTGGCCAGAGCGTATGGGAGATGTGCATGTGCACATATGTGACAGCAGCCGATTGGTACATGGGAATCATGGTTTCAACCATTTTCTGTGAAGGGCCGTTCTTCTGTCCATTAATAACATCCATGTTAGTCTTATAAACTACTTCTGGGACAGTTTTCATTATCCAGTAGTGATCATGGTGAGTGCACATTTCTATTTTCTGTTTTGTAAATTGTGCTACTGACAGTGAGTACTGTCGTTCTTAAATCAGTTGCATGGTGCATGTACTTCTGAAATTATTGAAGACTTCCTTACAGACTAAATAAATTTTTTTGGATATGATTAAAAAAAGATGAAAATAAATACCGGTGATGAAAACCTTTAATATACATAATAAACAGTATACATGCATATTATGTTAAATGTTAGCGTGTAGGCAAGGTCTGCATATTTGCGTTGTAAGAAGACGGACCGGTTTAAATTTAGGTTACTAGTGCAAGTAAATCCTAACCTTCCCTCGCTGGAAAAGTTATGCCTTAGTATAGATAAAGTTGAGAGCCGTGTAATTAGTTTACGGATACTATCTAACTGCAACATGATAAGAGGAAGTTACCTGTGCAGATTACACTTACTTCTATAGCGCAACGGTAAATAACAGGCGTACCAAAAGGAAATTGACCTCAAGTGCACAAAAAAAAGTCATCCGTAATATTTCAGCAACAGTAAATGCGTTTTAAAAATTCAACTTACAGTCAGTTACTGCTCATTGAGAAGTGAATCCTGATTTGTAATTATAACAGTCAAATAGGACAGGAGGAAGAGAGAGGAGATTAATGTTTAACGTTCCATCAACGAGATCATTAGAGACGGAGCACAAGCTAGATTTAAGGATGGAGAAGGAACCATCCCCACAGCTGCCTTAAGCAATTAAAGGAAATCACGGGAAACATAAATCAGGAGTCCTGGACGCGTGTTTGGAATGTCAGCCTCTCGAATACGAGTCCAGTTCGCTAACCACTTGCCCGCCTGTGCCCCCCCCCTCTCCCACCTCTCTGTAAACATCGAATAAGTACACCTGTGCAGAGTCAAGCACAGTGTCTCTGCAAGCTGTCTCGATTTACCTTTTTTCCGAATAGAATGCATGCAAGTAAAGGGATAAGTAATATTCAAAACATTATATGCTTGCTTTGTTATGAAATGTCATGTCAAAAGCAGTGGAATGTATTTTACTATTGCCAAAGGTGGCATATTGCTGAGTACCAGTCATGCAAAGCATTTAAATACATCTAAATCTGCATCTGCATCTACACCTACATCAACAAAACTACTCTGCAATTCACACTTAATTGTCTGGTAAAGGATTCGTCGAACCACTTTCTCGCTAATTCTCAACCGTTTCATTCTCGAACAGTGCGCGAGAAAAACGAATACTAAAATCTTTCCATGCGAGTTCTGATTTCTCTTATTTTATTACGATGACCATTTCTCCTCATTTAGGTGGGCGTCAAAACAATATTTTCGCATCCCGAGGAAACAGATAGCGAACGAAATTTCGTGAAAAATCTACCCTAAACGAAAAGCGTCTTATTTTTTTATGTTTTGCAACCCACCTCGTGTATCATATCCGTGACACTCTCCCGGATTTCGCAATACCGCACAGCGAGCAGCCCTTCTTTGATCTTTTTCCGTGTCCTCCGTCAATCTTATCTGGTAAGGGTCCAATCTCCACAGCAATACTGTAGTGAAGGTACGATGAGCGTTGTGTAGGCAGTTTCTTCAGTGGATTTCTTTCATCTTGTATGGGTTCCGCCAGTAAGACGCAGTCTCTAGTTCACCTTACGGACAACATTATTGATGTTATCGTTCCTACTTTAGTTTTTCGTATTTTTTATCCCTAGTTATTTAGTTGAATTGACAGCTTTAGATTCGTGTGTAACGAAAATGTAGCTGATTTCTTATATATTCACGTGGATGACTTCATACTTTTCCTTATTTAGAATTAGTTGGCACATTTCACAAAAACCGATACCGTTATAGCGCACATTTTGTAGTAGTAGATGGAAAGTCACCGAATAAAACACAAGTGATTTCTGTCGTTTCTCAAGGAGATGTCAGGCATCCATGGTATAGGAGACAATTTGAGCAACCCTAAAATGGCTCTGAGCACTATGGGACTCAACATCTGACGTCATCAGTCCCCTAGACTTAGAACTACTTAAACCTAACTAACCTAAGGACAGCACACACATCCATGCCCGAGGCAGGATTCGAACCTGCGACCGTAGCAGCAGCGCGGTTCCGGACTGAAGTGCCTAGAACCGCTCGGCCACAACGGCCGGCTGAGCAACACACTTAGATTCTTTGCACATGAGCCTGTCATTAACGAAAACTTAATCATGAAATGTAAGTAATTCAAGAATGATTAACGAAATAATATTGCAGATATTCAATGCCAGCGGTTAACCTCAAGAGCAGAAACCAGCTCATCAAGCAGCATCACAGCCCCCACCGCATTCAACAACAGCCGAGCTTTCCTCATGCAACACTTGGAAAAAAGGCAGAAGCATAACGAATCGAATTATGCTTCATTGTTGGATCGTTTGAAAATTGTGTTGGCCTAAAACCAACAACCAAGGCTGGCATGCAAAAAAAGTGCTCTTGCACCAGCGCTATGCACTATCCCACACATTAGCGAGAACATTGGCGAAAGTGCATGAGTTGGGCTCCCAATATGTTCCTCATCTACACTACTCGCCAGAATTAGCCCAAAAGTTGTTCTTCCTCTTCCTTAATTTGAAACTTGATGCGAAGAAATTTTCAGCAAATTGGGAAGTGATAGTTGCATTCAACGAGTGTTTTGCAGAGTTTGACAGGACCTACTTCGCCGCAGGGATGAGAAACTGCAGTTCCACAGGACCAAGTGTATCCCTCGAACTAGACTGTATCGAGAAGTAAGACGAGTTTTTTAAGAAACCGGTATTTTTGTTTCTTATTTAATAAACTTGTTAAACCACCATTGTATGTTCCAGCGTGCTTCGTGAGCGGACAACTCACTCATTGGCCGGGATATCCAGAATTTGCTGATCATACCTTCCGTAAACCTTACAGGAAAAAACTTTCCAAAGAAAGGCAGTGTTTCCTGTCGATACTGGGCACAGAATAATATTTGTAGTCATGCTGAGGTAACTAGTTCGGGAAATAACTAAAATGGGAAAGGGAATGAAACAAACGGTGATCCGCATTTCCCCAGAACCAAAGCCTGTATCCGCGCATACTGAGATGTCACACAGCATTTCCCAGGAGAGAAATCAATTCACTTTCACATGATAATATGGATTTATACGGCTTCCAGAGACTCATTAGAGGAATTTCTGCATTACTACTGTAGCGTCGTGTAATCGGAGTCAGCTTTTAGTCTCCGCTGACTTAGGTGTCCACATTTACATCTGTACTCCGCACGTCACGTAAGCTGTATGACATGGTACATTTGGTAATTAATTTATCCCGTGACCTCCATTCGTTAACCGTGTGTGTGACGAAAGACGACCGTCGGCAAGCTTCCCTATCAGCTCGCATTCCTGTAACTTTATTGACGCTGGGTACACAGATTTAAGAGTTTCCTGCACTCACTGCAAGCAGTGCTTCTTCCAGGCGGTCGACGGAATGTTTATCTACCGTCATGTTGCAGAGTTTGCCTTTAACGTTACGTTAAGTTACGAGGGTTCTGAAGTCATACTGGCATAACTCCGTGAGGACTTGCTATGAAGACAGTTGGCAGTGTAACCTGTTGATGTTATTTTCAACAAAACCTGTTGCGACTTAATAAATCTGTGTCAGTACAGCTGTGGTGGTTCGTTATTAGTATTGTTACAAATTTTGATGCAACTGCGATTGCTAAATAAATTTAGTGTCTGTACTGATTGCTATTTTATGTTTAGCCATGAGTATTTTCGTCTGTGAACACCATCTTCAAAGAATTTTTTTGAATTATTATATAACGTATTGTGTCTATCCGAAAGGACATCCGAACAGACAGGAAATAAATCATCTCGCCTGAAAATGACACATACATTGTTCGTGTTCATTATACTCGCGATCACGACCTATTATTAGCCAATCATACAACGTACTCTGAGTTATAAATGCGCTGCAGGTTCTAACCGAAGAGTCTCGGGTTTCACTTCCGACCAGATCGAAAATTTTCTCCGTTCAGGGTCTGGAAATTATGATATCCTTATCTCCGTACATACGTCACACGAAAATTGCCTGCATGCCGCCACATGATACATCTAACCCTATGTAACTTCGTGCCAGGGTACGGCTGGACCGTAGTCAATATTCTGATTTGTTGAACCATACTGTTGTACTACTTTCCACTGTTGACAAGGCTATATAGACACGTCCTGCAAGCCAAGTAAATAATGATGTATACACAATGCGAACAAATCACCCTAAGAATGCTGTGACATCTGAGCCGTGGTCGGCTCGCCTTAATGACGTTTTTCCTTTTGGGCATTTTGTCACCATCGAGTGGCGTTTTATTCCTCCCTCAGTTACTATCTGAAAGAGTTGCTCACTTGCCTCCGTCAGTGGCAGTAGCATCGTTTATCTACACTGGTACTGCTGTAACTTCTTTGGTGTGGCAGCTATATTTCCGTGTCGTGGTGTGTGTGGCAGTTGGTCGGTTGCGGCGGAGCAGCGAGGAAGTTCTGCGGCGTGCGATCAGGCCGGGGCCACTGGCGGCGTGCACGCGTGGTCGGAGTTGTGTGGCACTACCTGCGAGAATTGCTAAGTTCGTCGCCCACCGCACCTGCACACTGGAGTTGAGTAGTCAGTGAACCTGTCATAAAAGCAGAACCGTCGTGACATCTCTTCGTTGAATGCTGGTTGTTGCATCCTGGGCTGTCCCCACAAGCAGCAACGTGAGTGTTGGAGTCGGCAAAATTTTGCAGCTGTCTCATTGTATGGTGTTTAACTTTGAAATGATTATAATTTATTAATGAAGTACACCAGAGGTATCTTCTGCCTTGTGGCCATTAACGTTCCGGTTACTTGCCCTGGTCGTTTGCGTAGTTTTGCGGCAGTGTGTTTTCCTCGCTGTGTTGATGCTGTACGGCACGGCATGTAGTTCGACAGCTTGGTGTTGTTCTCTTTTTCCTTTTGAGTGTTTATTCTGCCTTGACTGTGTTTATATGCCAGTTATTAATACATAATCCTCGTGTTCGCTGGTATCTTTGGCTGTCGTCCTGCTGGTCGGGTGGAAGGGAATTGATTAGGCGGTTGGTTGGATCGCCAGCCGTCCGTAGGTCGTGCTGCAAGCCGATTGTTCAGTGTTATGCTAGGCTGTCTGTCTCACCTAAACTGTGGTTAGAGTGTCTCCCCAAGCCAAACCTTGGAACACTTATGAGCACCACTGTTTGTTTTTTGTGATTTTCATTTTATTTGGTCGCAGGTTTTGTGCCAGGCTTTCAGCCGTGTATTAATATTGACAGTTTTATGTTCACTATATGGCCTTAAGCTGAACTTCATAACAACTTTAAGATTAGGCCTTAAGCCGTGTTTCATTTACAGTTCCTGTTGCTCTGTTTTTAGGCCTTCAGCCGCGTTTCTTTCAGAATCCGTGGCTTTAATATGTAAATCTTTGTCTGTAAGGTTTCTCTTCAATTATTTTGAATTCTTGAAACGGCCTTCAGCCGTATTCATTAAATGTTAAGGTTGTCGTTAATTATTCTTGAGTAGTTTCTTGGGCCTTCAGCTGACAAGATACTTGAAGTTTTCTTACGATGTTTTTCTATTGTACTGTGTAAAGGCTTATTCATAAAGTTCTCTTTTATTATGTAAAGAATTTTTTTTTAATTTGGCTTTCAGCCGAAGAATTAACTTGAATATTCCTTAATATGGTCTTTAGCCAGAAGATATTGTAGTTTTACTTAAATAAGGCCATCAGCCGTTACTCTAAATCCTGGCGTTTTAAAAGCAATCATTTAAACTTATACTGGTGAAGTTACTTGGGCCCTCAGCCGTGAATTGATCTTTGTTGTTTTAAAGAGAAATTTGTGCATTGGTTTAAGGAATAAAGTTGTGTGTGTTCTTGTATAACCAACAGTAACTGACTTTTGCCCCTTTCCACAACCTGATCCACTTTGTCCTGCGAAACCAGATTTCAACATCCACGCTAATTTATTGTATATGCGCTTGTATCATTCTACATAGTCAAATTATTTTATCAATTTAATTTGAAGGAAGAAAATTTATGTGATTAAATTTATGTAATTCTTTCCAGTGGTAATTAGATTTTTCAGATTACAACGGACAGATGTCCTAGCTGTAATTTTGGAACTATGAGCGATTCTATGCAAATATAACCGACGTCAGCAGTTGGCTATGGCTGCTGATATAACTTTAGTACATGAGTAGAGTGCTTCCCTTGACGAGGCACAGGAATAATCTCCTGACACATAATGGACATAGCTAAACTCACGCCTGTCAAAAGTATTTTATTTATCTCTATGGTACTTGAAAGCTATGCCGAATTTGATTTCCTTTCTCAGCACCTCCTTCAAGCAGTTGTCTCGATGAACCCTACAGTCTTCATAAAGTGAATCCTTTGTTTCGGAAGCGTGCAGAGAAAATTTACTAGCAGAATTCATATTTTGCGTTTTTGCTATAATTCATACAGAAACGTCAGTATGAGAAACAGTCTTAATATATATTTAAATGCCCTTCACACATACAAAGTCAAAAATCTACGGTGTATATGTGGCGAACAACGCAGCGGTACACAGCAATCCTGACACTACTGGAAGGGCAAAATTCTATTTGGGTGGCCAGAAAACATTGGCAACATTAACGAGAGAGATGGTGACGCGGAGATATGGTGTTCCTCTTGCCTTTAGATCCCACTTCTTTCTTTCTTCTGAGGATCATAAGTACTACAATCATAGTTTTACCAACGCTTACACCGAAGTCCTGCACCGTAACCAGACAAAATGTTTCTTACTTAAGGCCGATGCAGAGCATACACTAACATATGAATAAAAGTGGAATTCCATCACTGATGTAGAAGTGAAGTCGGAGACAAATACTACACAACGAGAAAATTTTGAGTAGTTTACCGCATGATACGGCCGTAAAAATGGAAAATAAGTCTGCCCACGAAACCAGGGAAGAAATAACATGTGTGTCACCAAACAGAAAACATGTGCGACAGCTAAGTTAAAAATTAATAACTAATTAGTGAGAGAGTATAAAGCAGTTTAACGACCATGAAACTATACGATATTCAGTTGCGACCACGCACACTGTCAGGTTACATTGAAAACTCCCTGTTTGTAACACAGCAAACAATACAGCAGTAAATGAGCTGCAGTCTTTCAATCTGCCATTAGTTGCAAAACACGAAATTTGTTTGCGGAGCATTGACGATATTTTAATCAATGAAGCGGCAAGCGTTTGGTCCGAAAGCTACATATTCTAAATTGTATTGCCGGGAACGCAGACAACAGTAAACTTTAGTGAAATGCGCGCATATGGGCCCCGCAAATGAATATATTGAATGAAATTCGTTAATAGCATAGGCTTTTATCTCACTTACTCCCTTCATCATAAAACTGGTGGAAAACAACTGTTTGACACAGCACGCAGAACAGGGAAAATTTATTTAGTCTTGTTTACAACCAATGACCAACAATAGAAGTCTACTCGTCGTTAATTTGCTATGTTCGAATACGTTTCGTATTTCTTCCATACACTAATGATTTCTTAAACATGTTTTTGAGACCACTACGGTAATCATGAAAAGCTGACATTGTTAAAACTTAGCGTAGGAATTGCACTTGACAATTTTTCCAATCTACTTAGGATGTCAATACATTAGCTCTAGAGCTCTTATACATTGGAAAAATGTCGTATTGCTGCCTTGTGCTGCTGGTAAAATACTTTATTTACACAATTACTTTTGTCGTCTGACCATCACAGGTTCATAAAAATACCGATAGCATCATGTTAGGCGAAATATAAACTCGTTATCGTCAGGTGAAAAATTACGTCGCCGACCTGTAAGAGCTGTGCTGTGGAGTGCTTTATGAACGTGGTGACGATCACACGACTGAAGCTGATTGCATAAATAAAGTATTTTACTAGCAGATCAAGGCGGTAATACAACATTTTTCAAATACTCAGGCTGTCTTTGTTTGCTTCTCTAATCATACTATGTCCTTAATACTGATGTCACAAAATGATCGATAAATTCTGAAACACTTTCCGGCGACTAATGAAGTGAGCTTGCAAGACACTGTTGCTAACGATGTAGCTGTAGTGCGTCGCTATGACATTTGTCCACGATTGCGTTTTCGTAGAAGGAGTTTTTCGTCTTTTCCTTATAGTTACTGGCCGCAGCTGTAAACACATACCGAGACAGGCGATACAGTGTACCCACATTCTGCACGATGGCGATTCAAATTCCTGTCTGGCTGTTGAAATTTATGCTCTTCATGGATTCCTCAAGTAGCTGACATAAATGGTTCCTTTGAAAAAACAGGGGTGAATTCCTTCCTCAATATGAGCATGGCTTTCGTCTCTACTTCGTCGCTGAAGAACGATTTACACCATAATCACAAATCCTTCCTTGCAAACGAGTACCGCATCCCATTTAAAAAGACTTATTAGTCAACTTTATTAGTTAAGCAGCGGATTACCACAATTGAGTTTATTTTTTGACGTCTTCAAGTTTCTGCTTAACGTTTGGGATAATTTGAGCTACTATTGGAAAAAAATATCGATTACCGCTTATTTGTCATCGCAAGATGTACAGAATAACTTTTGAGAAGTTTGGAAACTAGAAGAAGAGGTATTAGTGGAAGAAAAACTGTAATGACAGATCGTGAGTTGTGATCCGAAAGCTCAGTTGTCACAGTGCCTGCTCGCGAAAGGCCTCAGGTTCGAATTCCGGCCCGACACACCGTTTTAATCTGCCAGGAGGTTTCAAATTAACACACTCGCCGATGCTGTGCGTTAACTCATTCTGGATATTTGATGCATTTTGACAGCTTGTTAGTTTCGATGTTAGTAATCATTGTCAAGCGATAACTTGATATGCTAAAAAACCATACTGTATCAAAATCTAAATTTACTGAATGAAACACTACAAGATGAATAGCGTGGAAGTGCCTTTTGAGTTTAACTCGCACAGATAAATGTATCAACGTGACCGTCTTAGGCACAATATCGATGATTAAGTGCTATAGCCAGATCACTTACATAATAGGTAATTACATACAATATGCTTTATTCATGTGAGGAACACAAAACGTTAATTACTGAGCCCTGGAACAAGTCCAAACATATTAGAACTGAGAAGCAAGAAATTCTAGTTGATTTTAGGAGACTATACCATGTTGAGAAATGGACCCTACTGCCACACTTAAAGGCGATGGGTGTTTAAAAGTCTCGGAATCAGTAAAAACTGTTTCCATTGTTGTAAACATTGTTCACTGTAACAAATTTCGAGTAAGACTGCAGAGCCAACATTAATTACTCTGAAAATGTCAGATTTGATGAGATTGAGAATGAAATTACATCTAAGGCTATTGCAGTTGCCGAATTGGAGTATTATTGGACCATTGTGCTATGTAATGGTAAAACAATTAGATACCCGTCATTCTCCATCACATATTAAGGAAATGTTACAGATTTCTCCCGGCAAATGGTTTAACATATGTCGACTGCCATGTGTTTCTCCGCAGCGTTCATGCTGTTTTAAACACTGTACATATACTATATGTACTATTTAAATACTTACAGTTTTTAAACTGAGTGTAATATCGTTGTATAAATTACGAAACAGCATGTGATAAATGACACGTGATCTATCAGTACAGATTTTTAGACGTACATGTTACATAAATACAAACACTTCGGTATTCTGCCTCAGTTACGACCCGTACGAGGACAACAGCACTAGATTAAAATATTGCTACCGGAGTGTATAGTTCTTCAGCCGACATACTGATACCCTCATTGCACTCTGATACACCGATGACGATATTGTACAGAAAGCGGTAACGAGATGTGTTGGTTAAAATACAAAATTCAAAATACAAAGCGTTCATCCATTTGAAGACCACATCTAAATTTTGGGAAGAAAATCTGAAAACAATAATGCACGAATACCTAAGAATTTCGAACCACTATGTGTTCTGCCTCGAAACTTTAGGCAGATGTACAGACGAAATGAGATTAAATCATTCACCACTTTGTGGTATTTCTCACCCCATGGTATTCCTCATCCCACCACAAAAGTTCTGTAAATCTTAATAATATAAGTATATTGGTGTGTTGATATTTCCTGAGACAATAAATGTACAACATTTTCTTTTTCATTTATTATTCGTGGTTATTCAAAAGCCTTTGTATAACCCAAGGAAACAATAGATTAAAAATGTATTGTTCTTAATCTCACCATCGACATTAAGTTGTCCTTGAACTGAAACTTGCATGAGCTTAAAATCCTTCCAGTTATCCCCTCTGTGTCCTGTAACACTGACGCGAATAGTCTTATCATTACTCCAAGAATCTTCTGTTTTACTAATGAGTCACAAAAATATAAGTCACCACCATAACGTCTAAGATAAACTGAGTCCTCAAAACGAAATTTTAAGCTATTTTCGGAACCTGATCTACGAAAACATTTCTGATATCTGAACACCCTCCGACGCAGACCTTTCCGAGGAGGGACAGAAACACAGCAATCAGTCGCAATCGCATTGTGGTTTATGCTATTCTTGCATAACCAGATTTCAGCTATAGCCTTCTTCAGCCATATGCAAAAATAACAGGACTGTGACTCATTGGTGTGCTCCTATCGTTTCTTATAATAATCTACATACGGTTAGCACAACAGTTCCTTATGGAATCGATGTTGGTTAACAGTGCTTCCTTTTCCTATATTATGACTTCTCCCTCCTCCTTTGCTTTTCAGAAGTTTTCTTCCGCTTCACTCCCTGTTTAGCAACCATCACACAAGACCCCGTCCCTATCTCTTATTCTCCAAAGCGGAAGCTGCTGAACATCTTCTCCTCCACATTTACTTGAACACATTCCACACAAACTCTTGTCCTGAAACCGCCGCTACATGTCACAAGTACAACAAATCTGCTCAAACAATCGTTTTCTTGTGTCTAAAAATTCAACTGTGTTAACAAAATGTATCAATATTCAGTAACTAAGGAGTCTGTATAGCACGAACTGCTCAAAAACTCGCCTTCATCATTGTTAATCTTGTCCACATTTGTTCAAACCAGTTGAAACTTCCAGGGAAGTCGCGCCTCACCTCATGCCGCCTGCGAGCTCCTCTCTCAGATGGCCAAGATGGTGTATTTTCTGTTGCTCCCTCTTCACCCCGCACCCCGTCCCACCCCATAAGTCTTTACATTGCTTTTTTGGACATCCTTTCCACACCACCTATACTATCTAGCTGCAGTCGCTGACTTCCCCACCGTGTCACTCTCATTTTTGTGACTTGCTCCACTGATTTTTCTTCTATGGTTTTTAGTTAGTGCTATCGAGCTCCGACAAATACTATGTCATCTACGGTGGTTTCCTTTATATACTGTCCGTTCATTTTAAAAGACCTCATTGTCACCAGCGACCGCTGATATTACTTTATTTACAAAACCTACTATTGCTATTCCGGCCTTTGGCCTTTTTCAAGCGGAATAATTTTGTGCTTTGGCACAAGTCAGAACTGCTTCGAATGAAAATTCCATAAGGCAGTCGTATAGTTTGTAAGTAAAGTAATTTTAACAGTGTCCGCCTAAAGCCACATGTAAGCAGTAACACTGTCGGCGCTTTTAAACTGATCAGTTTTTTTGTAAATATTCAACTGGTTCATAATATTAAATTAGCGTAGAAAGGTTGCTGAAACCACTGAACATGGAATAAATATCCTAAATAAACCCGTTGTCCATTGCTTACAACGTGAGTGTTCCATGCAGAAATTGTAACTGACTCCTGAACTTACTCAGAGATGCATACGTCTCGTATCTTGATTGGTGTGGGACAGACGATGCTGATAAAAACACTTAGGGTCTATGTGAATCTGATTTCTACCAAAACGCGTGATAACAGACGGTCAACCGAAAAAGTAGTGTCGGCAATAGAAAAAAAGTATACATTGATACATAAAGTGTGTTTTTCTTTTTATGAAACTGCACAGTTCATTACACGTACTCCTACACGGTGCAACACACGCAAATACATTCAGAGAGCAAATATTGTGAACCATAAAAATGAAAATTTATACACAGCCACATTATAGCTGCAGTCTAATAGTTGGTATTAGCCAAAGGATGAAGCAGACCATATCACGAGAAATAGCTTTGAATTGCTCGCGGACAGTACCCACGCGTGGCTACCTATACACAATCTGATATCCCGCCAAAGAGTGCCTAACCAACATGAATTTCCGGGGTCTTTCTCACGCTGCCCTGGTGCAGACATACATGAGTGAGCCTTTGGCGCCACAGACAATAAGGAAAGCTCCTCTTCATGCTTCTAAATTAACTGAGTCTGTGATCAGGTGATGAAAGGCAGCACTATTATTTTACACAAGCATGACATCACGGAAATCCAGTAATCTAATACATTCTGAGAGGTACATCCAAGCGAATTTTGTCAGACATAGGGGATATAAAAATTAAAAAGCTGGCATACTATGCTTACTTTCATTCCATAATGTCATATGGGATTATTTTTTGGGGTAATTCATCAAGCCAAGCTAAAGTTTTCCGGGCACAAAAACGTGCAGTAAGAATTATATGTGGTGTGAACTCAAGAACATCCTGCAGAAGCCTGTTTAGGGAACTAGGGATACTAACTACAGCTTCCCAATATATTTATTCCTTAATTAAATTTGTCATTAAAAATATATCACTTTTTCAAACCAACAGCTCGATTCATGGAATCAATACTAGAAATAAGAATAATCTTCACAAGGATTTAAAGTCACTTAGTCTTGTACAAAAAGGTGTGCGTTATTCAGGAACACACATTTTCAATAACTTGCCAGCAGCCATAAAAAGCTTAACAACCAATGAAGTTCAGTTTAAGAGAAGCCTAAAGGATTTATTGGTGGCCAACTCCTTCTACTCCATTGATGAATTTCTTAGTAAAACCAACTGATTTGTATATAAGTACAACATAACTTCTGCACAATTTCAGTGCAGTAATGTGTTCACTGAAAATTTGTGTGTGTGTGTGTGTGTGTGTGTGTGTGTGTGTGTGTGTGTGTGAGTGTGTGAGTGTGTGTGTGTGTGTGTGTGGTTGTGTGTAAGTATAATCTAACTTCTGCACCATTTCAGTGCAGTAATGTGTTCATTGTAAATAAGTATTACAGTAGTTGTATTACATGTTTATTACCTTATAAATAAATAAAAAACTTTTTTATTTTAAATTCAGTGCATTAGTATTTGTAAAATGACTCTTAGTGTTCATTAAAAAATGACGATCATTCCACTTGGGACCTGTGGAATGGTACATTAGCTTATTTGTTTTAGTTGTAAATATTTGTCATGTATTGTTGTTTTTCTGACATGTTCCACATCCTGGAGGACCTCCTCACTACGGATCAATTGGAATGAAAGTAAATCTAATCTAATCTAATCTAATCTCTTTTAAACACCCCTTCATGCTAATGCCAAGGGAAGATTACACGCAGGGAATGCATGAGTTGCTGCCATAGTATGGTGCCCTTCCCATACATTTTCGAGGAATCGAGATCCAAAACCTTACGAGCCTGTTGAATAGAATACAAGATAGCGAACCATCAAGTAACAACGATGGAGCAACCTGCTAACGCTCCAAACTAGAAATTTGCGCGTACTTCATTCGAGTTTCGTAATTATCTTTTTGTAATATTTCACCACACACTTGTAGCGTCACAGTGAATCATGTTTCGTGGGAAAGGAACTTTAATAACAATAATAATAATAATAATAATATACAAATGTAAGAAAAATAGCATAGTCAAGGGTAAACACACTAAACAAGAAGATTACATATTGGATAACCACAGCGACTGCATAGAAGCGATGGAAAAAACAGATGCCTGTAAATATCTAGGATACAGACAAAAAATAGGAATAGATAATACAAATATTAAAGAAGAACTAAAAGAAAAATATAGACAAAGACTAACAAAAATACTGAAAACAAAATTGACAGCAAGAAACAAGACAAAAGCTATAAATACTTATGCTATATCAATATTGACCTACTCATTTGGAGTAGTGAAATGGAGTAACACAGACCTAGAAGCACTCAATACACTTACACGATTACAATGCCACAAATATAGAATACATCACATATATTCAGCAACAGAAAGATTCACATTAAGCAGAAAGGCAGGAGGAAGGGGATTCATCGACATAAAAAACCTACATTAAGGACAGGTAGACAATTTAAGAAATTTCTTTCTAGAACGAGCAGAAACTAGCAAAATACACAAAGCAATTACTCATATAAATACATCGGCTACACCACTGCAATTGTATAACCACTTCTACAACACTTTAGATCACATAACATCAACAGATATGAAGAAAGTAAATTGGAAAAAGAAAACACTACATGGTAAGCACCCGTATCATCTAACACAGCCACACATCGATCAAGACGCATCCAACACATGGCTAAGAAAGGGCAATATATACAGTGAGACGGAAGGATTCATGATTGCAATGCAGGATCAAACAATAAACACCAGATATTACAGCAAGCATATTATTAAAGATCCCAATACCACAACAGATAAATGCAGACTTTGCAAACAACAAATAGAAACAGTAGATCACATCACAAGTGGATGTACAATACTAGCAAATACAGAATATCCCAGAAGACATGACAATGTAGCAAAAATAATACATCAACAACTTGCCATAAAACATAAACTAATAAAACAACACATTCCCACATACAAGTATGCACCACAAAATGTACTGGAGAATGATGAATACAAATTATACTGGAACAGAACCATTATAACAGATAAAACAACACCACATAGCAAACCTGACATCATACTCACCAATAAAAAGAAGAAATTAACACAACTAATCGAAATATCCATACCCAATACAACAAATATACAGGAGAAAACAGGAGAAAAAATTGAAAAATACATCCAACTGGCTGAGGAAGTCAAGGACATGTGGCATCAGGATAAAGTTGGCATTATACCGATTATACTATCAACTACAGGAGTCATACCACACAATATCCACTAGTACATCAATGCAATACAGCTACATCCAAACGTATATATACAACTACAGAAATCCGTAATTATTGATACGTGTTCAATAACCCGAAAGTTCCTAAATACAATGTAACATATACCGTACAGTTAAAAGGAAGTCACGCTTGATGAAGGTCCGCGTCACTTTCCATTTTTATCCAGACCTAAGGTCTGAGAAAAATAGAAATAACAATAATAATAGCGGTACATTAGTGTCGAGATGTAACAAAGAATCGCTATGGAGTGACTTAACTTATTTGTCGACGAATTCATGGGCACAATACACTAAAGTCGTACCGGGCTACAACTGCTTATAACAATGTGTACTATATTTTTGTTGCTTATGAAACATGAGCAGTAGGCAGCTGTGTTCTGTTCGTGCAATCATTCGGTGTTGCGTATTTACTATCCACTGACTTGCAGAACTCTTTATCTTGATGGTAGAAGTGATCTAGATCTATGTCAACAGTTCAGAACATATCATGAGGGTCGTTCGTTCCTGCAAAGGTGTGTTTAGTGCTACATGATTTCCCTCCCGTAAATTTTTAATACGCGCATGAATGTGTCGCTTAATAAAAGTTCATTTCATCAGGATTCCTAATTAAAGCATGTTTATATCTCGCCATGTACCTTCCACTAGCCGGCCGGTGTGGCCGTGCGGTTAAAGGCGCTTCAGTCTGGAACCGCGTGACCGCTACGGTCGCAGGTTCGAATCCTGCCTCGGGCATGGATGTGTATGACGTCCTTAGGTTAGTTAGGTTTAATTAGTTCTAAGTTCTAGGCGACTGATGACCTCAGAAGTTGAGTCGCATAGTGCTCAGAGCCATTTTTGAACCTTCCACTATGATGGTGGTGATGATGGTGATGGTGGTGCTGATGGTCATCGACATCATAATTATTGTTCTACTGCTAAGGAACTTGACTAGCAGTAACGATAGAAGTCATCAGAAAAAATGGGAGACCCGAACGTAACGCAGGTAGACCTGTTGCCTGCCACGTTAGTCGGTTACGCTAACGCCGCAGGTCGATTGCCGGTTCTCTCAGACGGTATTCAACAGACTCCTAAGACTTTAATCGTAGATTTCTCCAGAAAGTGTGAGAAGTACATCTTTGTGGAGCAGCATACGCTAAATCTACTTATGGAATAAAAACATGAAGAGAATGATCCAAATTGGTGACCAGCTGTGTGTAAGCCTCCGTCTTGAATTAATTGAGGCTGTGGCCAGGCAATGAAAGGCGACACTATCGCTTTAGACTAACAGAAGTACCATAAAGCATAGAGAAAACAGAAGTACCATTAAGTAAACGGTTATGAACACCTAACAAGTTGACTGCTTCTTGTCTAAGCATGTCTGATAGTACTCTAAAATCATCTCACTCAATATCTTCAGACAGCACTGCGAAAGAGGGAAAACGTGCTAGTTACATAAAGAAGCAGTGACTTTAAATAATTTATACATATTAAAATCGAAGAGTCGTTACCCACCAGCTGAAATTGACTATGCCTACAACAGCCAGCCGATCTCAGTCGCTGAGACTGCTGCTGTTGGCTAATGGCACTGCGTTATATACATCTGGTGAGGCTGTCTTTGTGCTGTATGACGTCAATAAAGTACCATCGCAAACTAGACTCTCTTTTCACTTATTTTATATAGATTACAAAGTCACTGCCTCCCGAAAACTTTGCCAAAGAATTTGACTCCATTACATGTTGACTTTTTTCTTTCCTTTCTTTTGATGTCCATTATTTTTCTCTCTATTTATGGAACTTTTCGACTGTTTTTGTTTTATACATTTTGCTTTGTCTTGGAATTTCTTTGTTATTATTGAGGTCTGGAAGGTTCTGGCAGAAAGCAGGGGACGGAATCCCCAGTACCGTGACGAGCACTGGGTCACGAATGCCTACTCAACAGGAGTATTATTATTGGAGCCTTCGTTACATTACTTTGACGGCCGTCTATGTGGATGGGTGATGATGGGCGACGTCCCCATGCTGATCCAGTTGTGTGTCAGCCGCGCAGCACGTAAAGGCCAATGGGCGGTGTTTGCTACCTGTGGCCAGTGGCGTCAGGTATCTATCCGGTTGATCTTGTTGATAGTATGGACCGGCTCTGAGAGGTAGCTTCAGCCACCTGGTGACGCTGCTCCGTGAGGCCAGAGTAGCTTAGCCATGGACATGAACTATGCAGAGCTGCAACGATCGAATGCACGAGTCACTTTAATGTTGCTAGTATCAGAAATGTATTTCCTCCAGCAGGATGTCCGCTACCCCAGGACAAGAGTGAGTGGTGGAGTGAGTGGTTGCCTGTCACTTGCCCAATGAGGCACCAATGTAACAATAATGACCATATATTTATTATTCGGAATGTACCAGGATGAGTAATGTCGCCCCAGACGGAGATTGCTTGCAGGGCGTCGGTAGTACACGTCTACTGAGGTAGGCACTGGCCAGCACGTGGCTCGCGACCAAAGGCGGGTGCCAGTGAATGAAGCAGTGGCGTCAGCAACGGTGACACTGCATGTATGACGACTACACAGAGCCACTCGCTGCGTCCCACACGCTGCCCAGTAGCCACCAGCATCCCCGGGAATAGGCGACCATGGCGAGCGTGATCACGGCGCAGACTAGGTGCAGAAGCAACCGCCCCAACGGTGCACGCAACGAGTATTTTTCGTGCACAAGTACGAACGGACGAGTAGCTGTTATCAACTAAGGGAAACAAAGATTCCCTCCGGTAGCAGAGCACGAAGTCCCCAGCATTGGACTCTTCCTGAGTACAGCGACGCGGTTAGCAGCGTCTATGTGTGGAGACATTGAACTCATAGAACTTCAAGGCAACTAGGTGTTAAGATTACGGACTGTAGCTGCATTCGAACAGACTGACGAACCTGTGGTTGAAAATTAGGAATATTTATATGGAACTGGCCTGGTTGTTTGGTGCAGCACTTGTTTCTTCTTTTCAAGTCAAGAACCTCGGTATGCGCATGAAATAAATAGGTTATCTGCACAGGATGCAATAGGAACTGTGTTAGTATTTCTGCGCCTCTGGTGGCTACGCTTGGCAGCAGCGCACAGGAAATACCCGATGCCAGTGAAGCAGTTTCTGCCGAATCTGTATGCCGTACTGCATAACATGCTCGGCTGGCCTGACCCGCTTCTCTGGAATCTTGTAGCGCAAAAGAGTGATGCCTTAATTTTGCTCAAACCCGTCTAGTTTATTATCTTGTGGAGCAACAGTGACAAAAAAGGTGAAACTGAATGGCAATGTTGGCTGGAAGAGCCAAAGGACAATTTTAGTGGATTAAATGAAAAGCTGCAGAGACATCTTTCCTTCGCGATGTGTGAGAATTGGGTGTTTAAGCGAATCTTGAAAGTGTAGCGTGGCTGTAATGGGTGTAAGTAGTAAGATGTCGTGTGGGTTGATAATGAGGGCATGGAGAGGGTAAAACCCAGAGCCAGCAATAGCCTACTCCTCTCGTATAGCACCAATGGCTCATGGGCTTAGCGTTCAGATCACAGATTGCATATGTTGTCAATTTATGTGGTACTATGGAGAGATTTTTTATTTAATTCAGCACACAGACGCAGCCTTACGTTAGCATCCCCCCTCCCATTATCTTAAAGGCAAAAGGAAAGCAGGAAACAGCAAGTGTCCTACAAAGGCAGTTACCCATTCAAGTACTTGTCACGCTCAACGTTGCTTAATTTCAATGATCTGACGAGAACCGGTGTATTTTTTTTTACCTTTTTAATCAGACTGTGATTCGAACTCGGGCCTCTTGCTTACAAGACTGATGCTCTGCCCATTTTTTTAAAGGGCCTTCTTTGTTTATTTTTCTTTTTCCAAATTCTTTTACTGTCCCACGTTTTACATGAAAATATAAACGGGGGATTTATTTTATTTATTAAGGTTAGGATGTGATAACAAGTGGCAATGGTGGAACAAATAACAGTAATAAACTGCTTCGTGCGGTAGAAAACAATAATGGACTGCGTCACTCTTCGTCGCCGCGTTGCTCGCCGATACCGTTGTACCTCATGTTGCAGCTGCGTTAATTGAGTTCCTCTTTTTTTCAGCTCAGAAGCAGGAGAGAAATCAAAATATTTAAAAAGCAAATAATTCAAAGGAAACAAACTACACCTTTTTTTTAGTTTACAGCGATATCATCCACCATGTGCTCTTCACGAAGGATATAAGACGCGCTGCTGCCTCCGGGAACGTCGTCTCGTAGATCTGAAGGAAATAACCGTTTCGTCATGGTCGGTGTATGCCTCTTCATCGTGTTCAACATCAGCTTCTTATAACCTGGACATTCCAGCTGCGCGGGAGACGTCGTAACACATCCATGTCAGCGCGCTTCTCTTGCGCTCTTGGCTCGTGGGTAGTACTATCCGGAAATAGAACAATAGTAGGATCAATGGCTCGTTGCCCTACACGGAGAAGGAAAGAAAACCACCTCCGTCACTAGATTCCACACCTTCGCAGAGGGGCCGCACGCTGTACGGTGTATGTCATCGTCTCTAACCTGACACTCTTGGCATTACGGGGAGTTCAGCATATTGATGGCGTGCAGGCGGGATGCAGTGACTTGTTTACCGTTAACTACCAGGTACCACGTCGTTCGTATTTCTGTATCAAGGGTGATATGGCGAACTGTCCGCCATATCATCGGCAATTGGATTGTGGAGTGCCGTGCTTCCACAGGGTTGACAGGGCGAATGTTCGTTAGCAGTTGACAGATATCTCGCGCTGTCGGCGGTCAATTGGCAGGGAGATTTTTCATAACGTAATTACATTCAAGAGAAAAATCTCTAATATGATGAAATAGTGGGAAAACGTTCTTCACCGTCACCGGTGCTATTCGAGAAGCTGGAGCTATTTCGTCAATTGTCGCCCAACTGATTCTTTGTTATCTATCCCTACATTTTCAACATCGCGCTGAGGTGAACCGCCACCGTATGATCGTGAATGTGTACGAGCCTGAGGCTGCCTCTACGAACGGCATCGTATCGAATCCTTCACTGGCGAAGTATCTAATCGTTGCTAGTATGCGCCGAGCGATCGTCTTCGGCATCGGAAGAAGTTGGGCGTAGTGGGGAAAACGTGACGCAAAGCAGGTACTTATCTAGGAGACCTGCTGAGTCATGTCTAAGACGTGCAATGTGTTAGTTCTCATACCATTCTGGACGGCTTGGAGCAAGCTCTTGAAGTTGATCGCCGCCTTGTGTCTCACGTCATTTGTAAAGACCATCCCCCGACATTTTATACTGCCCCGTATCCGGAGGGTGCAACGCAGTCAGTAGTTGTAGTCTAGTACCAATATTCAGGGCGACCCATTTGTCTACGTTCATATGTCTATCTACAGAAGCGCCATGTATAGTGATCCATTCCAACGCCGCATTTGTGCCGTTGCCAGCCCTCACGATCAGTAATAAGTCGTCTGCAAACGCCTTACACTGAAAACTGCGGCTCCGTATCGTAAGACCTGTCAAGCGTTGGCGAAGTCCACTGAGAAGTGGTTCAAGGGCCAGTGCACATATGATCGTGGATAAGGGACTTAATAGTAAGGGCCCCCCACCACTCGGCAATTAATAAGCACTTTATAGGTGACTCTGAATAGAAACCGCATCATCGTGCGAAATTCATTTGCGTCAACACTTCCGAAATGTAGCAGTGGCTGACCCTGTCAAAGGTTGGATCGAAATATATGGATATCAGAGCTCTGCGTAGTTGATACGCTTTCACCAGTGCAATTGCATCGTGGTATTCGCCGCCTAGAGTTGTCTCATCAAGTGATACCTCGCGTTAGAGGATTCAAGTAAGCCTTTACGCCATCAGTCTGGTAAAATCTTCACATCAGAGTTAAGTAGTGTTAGTAGTCTGTAAGTCATGTACCCCCTGTAGGATTTAGTATTGAGATGATCAGCTCCTCTACAAACGCAGACGGAAGTGGCACGTCGGGAGAAATTAGTTCGCGGAAAATGTCAGTCCAACATGGGGCCACCAAGCCTTGAAACTTCCTATACAACTCCAACGGTATTCCGTCCAGCCCCGGGGACCTTTTGGGCTTCCCCTTTCCTAAAGATTCTTCCACTTCGTCCTCGCTAATTTCCTCCAATAGTACGGCTTCCGCCTATTGATCGAGCGCCCCAAAGAGCGTGTGAGTAACATCTTGTAGAACCACCCTGTCGTGTTCTTCTTTGGCATATAAACGGGTTTAGTGGTCAACGAAGATATATACCGAGTAGTCAGTGGAAGTCACAGGCCATAGTTCTGCATCAACGGATGTTAGATTGGAGGCGGCGCGGTGACAGAGACGCAATCGATGCCGCTGGCAGAGTGGCCAGTTACATACGTGTTCGGCCGCCATGTATACGTGCCCACGAATCAACCAACTTCAGATCTTATACCAGTGTTCTCAATACTGCGTTTTGGAGCGTGCATGTAAAGCGCACTTTATCCTCGTCGTTACGCTCCACGCCAGTGATGCGAGTAAATCGGCCAATGTCTGTTATAAAGTGGGCTCTGTGGGGGGGGGGGGGGGGGGCGTTGCCTCAACCGTGATTCCTATGGTTGTAGGAGGTTATATTCCCTCAGCATCATCGGACCAGTTCTTCCAAGACGACTTCTGATGCCGAACCTTCTGCTGTTATTTCCATGTCTGTTTCTACTGGGACATCCTGCGATCTGCCTGGAGAGAACGCATTTGATGGTATAGCGTCAGTCGTCGTCGGAGACCCCGGCACTTTCTACTACGTCATCGTATGCCTGTTCCCGTTCATCGTCTCCCATACATAGGAAGCAATCGTCCGATAGTGTGCGACGTCTTCTCTTTCACCGGTTTCGTGACCTCTGTTTGCGCTGTCGCACATCCATCTCCAAATCCAAATGCTGTCTGGAAGCCGATTTCCATACTCGACTCCGTTCCCGTGACGACGTGTGTCGTCCGTTCTAAGCGGTCGTCCGTGATTTGGTACTGTGCAACATGGAAGTAGGACTCCTTTCGGACGGCGGCAGCGGAGGCCTGTGGACGCTGTTGTGGCTGAGGGTACAGTTTCGCCAGTCAATACTAGAATTATTCTCCTTTGGGCGTACTCTGATCGTAAGTGACCCTCCTTCCCATAAAGCGAGCAGGTCTTAGGTGCCCTTAATAAGTAATTATCGCACTGTATCCACCAATAAGAAGCTAAGATGGGAAATGCCTTGTAAGCACCGCCATCACAACTTGACTCACTACCTTCACGAAGGGGTATGTCGCAAAGGTGCTCCATTTTTCGGTGACGTGACTGAGGACGCGTGCATATGGTTGTAACGCATTCAAACAACTTACAGGAATTCAGGCAGGTAATGTTTACAGCAACTGCCATGTTCAAGGCTTAAACTGGCAGTTCGTGCCTTGAGAAGGCGGGGTGTATTCCCGCCGAAATATCGGCAGTTGCTGTAAACATTACCTGCCTGAATTCCCATAAGTTGTTTGAAAACTCTATACGCCAGGATAAACTCAGGTTTCTCATTGTAACGCACTCACCAGGATGTCTTCCAGAACGTCGACGGGAAGTTCAAAAAGCCTAGTCCCGAGTGATCGATTGACACTGTTCCCACGATGTCATCAGAAGTTTGAGTTTCAGGCAATATTAATGATAAAGAGGTGGATGCCTATCAGGTCCTGAGGATCCATTCTGATATCATCCCGTACGAAGCGTTCGATTACAAAGGTTTTGGGTCGCGCGAATCCGGTACAAAGCCGATATTGATGGTTGACTTCCTATAGAAATGAGCCATATTGTGTCGATATCGTAGTTACTTGCGAGAAGCACAAGAGGCAAACAACCTCGCGTCCGCGATGTGACATAGACAGGCGTCCAACCCGCGATGCCGCAGGAGAGGAGCTGTGTATTTGAGACAAGGCCATTGGCATACCACCAATGCCTAACACCCGCCACATACTCGGCTGTAGAAACGCTGCGTTGTGCTACATCGTATATTAACACAGTCAGCTTCCGACTGTATAGCATCGCGTTGCTGATAAATGCGACAACATTACGTCCCCCCCCCCCCACCACACACCCCCACTCCCACTAACGAGTGGCATAGACATGTCAGTGGTTGGCCAACACATAGCTTTCCTGGTTCCAAGAGCCTGCCGAAACGTCGGATTACATTTTATAAGTGGCCTACCGGGATCATCCGACAGCCGTGTCATCCTCAGTGGAGGTTGCGGAAAAGAGGGTCTTGGGGTCAGCACACCGTCTCCCGGTCCTTATGATGGTATGCTTGACCGAAGCCGCCACTATTCGGTCGAGTAGCTCCTCAATTGGCATCACGAGGCTTATAACACCCCCCCCCCCTCTTCCCGGGATTTGCAAAATTACTAGTTGATAATGACCGTGAATTATGAATTTTGACCCGCGTCGGGATAAGGCACCCGAATCCGAAGCAAATAATGATTATTCCGCGGGAAACAGGAGACGTTATAGCTTGATCGTTATTGAATGAGTAATTTCATTCAATAACGATCGGTAAATGAAATAATGTAAATAATTTGGAAATAAATTTTGCCAGTGGAAATTTTGCCGAAATAAATGATTAAGTTGTAAAAGCAATTCAAAAATCGGTCGCCAGCTCAACTGATAAGCGACATTACTGTTAAGTACGTGAATAATTGTGTCAAAAATAAAGTTTACCTGTTTGTAGCGCAGCAGGTGGAACAGAAACTTGCTGTGTCAGGCTCAGTAGTCATATAAAACACTGTCATAACAATCTAACTACACTTAAACATTAATGGTTAGCTTTCAATAAGTATTTTGATAATTATTTTGTTCATAATTTGTCAGCTAAGTGCAATGCTGACAACACAGATAATTATCTATCGAGATTTCGAATACTGGACTGTCATTCTGTCTTTAAAATTAGGTACTTCGCACAGTTTAATCTACTGATAATGAAATATATTGCCAATAGTTAACTATGTTTTGAATTATAATAATTCATTAATTGGGGGGTTGTCAGGTGGAATATGCTTTATGCACTCCTGGAAATGGAAAAAAGAACACATTGACACCGGTGTGTCAGACCCACCATACTTGCTCCGGACACTGCGAGAGGGCTGTACAAGCAATGATCACACGCACGGCACAGCGGACACACCAGGAACCGCGGTGTTGGCCGTCGAATGGCGCTAGCTGCGCAGCATTTGTGCACCGCCGCCGTCAGTGTCAGCCAGTTTGCCGTAGCATACGGAGCTCCATCGCAGTCTTTAACACTGGTAGCATGCCGCGACAGCGTGGACGTGAACCGTATGTGCAGTTGACGGACTCTGAGCGAGGGCGTATAGTGGGCATGCGGGAGGCCGGGTGGACGTACCGCTGAATTGCTCCACACGTGGGGCGTGAGGTCTCCACAGTACATCGATGTTGTCGCCAGTGGTCGGCGGAAGGTGCACGTGCCCGTCGACCTGGGACCGGACCGCAGCGACGCACGGATGCACGCCAAGACCGTAGGATCCTACGCAGTGCCGTAGGGGACCGCACCGCCACTTCCCAGCAAATTAGGGACACTGTTGCTCCTGGGGTATCGGCGAGGACCATTCGCAACCGTCTCCATGAAGCTGGGCTACGGTCCCGCACACCGTTAGGCCGTCTTCCGCTCACGCCCCAACATCGTGCAGCCCGCCTCCAGTGGTGTCGCGACAGGCGTGAATGGAGGGACGAATGGAGACGTGTCGTCTTCAGCGATGAGAGTCGCTTCTGCCTTGGTGCCAATGATGGTCGTATGCGTGTTTGGCGCCGTGCAGGTGAGCGCCACAATCAGGACTGCATACGACCGAGGCACACAGGGCCAACACCCGGCATCATGGTGTGGGGAGCTATCTCCTACACTGGCCGTACACCACTGGTGATCGTCGAGGGGACACTGAATAGTGCACGGTACATCCAAACCGTCATCGAACCCATCGTTCTATCATTCCTAGACCGGCAAGGGAACTTGCTGTTCCAACAGGACAATGCACGTCCGCATGTATCCTGTGCCACCCAACGTGCTCTAGAAGGTGTAAGTCAACTACCCTGGCCAGCAAGATCTCCGGATCTGTCCCCCATTGAGCATGTTTGGGACTGGATGAAGCGTCGTCTCACGCGGTCTGCACGTCCAGCACGAACGCTGGTCCAACTGAGGCGCCAGGTGGAAATGGCATGGCAAGCCGTTCCACAGGACTACATCCAGCATCTCTACGATCGTCTCCATGGGAGAATAGCAGCCTGCATTGCTGCGAAAGGTGGATATACACTGTACTAGTGCCGACATTGTGCATGCTCTGTTGCCTGTGTCTATGTGCCTGTGGTTCTGTCAGTGTGATCATGTGATGTATCTGACCCCAGGAATGTGTCAATAAAGTTTCCCCTTCCTGGGACAATGAATTCACGGTGTTCTTATTTCAATTTCCAGGAGTGTAGTTTCATGAAATATCCTTGAACTAACTTCAGATGAATATGCATTGAAATAAATCTTAATAATCAAATTTATTACTTCAGTCTATTATTAAGTTACTACGGTTGGCGTAAGCTTATTAAGTGTAACAATTAACTACGATAACCAGTCGGAAATTGACTCTTCACCATCTATGCAAATAATTTGATAATTAACATATTTTCTCTTGATAATGGCGTGACACACTCGGTTCAATAAGGAAATGATCGGAAGGAACCTAATTGGTGTTATTGTCGGGTGGGATGTAATTGCAACACTTCGATTATAAAGTGCATGTTATTAATTTTTCAACTTCAGAGAAAAGCACAGTCACTGGCAAGCCTTCTACAATTTTATCTTACGAAAATTACGTTGATCTTACTTCCCTCGTTGTCGGTGGATCGACGGAAGTCCACGGCAGCGACACAATGTGGCATCGGGTTTTTACTGTTGCGACTTGGGCCCACAGTGCGCTTCACATTTAAGCCCTCGTTTCTTCAGCACTGTGCCCATTAATCCATAACAACCTGCCCGGCCATGATATGCCGGCCATTACTCTCCCGTCGTACTTAGATCCACACACGAGCCGTTAGATGTGACACAGCTAGGACTAGCAACACTCGACTGTACGTCTTACTCCAAGCACGGCGTCACTGCTACTACTACCCGCTGGCGCGCTCCCGCGCCCAGCGGCACGACAAAACAAATCTCTCTGCCTTCAACGTTAACTAAATATGCCCTGACTTGCAGTGTTAAATATTACATAATTTAAACACAGTATTTACAATACATATTTCCAGTAGACAATAGATCGCATACAAACAGTTTCATGTGTTAAGTAAGCGAAAAAATGCATAGTAAGGACTGCGTTGTTGCGTGACATGCTGAGTGCACCCCGAAAACTGGCAACAGCGCATGGCGGCCGGGATGGTCACCCAACCAAGTGCCGACCACGCCCGACAGCGCTTAACGTCGGTGATTTCACGGGAACCTGTGTACCCACTGCGGAAAGGCCGTTGCCCCATTACATTTTATGACACTCAAATTAAAAAGACACACATCGGAAAAAGAAAAGGTAAGTAAGCTGTTTATTAATTAAAATAGAACCGCCATAACTGTTAATACATGTATCGCACTGTGAGAAACGACGGTCAGAGTCTTCATGGAAAAATGTTTGCCGTAGCCCGCGTAAGCTTGATGGTACGAAGGTGTGCACCTCTTCATCAGATGACCTCGAATGTCTTTCTTCAGCACTCCGATAGGCAGAGACTGTAAGGAGGGTGTATAAGGACTTCCCAGACAAATTTCTGCAGTGTACAACCTTGGCAACAAGTGGACGAGTCCACAAATTTTTTAACGGTTATGGTGATTCTTTATACGTTAATAACTTACTTTCTTCCATTTCCCTCGTTATCATTCCACTGCTTCTCATATTTCTCTACATAAAAAGTCGAACCCCAATGAAATTTTTTAAAATGCTGTAAATTTCTTCGTGTCAAGCTGGCCACAGAACATTACTTTTACTTTAATAATTTCAGCTGAAGTTCTTCCTACCTACCTCTGTTTTCCTCAGAATCTTACTCTCCTTTTTACTGTTTTCTCATTCTTTATTACTGCTGCAGTTAGTGTTTCTAATTATTTTAATAATTCATTTTTGCGTTTATCTATATACGTCGCTAAAACGATAACGATCAATACATGAAAAAAAATTCTGTTTGTTTAAATCTCGTCCGTGGATCTTGGTTTCCATTCGACGGGGCTAATTTGCGTGTCAGTGTGTACTGTCTGCGTGACAAACCGTGTCAGAAAGAAGCGGGTGCCAGACGCGGCCCGCGTCGAGCGCCCGCGGCCACAGTGGCTGCGACCAATTCCACCGGCGCGGCGCCGGCGCGCGCAACACGGCAACGTTTCCGCGCCCTGAGGAGCGCTCCCGCGGGATCAGCTGCGTCGCTTATCGCCAAGGCGCACACCGCTGTAGGCCTGAAGGCGGTGGCGCTCCCACGTCAAAGGCGCAGCCGGCGCCGCGGACGGCGAACCCGTCGATAAAGGAAACAAAGCCGTGCAACGCACAAACGCGAGACCACAGGGCCTCGCTTTTTTTGTCTCGCAGCGGGTGAGGATTTTTTTGCACACAGGAATACAGTGGGCGGCTGAGGAACGCCTCTTCTAATGTCTACAAAGAACTTAAAATGCAGACGAAATGTCGCCTCTTTGTCACCGGTTGCTCATACTATAAAGATGACACTACAAGAAATGCTTTGCATTTTTTTTTAAGATTTAATCTATTTTCCGTACCTCTGATACTTTCAGAGCATATTGATGTGCATGAGTGGAAGGACGTCATATTTCTTCGGAATCTCCGTCTTTTTAAACTGCTTTGCGCTTCTGTGGGATGCCTGCGTACCTTTACGCTAGAAATTAGGACCAAAACGTTAGAACCACTGTTTAACAGTCTTCACAAGGGAGTCATCATCTTCATATTTCGTTCCACGAAGGGATTCCTTCAGTTTATGGTATAGTAGTAATCACTTAACAAACAGAATGTAAAAAGGTGTGTTGAATAATTCGAACTGTATTGGAAGGGTAGAACATTTTTGTGGCTGGGGAGAAATTACAAAGACAGTTCCACAGGGATGCATTTTGGATTCACTCCTATTCCTTACACTGGTTGGCTTTTATTAAAGCTCAGCTACCCACGTAGGTCCAGAGTGGGCTGTAATTATCGGATGGCGGAATTTGTCTTAAAGCTGACCCCATTTACGCTAGAAAAAAAATTATTTCCAATTCTGGTCACCTGGTGCAAATCTGTCTCTGTTCACTGTATGATTGTATGAGAGCCTCGTCGGCATTTGACAAGACGCAGTATGAGTGAACACCAAGGTATCGAGAAGGTAGACCGAGCACAGTGAAACAGTTTTATGTGAACGACAGCAGTTACAGCGCTGCGTTGAGACAGTATCGCCAAGTGAAAGGTCTGAGGAGAGGCAAGACGTTATTAAATAGTTTAAAAAGATGGTAATGAAATTCAGAAACGCGAGTGGGCTTGGTACGGCACATGGAACTTATTGACCAGGTTGTTGTTGCTGTAACTGACCACGCAGCACGTGCCCAGTGTAGTGATAGTGCTCGTGCAGCGTCACTAGAAATGCCTATTCCATAGTCCACAATGCGGAAAGTTTTACGATCTATTTTACACTTGTATCCGTTCAAGATTCAGTCAGTGCAGCCACTGAATCCTCATGATGTGCAGAAAAATTCTGAATTTTCTTTTCGCTTTCTGGCACGGATCGAAGTTGATGGATATGGGCCGGCCGCGGTGGCCGAGCGGTTCTAGGCACTTCAGTCAGGAACCGCGCGACTGCTACTGTCGTATGTTCGAATCCTGCCTCGTGCATGGATGTGTGTGATGTCCTTAGGTTTGTTAGGTTTAAGTAGTTCTAAACTCTAGGGGACGGATGACTTCAGATGTTAAGCCCCATAGTGCTCAGAGTCATTTGGACCATTTTTATGAATATGGCCCGTGCATCATTTATCAACTGACGAGGCACATTTTACTCTATACGGTGCGGTGTATAAACAGAACTTCCGAATTTGAGGAACTGTTAAATTGTGGGTTGCACAGGAGGAGTCATTGCACTCGAAGTATGTGACCGTGTGGTTTGGTTTCACAAGCACCTATATTCTCGTTACGTTCCTCTTTGGAGAGAAAACGCCCAGAGGACTGTTACTTTTACCGTTATGATTGTTTGTTATCGAGACCTCCTTGTACAGCATGTGATTCCATAACTCATGTGACTTTTGGCTTTGGGGGTGTCTAAAAGTTACCACGGACACGTTAGATCTCTACCTGATTTGACGGTCAGCATACAGGAACACGTCCCTCAGAATCCACCAGAACTACTGCAAACAACTGTTGATGAAGTCATTTTACTGATGCAGCATCTCGTCGACGCCTCCAATTATCACACTGAGAAAATCGTGTAAGCATTGGTTTATAATAAAGCCAACATTATGCCTTTGTGACTTGTTAGAACCTTCCTGCCCACATCCCGTTCCTAACCCTTACGTATGGAAACACTTCTATACGTTTTGCATCCACAGCGCCAGGTTTTCACCTGATGACAAAAAGTGCAACTGACTTTTTGCAGCGTAAATCGGTTCCGTATTATCGCATTAGACATCTGACAGGTTTCTCTGACATACTGTAATTAAAGCTGAAACAGAACCTCTGTGAGTAACTGCACATTAACTAAGCAGAATTGACGGTACTATTGCTATGATAAATCGCATTAATAAGAAAGCAACAGATTTACAAAGAATTATTAATCGGTTCTTTGAAAATGACTACCTCAAAATTTTGAGAAAACACAGTAGTATGCTCAGTTCTGGATAACAAATGGAGTCATACCAACAATTCAAGTCGTACATAAAAAGGATTCAGTAAGTACAGTAGAACGCTGCATATTTTTGCATGTACACATTGACGAAAACTGGACCTGGAAGAACCATATCACTGAGATTCTCATACAACGAAGTTCGTATAATTGCTAGTCCTGGAAACAGACGAATCAGCCTGCTAACGTATTTAGCACATTTCCACTAAATAAGGTCTTATGAAATAATTTTCTGTGGTAGCTCACCACTTACAAAGAAAGTACTGATTGCGTGAAAGCGAGCAGAGTGAGTAATATGTGAGGTCCACACGCGGTCGTCGTGTAGGTATCTCTTCAAGGAATTAGGCATTTTAACTGTACCATCACAATACCTACATTCGCTAATGAAATTCCTAGTAGATAATCCATCGCCATTTGACATGATGTCGGTGCCTACAGTAGAAGAAACTGACCTTTATTAAAGCTGTCAGTTGCTCAGGAAGGATTTCAATATGCAACCTTAAATATTTTTGATCATTTTCCCAGTGACATAAAATGTCTGACAGATAGCAAAGCAAGTTTTAAATGTAATATAAAACCATTTTGCTGGTTAACTCCATCTGTTCCATGGACGAACTTCTATCTAACAGCTGGTAGCTTGAAAAAAGTACAATAAAAGCTAACTTGGTTTTAAGTATAATTGCATGAGTAGCGGTGAAAAAAAGTGGTTTCATTCATGTATACATATCCTGTAAACTGACTCGTTCGACTTCATTTTAATAACAGAATGGTTGAAATTTTCTATGGAATATGAAAACTAACTAACTACCTAACCAATTAACACACTCTGTGCTGGTTTAGGGCCGCGGTGTGGGTTTTTTAATGTTGTCCACCCAAGTTTTGTCATCTCGATCTGACATTATTATGCAGCAAAAAAACATCGTGTTTTTTCCTAAGTTATCCAACGTGATATATTCGAGCATGAAGTTTTTTAAGGGTTATCACATACGCGCCAGAACTGGTGGTGCTTCTGTGTGGCACGATGCCCAGAAGCACGAGTCATTCTGAAAAAAAAATGAAAAACCGAAACAGTAGCCGATACTTATTCTGCTAAAGGCGCAGTTCTCAATGCCTTCTTACTAAAGGAGTTTGCACAGTGTCGTTCCATTTGTCGCCTTTCCTTTTGCAGTTCCATGAGATGCCACCTGGTTTTATTTCTGGTCACAGTTCTTGCTAGGATGTAAACAACAGAATTATCGTACTGCTCCAAATTCGCTGCACACCGTGGTCAGTGGTCATTTTCGGAACGTACCGGACGCAGAGGTTATTTAACTTTGTCTCAGTATTTTGCACACACTCACTTCTTTGACCCCCCTCCCCCACCCGTACTGGCAGTTTGTTCAATGTTATGTGTTCAGCAGCCGAAGGCAGATTCTGAGTACGCTGCAAATTGTCAGGAGTCAGTGCAGAGTTCCATCTGCCGCTGCGCAGGGCGTGCCGAGTTTTGGCGTGGCCACTTTCACCAGAGAATATACTTGGCCTACACTAACTTTGCAACGTTATCTCTATACACCTTCTTAAATCTCTTGCGAAAGCTTGTCACTGCTTCGTTCGCACAACACAGGAGCTAATGGCACGCTGCTTTAGACTAAGGTCAAGTGCAGTAGCGATTTTGACGATGTGCTATGACAGCTCGAGTTGTGAAACCAATTAAACTGAATTAAAACGCGTCGATTGGCCGCGCGGGATTAGCCGAGCGGTCTTGGGTGCTGCAGTCATGGACTGTGCGGCTGATCCCGGCGGAGGTTCGGGTCCTCCCTCGGGCATGGGTGTGTGTGTTTGTGCTTAGGATAATTTAGGTTAAGTAGTGTGTAAGCTTAGGGACTGATGACCTTGGCAGTTAAGTCCCATAAGATTTCACACACATTTGAATAGTTTTTTTCATGTTGAATGTTTCTGTGGCAATCGTGAATAAAAAAGATGTAGACTGAAAGTGGCATTTTTGAAAAAAATAAAATTTCATTTCGTTTGTAGTGACCGTCGTAGATTCTGGCCGATTAATATTAGACCACAAAGTATCGAAAGAGGAGTAATAATTCCTATATTATGTCATATTTACAGCTGCCAAGATGAAAAATTAAGAATAGATGATCAGGATATTAGTATCCAGAATGAGATTTTCACTCTGCAGCGGAGTGTACGCTGATATGAAACTTCCTGGCAGATTAAAACTTTGTTCCGGACCGAGACTCGAACTCGAGACCTTTGCCTTTCGCAGGCAAGTGCTCTGCCATACCTTTTTTTTAAATTTTATTTTTAATGATTTTGTTTGGCATTGTTCGTTTCGTCTGGTCTGGGCGGACGTCACATGATATCTGTTCAAGTTGATCATTGATTTCTTCACTCAGTTTTTTTTATTACAGAGGACAATCGGCCCTTTGACCCAACACGCTGAGCTACCCAAGCACGACTCACGACCCGTCCCCACAGCGTCAATTCCACCTGTACCCCATCTCCTACCTTCCAAACCTCACACAAGCTCTTCTGCGAATCTAGCAGAATTAGCACTTCTGGAAGAAAGGATATTGCGGAGACTCCAGAATGAGATTTTCACTCTGTAGCGGAGTGTACGCTGATATGAAACTTCCTAGCAGATTAAAACTGTGTCGACCTCAGGAACTTTGCCTTTAAAACTATGTGCCGGACTGAGACTCGAACCCAGGACCTTTGCCTTTCGAACCTGGTTTGCAGAAGAGCTTCTTTGAGGTTTGGAAGATAGGAGACGAGGTATTGGTAGAACTGAAGCTGTGTAGCCAGGTCGCGAGTCGTGCTTGGATAGCTCAGATGGTAGAGCACTTGCCCGCGAAAGGCAAAGATCCCAAGTTCGAGCCTGGGTCCGGCACACAGTTTTAATCTGACAGGAGGTTTCATAAGAGAGAAGTAATTGAACTGCAGGGGGCGTAGGGCGATAATGCAGTGTCTATCTACTGTCCAACAGAAGAAGCAACGACAGAAGTAGAACCTCAGATGTGTGATAAAAATTCAAGGCGTAAGAATGTCAGTGGTAGGATTTGCAACTGATATTTCTACCCGTAAAGACTGCTGAAAAGAGTTACAGCTCCTGTTACATGGAATGAACATTCTGATAACCACAGAATATGGGTTGAGGGATAAAACAAAGAAAGACAAATCATATGAGTAGCCGAAATAGGAGTGGAGACTAACAACGTTCAACCTGAGAACTTTGTAGCAGACGAAATAAAGGATTTTTGTTACCTTTGAGCCGGCCGCAGTGGCCGAACGGTTCTAGGCGCTTCAGTTCGGAACCGCGCGACCGCTACGGTCGCAGGTTCGAATCCTGCCTCGGGCATGGATGTGTGTGATGTCCTTAGGTTAGTTAGGTTTAAGTAGTTCTATGTTCTAGGGGACTGATGACCTCAGATGTTAAGTCCCGCGTGTTCAGAGCCATTTGAACCATTTGGTTTTTTGTTACCTTCGAAGCAAAATAGAACATGGCGAATGAAGTAAGGAGGAATGAGACGCAGACAATAAAAGACAAAGAGGGCATTTCTCGCCAAAGGAAATCTAATACGAGGGTTTACAGAGCTGCTGGTCTTGCGAGTCCTAGTTCCCGACGAACATCTCACAAATTCAGGAAAAGGCTCAGACAAACCAGCGATGACCGACTTCCTATCTTTGACACTGAGAGCAAGCTTGGACGACTAAAATACCACAAGAAACACGGTCATAGAAGAACCACCACCTAACACAGGTAGCGCTTGGCGGCTTCACAACAAACTGACAAACATGGGAGACCCTGAACCGCGAAAGAACAGAAATATCCCCAATGAGAACAAACACGATAAGGTGGGATCATGGTAACGTGGTTTACGATAATGCAATTATGGTGCTGTGCAGACCTGGAACACCTTCTGGCGTATCCAAAACGTTCCTACAGATTCATCTTCGACGATATGTGGCTGGACAAGAAAGAAGCACTAAACGTGGCGCAGTACTGGGCTGAAAGACACAAAAAATAAAGTAATCCTGACACGTCCAGCAACTACTAGACATCCACTCACCATTCTACTGCTACCCAGCCCAGTAAGGAGGACCACTGGTCTCCTTCCCTCTGCCAAAAACCTTTTACTACCGACCATAGAGGTTTACCATCACTGCCTTCCCTCTTGAATTCAGTTCATTGTTTTCTCCAAAGATATGTGAAGACCCTTTTGGATACTCTGTGTCATCTATGCTGTAAGTATGTTCAAAGGAAAACAATCTCTTCTTATTGTTTCTCACGTGTCTTGTATATTCTGCTTTTGTTTCATAAACAAACTACCGTAATGTTGCTACTAAAAAATGACAGTTACGTTAATGTTGACTCCACTTCTGACTTACACTCAGAACAAGTGTACTATCGTTACGAAAACAACCCTTTCCAAGTTCTTTCTATTATTTTCATAGCCTCTGGTCCGACAGTCCATGTTTCACTACCATACATTTCTATGCTCTCAGCTCAAATATAGCTCCTCAAAGATTGAGTGGTTTACAAAAAATCCTTATGAAAAAAGTTTGTGACAAAACCATCTTCTATTGTTTGACAAACTCTCTTCTAGAGCAAAACTGGCGAAATGTGATCTTACAGCTTAGTTCTTACTTGTGTTAAAGTTCAGCGTGAGTGTGCAAAGAACTCTAAGGTCAGTGTGCAGAAATGTGAAGAAAGAAAGGAAAATGTCGGTAAAGAAAAGGATCCAGTGGGAAAGGAAAATGTCAGGCACTTTAGCAGAAGCATTACCGCCAAACGTGTTGGAGATTACTGCACGTAAACACCGTTTCTTTCTTTGCCATCCCCCGACAGTAAATTTTTCGTCTCCCCTTCTTGACAGAGACGCAAGTAGGCGAACTGGTATCTGCTCCCGCTGGTACGGAAGACTATGACGCATTCAGACAAGATCTGATCGAAGTTAACTTCTTCCCTTAAAGCTTTACAGCATAGAGTGAAAAAATATTCAAGACTATTTATATGGCCTTATTGCAGTCGATAATATGAAACACCGATCGCCCTGGGAAAGAGTGCTTGGAGAGGAAGTAAGTGATGCACGTTCACTGTCAAATGGCAACTCATTGTATTATGCTGCAACAGTGCTACTTGTATTTAAAGTGTCCTTGTATGCATCGCTCGAATTTAAATATGCACTACACAGCAACGTCTAAATGCCGAACAATATATCTCCGGAGGTACAAGAGGAAACCATAATAAATGGCCTCATGCAGTACCTCGGTCAGTACCTTAGTTAATTACCCAAATCTCTGTATATGGTGGTTGACAGCCTGAAGATGTTCGAAATAATTAAGGCCGATTCACACTTGACGTTAACGGACCGTCACCTCACGTCACTGTCCCAGCATCGAACGATGAAAGTGAGGCAGAGGCACCATCCGTGATACAAGACGTCGAAGTGTAGTGTCGGAATTTAGAAACTAACAACGTTAAAATTTATCTGTGGCGAAAGAAGACAGCTGCGTAATGAAGTCACAAAAGAGGAATGCGACCATGTTGAAAAATAATTGGCGTCTGCAAAATGCTGAATAGGTCGCTGAGGAAAAAGTCATTCACTGGATGCAAGCTGCCTTTATTATTCCAGTACTAAGCGCTTCGGACATTTCCATCACCAGATATCCTGGAACATCACGTTGCACCTAGGTACAAAATTCGCATTCTGTAGTAGTAAGGATCATAATGAGACTGGTCGATACTACCACAACATGTAACTTTTGTGTCTATGTGAGATGTGATGTTCTAGTATACCTGATGATGGAAAAGTCCGAAGCGCGTAATATTGGAATGGTAAAGGCAGCTTGCATCCAACGCATTACTTTATCCTCTACGATTTATTCAGCACTTTTCAGACGGCGCATATTGTCGGAATAAAAGTTCTGAACGTATGTTTTTGATTAGTTTTGTGTGATATAGTGCTGAGAAATGAACCAACATTTCAAAACATCGAAATTTGTCAGCTAAACTATATACAGCCACTATTTGTAAGGGAATAAATAGAGGCTAATTACCTTGTTCACTATGTTTTTCTCCTGGTGTAAATAATAACATGAGGAATTGCATTTTTCTTTCATTAGAGCTGAATTTTTTAGTTAACTACGTTATTTACGGAAAACTTGTTCATCAACTTACGTTTTTGTTCATACACAGCGTAGGCGTCAGCTCGGTTCTGTTACTGTAAAATTTTTCGCTTTCAGATATCTGACTTCACTTATCGAATAACACTGAATGGGAAAAATATCCAAGTCATCGAAGAACTTTCGCATTTTACCACGAAAACAAAGCGCGAAATCCAATGCTATAACATTAATGGGTTCAGTCAAAATATGATAATTTCCGATGTTTGCAGACGATGACACCGTCAACACTTTTTGCCCGAGAAATCTTCACGGCATGTGTAATACCGTTATTGGAAATGCTTTGTGGAATGTTTTGGCGTGACGTGGGCGACATGATATTACGGCAAGTGTGATACGGCCTTAACTTCTTTTTCTCTAAGAGGAGGTCAATTTTTCTCCCCTCCAACGACCAGAATTTCTTCTTAATTTCACGTAAGAAAGAGAATGTAGCCATTGATAATGGTTACTCAATCTTTTGTTCTGTGTTACATTTGTGTACCACGATGTTATTAAAAAAAAATGAAACGTATGCCTTGGAAGCATTATAAAAGAATAATATAAAAATATAATAGAGAATTAGGCAATGTATGATGATTTACAGCGTTTCACGAACTCTCAAAAAACGTACGTTTTTGACAAGGGCTCTTCATTTGCTCAGGGATCTTCATTTGCTCAGCTTTCTACTCCTTCTCGGGTTCAGTTGAAAGCATCTGCGTTGCCTTCCTAGCCTGTACCCGGTGACAGCTGGTTGCGCGGGCTGCATACAAGGCAGGCGCCTGCGTTGCGTTGTTGGGTACGGCCTGGAAGCGAGACTACGTCGTTAGCAGTTGAATGGTCGCGGAACACCGGCGCAGATAAAAGCTGCGGACAATGCGGCGCGGCGGCTCCTGTGTGTCGAGGATTACCGGAGGGCGCCCCAGGGGCAGCTAATGGATTAACCGCTGATTATTAGGCGGCGCTCCCAGCCGAGGCCCGGTGTAAATCCTGGTGCGACACGGCGCGTCAGGTCGCAGGTCGCAGGTCGCCACTCGTCTCGTCTATCACGACACAGCTACAGGCCGCTCTCTCACTGCCTGTCTCCACTTGTTTCTTCACATAACTGGTTACAAAGTCCATCTTCCATAGTACTAACTTCTACTCATTATATTCTCTCAATCTCGTTCCCTCACAATAACACATCTCCATATATAGGGGAGGATCTCGTCAAACTTGCACATGTTTTATTTCGTGTACAGTACTTCCATGCCTTGAACAATAGAGTATCTTGCCTAGTGTGAAGTGTGTTCTCTCATTCGATTTCTTCATGTTGAAGGGACTCACTTGATTTCATGAAGTCCTCACAATGTAAATTTTGTCGCACTTTATGCAGTTAACGATTACGAATGTAATAGACATATGTTTATTGAAAGCAAAATGAAACAGCGTGTCTGAACTAATAGTTTGCTTGGAAAATTGATTTAAGCTATAAAGACAGAAAGGTGATGAAGCATAATCGATCCACAAATAAACTTGTTGGCGTTGGCCACCGGTGTATTATCAAATGAAACATCCCTTAAGGTGCGTTATAAAAGGGTTTGTGGATCAGGAACGGCTGATAGTATGCATGTTGCCTGAACAACTCTCGAGTAATGAGACTTTTTGATTTTATTTTATTTAGTTATGAGTGCTCTCCTTGGTTTGATGCAGCCCGCCACGAATTCCTCTCCTGCTCTACACTGTGGTAGCCTGTTCGTCTCAAGGTAGCACTTGCACCCTACGTCCTCAATTATTTGTTGGACAAGTTCCAATCTCTGTCTTCCTCTACAGTTTTTACCCTCTACAGCTCCCTCTAGAACCATGGAAGTTATACCCCGATGTCTCGCCAGATGTCCTATCATCCTATCTCTTCCTCTTGTCAATATTTTCTATGTTCCTTTCTTCTCCGAGTCTGAGAATTCGATTTTTACCTTATCAGTCAACCTAATTGTCTACATTCTTCTGTAGCACCACAACTGAAACGCTTCATTTTCATTCGGTTCGGATTTTCCCATTGTCCGTGGTTCACTAGAATACAATGCAGTTCTCCAAAAGTAAAGAAATTTTTCCTCAAATTAAAGCCCAAGTTTGATATTAATAAACTACTTCTGGCCAGAAATCCCCTCTTTCCCTGTGCTTCTCTGCTTTTCACAAACTCCATGCTTGTTACAACATGCGTTATTTTGCTCTCAAGGTAGCAAAATTCCTTCACTTCGTCTACTTCGGGTTCACTAATTTCATGTTAAGTTTCTTAATGTTCTAATTTCTACTACTTCTGTTACTTCCGTGCCGGCCGGGGTGGCCGAGCTGTTCTAGGCGCTTCGGTCTGGAACCGCGTCACTGCTACGGTAGCACGTTCTAATCCTGCCTCGGACGTGGATGTATGTGATGTCCTTAGGTTAGTTAGGTTTAAGTAATTCAAAGTTTTAGGGCACTGATGCTCTCAGATTAGGTTAGTTAGGTTTAAGTAATTCTAAGTTTTAGGGCACTGATGATCTCAGATGTTAAGTCCCTTTGTGCTCAGAGCCATTTTGAACCTTTCATTCCAAACTTACTTCTTCTGTCCTACGGCTCTGCAACTCATGTAGAGTACTGGCCTCTTCAACTATTTCCTTTATCCCGGTCCCTTGCCAGCATTTTCCACTTCCTGCAACCCATCTGCCAAAGGTCTTCTATGACTTCGTTCTCCCATCTAGTTTTCGGTCCACCACGTCCTCTCCGTCCACTTGGCTTTCCTTGTAAAATCTTTTTTGGTATTTCTGTATCATTCATTCATGCCACGTCTCCAGCCCACGTCAGCCTAGATGACTTCACAGTTCTTCTAAGTCAGGCTAAGTCAGGGCTGGGCAAATACCGGTTCGCGAGCGCGGACGCTCGCAGTTGCCCGCAAGGCCTGCCCACGGCTCTCCCCCACTCTGCCAGCCAACAGCACTCCCACCATCTAATCGCCTAGCCACGCACGTCACTGCACCGTGCGGAACCACTCGGTCTGTTTACTTCCCGTCGTTTCTATTGTCTGTGTAGAAATCGCGTTCGGTGTTTTGATAAAACAGAACTAGTGAGTGGCAAATAGCTGAGGTGGAGTTAAAATCGTTGAAACGAAAGTACTTTGAACCCATACGCGTTAATGCACAGTGGGAAGAAGAGTACTCTTTTGTTGGATCGCAAAGCGGACCTCAGTGTTTCATTTGCAATGCGACATTGGATTCACGGAAGAAGTACAATGTGAAACGACATTATCAACTGCTTCACGAGAAGGATATAGTCGGTTTGAATAATGTAGAAATAAAAGTCAAACTTATCGAAATGAAGCAGCAAAAAGGAGAAAGACGTATGTATACATGTAGATAATTATGACATTTAATGACATTGTTACTGTTATTAATAGTCTGTTATGTGCATTTTCCACCACTTTTACCTTCTCCTGTACGTATTTACAGGACGAAAACCTCATCATTGACAGAAATGCAGCGATGACAAGTAAGTTATCATGTAGCTCTTTAAACAACACGGCCCTTCGGCGATGGAGAATTTGTGAAACAATGTTTTGATGCTGCCGCAACTATTTTGTGCCCAGCAAGCCTTCCTGTTTTTGAAATCGCTCCTCTGTCTCGGAGAACGGTTTGCAGGCACATTGAAGAAATAGTACATGATGTGGAAGCTCAATACGAAAGAGGATCAAAGATTTGGTTTTCTTTTCATTAGCATTCGACGAAAGCACATACGTATGTGATCTTCCTCAACTTGCAGTCTCTTTGAAAGGCGTTGATGGTCAGTTTAATTTGATTGAGGAACTCCTCGATTTAGTGCCAATGCATTACACAACAACGGCCGACGATATATTTCCGTGCGTAGAACATATAATAAACAAATACGAGCTATGTTGGGAAAAACTTTCATCGACTGCAACAGATGGGGCTCCTGCAGTGATCGGTCATAAGTCTGGTGACGTTGCTTTGATCCGAAAAACGTTGAAATCCGGTGTCCAGCGGAACTACCACAATACATTGGGTTCTTAAACCGGTTAATTTGCTAGCAAAATGTGCCAGACCAGTTGGCGTCATGGACGTGGTTATGAAAACAGTTAACATTCCCAGATCACAGGATTTGCGACACAGACAATTCAAATCGTTCCTGACAGATCTCAATTGTGAATACGACGATTTTCTATATTTTTGTGGAAGTACGCTGGCTGAGTTGAGGTGTCGTTTTAGAATGATCTTTTAATTTACGCAAAGATATAGCGTTATTCACGGATGCGAAAGGAAAACTGATGAAAGAATAGGACCACCCGCAGTGGATTTTAGACCTTGCGTATTTAACTGACGTAACCAAGCCTCTGAACAGCTTAAATGTAGCTCTGAAAGTTAGAAATAATGTAATTAGCGAACTGTTTGATTCTATTTTGGCATTCAAGATAAAACTAAACTCCTGGAAATTGAAATAAGAACACCGTGAATTCATTGTCCCAGGAAGGGGAAACTTTAGTGACACATTCCTGGGGTCAGATACATCACATGATCACACTGACAGAACCACAGGCACATAGACACAGGCAACAGAGCATGCACAATGTCGGCACTAGCACAGTGTATATCCACCTTTCGCAGCAATGCAGGCTGCTATTCTCCCATGGAGACGATCGTAGAGATGCTGGATGTAGTCCTGTGGAACGGCTTGCCATGCCATTTCCACCTGGCACCTCAGTTGGACCAGCGTTCGTGCTGGACGTGCAGGCCGCGTGAGACGACGCTTCATCCAGTCCCAAATATGCTCAATGGGGGACAGATCCGGAGATCTTGCTGGTCAGGGTAGTTGACTTACACCTTCTAGAGCACGTTGGGTGGCACGGGATACATGCGGACGTGCATTGTCCTGTTGGAACAGCAAGTTCCCTTGCCGGTCTAGGAATGGCAGAACGATGGGTTCGATGACGGTTTGGATGTACTGTGCACTATTAAGTGTCCCCTCGACGATCACCAGTGGTGTACGGCCAGTGTAGGAGATCGCTCCCCACACCATGATGCCGGGTGTTGGCCCTGTGTGCCTCGGTCGTATGCAGTCCTGACTGTGGCGCTCACCTGCACGGCGCCAAACACGCACACGAACATCATTGGCACCAAGGCAGAAGCGACCCTCATCGCTGAAGACGACACGTCTCCATTCGTCCCTCCATTCACGCCTGTCGCGACACCACTGGAGGCGGGCTGCACGATGTTGGGGCGTGAGCGGAAGACGGCCTAGCGGTGTGCGGGACCGTAGCCCAGCTTCATGGAGACGGTTGCGAATGGTCCTCGCCGATACCCCAGGAGCAACAGTGTCCCTAATTTGCTGGGAAGTGGCGGTGCGGTCCCCTACGGCACTGCGTAGGATCCTACGGTCTTGGCGTGCATCCGTGCGTCGCTGCGGTCCGGTCCCAGGTCGACGGGCACGTGCACCTTCCGCCGACCACTGGCGACAACATCGATGTACTTTGGAGACCTCACGCACCACGTGTTGAGCAATTCGGCGGTACGTCCACCCGGCCTCCCGCATGCCCACTATACGCCCTCGCTCAAAGTCCGTCAACTGCACATACGGTTCACGTCCACGCTGTCGCGGCATGCTACCAGTGTTAAAGACTGCGATGGAGCTCCGTATGCCACGGCAAACTGGCTGACACTGAAGGCGGCGGTGCACAAATGCTGCGCAGCTAGCGCCATTCGACGGCCAACACCGCGGTTCCTGGTGTGTCCGCTGTGCCGTGCGTGTGATCATTGCTTGTACAGCCCTCTCGCAGTGTCCGGAGCAAGTATGGTGGGTCTGACACACCGGTGTCAATGTGTTCTTTTTTCCATTTCCAGGAGTGTATTTTTGTGGGCAAAGCAGCTGTCAGAAATGTCGTGTGTACACTTCCTTGCACTCGTTATTAGTGAAAACAGTTTGGAATAGGAGATCCTTAAAGAACATTTTGATGAGTTTGTAACGGTGCTACAGTCTCTCGAAGGCATTTTGGTAGTAAATTTGAGGAATTGACTGGAATGCGATGTCAACCTTTTTGCGACTCCTTTTGCAGTTAACGTTGAAAATGTGCCTTCTGAAATTCAGTTGGAACTCATTGACTTTCAATGCAATCGTGTGTTGAAGGAGAGGTTTCGCATTGCAGAAACCTTGGAAACCTTCAACAAAAGTTACCCGCGTGAACAGTTTCCTTTGTTATTTGAGAGAGCTGCTCTTGTGTATGCCGGCCGGTGTAGCCGTGCGGTTCTAAGCGCGTCAGTTTGGAACCGCGTGACCGCTACGGTCGCAGGTTAGAATCCTGCCTCGGGCATGAATGTGTGTGATGTCCTTAGGTTAGTTAGGTTTAAGTAGTTCTAAGTTCTAGGGGACTGATGACCTCAGTAGTTAAGTCCTATAGTGCTCAGAGCCATTTGAACCATTTTGCTCGTGTGTATAGTTTTTTTGTTTGGAACAACATACTTGTGCGAAAGTTTTTTTCTCCATAATGAAACTGATGAAATAGGATCTTAGGAATTGTCTTACTAATGTTCATCTGACTGGTGCAGTGCGCCTAATGACCAGTAATGTCACAACAAAAATCGAGATGCGAGTTCAAAATCATTGTAAAAACATCCAGGATGATGCGAATTAATACCTATGTCCTATTCGTAAGTAGTACCCCTCCTCTCAGCTGAACGCGTCTGTGTAAATATAATGTAGCATTTACAATACAAATGTGTTGGTTTCTTAATCCTTTACGTCGGTATCCTATTAGTGGCCATGAAAGTAGAACGTGTTACAATGGTTCGAAACTGTGTTTCATCCATACATAGCCAACCGTTGCATGGCACAGGATACACAAACTTCGGGTAAGCAGCTTTTACATCTGCATTGGAAGTATGAATTGAACTACGCCGTTAGTCACAACTTTTTCGTGTTTTATTAACTACACGATACATTTCGGGCCTTATGGGTCCATCGTCATGTGTAATTTGTCTTAATACACGTTTTATTTCTTCTCCTGAATGAGGTGAAATGCATATTCCTGTCACGATAAGGTTTAATGTTAGGTTATGAATTTCGTAAATAGGGCGCGGAAAATATGTGCAAAATAGTGGAAAATGGACAGTTTAAACTTACCACATTATCCAAGAAAAGAATTTTTAACGTTTTAGTGCCAGCAAACATTCTTTTCTCAGTCATTTTAGTACATGTCACTTCATTGAAGATGTGCTATTGCACACACATGTTTATAAACACTTCACAGATATCTTTGTACACGGTGTTGCCAAAGTTGAATTTATTTGTAGTGCCAAAGATATAACTATTAAACAGTTGACATATGCAAGGAATAACTTTAGACTAGGACTTTAGAATTACTGAAATAACTATGGCTTGCGAAATCTGTTTGTTCATTTAACATAGATTCTGGTTTTTTGATTTTGTGGAGGTATATCTGCAGTTGTTCAAACAGACTTAGGGTGTTACCATTGGCTTTGTTGTGTAGTATTACCAAAACTTTTTCTAGACTGTTGACGACATGTTTCGTTTCCAACATATGTTGTGCAATGGCTGATTTTTCGAAATTCTTGAGCCTAAAAGCATTTACACGTTCTTGAAAACTGGTCTCAAAGATTTTGCCTGTTTTCCCTACATAGCAGGCAGTACAACAGGGACATGATACTTTGTATACTCCGCTGTTGTTGTATTTTTGTGTATTTGATTTTACGTTATGGATGAGTAGGTTTCCTAACATGTTATTGGTTGAGAATGCAACTGTTGCATTTGTTTCTCTGAAAAAGTTGGCGCTATTTGCGATATGGGACCGAGGTATGGGATACTGGCGACTATTTTCTCTTCTTTCGCAGTGTGTCCATTCGTTGTTTTGCTTTTGTGTAATTGTCTGCTTAAATTGTCAATTGTTTTGGCTGTGTAGCCATTGCTTATGGCAATGCTCTTTATTGTATCTATCTCATTCTTGACAGCGTTTTCTTCTAAATCAAGGGAGTGTACTCTGTGTAGCACGGATCTAAATGCACCATGTTTCTGTGTGGTAGGATGGCATGATGAGTTGTCCATTGTTATGTCTGTGTACGTGCGTTTTCTGTGTATGCTGAACTTGTGTTTTTGTTGGTGGTTGGTGATTTTTAAGGTCCAGGCAGTGTATGCTTTTGTTGTCGTCATGTTCTACTGTTAATTTTATGTTTTTGTGGAAAGAATTTACTACTGTTAGTAGTTCTTCGAGCTCATCCTTTGTTCCATCAAATATTAGGAAGGTGTCATCAACGTATCTCCAGTAAGATGCTATTTTACTTTTGAGTCTATTGTCTTCATTAAAGAACTTAGTTTCCAGATGATTGAGAAATATGTCTGTCAGAAAACTTGTAATGCTACTGCCCATGGCAAGACCCTCATTCTGTTGGTAGACGTTCCCATTGAATGTAAAGTAATTGTGACACAATATTAGCTGTAACATGTCCTCGACTTCTGATATTTCTGTAATTGACAATTCTTTTACGTTTTATTAAGTTTTCAATGATTATGTCTATTGTTTCTTCAGTTGGTACATTTTTAAATAGGTTAGTCACACCAAAAGAGGCAAATCTGGCACCAGCAGGAATATTTATTGCTTAATTTTAGTTACTACTTCATGTGAGTTCTTAACTGAGTATGATTTATCAAATGTATAGTACTGTTTCAGAATTTCATTCAGTAAATGGGAGACTTTGGAGGCAGGTGTGTTTTTAGAATTAACAATGGGTCCTAGTGGAACAAGGGGTTTATGGGTCTTAGGTTGAGCTTCTAGTCTTGGGGCTGTGGGGTTCATTAAAGAGCATGTCTTTGCTTGTTTTTCTGTGAGGAGGAAATTGCATTTATTGATCATTTTTCTGATGTTGTTTTGGAATTTTGTTGTTGGATCTTGTTTCAGATCTGTTACGTTGTTTTCAGAAAAGAGTCAGTGTTTTAGTGATGTATTCATCTTTGTTCATAATTACTACAGAATAGCTTATGTCAGCTTTCAGAACCATGGCATTGTTATTATTGAGTTTCATGTTTATGCTCTTTACCAGCTTTCTCTCTTAAAAACCGGTTTGGGGGTTTCATTGTGGTTACTTACGCCTTTATGAATAATTTTATGTTGTGTGCTAATCAGTCTGTTCAGTGTTATGTACGCCAGCTAAATCAGCTGTTTTTTTAGTTTGTATGATAAGATTTTTGAGGTTATTGTTACTTAATCTGGGTTTTACATTGTGTTTTACCCCTTTCCTGAGTAGATGTTACCCCTTTTCACTGAAGGTGATGTCAGTTTGGTTAATGATTCTTTCATAAAGCTGTGTTTTGTTGAATAGTTGGTGATTCTGTTGCTGATGCAGTTTTAGTTACATGGCTTCTAATTTCTTTTGGTGCCTATGTGTGATTTCAGTTTGCATTTTTTTACAATTCTTTCAACATAGTCTGCAGCAGCTTTTAGTCCTAATGGGTGTAGTGTATTAGCTAATTGTAAATATGTGTTGTAACAGCACTTAATAATATATTCTTTCTTCTTATACTGAGATTTAACTTCAGATTTCATGCACATTTCCTTCCCGCAATCTGGGCTGCAGCAGACTTGTTTTTGATCTTCACTTTGACGTAATTAGGATGAAAATGACATGCTAGACATTCTTTAATGAACTTAATACTAACACTGGTAGTCATGAGTTTTATTTTGTAGTTCCTATATGAGTATACTGTTTTCAAAGCCTGACTGGGAAAGTTCGATTTAATTTTATCCATATTTTGCAGCTTAAAACGTGACTGTATTCAAAACATTCGAGGTATGTTAATAAAACGCGAAAAAGTTGTGACTGAAGTATCCCAGCAAACAGTTCACTACTTTCCCGGATTTTCACTTGCAAAAGTACGGTGCTTCACACTACTTCCTCAGCAATTTCTTCCTCGAATTAGTTTTCCCTTAAGCCACTCAGAAACTTAACTTCCTCTCGCGCTCGTACACTAATAACTTCACGCCGGATGCACTCTTTAATGGGTACGTGCACGATTCTTGATTGCCACGTGCACTCCGCTTTGTCTCCTGCTTTAGCACACAAATACGCATCAGTAAAAATAGAAAAAAGTGATGATCTGAACCAGATGAAATGACGTAGTCGTGAGGAATGTTTTAGGCTGAATCCTTTGGAATGACAAAAAGCAATTGGGTTCTCCATTTTTGCCCAATAGGATCTATCAACACTTTATCGACATCCTCCAAAACTTGTATAGATGTTGTGACAGTTGAAAACAGTAGTAAGTGTGGCTACTAACAGGTGGCAGCATAATGTTATTCGGTGCTAGAGAAACACAATCATTTCTTCGGCCAGTTCGCCCCTCTAATACCAGCCGAAAAGGTAAATCTCATAACTTCAGAAATGACTGTTGTCGTTGCCGTCGAGTAAGACTTGTTGATCTCGGTCGAGAAGCGCCGCTTCGTGACACGCGCCTTTCTATAACCGTGATGCAATGCATATATTATAAGTTCACACCAGGTGGCGTAATATTTCACAACTTGTAACCATTCCACGCCTCTGCATCTCGACAGATAACGTGGTGAGACCAAACCAGTAGCAATTAGGGGTTAGACAATTTTACTGGTCGGGCAATGCTCACGTATTCCAGTTTAGAATCCAGAGTCAGACCTGCATTTGTTAATGACTCGATTTCATCTACAGTTTCTTCGATGCTTTTTCAACTGATTGATTGTCCGCCCCCGGTAGCTGAGTGGTCGGCGCGACAGAATGTGATTCCTAAGGGATCGGGTTCGATTCCCGGCTGGGTCGGAGATTTTCTCCGCTCAGGGACTGGATGTTGTATTACCTTAATCATCATCACTTCATCCCCATCGACGCGCAAGTCGCCGAAAATGCGTCAAATCGAAAGACTTGCACCCGCCGAACAGGATGCCCTAGTCACACGACATTTACATTTATTTACTTGATTCATTTCTGAGATGCGCTTTAGATTCAGTTATTTATTTCCAACTATTTTCATAGTCAACTCTTTTGAGTGTTTGATTTACTTGGAATTCAGATTGCACCTTAGGAGTCTGTAACCTTTCAATGCCAGATTGTATATCAGTTTAGGTCAGAGTCCGCTTTAAGTGCCAAGCGCATCTGAATACTTTGATAGTGAGATTTTATGCATTTACGTTCCTCAATGCAACTAACGTTTGAATCATATATCAGTTTAAAACCATTCTCCCCACTCATTTACCCAGAAACTCTCCTGCAAGTACCAGTAGGGATCTACCAGCGCATATCGAATTTTTTCCAAACTCTTGTAGCTGCTGTGTCTGCTGCAAACAAAGGTAACTGTGGATGCTAAGAGGTGTCATAGTAATGTGACGAGATACTGAAGGACCGCGAGGCGGCAGTTGTTGGCAGTAAGGAAGCGGCATTAGTGGTTAGATTGTGAACGTGGCTGGGAGCTACAGCGAGCGCAAATCTCCGTCGCCGGTGCAGCGGCATGCGACGGCTGTCCAACGCAGAGCCTGAGGCAGGCGAGGAGCGGCGCAGCGGTAACCGATGCGCGGTATCGACCTGCCTGCCGGCGCTGTGTGGGTGGGGGGGGGGGGGGGGGTGGCGGCTGCTGACGAGGTGCCGCCTGGAGGGTCCTCCACGCTGGCCTGCGGACCCCGATCCGCCTACCGACTCGGCCCACCTCGCCCAGCGTCGTCGCCACCGCCGTAACTTTGCCCGTGGCGAGATGTCGCGTCGTCCAGATAAAAACTGCTGGCCCTAACCGCTGTCGGCGCAGGCTTTCATCATCATCGCCAGCCTTTCGTGTACGATTCACTGATTTACCTATTCAGCACGCCATAAGGTGGATTGCAGCTTAGTAGCTAAGGCGTCAGCGTTTGGAGTGTTGCAGGACTTTAGAGACTAGGACGTCTCGCATTAAAAATTATATGCTCCAGTAGCGGGCTCACACGTACGAGGGGCTTTCAGTAAAGCAACACATTTCCTTTCTCGGGAATTTCGGTCGATAAAAATCGGAGTTTGCTGTGAAGCATCATCGAATATTCCCGCTTCAAACCCGATAATTTCATGAAATTCCGACACACTGCCGTGCTCTGTGGAGCTTACAAAACGGCGTCTGTAACGGAGATGCGTTCCAAGCAGAGAGCTGTCATTGGTCTCCTTTTGGCGGAAACCAGAGCATCGCAGAGATTCATAGGCACCTGCAGAATGTCTTCGGAGACCTGACACTGAACAAAAGCAGGCTGAGCCGCTGAGTGAGGCGTCTGTCAGCATCGCAACAACGTCGTACAAACGTGTCCGATTTCCCTCGCGCCGGCCGGCCGCGCATGGCTGTGATTGCTGCAATGAAAGTGAAGAAATAAACAGTGTGTTCAGCGCCACCAAGGTGCAAACGAACTTTTCCTTCTCCAGGACAACGCAAGGCTTCACACAAGTCTACGTAGCTGAGAGGAGCTCACAAAACTTCGTTTGACTGTTCTTCCGCATCCACCCTGCAGCCCGGATGTTGCACCTTTCGACTTCTGTCTGTTTGCCTCAATGAAGGATGCACTCCTCCGGAAGCAGCACATGGATAATGGGGACGCTATTGATGTAGTAGACTTTGGCTCCGACCTCGAGCAGACTAGTACCATGTGGGCACATAGGATGATGGGAATGAAGAGGAGGTTATTGATACAGCAGGAAGTCGGCTCCGACGACGCCCGGACTCGTACTTCGCGAGCACATAGGTCCTCATAGTAAGGTGGCGTAAGGCGGTATCATTGAACGGAGATTATATTTAAAAATAACTTTTTGTAACCAAAATAGTGGGGGAATAATATGGTGTATTGGAATCCTGAATAAAACTAACCTGCTTTCAGAAAAAAGTGTTGCTTTAGTTATTGAATGCCCCTCATAACACACATCTGCATCTGACGAACATCTTATCAAAGTGTTGACGTTATTTGCGCTTTTGGGCAAAACCAAATTATGTAATATGAGTAGAGTGCCGCAGTGGAAATGAGTGTAATTCACGAGCCAATAACACAATTCTCTTCAATGATGTTTCATTTCGGGCTGCGACTTATAACATCTCTTCCCCCTGGGATTAGAAGAAGTATTTTATACAAAGTTCAAATGGTTCAAATGGCTCTCAGCACTGTGGGATTTAACTGCCGAGGTCATCAGTCCCCTATAACTAAGAACTACTTAAACCTAACTAACCTAAGGACATCACACACATCCATGCCCGAAGCAGGATTCGAACCTGCGACCGTAGAGGTCACGCGGCTCCAGACTGTAGCGCCGAGAACCGGTCGGCCACACCGGCCGGCATATAAAGTTCATTAATAATTGTTAGGCAAGTGGTAAGTCGTTGTCAATAACTGCAGGCGGCAATAAAATGTTCGGCTTTTAAACTAATAGTTCAATTTATTCACAGACTAAAGCACTCAGCAGTAACGGTGATACGGAAGCAATAATAATCATAGTCCAAAAACTTGGAAGCGTGTGTAACAAGAAGCCCAGCATTCAAACAGATCGATCGACCAAAAAGTTATCGGCACTGCAAACTTTGTTGATTTTGTACGTGGTAGATCTGGGCAAAGTAGCCATGGCGGGAAAAGTGGCTGTTGGGTTCCTTAAGGTTGTGACATGCTAGCATCGCGCAAGAAATACCTTAACGTGTTAATTAGTAAAGGGTACTGCAGTCAGTCCTATGATGCTTACTGCGCATCTACATTTCGGTCACTGTGTGTCCAGCTTCACAGCAGTAAAAAGCAGTAAATGTAAGTTAAAACATTAAAAACGCTAGTACATGCAAATAGTACCAATTGGATTATTACGTCAGAAGCTGAGTTACCATTTCCCATGGAATCATGGCTGTTAACGTATTAATTCTGACCTGCCTGCTGCACCGCTCCTCCGCTCATGACAAGTTTAGTTATCCTATTTTAATGTATTCTGTTAGTTTGTGTATTTATTATGGAGACGGAACGTGAATTAATATTTTTAATGAAATTGTGCTGAAATAATCATACTTTAATTTTCTCTATTACGATCATACTATTAGAAGGTACACAGATTTCGTTTACAGGCGTCAATGCGGGCAAAGTGGCCATCTCGGTGGTGGCTCCTGGCCACTTTTGTAGGGGGGAAGAACGTAAAATCAGCAGCCGAATGAAGGGTTCCGTGGCATTCGTAAAGCAATTCCTTATAAATGTGACCTAGATGAGGCAGGTAAAGAATCAAGAAAAATAAAATGAAAAGAAGGAATAACTGAAAGCAGCCGAAGAGAAAAAAGCTAGCAGAAACAAGAGCGCTTAGAGCAGGAAAGCCAACCGTAGAGGAGCAGTTTTTGACAATGACGACGATACAATCTGCACGTACTGTGAGGAAAAATATTTAAAGTCAGGGTCAGAACAGCAATGAATTATGTACCAATCACGCTCCCTACGTGCTCACGAACTGGCTCTAAGCACTATGGGACTTAACATCTGAGGTCATGAGTCCCCTAGAACTTAGAACTACTTAAACCTAACTAACCCAAGGACATCACACACGTCCATGCCCGAGGCAGGATTCTAACCTGCGACCGTAGCGGTCGCGCGCTTCCAGACTGAAGCGCCTAGGACAGCTCGGCCACACCGGCCGGCTGCTCACAAACTCTGTGCAGGAATTCACAACCGCAGTTTGACTTTTATTTCTCAGAAGTGTAATTCGAATCACATTTCATAATAAAAGATATTTAGTTCTTTGCTACAAAACTAGGTCACCACTTTCACCGCTCATGTCCACTTTGTGAAATTGGAATTGTTGTAAGTTCTTAATTTAACGCTAAGATGATTAAACTATTAGATATTATACGTTAATAGTTGTTGATTATAATCATTAATTTCTAAACATTTCTACATATTGCGACTCAGCTGAAAAAATAGGAATACCTTAGCCTGACCGCTTTAGCCAGCTCTTCGCTATCAGTTCCCCAAATAAAACAACACATGTTGCTCGGAGTCTCGAAACGGATTCAAAGCTTTTCAGAAACCATCGTCAGAGTTCAGTAAGACAGACCGCTGAATTTTACATGTCCGGAACGTGAGCAAATTTTTTTTTTTTTTTTTTCGTTATAGACCAAAGAAATGAAGTTAAAGGAGCTCAATGTTCAGAGAGCCGAACTTTTCGAAGTATCACGATAGGTCTCGCGCGCAGGTGTGAGAAATCAACGAACATCTCTAAATACTTCGTCCTCAAGTCGCCCGCACTATACACAAACAAGAATGAAACATGTAACCGACCAACCAGGCGTATCTCTGCACTGCCGGTACAAGAGTCTCACCTCATTGCGGGAACTTAGGTGCCGCACGTTTCCACGCTCGCTTCATGTATTGGGGTTCGTCCCACCTCCACGTCAGTAAAGGGGCGATTTATTTTGTATTACTATCATGATTTCGTCCTAAAGCTATTATCAGGTACAGCAGTGTTGCGTATAATTAGATTTTGTTAAATGAAATCATCGTCAAAATATAATAAACTCAGCGTGCAGATTAGTGAAATCACCGAATTGTACTTATCTACATGCTTGGACACCCAGCTCAATAGACCTTGATGATGGCTTCACTTAAGCAAATCTAATTATACGCAACATTGCTGAATTGACAATGTCTGAAGCCCGAAATCATGATACTAGTATAGAATAAAGACGTTTATGCAGTCAAATAGCTAAAATAGCATTCAAACTATGTAACAGTGTTTTAGTTGTTTAGTAGGTCTTTTCTTCTCCACATTTTTTTGTCAAATTGCAAATGTTACACAGTATCAGTCATGCCTTTTGTGTTGTTTTTTTGTGTGTGTGTGTGTGTGTGTGTGTGTGTGTGTGTGTGTGTGTGTATCACCTGCAGCTTCCGACCACGGCCTTGTTACAACTGTGAACGAGCTGTTGCTTTTTCCTCTCAGCGACATCTGTATCAGATCCGCAGAGAGACACGGTAACCTTGTTCGCGCAGTAAAGAACGATTCCGTTCTCGTAGGCGGTAAAACATTGGCGCACGTACTGCTGACGACTGCGAATCTCCTCCCGGCTGAATCTCGTTTCGCAGACAACCGCAGAGAAGAGAACAGAAGAGGACGTAATATAAGACGGGACGGCTGTGTGGGTAGCCGACTGCAGATGTGGGCAGGCACGTGGCGAGCCGGAGCAGCGGTGGGGGGAGTGGGGAGCAGGAGATGTGGGCGGAACCGCGGGGACCGCTGCTAGCTGCGGCTGCGACTGCGACTGTGCTTGCCTGCGCTCATCTGCATAACGGCAGCGGCAGCGGCGGACTGCTGCGCGGGCGGTCTAACAAGCAGGCGCAGCAAACATCGCGGAAAACCCTGCCTTCAGCGCGTTGCCGGATTTCTCCGGCTCGCCTGGGGAGTTCTGCGGAGCAAATAACTTTTATTTACCGTGTCGTCCGGCTCAAGATTCTGTCGAGATTGCTCCTGCAGTTACCCTGTAATTACTGTTGGCCGCAACAAATTTGGTTTTGTTTACTGGCGGTGCTCTCCACAGGGAAAAGCACCTGCAGACCATTCCTCTACCATAATTTGAAGTAGGCCTATCAGAACGACCTTTAGTAATGCGAAAATTACGATCATTTTGATGTCGGGTGTGCAGCTGCAGAAACCCTGTTTACTCACCTGGTATTTTGGCCGTGTGTCGTAAATCCTTCCATTCTTAAATATCCGACCGCTGTGGACGAGCGGTTCTAGGGGCTTCAGTCAGGAACCGCGCTGCTGCTGGGGTCACAGGTTCGAATCCTGCTCGGCCATGGATGTGTGTGATGTCTTTAGGTTAGTTAGGTTTAAGTAGTTCTAAGTCTAGAGGAAGCAAAACGAGGATAATGGAATGTAGTCAAATTAAATCGGGCGATGCTGAGGGAATTAGATTAGAAAATGAGACACTTAAAGTAGTAAAGGAGTTTTGCTATTTGGGGAGCAAAATAACTGATGATGGTCGAAGTAGAGAGGATATAAAATGTAGACTGGGAATGGCAAGGAAAGCGTTTCTGAAGAAGAGAAATTTGTTAACATCGGGTATAGATTTAAGTGTCAGGAAGTCATTTCTGAAAGTATTTGTATGGAGTGTAGCCATGTATGGAAGTGAAACATGGACGATAAATAGCTTAAACAAGAAGAGAATAGAAGCTTTCGAAATGTGGTGCTACAGTAGAATGCTGAAGATTAGATGGGTAGATCACATAACTAATGAGGAGGTATTGAATAGGATTGGGGAGAAGAGAAGTTTGTGGCACAACTTGACTAGAAGAAGGGATCGGTTGGTAGGACATGTTCTGAGGCATGACGGGATCACCAATTTAATATTGGAGGGCAGCTTGGAGTGTATAAATCGTAGAGGGGGACAAATAGATGAATACACTAAACAGATTAAGAAGGATGTAGATTGAAGTAGGTACTGGGAGATGAAGAAGCTTGCACAGGATAGAGCAGCATGGAGAGCTGCATCAAACCAGTGTCAGTACTGAAGACCACAACAACAACAAGTCTAGAGGACTGATGGCCTCAGATGTTAAGTCCCATAGTGCTTAGAGCCATTTGAACCATTTGAACCATTCTTGGATACTTTGGTTCGTAGCAAACATGGTGCCGCCTTGGAACATGCAGTTTATCAGAAACCGACTCATATGGATTTGTATTTACATGCAAATATCTTCCACCAACTTTTCCAGACGAGGAGCGTTCTAAAACCCTTGGTTCTCAGAGCATATTGGATCACCGACGAGAGCAGTCAGCAGGACGAGATTCTATACTTAAATCTTTCTAAGCAAATGAGTAATCTCCCCAACACCTTCGTAAGGCACTATGGATGAAGCTGGAGATGGACTTTAAGGAATGATGAAGATGTTCGTTTATACCGTGCATTCCTGCCGCATATGGGAATCCTGCCGTATATGGGAATCCTGCCTTCAAAAACAGGATGGACCCAGATTAAGGACAAAAAGTGATGTTTCTCAATCCGCCGAATACAGCAACCGTTTTTGGTTCCATCAAATATAACGTTATACGCTGCAAGTCTCGGGTTTAGTATAGTGGTTGTCAAATTTCCTTGCTCAACAGCAAATACTGACATTTTGCGAGTATAGACAGAAGCAGGGAGTGAAAATTGGTACCACGACAGGGAATCGAACCTTGGTCTTCTGCTTACAAGCTAATTGCATTAGCCTTTAAGCCACCTCTGCACAGCAGTTGACACAGCTACACGGACTACCCTGGCACGCCTCCCCACCTCGATCCAGATTCTCACTGCCGCCCCAATCTACTTTAAATTCCCCCTTACGGACGAATAGAATACCCGAGGCTCCCCATGTTCTGGAACAGGACTTCATCATCGAAGTTTCAGCCTGAAACCCAAAAGAAATTACGCAGAGACTTTACTGATCTCATACAGATATGATTCTATGCATATAGACTGTAGTGGCAAATGAAAATTTGTACCAAAATCAGGACTCGAACCTGGAGCTCTTGCTTAGTAGACAGTTGCGTTAGCCTCTAAGCCACCTTGGCACAGTGGTTAAAAAATCATCACAGAATACCCTGGCATGCCTCCTATCTCGATCCAAAATCTCACTGTAGCCACAGTCTACTTTAAATTTCCCTGTATAGCAGTGAGAATTTGGAACAGTGTGGGAAGCGTGCCAAGGTTGTTTACTGGCTAGCACACTCGCCTATCAAGTACAAAACCCGGGTCCGATTTCCTGCCTTGGTACAAATTTTCGGTCGCGCGGGATTAGCCGAGCGGTCTCAGTCACAGTCATGGACCGTGTGGCCGGTCCCGGCGGAGGTTCGAGTCCTCCATCGGGCATGGGTGTGTGTGTTTTTGTCCTTAGGATAATTTAGGTTGACTAGTGTGTAAGCTTAGGGACTGATGATCTTAGCTGTTAAGTCCAAGAAGATTTCGCACACATTTGAAAATTTGAACAAATTTTCGCTCACCGTTTCAGTCTATACACAACAATCATGTCTGTATGAGACCAGTAAATTCTCTAAAACTGTGTCATTTCATTTGTAATACTGATATTGGTGGGCGGCACTTCGGGCTACATGTTTACCGATCTTATTACCAACACTTTATGAGACTCCAATAGACTAGCTACAATAAACGCGCGATAAATTGGCCACCGGCCGCCCAGTGAGATACTGATCGATAGAAGCCAGCACCATTCGGAACATTGCATCCCGACTGTTCTGTTTCTGGTTGTTGCCGATCTCAGCGACCCCAAAGTTGTAAGACTATAATTGCCTGAAGATTCTCACTCTGTTGTCTGTATAAGCTGATATGGCTCTGAGCACTATGGGACGACACATACTTCCATGCCCGAGGCAGGATTTGAACCTGCGACCGCAGCGGTCGTGCGGTTCCAGGCTGAGGCGCCTAGAACCGCTCGGCCAAACTGGCCGGAAATAAGGTGATAATTACTTATAACAGTAATATTGTCCTTACTTTGAAATGCATTAAGCAATGTGAGAGGGGATGATAAATCTTTACTAAATGTTGTCAGTGTTAAATTTATTCTACTCATTGAGTTATATTACAACATCCCTCGTTCATTTCCTTGCTATAAGTGTGTATGAAATTTGAAAATGACCGTCAGCACAACACCAATTCACGAATATATGTTACTTCTGTGTAATGAGTTGTCAGCACAGTAAGTTAAACACCTCCCAATGACAAATCTGTCTGCCCTGTACAGTGCTCTGCCCCTGAGCTTACTTGCCAAATTTTCGCACCCTCACATGACTTCCTCCAATATATCTTTGACTGCGAAGGAGTCAGATACAGCCAATAGTGGCAGATGCAAAATATATGTTCTTCACCTGATCGGACACACATAAGATATCCTTCTTCAGATGACACTAAACTTTAATACGTATTATAAATGGAAATGTATGTTCAAAACCCATGCAGACGACATTTTTACCACTCGGAGCTGTTGGCCATAAGTAACCTATTCGTCGAATAAAACTGCTGTATAGTTGTTGACAATGATCGATCCTCCTTTTAATATTTGAATCTTCCGCTATATAAAATAAGAATTGTAAATTCCGCACACCCATTTGACAACATTTAGATTTCGAGGGATGTACTCATTGAAGTCGAGTACTAGCATACGCCATTTTGACAACAGTGAGATTTTCAGTAGTGTATTCATGCGAGTCGACTGTTGGCGCTAAATGGAATAATCACTGTTGTAGCACTGAGCAACGACGAGATTCACCATCGTCAGAATTTTCCAGAACGACTACTATCATTTTGGCGAGTGGCAAATTTCAATAGACTGATAGAAAGAATATAGTGCACCAGTCCAATTGATTCCAGTCGAACGCAGTTCTGTTGTTGATGGCCTTATAATGTTCACGTCGCTTGACAGGTGCATATAAAGGGCGCAGGAAAGGAGGAGATGCACTATTTATTTGATATTTTGAGTCACTATCAAAAGTGAGGGTCCCTGAAGTTGATTTTAAAGTACTTTTATGCAATATCTGCATGTTGCATCATTAAAAAATTATGTTACACTTTTCAAATAGCCACATAAAAATCATTCTGGTCCCATCAATTTCAAATTTTCAAAACGACGGGTAACCGATTAACCCTTTTATTTTCGATACCCTTCACACTACGTTTGCTTCTAACGGCACAGTCCCTGAAAAAAGCGGCCAATCTCCCTTATCTCACGGCGGAGCTCACCAACGTCAATCAAAATTAGGCACATCTTAAAATTTACTGTCGCTGTATTTTTGTTTGTTACTGAGCAGAAAATCTACACTCTTAAGAAGTTCTTGAAATTGGCTGACTTTTTAGGATTCGGGTGTTAGTTGCATATTTTTGTTAGATGCATATTATTATAAAACAGGGCTGAGAACCATGGGCCGTACGTAAACTTGATCCGGGCTGTATGCGGCCCGCAGGCCGTTGTGTGACGACCATTCTTTTAGAAGGCCAACGGCCTTGCCGCAGTGGTATCACCGGTTCCCGTCAGATCACCGAAGTTAAGCCGTGTCGGGCTGGGCTAGCACTTGGATGGGTGACCATCTGGTCTGCCGAGCGCTGTTGGCAAGCAGGGTGCTCTCAGCCCTTGTTACGCAAACTGAGGAGCTACTTGATTGAGAATTGGCAGCTCCGGTCTCGTAAACTGACAACGGATGGGAGAGCGGCGTGCTGACTACATGCCCCTCCATATCCGCTTCCAGTGACGCCTGTGGGCTGAGGATGACACGTAGGCCGGTAAACACCGTTGGTTCTTCCAAGGCCTGTTCGGACGGAGTTTAGTTTAGCATTCGTTTAGAAGATCTCATGTGAATGTGCCTTTCGTACATCGGGCAGACGACGCATACGATCCATGAAAGATGTACGGAACATTGAAGATACCTATGCATAGATATGTAATACAACTGGCTAAGTCGCATTGACTTTATTGAGCACAAAGAACACTCTTTTCAGAATTATTTCTTTCTACAGAAATCCACGTAGTGCAAGGACAAGAGCTTTAAAAGTTGTGTACGTAACATGAGATGACGGACTCACGTCTGGGTTTTATACCCCAAAAAATCACTTGAGGAGCTCTGAATCAACATCACTGATTCTTTGTGGTTTGACAATGTCGAGGTTTTAGCGTTGACACGATGGTGAAAGATTCAGTATTCGTTTGGCGTAGAACTGAAGCGCTTCAATACGGACAGATGGTGAAATCTAACATTCTCTTCTGTAAACTCGTAAAGAAGTTGGTACTGAAGCTCTAATGATACATCGACACCCAACCATGGGTCTACCACCTAATCCCAGATCCAGTTTTTGCGTAGGTCTTGATGTCGAACAACGTCTCTGGCGCTTGCTTATGTATGGCTCCATGTGCAGTGGCACGGTCTGCTGGTTTGAAAAGACGGAGCGACTGCTGAGGCTTCAGTCTGTCAGCTCACTCAGATGGCCGAAAAGTGTACGGCCGGAATATAAAGTGAAAAACTTCAGCTCCTGCAGTTATACGCACGAAATCCAATGGATTTTGTTTTTGCTCTCCGCCATCACTATCAAATGATTGCTTCATTACATAACAAGAAAATAAACAGGAAAGGAAAGATGATTAGGTTTTATGTCCTGTCGACGCCGAAGTCATCCGAGGTGGAGTACATGTTCAAAGGGACAGTCTCGGCAATAGCTTCAATCGATGTAGGGAAATCACTGAGCGAAAAAAAAGGCTCTAAGCACTATGGGACTTAATATCTGAGGTCATCAGTCCCCTAGACTTACAATTACTTAAACCTAGCTAACCTAAGGACATCAGACACATCCATGCCCGAGGCAGGATTCGAACCTGCGACCGTAGCAGCAGCGTGGTTCCGGACTGAAGCGCCTAGAACCGCTCGGCCACAACGACCAGTAAACCACTGAGCGGAACTCCATTATTTTAGTAAATGCTCTGCAAAAGCCAACATCAAATCTTCTTCATTCAGCTAGATGACTGACGCAAAATCTTTAGATTTCTAACTCTCTTACTTCACTGCATTTTGCTACCCTTGTCACTCTTTTCCTCCTATGAATTGAGAAAAAACAGGGATGTAGTCTTTCGTCCCTACTATTCAGTCTATACAGCGAAAAAGCAATGACGGAAAGAAAAGAAAGATTCAACAGCGGGTTTAAAATTCTAGGTGAAATGATATCACACGTTTCGCTGATGACATTACAATCTTCAGTGAAATTAAAGAAGTATTACAGGACCTGTTGAATGGAATGAACAGTCTAATGAGTACAGAGTATGGTTTGAGAGTAAACATCAATTTCTCTCGTTCCCCTCGTTGAAGGCTTTCGCTTTACCCTCAGTGATGTTTTCAGTGTCGTTCCAGTTGAGCTCTATTGATCTTTCGCTGATATATCATTGTTGTGGGACTTCATCTGTTGCAATAACTTTTTGAAAACAATTCAAGAGTTCTGTTCGCGCTTCTCCTGCTCCTTATGAATTAGCGTACCTCATTTCTCTTCGTTTGTGAAAGACATTTATTATTTCAAAGTAACTAGCTGTCGAGTCTTCTGAACGACACAAACTGAATGAGGCAGTACATTTCATATTTGAAACACCGTTATATTCGTCTCTTTTAGTATTATGACACCAGCAGCAGACATTTCTATTGTTCCACTTGAAAAAGAGGATAATATACCAACATCTTTTTAATTGCAATAGTTATGAAAAGAGACTGTACTTTTGATATCAACAACCCATCTTCTCAGGTGTTGATATTATTTGTTGATGTAACTCTATTTCAAGATAAAAACTACATAAAAAGACTAATATAATAGCTTAATTGCGTTCTAAGCGTTTATTCTGAATCACTGAAGAATTGTCAAGTGCTGATGAAATACGGTAACTCTTAGCTCAGAAGGCTAATGAAACTGTGAAACGCTTGTACAGTTGGAAAATACGTGATTAATTAAAAATTTACAAAAGTAACACAAATAGTATGGATTTCAGCTTAAATAAGGAGAATAACTCTGTCACATAAAACATAAATTTGGAAAAAAAGCTTCCTATAGCCAAGTTCGCATTAGTTAATATTTGTTTTTGACGAAACTGTCATCTTGTGATCTCCAAAAACTTTTTGGTTATAAATCGTGTTCCATTAAGAGTTTATCATAATGCAAGGTCCACAGTAGCCTCAGTGGAGTGCTGCACCTGTGAACACGCCCGCTTGCCTGCATATAGTGTTACTTTTGACAAACCTGTGTTTAATGTGCTGTATATTTTCCCCCATAATGACGACATGGCATATGCTATAAACTCTTAATGGAACACGGTTTATAACCAAAAATTTCTTGAAGGTCAAAAGATCACAGTTTCAAACAATATATGTGAATTAATGCGATCTTGGATACAAAAAGTTCTTTCAGGTTAAATATAGATCGCTCCTTACATTTTCTCAATATGAGAAACTTCAGTTGAAAGTAAATCATAAATCTACAAGCTATATAACAAACGCAGTGTATTTAGACACGAATATATACTGTCAGTTTACACGGAATGAACATACGAAGATACTGAGAAAACAGTGCATCATTGGCCTCATTGTCCCATAATCACTTTATCACGGATTATATTTTTTCGCAAGGAAATGAAAAAGATGACTAAAATCCACCTACTTAAAAAGAGTTCGAAGCATAAATGATACAAACTCCACAGCTGAAGATTACTTAGATAACTCAGAGTAGGGGTTAGTAATGATAGTACAAAAATATGATAGCATTAATTCTTTCAACGTCGCACTCATCATGAGGGTATTTTGGATCGGATTTACAGTCGCGCAGAGGGAAAGACGTGGAGTTGCAACAGAGACGTAGCAGCGTGATCGTGATTCTTAAGCCGCATGTGGTTAAGAGTGGACTGACTAAAACGAAAATGTGCAATTATCTTTTGTGTTATAAAGTTACCTATTTCTCGGATACGCAATCATAAGTGTACGTTAAGTATAACTGTGTCAAGTAGTGCATTTTATAAGGCATTTGTCTGGAATTCGGGAGTATGGAGGTTCACGCTCTATCCGGCAATACCAACCGTCTATTTAGGTTTTCTTAAATTATAGTCAAAGGTCAGAATGGTTTCTTCTAGACTGTTTGATCAAACAGTAACCGAAACCAAAGAGAACTTTGAAAAGGGAATTTAAATTTATAGAGCAGTAATGAAAGCTCAGAGATTTGCTGAAAACACACAAATCTATCATAGACGACTAACGACGTGGAACATCATTTTTATGGGTAGGCGTAGTATATCGAAGATTACGAAAAGAATAGAAGTATAACAAGGTTAATGGAATGTAGTATGTTAGCAGATTATTCTGAGGTAGACTGAGTCGGAGACATTATTGTTGTACGGAGTATTGCTATGCGGGCCACAAGACAACTCATGATGAGTGGAGTAGAAAGGATATAAAATCCAGATTGGCAATATCAAAAAACTGATTTCGAAAAAGTGCAATCCTTAACGTAAATTCAAGTTTAGGAAGTCCTGTCCGAAAGTGTTTCTCTGAACTGTAGCCTCATATTGTAGTGAAACGTAAACAATTATCGGAGTAGACAAGAAGACAATAGTAGATTTTGAAATGTGGTGCATTGAGTTTCGGACCAGTTCTCATCGATCATTGTGAAACCGTGACTTGTGTGAGTTCATGCAACCGCCCTTGCATAGGCGTGCTAGTGCCCGTCACATCACTGGTACCCAACCAAGTGGCAGACCGGGTATATAAGGAAAGAAACAGCAACTCATTTGATAATCGCCGAGAAGCATTCGTTCGAAGGATCATAGATATGTGACCAACTGACTTGGCCGAAACATCGAGAAAATTTAATTAGTTAATATCAAGAGGAGACTATGCATTCCAACATATTCATGTTTGGTGTCTATATAAATGAATTACGCTTTCCTTGTATTAAGCAGAAAGAGCCGATGTCTTTGTTATACGATCTTTCGTCGAATAAATTGCTGGTAATACTTCCTCTTCTTCTTCTGATGCTTCTTCTTCTTATTATTTCTTCTTCTACCTCTTGGATTAGATGATTTCACTTGATCCAGTCTGCGAGTTTCGGCTAAGTTTTCCTTATTCTTTACTTGTGTCTTGTCGTTCTAATTATGTAATCAAGAATTTGTTTTGGAAGTTTATTTTCATGCTTTCTGTCTACATACTCTCATCATCTTTTTCTCTTTAGATCTGCTTCCTTGAATTCATTCACAATGTCTTCAGTTCTGAAGCTACCTTCCCTGGGGAACCCTTACACTACGGAGAAAACTTCAGTTCTGCGATCTGGACACTACTCATATCCTTTTGCTTGGGAACCCAGGTTTCAGATCCATAGAGCATTGATGGCAGAGGAGAAAGTTGTAACTTTATGGAATTCATGTACTGTCGTTTCTATCAAACCCTGTAATAGAAGTTTAATATGTTTTTTTACCATATTTAAATGATATCATTCATTTTTTCTGTGCTGCAGTTTTTGTTATGAATTTACAAAAATTACTCGAAAAAATTGACATTTATGCAATTGTGAAGGCATTGTCCAAGGTACAAAATGGGTTGGTACCTAAAATGAAATACTAGATTGATATTTCAATGCTTTGCAGTTGAGAAAATTGTCTCAATTTAATAGTCTACCTATTATATTATTGCACTGCTACACACCAATAATCAGCAAGTGAAATCACATGAAGCAGAAATATTATCAAAAACTAGTTACAAGTTAAATACATTTTGAAATAGAAGAATAGATATTTTGGAAAATAAGTCAAATTTCCATTTTCAAGCGGGTAAAATATTCAACTTCGTACACAAGTACCATATATTCCATTTTTAAAGCCATCATGTTTCAAGATGCTACATGATGCACGACCAAACAAGCTTGGCTTCTTTGTCCACAAATCACATAAATGGTTCTAAAAATGCATGCCATTTTTCACCATAAAATTCTGTACCTGAAGAATTAACAATTTGTTCCAAATAGCTTTCATATTTTATGCAGCACTGAATGTGTTGAACGCGGAATATTTACAAATTTTGCCCGAAACACACCCTCAATTCTAACCACAATAAAATCTGTAGAAAACGGCGGAAACTCCTAATGGTGGTATCTAGTGTGCATCCCTTCATGTGATTCTAAAATTAGTCACAAGACTAAAGAAGTGACCAAAAAACGTCATGTGTTGCTAGCTGCACTGTCCTTGAGCTACAACAGTTTCTCCTACTGCCACGACTTTGTAAAACACCATCATTATCTCTTACGTGACCTTTCTTCGCCTATTTTTAATTGTTCAGAAATTCCTGTTAAATTTTAGGATTTTATTATCAATTTCATTATCGAAATTTCGACCTATACCACATTCAAAATATTAAAAGTGGTTTACCTTTCACATTATTACATTGTTTATTGCTATTTTAGATCTAATAGACGATTTACCTTTAAATTCCATTTACCTTTGTTTTGTTACTGGAGACATTCATGTCATATTTTGAAACGAAAGTAGTAAGATGAGTTACAGCTCGCTGAAAATTAACTGCATTTTCTTCAACGACTGTTGATCATCTACGTACAGTAATCAAAACATTTCTTTCTTTTGTTGTTTATTTCTACTATCGCTGCGACTACCGCCTACAGAACAGCAGATTATTTATTTACTCTATTCAAAAGCCAAAGAAAAGCCTACAACACATGACAGTATAATGTTAAAGGGTATTACACTGCTTAACAATTGTTAACGAATAGAGATATTATTGGACAGGAATAATCACAGGCAACTAAGAAAAACATGTAACACAGAATTTAATTACTGCAGGTGGAGTGATATAATTACAACGAAAAATGGTACAGGTTTCAGCACACGAGGAAAGCAGGATAACAGACACAAATAATGTCCATGGTTGACACAGGTCAGACTCCCAATATAAAGATCGACATTGTACCCTCAGTATCGAATATACCGTCAACGGGCACTAAGACACATTTTGCATCTGCTATTAATGCTGGTTATTAAACTATAGGGAAACACGTCTGCCAGGAGCATCCCAGACATGGCCTAAGTTTGTAGGGTTTCGGTACGAGGAGTACGCAGGTCATTCCATACTTTCAGTATCGTCACTTCCATTGTGTCCACAACTCTGCGGTTCGGTGTACGCAGGCACTGTCTCCTATACACAGAAATTCCGGATCTACTGCACTGACAAGATCCAGAGTAATCTCCCATCTGTACTGCTGTGCTGCAACAGTACCTCCGCGAAGATACGCAGCGGTGTTCGACCATTGTGCATAATGCCTGCCAACACCATAACGCCTAGGCCACATCGATGACTTTCATGAAGATTCCGTGGGGTGTAACGTTTCCCATCTCTCCTGACACTAAACGGTGGCCATTATCACTTCCTGCAGTGATGTAGGATTCGTCGGAGAACAGCACTGTGGGCTGTCATTACTGATCCTACCAAGATGATCCCTATACCAAGGAACACTTTCTCGACGATGGAGTAATTAAAGTGGGATGCATTTAATAGATCCCTCAACTTGCAGCACGGAATCGCCTGCAGCGCCTCTTCTGCTGTCGTGGCCATATTGATTGGACCTTAGACGGTTGGAAAACCGTGACCTAGTCAGATGAGTAACGATTTTACTTGGTAAGAGCTTAGGTTTCGAGTGTGGCGCAGACCACACGAAGCCGTGGATCCACGTTGTTGACAAGGAAATGTCCAAACCGATGGTGGTTCCATAATGGTGTGGGTTGTATTTACATGGAATGTACTGGGTCATCTGGTCCAACTGAACCGATAACTGACTGGAAATGATTATGTTCGGCTTCTTGGAGACCATTTGCAGCTATTCATGGACTTCATGTCCCGCAACAAAACGTAATTTTTATAGATGTCAATGCAACGTGTAACCGAGCAACAATTGTTTGAGATTGGTTTAAATAGCGTGTTGGACTATTCTTGCAAATGATTTGGCCACCCAGATCGCAGGATATGAATCCTATCGAATATTTATGAGACATAATAGGGAGATCGTGCACAACATCCTGAACCCGCAACACTTTCGTAATTACGGACTGCTATACAGGCAGCATAACTCAATATTTGAGCGTGGGGCTTCCAACGACTTCTTGAGTCCATGTCGCATCGACTTCTTGCTGTATGCCCGGGTAAAGGAGGTCCGACACGATATTGGGAGGCATTTCATAACTATTGTTACCTCAGTATGTATCAAATGGTGCTACAACTGCCGAGCATAAATCTTGTGTAGATGACGGTTCCAGAAATCCAGTTTGTCAGTCGGGCAGTTTCACTCAGTGTGACGTCGACTTGCTCTTCATGGGCAGAGCTGTACGATATAATGCTCGCACACTCCTCTGCAAAGAAACAGAGTACCATGGCGAGGTTTCTGATGACTTGAGGTTGGGCTCCCCAGTTACTGTCCATGTGTATCCGAATGATGTTATTTTGTGCACACTTTTAAATCGGTGTCGAGACAGTAGTTGAGGTAGAACAGCAGACGAGAATACAACATCGGAAATCGTAGTTTGCTCGAGTAAGAAAAGATGAATAAGATGAGAGGGTATTATGGAAATCCTCTTGAGTGCACCCTGGCGTCCTCGCGCAGCAGTAATCCTGAGTGGCAAGTGCGCAGCAGCAGACGGCGGTCGGCGGCCCCTCCGTCCACTGTACCGGGCGCTGCACCGAGCCCTGAGGAACGCAATATGCGGCGCGCAATCCGGCGGGATCCGGCGGCGCGGCGAGCGGTCGCGAGCGCGGCCGCCCCGCCACAATGCCGCCAGTTGCGAGTAATACCGAGCGCGCCGGCGTGCTCAGCCCAAGTGCCGTCGTCAAATTCTTCCCCCCGATTCTCCTCGCTGAATCGTTTCCTGGCTACCACCGAGGGGATGAACTTTTATTCTGAATAATACCAGTCTGAGCTCCTTCCCACTCGCGGATTCTTCCCGCGTCTGCACTCTCGGCGCGATTGCATCGCACTCGCCTGTGGAGAGGAACTACAGCCGCCTCAGCACGTCTGGTAAAATGTCTTTCGCTTCTTTCGGTCAATGTGCTGCAGAGAGGAACATCTCTGTGCGTACAGGTCTTCTGTAACTGCGCATTATGCGTTACGGAATTACTGGTATGCTTTAGAGGATCTCTTGACACAACTAATAACTGGTTTACTTCACAGTTAGAGCAAGTAGAGAAAACCAATAAACGACAAAAATTAGGCATATCTGAAAACTTTGTCATTACTAATAAAACGTGTTACAAAGAACAAGAAACACGAAAAATTAAACGGGAAATTACGAATGAATAAGTAGAACACAACATTCATGGAAGACAAACAAATCAGACAAAACTATGAATCGCTTGAATAAACAGGAACGAGATACTTTAAAACTAAATATAATACCCAAAACTACTTTATATGTTTATGTACTGAAGATAAACAGAACCAGGAATAAACACCAATACCATTGATTCTGTAGATCCGATAACAATGGAAGAACTGCAAAACGTGATTCAAGAAATGGAAAACAAAAAGTCGCCGGGCGCTGATAATATGAACGTGGAGCTCGTTAAATGTACACCTGATGTACGAAAGCAAAGGCTTTTAAATTTTATGAATGTTTGCTGACTGAGCGGACATGTTCCAGAGGAATCTAGTGAAGGTGGTATGTCTACTTACAGGAAATGCGATAAATCACAATGCGCAAATTACTGCGAAAAGTCTTATATTCTTATTAAAACTGTATGCTAAAATTATAAACAAGAGATTAATACAAAAGGTACACGATGGTTTTAGATAACGTACATCATGTTCTGATTGTCTTTTCACTTTGACACCAATAACTGTGGAAATAAGAGAATTTAATCACCAACTTTTTTACCCATTATGAATAGGCGTTAGACAAGGTTAAATGAGAAGGAAGTTCTAGCATATCCGATAACGACAATTCAGTCGTTATACAAAAATAATACGATAAGATACACGTGCCGTAAGTTTTGGTGCGGAATCTGGCGATATCAATCAACGAGTTAGATTAGGCAGCCAGTTGTTCCTCACCCTTTCCAATTCATATGTTGACACATTCTCATAAATATTTTATTATATTAAATTATGCATTAAGAAGGAACGATTTTAATTCCATGATGATGCTGTTTGGGGATGATCAGCTTACAACAGGAGAATATGAAGAAAATTGGAGTACGTAAGTTGAGTTAAATTTCGCCGAATACGTAAACAAATATAACAGCACTTCAGAGACTGGGACCAACTACAATGAAAATTATGACAGACGAACAAATAATTGAACAAGTAAGGGTGTTTAAATATATATGGTGCAGTTGTGAATTTCCCAAGTCAGGTAGTGTAGAGCTAAAATTGACCATATTTAGACATTTCTGAGGACGTAAAACGTACATTAAAACATAACTTTTGGAAGCGAATGTTGGACCAGTATGATCAGTTACGACAAACAGTTCTACGAGAGATGAAGCTGCTCCGCGTTCTGACGGGATGTTCGTTATTAGACCATGAAACAAACCCCAATGTTAGATGAAAAATAACTGTTGCATCCAAACCAAATATAGCTGAAAAATACGGACGGGACCGAAAAACCCATGTCTAGTGTATGCCTAATAATAGCATAAATTAAGAAGCCCGTACATCCCAATAGGAAACAGAATCGTGGGACGTGCCGTGAACAATTCTAAGTGAAACATCCATTATGATACTGATAGACATGAAGTAGGCTCAGCAAACTGCTTCGCTTTGGCTCAGCAATCGTCTTTAGAGCTCTAAAGAAGCATTACCAGCAGCTAGCAAAATTTTTAACGGGATCTGCTAACATTCTTCATATTAATGAACTAGAAATATTTATGTTGACATCAGTGGAAGTGTCGTAAGAGGGCCACCAGAGATGTACAAAGAAAATTAAGATGGAAGGCTATTGTTTAACGTCCCGTTCAGATTATCTCATTAAAGACTGAGTTCAGTACGGTTTTTCGGAACTGCTGCTAAACGACATCCATGTATTTGACTTAATTGTGGAGAGAATGACGGAAAATTTAAAACTGAATGGCTGAATGAGAGTTCTAAACGCGTTGCTCTCGAATATAAGTCGAGTGTCTTAACAGGCGGCTCCTCAGCCCACATGAAGAATATATAAAGTAAATAAAATATTCAGTAAAATAACTGTCAGAGACTATTGGTTCAAATGGCTCTGAGCACTACGGGACTTAACATCTACGGTCATCAGTCCCATAGAACTTAGAACTAATTAAACCTAACTAACCTAAGGACATCACACAACACCCAGTCATCACGAGGCAGAGAAAATCCCTGACCCCGCCAGGAATCGAACCCGGGAACCCGGGCGCGGGAAGCGAGAACGCTACCGCACGATCACGAGCTGCGGACGTCAGAGACTATTACTTAGATACAAAACATTGTCCATCCGGTTTCGAGCGAGGTACTTTACAACTTCACCAGTACCAGTAGAACGTGGGGTAACGTAACATGTGAATAAGAACGTTTAGAGTTTCTTAGTGTGCGTACTGATTACATTTTACATTGTTAAAAATGGATAAAGGTATTCCTATACACCAAGTTCAATATCTGTGTCTTTTTCTCTCTGTACGATACGTGATTTAGGTAGCCAAACCGATTTTCTTTTGCGTACTTCTATTCATTAATATGAAATGGAATTTCCTTCTGAGGCATGCTGTACATTACAAAGTAAGCTAGTCATTACACAGACACGCAGTAATTAAATTTCATGGGCACTACATCACCCTTTAATCAATGAGACATACTAGCAACAATTTCCAAACACTTTTACACCTCTCTCAAGAGGTTGGTCGTGATCAAAAAGTAAGAATTTGCGCAAAAGTGTTGCGTTTGTGGTCGTAAGGCGATGTCCGTTATTCTCCTAACTGTCCCGTAGAAAATGGAGTGCTACGAAGCCACTGAAGTATTCAATGCTCTGCAGTCATATACAAAGGCTTATAGACCGTAAAAGAAACCTAGGAATCAAATGAAATGCATCTTTACTTAACAATTCTCTCTGTTTCGAGGTAAAAATTATCTACATCTCTCTTTCCCTCTCTCTTTCTCTTTGTCTGTCTGTCTGTCTGTCTCTCTCTCTCTCTCTCTCTCTCTCTCTCTCTCTCTCTGTGTGTGTGTGTGTGTGTGTGTGTGTGTGTGTGTGTGTGTGTGTGTTTGTGTGTGTGTGTAGTTATCGACATATATTCATCACTTAAACTGTGTGAATATATTCACTGAGAAAACTGGTTAATTTTGTAAAGCAGTTAACACTATCCTTGTCATAGCAACATATTCCGAAAATGATCCATGAAACCTGATAACACCTTTCAGAGGAAAGTCATTCACCTCTGCATCCGAAAATACTTTCCAAGAGTCAGCAGAACATAAGGTTTTAAGAACAGTGCCCATTGCAGCGACTGGAAACTGATACCGAAATAAATTTTCATCGAACCTTTAACACTACGAAAATCAGTAAATGAACAATACTAATCAAACAGAAACACAATTGTCACAGGTCATAGCAAGGTCTCTGACAATGCAATTCTTCTACAAACTTTCGGATGTATTGGTGAAAATGAAAAGGTTACAAATCGTTTGACAGGGATCACCGAATCTGAAATGAGTGAAGGATGACGAGGCCACAGATCTCTTAGCTGCACTGGGGAGGACATGGTTGAAGAATTCTTTTGACTGTCACTCCTGTTCCCTGGATAGAGATGTGAGAAATCTGGAGGAGCGCTTGGTGACAGCTGATGTAAATCGTGTTCCTAGTGTGTGCTATGAACCTTGAAACGTCCCCTTTGAACAATTTATACACGACTGTGCTTAAACTGACACACAATAATTTTAGCGCAACGCAATCTGACTTCCAATAATCCCTACAAAGGAATGGCCCTGACTAACATTAATCTGTACCTTTCACAAATCACTTACCTCACCAAAAATCTTCGTTACTCGAACTACTGCAATACAGCGAGCGCCACTACTGCCAGCTAAATAAAAGATTCAAACTACTGAAGGGACTAACTACTGATAGGCATAGTTAGCAATTGAAAGATGATAATAGAGAACAAACAATGTATTTACCTTAACAGTCATAATATACACTCCTGGAAATTGAAATAAGAACACCGTGAATTCATTGTCCCAGGAAGGGGAAACTTTATTGACACATTCCTGGGGTCAGATACATCACATGATCACACTGACAGAACCACAGGCACATAGACACAGGCAACAGAGCATGCACAATGTCGGCACTAGTACAGTGTATATCCACCTATCGCAGCAATGCAGGCTGCTATTCGCCCATGGAGACGATCGTAGAGATGCTGGATGTAGTCCTGTGGAACGGCTTGCCATGCCATTTCCACCTGGCGCCTCAGTTGGACCAGCGTTCGTGCTGGACGTGCAGACCGCGTGAGACGACGCTTCATCCAGTCCCAAACATGCTCAATGGGGGACAGATCCGGAGATCTTGCTGGCCAGGGTAGTTGACTTACACCTTCTAGAGCACGTTGGGTGGCACGGGATACATGCGGACGTGCATTGTCCTGTTGGAACAGCAAGTTCCCTTGCCGGTCTAGGAATGGTAGAACGATGGGTTCGATGACGGTTTGGATGTACCGTGCACTATTCAGTGTCCCCTCGACGATCACCAGTGGTGTACGGACAGTGTAGGAGATAGCTCCCCACACCATGATGACGGGTGTTGGCCCTGTGTGCCTCGGTCGTATGCAGTCCTGATTGTGGCGCTCACCTGCACGGCGCCAAACACGCATACGACCATCATTGGCACCAAGGCAGAAGCGACTCTCATCGCTGAAGACGACACGTCTCCATTCGTCCCTCCATTCACGCCTGTCGCGACACCACTGGAGGCGGGCTGCACGATGTTGGGGCGTGAGCGGAAGACGGCCTAACGGTGTGCGGGACCGTAGCCCAGCTTCATGGAGACGGTTGCGAATGGTTCTCGCCTATACCCCAGGAGCAACAGTGTCCCTAATTTGCTGGGAAGTGGCGGTGCGGTCCCCTACGGCACTGCGTAGGATCCTACGGTCTTGGCGTGCATCCGTGCGTCGCTGCGGTCCGGTCCCAGGTCGACGGACACGTGCATCTTCCGCCGACCACTGGCGACAACATCGATGTACTGTGGAGACCTCACGCCCCACGTGTTGAGCAATTCGGCGGTACGTCCACCCGGCCTCCTGCATGCCCACTATACGCCCTCGCTCAAAGTCCGTCAACTGCACGTACGGTTCACGTCCACGCTGTCGCGGCATGCTACCAGTGTTAAAGACTGCGATGGAGCTCCATATGCCACGGCAAACTGGCTGACACTGACGGCGGCGGTGCACAAATGCTGCGCAGCTAGCGCCATTCGACGGCCAACACCGCGGTTCCTGGTGTGTCCGCTGTGCCGTGCGTGTGATCATTGCTTGTACAGCCCTCTCGCAGTGTCCGGAGCAAGTATGGTGGGTCTGACACACCGGTGTCAATGTTTTCTTTTTTCCATTTCCAGGAGTGTATATAGTAGTTCATAATATCCAGTATTACAAATTATCAAAACTCCGCCATCTCTCTCCCCACATCCACAACTGCTGGCGGCTCACCTCCAACTGCGCAACGCTACGCGCTGTTCACATCCAGCTGCCGCTGCCCAACACTACAATGACAGACAACAATGCAAACTAGCCACAGACTGCACACAGCACAGCCAGTGATTTTCATACAGAGTGCTACGTAACGTTGCCAATAATAAAACATAAACAGCCTACTTACAACCTCAGCATCTTCATTCTCATGTCAGTACCTTCAAATGTAAACGAAGACAAAATGAAGTATATCTGCTTTCAGAGGATACGTTGTTATTAGGTATTGAGGCAAAATGTACTTCATGAGATGTTATGCACTGCTGTAGAGATAGACAGTGCGATGAAATTGAGACGACAGGAAAAACTATGTAATTTTTTACATGGTGTAGTCAACCAGACGTCAAGTGCGAAAACGGGAATAGCAGTTTATATTAATAAACAATACTAACTACGAGCAAAATGTATATAAGCATAAATGAAAGAATATTCGTGTTACAGTGAGCTACGTTTCAACCGATAGCTTCTACAGAAGAAATTTAAATTTGTGAGACATCTGAAAAGTTTTCGGATGAAACAAACAAGGTAACTGGATAGCACGACTGGGGACATAGATTTTAGATTAATAGAATAATTTATCTCTAACAAACAGCTAATAGTATTCACGAAAATATTTAAAATTTAATATCACAACTATCCAATTTAAAAATATATGCAAGTCATTGGTTGATAGAAGAGCCGCGAAAAAAAAGACCTGCATGACGTATAGTCGTCACAACGGTAAAAAAGATGACCTATGGTGATTTCTCTTATTGACAGTGCAGAAAAATGGAAAAGAAAAGTGAAGAAAATCTAGGACGCAATAAAATGACAAGGTTTCCAAAGTGGACGTGCTTCAATGTCAAATTATATATAAAACAACATAGAATTATGATGGTATAACATGCAGTTATGCGACAAGGAGCAATGGATACTGACATCACAAATAAGTTACAACAAAAAAATTGTGTTTTCTGGGGAATGGTGAAATTACAATGGACGTATAATTCAGATTATAATAATACTGAGTGTTAGAAAAGGTTTTAAATGAAACAAAATTCTACAATAGTAAATATATACTGAGTTTCACAGAAATAAGTACACATGTAGGAAGGCTTACGCAGTCGTAAAACACCAGCTATAATATGAAGTAACGAAATTATTGAACAAGGAACAAAGACAACGCGGTTTCATTTCTTAGCTAACCAAAAAGCATGTCTAGGACAAAATAAAAAATGTTGTTTTCAATAAAAATTAACAGCTATATACTAGACGCAGCAGAAGTAAAAAACGTGGCATTGAAAGAACTGAAGGACAAAATGAAAAAAAAGAATAATAGGAAAGTATCCGTTCTAAAAGAAATAAACCAACGAATACTTAAGCAAGCAGGAACATTACTTCGTCAACAGTGACAGAAATTCCGTAATGTGTGCTGGCGAAACATCACGTATCTCTGTCTCTAAGTAATGCAGAGATAAAAGACCATTACTTACAGAAGAACAAGCCCACTATACACATTTTCGAATGACGTCATTCCGCATTTGGTCGTTAAAATATTATTTTTTGTAATTACGATTTCGACATTTGGTCATTGTCAAGCATGGTGGTACGTCGTAATCGAACGAAAGTGCGACACAAGGGGCAGTAGCAAGTATCGAACCCGGGCCAAAGACTGAGCAGTCACAGTACACTGTTCAATATGTATAACGAAGATTTTTTTTTTTTTTTTTTTTTTGTCATCAGTCTACTCACTGGTTTGATGCGGCCCGCCACGAATTCCTTTCCTGTGCTAACCTCTTCATCTCAAAGTAGCACTTGCAACCTACGTCCTAAATTATTTGCTTGACGTATTCCAATCTCTGTCTTCCTCTACAGTTTTTGCCCTCTACACCTCCCTCTAGTACCATGGAAGTCATTCCCTCATGTCTTAGCAGATGTCCTATCATCCTGTCCCTTCTCCTCATCAGTGTTTTCCACATATTCCTTTCCTCTCCGATTCTGCGTAGAACCTCCCCATTCCTTACCTTATCAGTCCACCTAATTTTCAACATTCGACTATAGCACCACATCTCAAATGCTTCGATTCTCGTCTGTTCCGGTTTTCCCACAGTCCATGTTTCACTAGTGTACAATGCTGTACTCCAGACGTACATCCTTAGAAATTTCTTCCTCAAATTAAGGCCGGTATTTGATATTAGTAGACTTCTCTTGGCCAGAAATGCCTTTTTAGCCATAGCGAGTCTGCTTTTGATGTCCTCCTTGCTCCGTCCGTCATTGGTTATTTTACTGCCTAGGTAGCAGAATTCCTTAACTTCATTGACTTCGTGACCATCAATCCTGATGTTTAGTTTCTCGCTGTTCTCATTTCTACTACTTCTCATTACCTTCGTCTTTCTCCGATTTACTCTCAAACCATACTGTGTACTCATTAGACTGTTCATTCTTCTTCACTTTCACTCAGGATAGCAATGTCATCAGCGAATCGTATCATTGATATCCTTTCACCTTGTATTTTAATTCCACTCCTGGACCTTTCTTTTATTTACATCATTGCTTCCTCGATGTACAGATTGAAGAGTAGGGGTGAAAGGCTACAGCCTTGTCTTACACCCTTCTTAATACGAGCACTTCGTTCTTGATCGTCCACTCTTATTATTCCCTCTTGGTTGTTGTACATATTGTATATGACCCGTCTCTCCCTATAGCTTACCCCAACTTTTTTCAGAATCTCGAACAGCTTGCACCATTTTATATTGTCGAACGCTTTTTCCAGGTCGACAAATCCTATGCAAGTGTCTTGATTTTTCTTTAGTCTTGCTTCCATTATTAGCCGTAACGTCAGAATTGCCTCTCTCGTCCCTTTACTTTTCCTAAAGCCAAACTGATCGTCGCCTAGCGCATTCTCAATTTTCTTTTCCATTCTTCTGTATATTATTCTTGTAAGCAGCTTCGATGCATGAGCTGTTAACCTGATTGTGCGATAATTCTCGCAGATATGAATAACGAAGATATGTTTACGAAATGGAAACCTGATTTCATCCTGGTCTTTAGGGAAGAAATAAATATCAGTAAAAGCTATGTTATGCGCTGAGGTTTTATCCATTTAACTAGACCATGGAGAAAAGCTGCGGTGTGCAGTAATATTAAAAATACTAAGAATTCTTATAAATGCGATGAAATTTAAGGAAAGATTTATTGTGACGTAAATATTATTGAAGTAAAATATCTGAAATAAGGGTAACGTCATATTTCATTGTGAGGGTTCTTCTTGTACGTGGAGCCCCATTTTGTAAAATAACTGATGAAAGATAACCTGAAGCGACTGTCATAGGGAGAAGAGATTGTATTATTGACACCACTGAACCAAAGATGTTGCCTGAGTCGATTGTAAGTAGGGGCGCGCGGAGCGCAGTAGCTGTTGCATGTGTACAATTGGCATTTCAGATAGGATGTAAGAAGTACAGCTAGTGGCTAGCTGTGAGAATTTGGTTGTTGGTCTATGGACGCAGCATAATACAATTTTTTACAAAATGAAGTGATGAATTATATTGTTTGTACTCACACAGGGTTAGTAAATGTTAGGTCGTAGTTATTTCTATAAAGTGTAAAGTTTGTTATTGACTTGTGAGGCTGTAAGATTATCAGGAACTGAAGTGATACTGATCCTTAACAAGTATTGAGCATTGCGCATGGCAATTATAGAAGAGTAATGACTTTATACAGTAACTCAAAGGTAAAGCGACTTGAACAAATTTGTAAGGTAATGAAATTTTGTATATTAAGTTTTAACTATCCAGCAACGCAATGTGGATTTCGCAAATTTTTAAAGTGCTGACCCTTGAATGTAGGAACCAATTATTTTCCATCAGATTTAATGTATAGTTTGATTACGAATATCCGATATGTAATATTTTGTGTGCTTTGTAATCTTGAAACAGAGGAGTCAAATTTTAGAATCGGATTTGTCAAACGACGTCAGTGTTTTTCTCATGTAACAACCTAAGTGTTCTTAATTACGTCATTGAGCGAGAATTGTAGAACAGTTGAGAAGCTCTCTATTTTGAAGTTGATGTTAAATGTTCCATATCAGATTTTGTGAAGGGAAGATCTTATTTTGAATAGTGTTCAAACTGAAGCATTCGCTCTTGGCATAAACCCGTATCAGTGCCTCATCCTCTTCCATGTCGTACTTATTTAAATCCAATAACTTTTTTTAAAGAAATGATTTTTCAATCAGAATCACAAAAATATTAATGTACCAGGATCACAGAGGTATTAATGTTTGCAACAGCTTCAATGCGGGCAGCACTGCACAGCGCTGAGCTAATATCCAATATTTTCACTGAACAGTTGCAAGGTTATTCATTTATCAGCCATCTACTGATATTGTTTGTATGAAGCTATTTTAGTCGGCATTGCACTTCGCTGTGCCAAGGTTGAATATTTTCTATGCCTGCTGTGGAGAGAGCAGAATACCAAGATTACATCAGAAGCGACTCTAGAGCTAAGGAAAATTTATTTCAGTGTTTATTTGCATAGGGAATTTTATCAGTTTATTGAACAGGGCCACAGAACTCGGTGCTCATGAGACTGGGTAAATTTCAGGGGGATTGATTTCATTTTGAAAACTGCGTATTGGTTTTGCAGATTATGACATTTGTTCAACAACACATCACACGGTAAATTTGCATGACACAAATATTACGCATTGCATATTCATTATCAAACAAAAAAACAGAGAGCTTGTATAAAGAACGTTACATCATGAAGGTACATCGTACTGACTGAAATTCAGAAGAAATTTAATGCTATATGTGGAATATTCATATAAACATGAAACAATATAAAATTTTTCAACGCAGTTGCTGTTTCAGCTGTCGTGCATGGAAGTAGAGATCGAATTGACAAAAACAGTACCAGGATTTAGATGGAAAAATAGCGAGGTATATTTGGACATACTATTTTAGAAAGAAAAATAATTTTTTTGTTGCGAAAGAATAGTAGTGGGTTGTCTTTGTAAGACACAAGTAAACAATAGGGGGAAAAATTTTTAAGATGAATAAAACGTGACTGTCGTTTGGTTAAAATAGCTGTTTACTTTCCTTGCAAGTAACTTTTTTAAAGTGTGTGCACTTATTTTTCATATAGACAATAGGTGTTGCTTTTTAGTTCAAAAATTTATTTTTATCCAAGTGAATCAAGTTTATCAGCGATTCGATACATATAGTGATAAGTTTTACCTGACGCTTTCTCTCGGTAATGGCATGATGATATTATAACCGGAAAAATAATCCAGCTGCTACTGCGTTTGATCACCGCTTAATTAACAACGCTTCTCCAAGGGAGTAATTCTGGCGCTGTTTACTTGCGCTACGGGTTATTCAACCCCAATTTCCTGGCAATCTTAGGTTCATTTTCGGAGAACCTTGTTCCTTGAGCGAACATCCTTGGAAACACAACCACTATCGCAAGTATCTCATTAATGTCCACTGAAATAATTATGCAGCGGTTCGTAGTCTCACCGTTGTATATGTGTGACCTGTCTGTAGTATTTCTGTTAAAAACTGTTTTGTTTGGAAACGGGGTTGTTAAGAAAAGAGTCATATTTACAACGAAAATGTATGGTAATCCATTTAGGCTATATGAACTTTACGTGTTTTTAGATGGAGAATGGTTACTTCTAACGTAACATGTATACCCTACTTTGAAGCGACTTGTACCTTAAATTAGCTTACAACTTCTGTTCAGCAAGATTCACTAAATCAGGATGCTGTGACTGATAGACGTTCACCTCATTCTTATAATTTTGTTGAAAGAACAGGATTAGTTATGGAGCGACAGTGCAATATCATTTACGATAAGTAGCCCCCTTACGCAGTTTGCCTCAGCCAAAGCGATAGAAGTGTAGCTATAATCTTGTCGTTCTGTGTTTTGTCTTTCCAAATTTCTACTTGGGTTTCTGTGTGGACGGTATTTGTTCGAAGACTGCCTGGTGGGATCTTGTTTAATTCCTTTCGTTGCTTGAAGAAAATGTCTGCAGTTACAGGATAATTGAAGGGAACAATAAACGTAATTAAACTAACAACTTATCGTATTGTCTTTCTTTGCTTGAAAAAGTATCTACATTTAAAGAATAACTGAAGGTAACGACAAACCTAATTACACTAACATCGTGTGTTAGTGGAGTGTTCACGCTTCTGATTTATATCAGTGTTACTGCGGCCTTTGTACTTTCAGCAGCGCCCCTCTCGCCGCATGTGATTTTTTTGCCCGCAGAGACTACTGCAGGTATACTCACGAAACGCAGATGTAATGTCTTGAGATAAAGGGTGCATGTCGTGTAATTACGTGTGTGACTGTAGAGAGATACTGTTTCTCCATACGTACTCGTCCTATATGACGCAGAAATAGCTGCGGCAGAGAAATTTCTCGGTAACATAAATATCTACAAGTTGGGCAAAAAGCTTGGTCATCAAATCTGAATCATGTGATGTAACTCACATAGCACATTAAGCAAGATATTACGCGTGCTGAAAAACCGAAGGTAAAAAAAGAAAAAAAAATACGAACGATTCAACCTACTTTATCTAACTGTGAAAAGTGGTAAATATAATAGCACAAAGATATGTACGTAGATTGTATGTGTAGATGACGTTGCTAATGATGACAGGAAACCGCTATATGATACATTCATGCGAATACTATACTAGTCTTATTCTTCAGTAGATAAGTTTGTACATATTGCTCTGCGTTCTTGCTTAATTGTGTGGATTTAACTTCACGGAATTAACTTCACATCATTTTGCTCTCTTTGGATATCTCCATCTCATCTTTACCTATATATCCTGGATTTATGGATCACTACAGTCTTCGAGAAAATCAGTTTCTTCTATTTCACCAATAGATCAACGTTATTGCCACAATAGTCCATATCAATAACAGTCATGTATTTCAATAAACGTATACCTGAGAGCTAGGTTGAAAGAGTTTTTCTATGAAGCAGTTGCGTTATTGTGCAGCCCATATGTAGGAGGATTGGAACTTAAATAGTGGCATCTATTTATTCACAATCGATGCAAACAGTTACATCTTTGCACCTGTTACTGTCCTTCAAAGTAGTCACCAGCGTTGTGAAGAACCCGTTGCCAGCGTGTGGAAGGCCTAGTATACCGTTAGCAGAGCCTGTTCTATTGATGGTGCGAACGGAGCGGCCTACTGCCTGTGGAATCTCTGGAACAGTTCTGAAGCGAATGCCACGAAGTGGTTCCTTCATCTTCGGAATCAAATAAAAGTCACAAGGACTTAAGTCTGGAGAGTATGGTGGATGGTACAGTACGTCCTAGTCCCATCGACCGAACAGAGCAGCCACAGCTTGCGCTGTATGCGCCCGAGCATTGTCATGCAAAATGATGGGTCGGTTGCGCAGAAAGTGTCACCGCTTCTTTCGCAAAGCTGGTCGCAGGTGATGCTCCAAAAACGAACAGTAATACTGTGCATCGACGGTCTGCCATGCAAGAAGGTAATGCGTTAGGACAACACCATCACAGTCGTACACGAGAATCACCATAACTTTAGACCGCTCCATTCGCACCATCAACAGAACAGGCTCTGCTAACGGTATACTACGCCTTCCACATCCCTGTCAACGGGTAGTACACAACGCTGGTGACTACTTTGAAGGACAGTAACAGGTGCAAACATGTAACTCTTTTGTATCGGTTGTGAATAAATAGTTGCCACTATTTAAGTTCCAACACTCGTAAAACATGGCAGTGTAATGACGACACGAAGAAAATCTCACCAGAATAAAACTTCAGTTCCTTCATTTTGAAGAAGGAAGCCCATGCTTTAACGTCCCGTCGAATACGAAGTAACTGAGACGTAACACGAACTCGGATTGGGAAAGACTGAGGACAGGAATCGGCCGGGGGCTTTCCAAAGAAGCACAGTGGCAGCAGCCGTAATTGATTTCGGAACCTCACAGAAAATCTACATCTGCATCTACATGTTCGGACAGCGATATGGACCGCAGCTGTCCAGTGTCTGAGGTCACACTGCCTGTCCTCGCTCAGTTCGTCTTTCTACTTTTTTTTTCTTCTTCTTCAAACATTTCCATGTACTCTCCTAAGATATAAGCTGTCTAAGGTCTGCCCCCCCCCCCCCCCCCCATGAACCATGGACCTAGCCGTTGGTGGGGAGGCTTGCGTGCCTCAGCGATACAGATAGCCGTACCGTAGGTACAACCACAACGGAGGGGTATCTGTTGAGAGGCCAGACAAACGTGAGGTTCCTGAAGAGGGGCAGCAGCCTTTTCAGTAGTTGCAAGGGCAACAGTCTGGATGATTGACTGATCTGGCCTTGTAACAATAACCAAAACGGCCTTGCTGTGCTGGTACTGCGAACGGCTGAAAGCAAGGGGAAACTACGACCGTAATTTTTCCCGAGGGCATGTAGCTTTACTGTATGATTAAATGATGTTGGCGTCCTCTTGGGTAAAATATTCCGGAGGTAAAATAGTCCCCCATTCGGATCTCCGGGCGGGGACTACTCAAGAGGATGTCGTTATCAGGACAAAGAAATCTGGCGTTCTACGGATCGGAGCGTGGAATTTCAGATCCCTTAATCGGGCAGGTAGGTTAGAAAATTTAAAAAGGGAAATGGATAAGTTAAAGTTAGATATAGTGGGAATTAGTGAAGTTCGGTGGCAGGAGGAACAAGACTTCTGGTCGGGTGCCTACAGGGTTATAAACACAAAGTCAAATAGGGGTAATGCAGGAGTAGGTTTAATAATGAATAAAAAAATAGGAATGCGGATAAGCTACTACAAACAGCATAGTGAACGCATTATTGTGGCCAAGATAGATACGAAGCCAACACCTACTACAGTAGTACAAGTTTACACGCCAACTAGCTCTGCAGATGACGAAGAAATTGAAGAAATGTATGATGAAATAAAAGAAATTATTCAGGTAGTGAAGGGAGACGAAAATTTAATAGTCATGGGTGACTGGAATTCGAGTGTAGGAAAAGGGAGAGACGGAAACGTAGTAGGTGAATATGGATTGGGGCTAAGAAATGAAAGAGGAAGCCGCCTGGTAGAATTTTGCAAAGAGCATAACTTAATCATAGCTAACACTTGGTTCAAGAATCATGAAAGAAGGTTGTATACATGGGAGAACCCTGGAGATACTAAAAGGTATCAGATAGATTATATAATGGTAAGACAGAGATTTAGGAACCAGGTTTTAAATTGTAAGACATTTCCAGGGGCAGATGTGGACTCTGATCACAATCTATTGATTATGACCTGTAGATTAAAACTGAAGAAACTGCAAAAAGGTGGGAATTTAAGGAGATGGGACCTGGATAAACTGAAAGAACCAGCGGTTGTACAGAGTTTCATGGAGAGCATAAGGGAACAATTGACAGGAATGGGGGAGAGAAATACAGTAGAAAAGGAATGGGTAGCTTTGAGGGATGAAGTAGTGAAGGCAGCAGAGGATCAAGTAGGTAAAAGGACGAGGGCTAGTAGAAATCCTTGGGTAACAGAAGAAATATTGAATTTAATTGATGAAAGGAGAAAATATAAAAATGCAGTAAATGAAGGAGGCAAAAAGGAATACAAGCATCTCAAAAATGAGATCGACAGGAAGTGCAAATTGGCTAAGCAGGGATGGCTAGAGGACAAATGTTAGGATGTAGAGGCCTATCTCACTAGGGGTAAGATAGATACTGCCTATAGGAAAATTAAAGAGACCTTTGGAGATAAGAGAACCACTTGCATGAACATCAAGAGCTCAGATGGAAACCCAGTTCTAAGCAATGAAGGGAAAGCAGAAAGGTGGAAGGAGTATATACAGGGACTATACAAGGGCGATGTACTTGAGGACAATATTATGGAAATGGAAGAGGATGTAGATGAAGATGAAATGAGTGATACGATACTGCGTGAAGAGTTTGACAGAGCACTGAAAGACCTGAGTCGAAACAAGGCCCCCAGAGTAGACAACATCCCATTGGAACTACTGACGGCCTTGGGAGAGCCAGTACTGACAAAACTCTACCATCTGGAGAGCAAGATGTACGAAACAGGTGAAATACCCTCAGACTTCAAGAATAATATAATAATTCCAATCCCGAAGAAAGCAGGTGTTGACAGATGTGAAAATTACCGAACAATCAGTTTAATAAGCCACAGCTGCAAAATACTAACACGAATTCTTTACAGACGTATGGAAAAACCAGTAGAAGCCGACCTCGGGGAAGATCAGTTTGGATTCCGTAGAAATACTGGAACACGTGAGGCAATACTGACCTTACGACTTATCGTAGAAGAAAGATTAAGGAAAGGCAAACCTACGTTTCTAGCATTTGTAGACGTAGAGAACGCTTTTGACAATGTTGACTGGAACACTCTCTTACAAATTCTAAAGGTGGCAGGGGTAAAATACAGGGAGGAAAGGCTATTTACAATTTGTACAGAAACTAGATGGCAGTTATAAGAGTCGACGGACATGAAAGGGAAGCAGCGGTTGGGAAGGGAATAAGACAGGGTTTTAGCCTCTCCCCGATGTTATTGTAATTCTGTCAGAGACAGCAAAGTACTTGGAAGAGCAGTTGAACGGAATGGAAGGTATCTTGAAGGGAGGATATAAGATGAACTTCAACAAAGGCAAAACGAGGATAATGGAATGTAGTCGAATTAAGTCGGGTGATGATGAGGGAATTAGATTAGGAAATGAGACACTTAAAGTAGTAAAGGAGTTTTGCTATTTGGGGAGAAAAATAACTGATGATGGTCGAAGTAGAGAGGATATAAAATGTAGACTGGCAATGGCAAGGAAAGCGTTTCTGAAGAAGAGGAATTTGTTAACATCGAGTATATATTTAAGTGTCAGGAAGTCATTTCTGAAAGTATTTTTATGGAGTGTAGCCATGTATGGAAGTGAAATATGGACGGTAAATAGTTTGGACAAGAAGAGAATAGAAGCTTTCGAAATGTGGTGCTACAGAAGAATGCTGAAGATTAGATGGGTAGATCACATAACTAACGAGGAAGTATTGAATAGCATTGGGGAGAAGAGAAGTTTGTGGCACAACTTGACCAGAAGAAGGGATCGGTTGGTAGGACACGTTCTGAGGCATCAAGGGATCACCAATTTAGTATTCGAGGGCAGCGTGGAGGGTAAAAATCGTAGGGGGAGACCAAGAGATGAGTACATTTAGCAGATTCAGAAGGATGTAGGTTGCGGTAGGTACTGGGAGATGAAGAAGCTTGCACAGGATAGAGTAGCATGGAGAGCTGCATCAAACCAGTCTCAGGACTGAAGACCACAACAACAACAACAAGGTCTGGTTTACTGATAATAAGTTCAGATGAAGATTATAATTTGAGCAAACAGCTGTCCCGAAAGTAGTCTTCCTGTCCAGCTCTTATGTCTGTCGCATCTTTACAGTTCCTCACTATATAAAACAATTTTACATTTAATACCAGGTAAGAAAGACAGAATTTTCACTAGGTACGTGATGAATTTGTTGTGTGGGTCACTGAACAACCTTCCTTCTTAGCGGAATCAGTAGCTCAGTTTGTACGATATATGCTAACAGAGAAAGGTCCTCATGTCTGAAGACTGAATTAGCCGTATGTAAACTATGTAACATATCAGGATTGCAGTGTGTAATAATGAACGCTTCTCCTCCGTAGCAAGAAAAGGAACTCTAAAGGTTCACGTCTCGTTGACCACGCGACCATTATAAACTGTTGTGCTGCGAATCATCATCGAACCACTTCGGTCGACAACTTCCTATGGCAGAAAAAGAAAATTTTTAAAAAATGAAAACATCATCCAGAACCTGAACCCGGACTGCACCGACATAGTTTTGGAAATTGTTAAGGGATATTTTCGTCTAATGTGCCAGTAGTCTCCAGCAGTCCATTGTTAATGAGTTAATGTGTTACTCGTATTTGTTTGTTACCCCATGTACACCGCTTCTCTGAAAATATATTCGCACAAGAGAGAGCACCATTAAATATACAATCACTAAAAGAAACAATACAAAACACAAATGCGACAACCGTCAAACAATGAAAAAGTGCTGTGACGTGGCTGGTGTTAGTATGGGAAAAGCTCAGCACAGTATCGTTGTGTCACTATTTCACTGCATTCAGTGAACTCATACTCCAAGGTTCACATTGGCTAACTCCATATCTGTAGACCTATCCACATTACTGTTTTTATCGCTCTTAACACAGTCTTTGGCATAAAGCGTGGCCGGCGGCTGGCTGCCGCAGGTCCTAAGTCCGTACCGATCGTAACAAGGTAGAAATGGAAAGGTCATGCCGATAATTCTCTCAGTCCGGCTGTCCGCACAAACTGGCGACGGTGTAAGCTGCAGCCGTTGAGGAGGAAGTCTTCTCTTCGACTCGACCCATCACGCTACGTTTGCGGCTGTGGTAAAGTGTAAGCTGTGGCTCGTCTCAGTGGACTGTCTCACTGTTTCCTCCTGTCGCATGAATTCGCATGAACGCTGAAGTCCTCAGTGTAATAGTAGCACAGCTACAATCTACACTCCTGGAAATTGAAATAAGAACACCGTGAATTCATTGTCCCAGGAAGGCGAAACATTCCTGGAGTCAGATACATCACATGATCACACTGACAGAACCACAGGCACATAGACACAGGCAACAGAGCATGCACAATGTCGGCACTAGTACAGTGTATATCCACCTTTCGCAGCAATGCAGGCTGCTATTCGCCCATGGAGACGATCGTAGAGATGCTGGATGTAGTCCTGTGGAACGGCTTGCCATGCCATTTCCACCTGGCGCCTCAGTTGGACCAGCGTTCGTGCTGGACGTGCAGACCGCGTGAGACGACGCTTCATCCAGTCCCAAACATGCTCAATGGGGGACAGATCCGGAGATCTTGCTGGCCAGGGTAGTTGACTTACACCTTCTAGAGCACGTTGGGTGGCACGGGATACATGCGGACGTGCATTGTCCTGTTGGAACAGCAAGTTCCCTTGCCGGTCTAGGAATGGTAGAACGATGGGTTCGATGACGGTTTGGATGTACCGTGCACTATTCAGTGTCCCCTCGACGATCACCAGTGGTGTACGGACAGTGTAGGAGATCGCTCCCCACACCATGATGCCGGGTGTTGGCCCTGTGTGCCTCGGTCGTATGTAGTCCTGATTGTGGCGCTCACCTGCACGGCGCCAAACACGCATACGACCATCATTGGCACCAAGGCAGAAGCGACTCTCATCGCTGAAGACGACACGTCTCCATTCGTCCCTCCATTCACGCCTGTCGCGACACCACTGGAGGCGGGCTGCACGATGTTGGGGCGTGAGCGGAAGACGGCCTAACGGTGTGCGGGACCGTAGCCCAGCTTCATGGAGACGGTTGCGAATGGTCCTCGCCGATACCCCAGGAGCAACAGTGTCCCTAATTTGCTGGGAAGTGGCGGTGCGGTCCCCTACGGCACTGCGTAGGATCCTACGGTCTTGGCGTGCATCCGTGCGTCGCTGCGGTCCGGTCCCAGGTCGACGGGCACGTGCACCTTCCGCCGACCACTGGCGACAACATCGATGTACTGTGGAGACCTCACGCCCCACGTGTTGAGCAATTCGGCGGTACGTCCACCCGGCCTCCCGCATGCCCACTATACGCCCTCGCTCAAAGTCCGTCAACTGCACATACGGTTCACGTCCACGCTGTCGCGGCATGCTACCAGTGTTAAAGACTGCGATGGAGCTCCGTATGCCACGTCAAACTGGCTGACACTGACGGCGGCGGTGCACAAATGCTGCGCAGCTAGCGCCATTCGACGGCCAACACCGCGGTTCCTGGTGTGTCCGCTGTGTCGTGCGTGTGATCATTGCTTGTACAGTCCTCTCGCAGTGTCCGGAGCAAGTATGGTGGGTCTGACACACCGGTGTCAATGTGTTCTTTTTTCCATTTCCAGGAGTGTATTTCCCTTTCTGACACACCGGTAATAAGAGTTCCATCCAATAACATTTCTGCGAAAAAATGTCTTGGTAGATTGTCTGCCTTTGAACGCCGCATGCGTCATAGCTTTCTGCGGCCCATTTTATGGTACCCGACTGCCGCGCCTCCTCGTATCTCGTTCATCTCTTGGAATAGCATAAAACGCTTTACTGTTGTTGAGTGATGGTCCACAAGTAATGTGTACAATTGGCATTTCAGACTCAACAGAAACAGAGGCAGACTGCCCTTTTTAATATGACGAATATCGTATGACACTAATATGCAACACATGAGTGATAAAATTAGAATACCTCACTATATAGTTCGAGTATTTATCAACGCTTTATATCTCGTTTCTCTTCCTTTTAGAAACGATTCTTCATGCCAGCTTTTCATCAGGAATTTGTAGGTTTTTGTCAAGCGAGAGTGAAAAACTGTGGTGTACATCTGCATCACACTCTGGAAGTCACCTGACTGTGTGTGGTGGAGGGTACTTCTGGTACCACAATTGATCCCTCCTTCCCTGTTCCACTTTGGAATGGTGCGTAGGAAGAATGGTTGTAGGTAATCTTCTGTATTAGCTCCAGTTTCTCGAATTTTCTCGTCGTTATCATTTGGTGAGAGTATGTGAGATGAAGTAATGTATTGTTCGACTCTTCCCAGGAAGTGACCACTTGAAATTTCAATAGTAAACCGCGCCGTGATGCACAACGCCTCTCTAGCAACATCTGCCACTAGTGTTTGTTGAGCTTCTTTGTAACGCGCTCTCGCCGATTACTGGAAAACATAACGAACTATTTCTTCTATCAGTCCTACCTGGTAAGGTAGGTCAGTTTTTACATAGGTCAGTTTTTCATGGATGTGTTACACTTTCTTAAGTTTATTCTTAAGAATCTCCTTCGGCTTCCGTATTAATGTTATTTTTTATGTCCTAATTCCACTCAAAGTCTCCCTGGATGGTTACACAGAGATATTTTACGGTTGATAGTGTTTCCTGTAAGTTTTCATGAACAGTGTAGTTCTATAGTAGTGGATTTCTTTCCTATGTTTGCGCTTTATGTTAAATTTATCTGCATTCATGGTCAACTGTATGATGTGTTTGTTCGATTTCTTACGGTGAATGCATGCAATAAACTGTGTGAATACTTTGCAGTGCATTCTCCATAGTAACGCAGCTTAAGGAAGTGATAACATACAGCTTTTGCAGTAGAATTGAAATTGATTTAGATAGCAGATAATGGTTTAGAAATTGAACAATTTACAGTTACGCGGACAAGGAATTGCTGTAGTAAACATTCTCCTATTGCCTTAATCGTAGGAGAGGTAGATAGCTTGCAACATAAAAGAGGATATTAGGGGTAGCTTGTGCATGGACAGACATTCTTGGAATAAAAACGTTTATTTTTACTAGCTCTTGTGTGGAAATTATTCAGAATATTTCATCAAGATGACTACAAAGAGTGAAGAGAATATAGCAGTTTTCCTTCATTATTACCGTCAGCCTGTGATATTACGATATACATCCTACCTTGCTTACGACAATGTTTTTAGATTACATGCTGTCATTGTCTTGGTATTTACGAATGCATATCATTGCATGACTACAGCTAATCATGCGTTCCAACGCATATTCACCGCCTTTTCTACGTTCTGAACAGTATGAAGAGGACTGAAAACAGCACCTGAAACTAGTTATCGTACTTTAATTGTAATAGGAAAATTATGATCTTGGTGTTAAAAAGATTTTTATTTCAAATATTTTTATCTAGTAAACTCATTTACATTCGTGAGTTTTGTTCCGCCATTTAAACACCTGGTTGTATGTAAAAATGAAAAGAGAATGAAACATTGCGGCTTACGGATTTGTGTGCCTATGGGCCAAAGTTGTGATGAATGCATGGAACATTACAAAGATAGAGACATAAAACTGGCAGAGGCAAAGAGGATTTCCAATGGGTTGCAATCCGTGGCTTCTGACTGAAAGAGTTAATTTCAAAATTTATAACCTGAGCAGCTATATCAACAAAAGAAGAAGGCAGGTGATGGGGACAGGTCAGGATCGTTTACTGACGATGTTTCTGTAGTTAAGGTCTTCTGATTGCAACAAATGTATTTCTTTCATTGGGCTGCCTGATCAGCAAGGAATCACATAATAGAATTTAGAGAGTGAAATAATTAACTGCCTCTCTGGGCAGGTATCGGGCATTAATTAACGAAATGAATTTTTGATAAATGTAATAAATATTTCAAACTCTTCAAAAAGACTTATGGAGCTGAATAACGTAAATTTCCTTAAAATTTTATCACCGTCTGTCTCAGATTAATACCTTATTTTGAAATTATTGTTGAATAAAATTCCAGAAAGCGATGAAACTGGTCTTCAGACTCTCATGATAAGTTCTTGAAATCACATGGGTACTTGCTACTGAGCCACTTACAACCTACTTCTTCTTTTATTCTGTTATTCATTTGGTTGACTCACCTGATTCGTTTTCTGTTCTAGAACGGCAGCAAATACTGAATTCACTGCAGCATAGCTCTCTATCAATGAGGAGAAACATATTTCCGCCAGTCCACCTAACTGTCAAAGTACTTCTGTAGCACCACTCAAACCCTTCTAGTGCTCCAAATGTACATTCTCAGAAATTTATTTCTTAAATTGCTACTTTGAGACTAGTGAAGCTCCAGGGAACTGGTAGGGTAAGTGTGCTGGGTTAATAAAATGTCATAGAATTTAAACAACGATTTATTAACATTAAGATTCACCAAATAAATAGATAGTAAACGTTTATGTGGAAGCTCGTATGTTTCTCGAGAAAGCGCGTTGCATTGCAGAATAAATAAATATTACAATTCTTTATCGAGAAAGTAATTTAGAAAGACATTAGAATACTGTTCTTTCAGTACCACAGACAAATGCACAACTTGAACTCCTTACGGGAATATTTAAAGAAAATAGATTCCAAAGTTGTCGAATGACCAAGAACTTCTGGAAAGCGAATACACAATAATTTAAAAAATAAAGATCAGTTACGGCCAACGGCCAGTTGCAAGTTATAAGTTTACAGTAAGTGGACCGTCTCAGAACTGTAGTTAATATACTCAGAATTCTAGACTGGAATGTAAGTGAGGCCGACTGAGGATAACAAAAATAATTTGAAGTCGTGACAACGCCCAGTTACTAGTTAGAGACTGAAAACCGCCTCACGACGGAACTAGCAATGATTTATTTTAATTTTTTTTAGCCAAAAAGGAACCACCGTCAATGGCCACGTGCAATTAGGTCTAGAACAAGAGCATTAGAGCAAAAGTGAACAAAATTAGAGTAGCAAATACAAGCTACTAAGGGGATCTTACAATCTAGATATTTAAGTAAGAAACCTTGTGGCAGCAAGATATAAATCCGGAAAACGCCTTACGGAACATGCAAATTACAATTTTTTAACATAAAAAGATTCTGGTTAATCAGTTTAAAAATAAATTAAAAGTCAACGCCGTTGAACAGCCACAGACAGTAAATGAAAAGTCATTGAATTAATTTTCGCCCACTGGGACACTAAAGGGAGGCAAAAAATGGTTGCAGTATCATAGAAGGTCTAGCCCAACCAAAATGTGGATCAAGCGTTTAAAAATTACAATAGGAGCACACAAATCGAACATGCTGTTCAAATAGCTGAACAAAAGGAGAAAGATACCTTTATTTTGGAATATCTATCCTTGTTGATTAGGGGGAAAGGAACACAACTGAAAGGAATATTACAATTTCCAACACTTTCATCAGCTGTAATTTCATTATCAACCTACTGGAAGCCAGTTTCGATTATACACATCGACACCCTCATGACTTCCGTTTGCAGCTACACCGTGTGTGGTTGTTTATACAAGAGCTGATGCCCATACTGGCTACTTTCAAGAGGGACTTTCTAATGACGTCTTTCGGGAAAATTCAGCCACTATATACACACACTCAAAAAAGTTTTGCATCACCTCGGTTCTGGGAGTTCCAGATACTGTACAGAAAATTGGAATAGAGATCAACATAAACATCATACCACCATACACACCCCGAGAACTTCAGAGGTGGTGGTCCACATTGCTGTACACACCGATATGTCTAATACCCAGTAACACGTTCTCGGTGCATTAATGCATGCCTGTATTAGTCGTGGCATACTATCCACGAGATAATCAAGGCACTGTTGGTCCAGATCGGCCCGCTCCTCAACGGCGACTCGGCGTAGATCCCTCAGAGTGATTGGTGGGCCACGTCGTCCATAAACAACCCTTTTCAGTCTATCCCAGGTATGCTCGATAGGGTTCATGTCTGAAGAACGTGCTGGCCACTCTAGTCGAGTGATATTGCTATCCTGTATCCTGAAGGAAGTCATTCACAAGATGTGCACCATGGCGGCACGATGAAGACGATTGCCTCGCCAATCTGCTGCCGATATGGTTACATTATTTGTCATAGGATGTCATTCACGTATCATACAGCCATCACGGTGCCTTCCCTGACCACCAGAGGCGTACGTTGGCCCCACATAACGCCACCCAAAAACAGCAGGCAACCACCATCTTTTGCACTCGCTGGACATTGTGTCTAAGGCGTTCAGCCTGACCGGGTTGCCTCCAAACACGTCTCCGACGATTGTCTGTTTGAAGGCATATGCGACACTCATTGGTGAAGAGGACGTGATTCCAATCCTGAGCGTTCCATTTGGCATGTTGTTGGGCCCATCTGTAAGGCGCAGCATGGTGTCGTGGTAGCAAAGATGGACCTCGCCATGGACGTCAGGAGTGAAGTTGTTCATCATGTAGTATACTGTGCACAGTTTGAGTCGTAACACGGCATCCTGTGGCTGCACGATAAGCGTTATTCAACATCATGGAGTCGCTGTCAGGGTTCCTCCGAGCCATAATCTATAGTTAGCGGCCATCCACAGCAGTAGTAGCTCTTGGGAGGCCTGAGCGAGGCATGTCATCGACAGTTCCTGTCTCTCTGTATCTCCTGCATGTCGAACCACATCGCTTTGATTCACTCTGAGGCGTCTGGGCACTTCTCTTGCTGAGAATTCTTCCTGGCACAAAGTAAAAATGCAGACGCGTTCGAACCGCAGTATTAACCATCTAGGCATGATTGAACTACAGACAATACGAGCCGTGTACCTCCTTCCTGGTCGAATGACTGGAACTGATAGGCTGTTGCACACCTCTGTCCACTGGGCGGTTCTCATGCATGGTTGTTTTCATCTTTGGGTAGATTTAGTGGCATCTCTGAACAAAGGGACTGTGTCTGTGATACAATATCCACAGTCAACGTCTATCTTCAGGAGTTCTGGGAACCGGAGTGATGCAAAACTCTTTTTGATGTGTGTATATTGAGGGCACGAACTGCCAATAAATTCACAATGACATTATACCTGACTGTAGTGTTGAAAATTGTAAGATACCTTTATTAGCCTCCGAAATTAAATATTAAGTCAAGGTGGCTCTTCGTTTTGAGTTAGTTCTCAACTGAGGCACCTGATACAAGGCACGTAGGAATAAGCGGTGAGACCCCCACCCTTTTGGGCTTCTTTACCATCTACATATGATAACAATAATAAAAATAATCCTATGCTGTCTTGCAACATACGAAATCGTACTAACAATGTTCTACTAACACACACACACACACACACACACACACACACACACACACACACGCAAATCAGCTTCACAGACGACATAAAATATAAACCAGCAAGAAAGTTTTAAAACAAGCCTCGTAAGAGCAAAGCTCTTTAAAAAATGACGACATACCACGCGTAGCTTTCGTGAGCACCAATGAGTTACACACCTACAATAAGTACGACAATCACTCTCCTGGCGCAGTTAACAAGAAAATGAAGCAAACAACACTCGTGCGCAACAATTCACGATTCGTGCTATACTTTTTTCCTTTTCTCAGTTCATTCTCTTCCATTCTGTAATAGTTCTATTGCAATTATTAGTCTCTCCTTTAGTTTATTAATCACCCATCTCTTCGGTTTAAATTGTTCATAACAAAAATCACTATCAGTATCACTTTAGCAAATTTCAATCTAATTGTAGCTTCCTACGATAATCACCACCAGTATCACTTAAGTAAATTTCAATTTAGTTGTAGCTCCCTACGATGCTCTATTAATTATTAAGCTTACTTCTCTCTGCTGGCAGCATCGGCCTCTTAAATCACTCCCCTTTCCCTTATTTCCACCCTAACCTGTTTCAAATACACTAATTACATTTCTCTTCTCACGACATAGGATACACAGTGACACGCAGACATCTCTATTTTGGTCATATTCTCCTTGCGCCGAATACCACCAATCCATTTTCTATACTCGTGCAACCTCAGGAAATCTCTTGCAGTCGCCTTTCTTTCGGCACTCGCGGAGTCACAAACGGGCCGCGCAAAATCTCGGACACCCCTGTGTTATGTCACCTGGCGGAAGCACCGGCCAGTGCCCCTCGCGGCAGGTAGTGCCTAACAAAGGGACAAACCGCTCTACCACCCTACTCCAGGCTGCTCAGCGGGACGCGTCAGAGCTTCTAGCAGCTCACTGCAACATCCAGTCTTTACCTGTACATTACGAAGAATTTAGCCTCCTCTTCAAACAACTATACTACCACGTAATCCTCGTATCCGAGACGTGGTTAAAACCACACACATCCTCTGCATCAATTCATCTCCCAGGGTACACATTTCTTAGGGCAGACCGATCGAAAAAGCGAGGTGGCGGAGTCGGTGCGTATATACGAACAGATCTCAAAGCGAAAGTCTTATGTACGTCAAACCCTGCTGAAGAAAAAGAGACTGAATTCATGTTCGTTGAAATAAATATACAAAGTCGGAAGTTCTTGACTGGCGTCGTGTACAAGCCGCCAAAAATAAGCTCAATGAGTTCCTTTCAGTCGGAATTACATTCACTTCAGTGTCAATACGAACATGTCATCGTAATGGTTGACTTGAACATAGACCTGCTAGGAGACACTCCCTCCGCAATAAATCTAAGAAGACTGTTTAGTTGCAATAGCATGAACATTCTCCCATTACAACCTACACACCATACGGCGCACAGTCATACTCTTATAGACGTAATCGCAACGAAACACACTGACAAAGTAAGACATTTTGGTCAAACATCGGCCCCTGGCCTCTCGGCACATGATGTAATATTCCTGGCCTGCTCTGTGCAGCCCCCAAGGATCAAATCGCGTTACATAACTTGTAGGAACATGAAACACATTGACCTTGACGCTCAAACAGCCGATTCCTCAGAAATCTCATAGGATCAAATAATCAGAGAACCTACAATCGACCGGTTAAAGGCGCTGCAGTCTGGAACCGCAAGACCGCTACGGTCGCAGGTTCGAATCCTGCCTCGGGCATGGATGTTTGTGATGTCCTTAGGTTAGTTAGGTTTAAGTAGTTCTAAGTTCTAGGGGACTAATGACCTCAGAAGTTGAGTCCCATAGTGCTCAGAGCCATTTGAACCATTTGAACCTACAATCGACGGCAAAATTAATGAACTTGGTGATAAACTCACTACCCTCTATATGACAAACATGCACATGTACGCACAATCCGTGTAAGAAAATCTCCTGCTCCATGGCTGACAGCTGAATTACGTCAAATGATGACTAATAGGGATGCTGCCCACAGACGATTCAAGGCAGATCCGAAACCCGAGCGTTTCGAAGAAGCTTCGGAACAGAGTGAAACAATGAATTCGCAATGCTAAAATCAGGCACGCTCGCTCCCTTGTGTGCAGCGATCTGACGCCCACGACTCTATGGAAGAATCTCCGTAACTTGGGGGTCGGAAAGGCAAAATCGGAAACTACTTTTCATGTGTCAGCTAACGAGTTAAATGAATTCTTCTCTGCACCTCTGAATACCCGCACGGCTGATAACTACCGTCCACAAGAATCCCCAAACAGGATAACTAACGACGATACCTTCCATCTAAAACATGTAACAACAAATACGGCAAGAAAAGCAATAATGAGAATCTCTTCTGATGTAATAGGCAACGACAGTATCGGTATAACCATGATTAAGAATGTTGCTGATATCTTAGTACCTGTCTTAACTGACATATTTAATTTTTCCCTCGTGAACGGAATATACCCCACTGCATGGAAAAGAAGCATAATTCGACCCATCCCTAAGATCGAAAACCTGAAACTGCCTAGTAATTACCGACCAATTAGCGTACTGCCTGCTGTTTCAAAAGCACTTGAATATATTGTCCATGACCAAATCACTGAACATTTGCATGAATTCAGCCTATATGACAAATTTCAATCCGGTTTCCGTAAACATCACAGCACAAACACTGCTCTAATTAAAGTAACTGATGACCTGAAATATGCCATCGACAGTCGAAAGGCAACAATATTGACGCTACTGGACTTCAGCAAAGCTTTGGACACTGTTAACTTTGACACATTGCTCAGAAAAATGCAACAGCTTAATTTCTCAGATAGTGCAATGAGATGGTTTGAAAGCTACTTAAAAGACAGACAGCAATTTGTTGTCTGCGTAAATGAAAAATCTTTCTGGAAACATGTTTCCTCGGGAGTGTCACAAGGATCAGTCTTAGGACCACTTTTGTTTTCTTTATACGTCAACGATATTTCGTCGGTTCTGTCCTCCTGTAAATATCGTTTCTATGCCGACGACCTCCAGCTCTGCCTAAGCGTCAGACCTGAAGATGTAAACACTGCAATCGCTCAGATGAATGATGATCTGTCTTCAGTAGTTACATGGGCGAATAACCTGGGGCTTAAACTAAATGCAAAAAAGACGCAAGTAATCTTAATAGCCCATCAGAAGTTAATAAGTTCAGATTTCCGCGAACGGCTACCTCCTATTCTGCTCGACGGTACTCCAATACCATATCAGAAAACAGTTAAGAACTTGGGTGTAACTTTGGATGAGCATCTCAGCTGGGTGGAGAATACACTAGCAGTGTGCCGAAAGATGTCTGCTTGTCTGTATGCTCTCAAAAAGTTTCGGAACATATTTCGACAGGACTTGAAACGCCAGCTCGTGCAACCACTCGTTCTACCGAACCTCCACTATTGTGACGTAATTCAACAAGGCATGAGTAGTGAAAACAAAAGACTGCTAGAACTAACCATGAATGCCTGTGTACGTTACACCTGCAACATTCGCCGATATGATCATGTTAGTGCTTCATACTCCGAGATAGGTTGGCTGCGGCCGGACAAATTGCGTGGCTACCACACTCTATGTCTACTTCGCCGACTCCTCGTCGCGCAAGCACCCCAGTACCTTGCTTCAGAGATTAAAAACCTGTCATGCCATCATAATCGAAACACGAGTTCACTCTTATTTGGTATCCTAACTGTGCCCACTCACGAAACAATAACTTTTGCAAACTCCTTCACAGTTGCCGTTGTCCGCCTCTGGAACAAACTGCCCCTTACCTTGCGCCAAATTCAATCTCCTGCTGCTTTTAAGAAGAAGCTGAAGCATTTCCTACTATCATCCTCATAACGTTCTCCACAAAATTAATGTACAAGGCCAATCCTCTTATCTGTCAAACAGCAAAGCTAGCGTCCCCTATCTTGCTCCTGAGATGCCTTCGTCTATCTCTATTAGCCACGCAATCTTCTTTTCCTTTATATTTCCTTAATTATGTTTCATCCTGTCTCTCTATTCTTCTCCTCCTTTCACCATCAGTCTCCCCCATACTCCCTGCTGCTAGCACTCCTATCTAAAATCCGTCTCTTCAGTAATGTCTAATTATAACAGTACTTATGATCTACGAATATAAACTCTATATGTATGTATTTTTCCAGGTGTGCCTTTGTAATTGTTTATTTCACTTTTTGTACTAGATGTAGTTTAACATGCCTATTAAAACATATGAATGTAAAATAAGTAGAATGCCTGGTTAGATGTAAGAGAGGGCTTGATGGCCTTAATCTAGCCAGGTTAAATAAATAAATAAATTAATTAATTAAATAAACAGCCTAATACAATTAACTGACGAGCGCACTCTCTTCCCGTTTACGCAAGGCACAGAAAACACTCTTGCAAGGTGCGTCATAACTAGGATGACAGGGCTCAGGACGCCTCTCTTAACAAGTTCACATCACTTCCCAATAGCGGACGTACAATGCTCACTATGAAGGTTCCAACAGATCTCACACGAAATAAAAATCCAGGCCAGGTTTTCGCCCATCAAATGATTGAGTTCAGATAGACCTTTCAGGCCAGGCTACCACTTCTGCTCCACTGATCATTCCACAGGGAAGATAAACACATCCGTAGCAGCAGTGAACTCTGAACAGCACACTGTGACTCTAATAAGCCCACTCTCCTAATACATGCCTTGCACGCCCGCTTGGTGACACATCGCTGGCCCCTTGCCGTAGCACGTCCACTGGCTACCTAGCCACGAGGCAAAGACATTCCCTCAGAGCGGCACCTATCGCAATCGTACACGTGCAGCTCAGATATGGCTTTCGCATGGCTCAACTAGAAGACAAATTTTTCTGAGGAATCTTCTTTTTGCCTGTGCTTATTTATATCCTAGTTGGTTCATTCATCACATGTTATTTTGATTCCAAGGCAGCAGAATTTTTAACATCACCTACTTCAAGGGCAAAATTTCGAGGTGAAATTTGTCGCTAATATCATTGCTGATACTCCTGATAACTTCCTCGTTTCTTTTTGGTTGCTATCAGTTCAGTGTGTGTACCCCATTCAACAAGTCCCAAAGTTCTTCCTCACTTACACTGACGTCGTCAGTGACTCATATTGTTGTTATCCTTTCACCTTGCATTTCAATCCCATTCCTGAACCACTCCTTTACCTGATGTCAATGAGGAAACGTAGCTCTCGTATCTAATATTTTAATAAAAAGTAGTCTAGACCGCGATGAATTGTTTTTGATTCTTGTAATCGGTTCCAGCTTACAAGGCTCCACGTGACATGAGGAGCCAGTTCACGAACCGCTGTCTAATACCGCCTGGTACCTGCCACTTCATTTCTTTAGTTGCTTCTTAGATGTATGGACTGGAAAGTAGGGGCACTGGGTTACATCTTTGTCTTACACCTTTTCTAATTCGGATGCTTCACTCTTGGTCTTTCTTTTAATTTTTACCTGTGCGTTCTTGAACATATTGTTCATTACCTGTGTGGTGTGACCGCCAGACACCACACTTGCTAGGTGGTAGCCTTTAAATCGGCCGCGGTCCGTTAGTATACGTCGGACCCGCGTGTCGGCACTATCAGTGATTGCAGACCGAGCGCCGCCACACGGCAGGTCTAGTCTAGAGAGACTCCCTAGCACTCGCCCCAGTTGTACAGCCGACTTTGCTAGCAACGGTTCACTGACTACATACGCTCTCATTTGCCGAGACGACAGTTTAGCATAGCCTTCAGCTACGTCATTTGCTACGAACTAGCAAGGCGCCATATTCTTCAAGAATGTATTCTGAACTGATAATATTTTGAATCATGTACCGTCAAGAGCGACGTTCATCATTAATGGATTAAAGTATGAAACTAATTACGTCCGCTTTCTGAATTCTCATTCCTTGTCATGTTCCAGACCTCACGTCAGTATAGTTCTTCCCTCCTCACACCAGCCTGCGTGAGCTAAAACGCGTGCATTTTGGCCTCCTCTAGTAACACGGTGTTGGCTCTTCTGCCAACACAACAACCTGTTTTTATCTATAGGTTACATCTCTTTTCGTGAACACCTAAGACCGTTTTAAATTTTTGATCACTTTATGTCTGTCGACAAAACGTATGAAAGAGTACTGACTTCTGCTCTACTTTTCTAATAATCTAATGTAGTTTCAGGGATGTTAAAGTGTAAAGTAGTAATCCCTGGACTGTATTTCCAATTTTTATCCGTGACTGAACCGCACTCGTAGAAAACCGATTGTGTGTACTTGAAAGGCTCGCATACTGCTGGGCGCGTCTCCTGGCAAACAGAGCAGTGGCAACACTCGAGTTCTGAATAATGCGGCAGAGGAAGCGGCGTGGGCCACCAGCCCAAAGCTGCACACGTGTCCGGCGAGCGCATTTCCTTAGGACGCGGCTAATGTATAAGGCTGTCCGTCCTGGGCGTGCGGCCGTTCTGGCACGCAGCGCGACTCACAACGAACCGCGCTGCAGGGGCCGAGTGCGCCATGTTTTATGGCAGCGGAGAAATACGGGGCAGCTTCCGCTGCGAGAGACGTAATTCTGGCCACGTCACGACGGGTCGCCAGACAGGAAAAACTTGTGCCCTCACATCTTCCGTATCTTATTGGCTTCAGAGTATTAAAGCGACGGCGACGTTCGTGGGAGGCGCCCACAGCAGACTTCCACTCGCAGAGGGTGGTAACGACTTCCGCTCTCCTCTGAAAACTCTGCCGGGACTGAGATGGCTGCTCACGAGACTTCATAAAGTGTTTCTCGGTGCCCTCTCTAGTCCTGGTTTCCTCGAGTACTGTTGGAGCCTGCTGTCACTGGAAACTAGCGTTTCTTTCGGTCATATTCTGAAGCTTCTCTGGACTGCATGTGTGGGAAACTACGATCATTTTCAAGTGATAATTACACAGGTTAATAGAAAGACTCTTAGAATATGAGTGTTATTAAAAATCATAACACCCATATTTCAGGTACGCTTATAACGTCATGACCGATTTCATCCTAAGTGAACATCTTCACGTGCCTGGTAAATGGTTCTTTAGAGAATAGAACACGTATGACAAAGCTTCAATGTCTACATACTTTACAAATGAGTTAATGTGTTAATCGTAGTTAAGCTGCTTAGGTTGCATAAAAAGGTAAGCAACAGGCGAAGACTGACTTCATTTATCACGAAGAACGCATGGCGCGTTTCGGAATTATTTCCATCTTCACAAATCCAAGTGCAAAGACAGCACAAGAATAAGAGCGTTACCAGTGGTGTACGTAACATGGCATCAGTTACCACCTCATGTCACGTACAGAACTTGTAACAGTCGTGCCCTTGTGCTACCTTTACTCTTAAATTTCGGAAGACAGAAACGCATCATGCATATGCATACTTTTCGCTCAATTAAGTCATTCCTCACCTGCTGTGTGACTTGTTACGCGGCCTACACAGCTTAACTGCAGATCTAAGCACATTTAATACAATGGTCGCTTATTTTCTTCTTGACTTTGTCGCACCTTTAGTAAATGTTTGCCTTTAAGTACATAAGCAAGAAAAAGGTTACTAAAGGCTTAAAATTTTGCTTAATGTTTCTTGAAAGTCGCTAAGTGCTCTCAGCATCAAACATTGTATGACTAGCATGGGTGATTTGCGCTCCATTTTAAACAAAAAATAATTTTTCATTCTTCCTAATATTTCTAACGTTGTATCTCAAAAACTGTTTGTCGTTCAGTAACATACATATACAAAAAAAAATTTGCGTCACCTCGGTTCTAATAGTTCCGGAAACCCTACAGAAAATTGGAACAGAGATCAACACAAACATCATTTCCGCCTTTTTATTGGCTCAAATGGCTCTGAGCACTATGGGACTCAACATCTTAGGTCATAAGTCCCCTAGAACTTAGAACTACTTAAACCTAACTAACCTAAGGACATCACACACACCCATGCCCGAGGCAGGATTCGAACCTGCGACCGCCTTTTTATTGCTCATGAAAACCGCACATTGCATGTTGCACCACTATACAGCGAGACCTTAGGAGGTGGTGGTCCACATTGCTGTACATACCGGTACCTCTACTACCCAGTAGCACGTCCTCTTGCATTGATGCATGCCTGTATTCGTCGTGGCATACTGTTCACAAGTTCATCAAGGCACTGTTGGTCCAGATTGTCCAACTCAACGGCGATTCAGCGTAGATTCCTCAGAGTGGTTGGTGGGTCACGTCGTCCATAAACAGCCCTTTCCAATGTAAACCAAGCATGTTCGATAGGGTTTATGTCTGGAGAACATGCTGGCCACTCTAGTCGAGCGATGTCGTTATCCTGAAGGAAGTCATTCACGAGATGTGCACCATGGGGGCGCGAATTGTCGTCCATGAAGACGGATGCCTCGACAATATGTTGCCAATATGGTTGCACTATCGGTTACAGGATGGCATTCACATATCGTACAGCTATTTCGGTGCCTTCCATGACCACCAGCGGCGTACGTTGACCCCTCAAAATGCCACCCCAAAACAGCAGGGGACCTCCACCTTGCTGCAATCGCTGGACAGTGTATCTAAGGCGTTCAGCCTTACCGGGTTGCCTCCAAACACGTCTCCGACGATTGTCTGGTTGAAGGCATCTGCGACACTCATCGGTGAAATGAACACGATGCCAATCCTTAGCGGCCCATTTGGCATTTTGTTGGGCCCATCTGTACTGCGCTGCATGGTGTCGTGGTTGCAAATATGGACCTCGCCATGGACGTCTGGACTGAAGTTGCGCATCATGCAGCCTATTGCGCACAATTTGAGTCGTAACACGACGTTCTGCGGCAGCAATAAAAGCATTATTCAACAGTGTGTCGTTGCTGTCAGGGTTCCTCCGAGCCATAATCCGTAGGTAGCGGTCATCCACTGCAGTAGTAGCCCTTGGGTGTACTGAGCGAGGCATATCATTGACCGTTCCTGTGTCTCTGTATCTCCTCCATGTCCGAACAACATCGCTTTGATTCACTCCGAGACGCCTAGACACTTCCCTTGTTGAGAGCCCTCCCTGGTACAAAGTAATATTGGGCGCGCGATCGAACCGCGGTATTGACCATCTAGGCATGGTTGAACTACAGACAACATTCCTGGTGGAATGACTGTAACTGATCGGCTGTCGGACCGCCTCCGTCTAATCGGCGCTGCTCGTGCATGGTTGTTTACATCTTTGGGCGTGTTAAGTGACATCTCTGAACAGTCAAAGGGCTGTGTCTATCATACAATATCCACAGTCAACGTCTATCTTCATGAGTTCTGGGAATCGGGGTGATGCAAAACTTTCTTTGTTGTGTGTAATTATGCTGGTTCATTCAGTGGTATGTACGGATGCTGCATGTAAACTGTATTGCGAAACGAGTCGGTAGTAAAGAAAAAATAAATTAAAACGTCATGACTAATGCTAAATGTTCGACTCCACGAAACGAGAAAATTTTGTTCTTTTTCACAAATTTGTGGCAGGGTATCAGTCAGAAAGAGTTTCGTAAAGGTTTGAAATTACCTATAGAGCTTCTTGGATATCGCGAAGTGCTCTCACTCTAATATACTAGATCAATATAGTCAGGGTAATTGCGTTCGTTGAATTACGCTATCTAAGGACGAACACGCAATTTCTAAATGTGACACTTGTCTTATTATGTTAAACTATTGACATAAGATTATCCCTCTTAATGAGCAGATTATGACAACATTTTAAATTTTTAACATCAAACAGAACATTACGATCACCTTCCTGCTATCGATGTAAACCCGTCCAAGCGGTATCAACGTCACCTGGCGAGGAAAGGCTTCCAGTCAGACGCACGCACTGTGCATGTATTATCAGTGACCGTGCTATCCCTGAGCTGAATGGAGTATTCGCGCTATCTATCTCACTTCGACCGAGGGTATATTGTGATGGCCCGAAGGTTTATTACAAGCATTTCGGAAACTGCACGACTTATCGGCCGTTCGAGGAGTGCTGCGATGAGAGTCTTCAACACATGCCTGACGAAATCTAGGTGCAAATCCTCTCAGACGTCGTGAGGTTGGGCGGCCACCTCTCTCAACAGATATCGGACGTCGTAGCCTGGATAGACTAGTAGGACAAGTCAGAAGGCGAACTGTGGCGGAACAAACATCAGACTTCGACCCGGGGATCTGAAGACACAACACTCGTAACGATGGGCCTCTGTAGCCGACGACCCATGCATGTGCCAATGTCAACACTACGACTGAAATGGACACGTGACCATATGTACTTCAGGGGAACCGTTCCTGAACAGCTGTACTGCGGGACGGAGACAAGCTGGCGGCGGCTTCTTTGCCCTCTGGGGAACATTCACGTGGGATTTCGTGAGTCCAGTGGAGCTCGTGCGAAGCACCATGATGGCCAAGGAGTATCGTACACTGGTTGCAGACCACGTTGACCCCCCTCTTGACGATAATGTTTCCCGACGGCTGCAGTGGCATTTTTCAGTTAGGGAATGCTCCATGTCACAAGGCCAGGAGTGAGATGGAGCGGTTGGAGGAACATAGTGGAGAGTCCGAATTGATGAGCTGGCCCCGCAACTCACCAGATCTGAAACCGATGGAACACATCTGCGATGTGATCGAGCGTGTCATCAGAGTCATCGCCCTCCCCGCCTGAATTCAAGGGCCTTAGGTGACTAGTGTCCGTAGATATTGTGACAACTCCCTCCAGCGACCTACCAAGAGCTCATTGCTCCCATGCCACGATGTGTCACCGCTGTTATCGGTGCCTAGGCTGAACATGCCAGTTATTAGGCAGGTGGTCATGATGTTCTGACTAATCAGTGTAATTACGTGAAACAATGAAAATTAAGTTTTTGTTCCTCCTGGAAGCCGTTAAATAGGCAAACTGCAACTGGTATTGTGTTCCTGGTAGTGACTTAATAATAAACATTCACATAATGTTGCAGAATAGTGCCAATGTCGAGACACTAGTACATTTCTCCATGTAATGCGAATTAGTTACGAAGGCTGTTGAGAAGTAAGCTTTCTGTCACCTGAAGATGATCATTTAGGGCTAAAGCTGTTAACGTTTACATTGTCCTTCTGTGGAGCACGTAATAATCAGTGTCATGCAATTACGCTTCCACGGTCGGTGTTTACTTCAGTTAATATTCCCCGGCTGAGAGGCCGTGGTCGATATATCTAACTGTTCCGTGACATTTCGTATCCGACCGACGTTTCGACTAAAACTGTCGTTCTACATCCGAAGATGCCCTTCGCTGTCGGTGACGAAACGTCACGTAATAGTTTTATAAAGTTTCAACTGAAGTAAAACGAGGCTGCTCGCAATAGCAAAGAATAATCTTAGCACCCAAAATAATTGACCAATGAAGATGCTTTAAAATAAAGTGAACTACGTTTGGCCTAAGTAGGACATTATACAACCGCAAAAGACGGCATTACCCTCGTTTTATCTGTAAGAGAATCGTCTGGAATAAGAAGACAACATGTAACAAAACTGTCATGCCGCATTACTGAACAAGGTATGTAAGGATAAAAATGAAATTATCCGATTTGTCTTACAAGTCACACTTGGAAACTACTGACCAGAGTATTATACAGGGGAATGGAAATAAGATTTGGAAACGTACTGGAGGATAAGAAGTTTCGTTTCAGGAAGGGAAAAGACACCAGAGCAATAGTTTCAACAATACGCTTGATAGTGGAATGTTGTACAGCGCATGTCGGCGGGTATGTCATAGCGGTACTATTTTCCTTTCTTTCCAGTTCGCTTACTGAGTCTGAGTAAGGGGCAGATTGCTATCCAGATGCCTCTGTACGTGCCCTAATGTATGTTTCCCTCACAATCCTTACGCGAGATACCCTCTGGCGGCAGCGTAATAGTCGTGCAGTTATATATTGCGTAAGCGGATTCACAAGAAGTGTGTGTGTGTCTTCCAAGGTTGGCAGTTTCATCGAGCATTTCTGTTACACTTCCGTATGGACACTGTCGACATATTACGATCCTTGTAGAGTGTGTGAATTATGTCTGACCCGAAGGCTCGGCGGAAGTCATTCAATTCGATGCGACATCAGCCACTTGTAGGCCCTAAGCTACCCCAGTCATACGAACGGAGAAACGAGACATACATTTTAACCTGGATTCTGAACCACGTTTCATTTTTGACGACTACTCACATCTCTGAGAGATGAATGCTGGACAACAAGCAGACTGGAAATTTCCGTAGTGCTACCGGAATTCGATCACGCGACTTTACTGTTTCGAGCCTCGAGCCACACGCTTTTCCACTAGGCCAGCGTGCGTCTAAATTCGTTTGTTGTCACGCCCACGTGGTAATGGCTTAGAACACCGAAATATTAGACATCGTCGCACTAGCATCTTGTATACGATTTCCTTTACAGATGCAGTGTATTTTCCCGGAAACCTTCCAACAAATCTTCCATTTGCCTTCCCTATTGCTGCTTTTACATTATGGTCCCATGCGGATCGAAAGAAAACGGCGGAAAATCAATTTGATTTCAAGAAGGGGAAGAGCATCAGAGAAGCAATTCCGACAGTACAATTGGTAATGTTGGGGGATGGATTATATACTGAAAAAAAGGAAAGAACGAAGGTACCTCCCTATCATTCGTGGAACTAAAGAAACCTTCAGACGATGTTGTGTGGAATCCTTGAAGATTGGGATTAAAATACAGAGACGAGTAATGCGCAAAGGACTACCGAAGCCTCAATTCCAGCACTACGTTTGGGAATGGAATTTACACTGAAAAAAAAGATAAAAGTAAAAACAAAAAAATAAAAATTAAAAGATAGATCACCACTTCCCATAATTTGTGGAACTATTGAAAATATTTCATAATGTAAATTGGAATCCTTAGAAAATAGGGGTTAAAAGAAAGAGGCAGACGAATAACGTACAAGAACCACCAAAACCCAAATGGAGCCAGTAAAAATGGGTGGTCAATAAACACGACTGGGCATATGAGACAGTTTATCGTCACTGTCATTTAACGTGCCTGCGGGTGGAGATTTAAAGGAAGTGAATGGATATTTTAGGAGGCCTGGTGAAAGGTATGGATAACACATGTGGCACTCAATATGACATGCGCATAAACATAAGAAAAACAAATTGATGACCAGTAACAGAGAGCAGATATTCTAAACATTATAATTTGGAACGAAGTTGCTACGATTTTAAGGGTGGTGGTACTGGGATCGAGGGGTGTGCCTAACACTTTGATCATTATTTAACGTTTATTTCTTTCCATAAAACGAACTTAAATAAAAGTTCTCTACCAGGAGGAGCGATCTCCAGATTAAATGTATACATTACTTAACAAGTAAGAAACCAACAAGCCAGAATCATAAAAATGATGTCAAAGAACTCTCTCGAAAATTGGTCAGCTGCAACATAGACATTTAAGACACTTTCTAATAACAATCAAAATAGCGTTACATCAGTAATTCTTACTGAAAATAAATTACAGCCAAGAATAGGTCTGAATAGTATTAATTTAACACAGCCGAACAGGAAGTGAACTCAGGAAACAATGTGTCGTGGCAAGTGATCATATTCCTGTACACCAAAAGATGCATGAAGCAACAGATAGAGCTTTCTTAGACTAAGGACAACTAACACAGGCCTAACTACCTTGACTACAAAATGTTCTAGCTATACATGCTCATAAATCACCAAACATGGGAAATGATACATTCACCTTGTGACTAAACACAATACCCGTAAGTCACAATGTTTGAATGAAACTGCTTCCAAGCCATGCAAGAACAACTTTCTCTCGATACACTTGTCAAGAGAAAGTGCTCTGTGCACTCAATACACGGGCCGCCCACTCGCCTTCGGACCCCGTACTCATAGCTAGGTGTGGCAGCATCGTCGTGCTCATCGAACCATGATGCGAAGTTGGCAGTCTACAGGAAAAAATATTCTGCCAGCGGGAGTGCTGCGCTGCTTTTACAGTCCCCGATTCACTCTCCCAGCACTGGAAGCCGCCAAGCGCAAAAATATGGACCATGGAAAATTCAGAGAAGAAACTGGAAGGATTTTTAGATACTATCGAAGAACATTAAAAGTTGTGTGGGCAGGTAAGTTACAGAATGAAGAAGTATTTAAAACAATACGCGAGAAAAGAAACATATAGAAAAACCTTACCGTAAGTGGAGGCAATGGGAATTCTGTTACGACATTGGGGAGTACTTAATCTGGAACTAGAAGGACCCGCAGAGGCCAAAAATGGAGGCAGTCCCAGAGTACATTATGTAAAGCGGATTGTAGAGGAGACTGGGTGTATTAGGTAAGAAGAGATGAAAAGATGGGAAAACACTTAAGACTGCATCAAAGAATCTGCCATACCGATGGCTAAGAAATATTAGTGCCCGACTGATTATTGTCTCTCAACAGGCCTTACGCTGTGAAAATTCTATCTAAATCGATCGATTCAGTGTCAGCGGCATCACCTTGACACGCTTGGAGCGTACACCTGATCAGGAGGACGCGACATGGTGTGAGATGGGACGGCTACAGGCAGAGTCGACAATTTTAATGTGTATTTATTCTATTTCACACTATAAACACAGTACATGTGTTTATATATTCTTTAGTGATTCAAGCTCATAAGCTGAGTTTGACAACCAGATGATGGGAGCATTGTCTCACCAAACGTGGTGCTGAGTTGCGTGCAGTACATAAAATGATTAAACGCTACCTCATATCTTTAAAATGGATAATGTCGAATTTTAATATATAGCGCTAATGGGGCGCCATTGGTTTTAAACAGCCTTTTGAGCTGTTTGTCAATATTTTTGTTAGCTGATGTTGGTCGGTAGATCCGAAACTGGTTATGCGATAAAGAAACTTTTGTCAGTAGCTCTCGCCTGTGAATAATGACGGGTTTCCAAGACTTCAAGCTGTGAGGCTCTACCACTTACAATTGTATTTTAAAAGTTATTCAAAGGACCTGATTCTAGGGTAATATTCTTTATTTTCTTTAACTCAATGGCAATATGACAGGAAAGCGAAATTGTTTGTTTTTGATCAACTGCTACCATTAGTAGTTGTAACGTCTATTCAGTAACATGAGAGAAGTTACATTTTTAGGCTTCATGTTAGGGTCAATCAGGATATTCTCACGGCTTTCTGTCAATATAAAACCGTTTTCGATAGAGCTCTATGATCTATAAACACATGTGAGGCAATTATTTTGCCTACAACATAATTCTCTCTTTGGTGAGCTGGAATTTCTTTTCTTTTTTTTTTTTTGCCAGGTTTAGTTCGTACAGCCCATTAATAGTTTTACTTCCTTAACACCCTTTCAAAGTTTCACTTTGAGTTTATTTTATTTTGTTTCAACAGAATTTTCTGTATTTTGCTATGGCCCCAAAAATTCATCCCGTGAGGAACGCAGAAAAAGGGCAGATTATGCATGTTTAGTTAATTAACAACTGTCGACTTCTTTCATCGTTAAAAGTTTTCATATGAAATTTAGCTTGTGAACGTATGACATATTTGATAAAAACGTATGTTTGAACTTGCTGATCTGTTTTTTTATATGTGAACAATCTGCACACGACACATTGAATAAAATCTCCAATGCTATGCTCTAATACATATGCCAGATACAGCGAAAAATAATCCCAGAAATCATAAGCTCCAAGTATGTGAATGGAAACGACCTGCACTTCGACCTTTGGATGTGCCTATTTAAAAAATGCGCTTTTATAAATCAAAAATCGTGGGTAGCAAACAGTATCGGGCCTTTGTAAAATGCGGGGAGATACTTCCATCTGTATAGAAAAGAGAAACCAATTAAAAACTTGCTAATTACAGCTACATCACAAAAAGGCGAAGAGCTATTTTAAAAGGAGGTGTATTTTGCTACGCAATGAATATAATGAACGCAGTTTCTCATTAGTCAGGATACAGTTAGTTTTCGTAACTTGGCGCCAGCAAATCCCCTTGCTTTACGTTCAACACAAAACCTTTCGACGACAGAGGTGGCAGCAGAAGAGGGCGAATTCCTTCTAAGCGAATCTGGATCTAAAATTACTTACAGCTTAATTCTTTTCAGAGCTGAGATAGGCACTCCCCAGTTCTGTGGACGACTAATTCGGAAATTTTGAGCTTTATTTGTATATATCTGCAACTATACGTATGTGACGTATGTCAATTGGCACTGTTGGGCAAAACGTAATGTCTCCGTGGATATATACAAATGTTTCTACACTTTGTAAGTCACCGTAAATAGGGCAACAGAGTTCACTTATTTTTTAGTACAGCAGAGTCCCGGTTACCCAAGTCGGTCGGTATCCACACCACTTCGATATAATAAATATTCCAATATTCTAATGTGCAGGATGAAATTCAGAAAGTCCTTTATTGTATGAAACAATTGCCTGATTGGATGTAATAGTAATAAGAGTAGTAGCAATAAAAATAATAACCAGTTATAAATTATGTACCGTAATTTACTATTGGAACATGCACACATGACACTACAATCAAGAGTTGGAGAAATAGAATGAAACATTAACCTTGCATTAAGAGTAAATTCAGGGATAGGAGTTCTTTACAGAAGGGAATGGAAGAAAGGATAATTAATTGGAAGCAAGTGAATGAAAAAATTATCAGAGCAACAATAAAAAATATAGAATAAAACTGGATTTAATTTGGGTGTGTGGCATTGACGACGATATTTCTGAGGAGAAGAAGAGAGTTCTTCGATGGACCTGATTTGGTAATAATGTGAAACCTAAATGGACGAACTGGGAAATTCTTAATCTGAGACGGTTTAGGTCTACGCGAAGAAGTTGACAAGAATTATAACGATAGGTGGTTGATTATCTTCTATGAGTTTCAGAAGTGTACTGTTACGAATGGTTAATTCCAGTACAAAGAAATTTATATATATACACTGGGCTAATGCGTGACAGAAATTGAAATCAATTATAGACTACGTAATATTGCGAAGAGAAAGGGTGATCACGGTACAGAATGTAAGAGTAAAAAGAAGCATAGTGAGTGACTACGATCATTGTATAGTTACTTCTAAAACTGCTTTCCCGTTTAAGACCAAGACAAAACTGGAGGACAAGGAGAAGGATGTTGCAAGTACAGATGGATCCAAAATATAGGATGCCTCATCGTCATGTAACCAGTATGAAAAGATTGTATCAGTAAAGATTGGATGCAGTGGAGAAGGACTAAAGTGCCCACGAACTAAAAGGTTTTTAGAAACAGATGATTACGAAAACACTTAAGGAGGTTTTAGGAAGGGAGAAGGAGATAAAAGTAATTCTTTCAGTTTCATCATACACAATAAAAATGTCTTTACGCTATTAATGCCCGAACATCGGCAAATAATAATAAGTAGATAGTCCACTGAGCAAACCAGAATATCTAGCAACAGTAGGAGATGGAATGGATATAGTAATGCCACAAGGAACTATTACATCAGTTTAAATACTTACGAACGATTATGACTACCTCGAGAAGCCGTTAAGAAGGGGTGGAGGACAGGATCTAGCAAGCAGTAGGAGCAATAAACGTGCCAAATCTTGTTCTGTGGAACAGGGAAATGTCTGCAGCATGCGATATAGGTGGAATGGGTTTCGGGCTGGCGGCTTTGCAAAGTTGAGGGTCAATATTTTTACTACCGCTTTATTTATCATGCAAAGACCAACTAAACGAGATGGAAAACACTACTATAGACATAAGATTCTTTGAGGCCAGAATAAATTTGAACAGGTCTCCAACAAAACAAAATTTTGGCCTGAAATAATAACAATAATTAATACAAAACAATTTAGTTTGGCCCCACACAGGCACCCAATAACGTTGTAACACTTAACAGTATTTGGCTATCAGCCTTCAATAGTTATGACAATAATAACTTAATATACCAGGACGGGTGCCGCTATCTACCCATAAGCACCAAAACACTAATACTCTATTGCGCTACCCATGCTTGCGTCTAAGTGATCAGTACACCAATTACAAAAATAAGGAATTAATTCATATAAGAGAATATAGAAATTCTTAATATACATGAATGAGCCTTACACTCAGTATAAAGATCCGTAGTGAATCAACACAAGAAATCACAAATTATGGAACGCATCCACTGTTGTTACGATACTTTCAATTACGTTAAACTTTCGCATAAACACGCGCACTGAGTGTACTGATATGAACAAGCTTGCTTAATGACACGACATACACTTAAGCATGCCCCCTGTGCAACACACAATTTTCTCTTAGCCTGGCTTCGCAAGCAACAGCAACAACAATGTTCACAACTTTCAGACGAAGTAACCTATCAGAGATGTCACTTAATACTCCTTAGTTTATTACACTGTGACTCAGCTTGAACACAACATAACCAGAATACCAACGTTAACTCGAAAGCACTGTGACCGTGCTCCTTGCAGTCTATTGAAGCCCTTCTTCGTCTTCCTGGAACGTCGGATGTGAGATCGGAGAAGACAGCACCCGTTCCAACAGGTTGCAGTCCACACGCCGTTACCACCCGTGACGACCCTGTCTGTGAGGTGTCGATGCGCACGCCAACTTGGTCTCCCGCAAAACTGCTTTCTTCGTTACATCTCCAGCAACTGCCTGCCCGTTCTCTGAGCACCAGCCACCGCTACAGACCTCAGCGTCCACCGCTGATTCTAGACCTCGCGCCGCCGCCCCGACCACACATTCGACACTTGCTACCGGGAGATATGTCTGCTCCACTTGATCAGTATGTTGGGTGTAGGGTATGGAAACAGGATGGGGAAGAGGTAGGAAGGAAAAAATGACTTTCAGGCTGAGAAAGCACTGGAGCAGTGCAACGGCGAGAATTGATAATTTATGTCGGACTGGAGCACGAACCCGGATATTTCTCTTCTGTAGAACGGTTGCCTTAACCGCCTCGGCCAAGTGGACGCGCCATCCGTCAGACCCAAATTCCCTCTAGCCCCAATTACCCACTCGCCGTAGCGGAACCACTCCCGCCCATTAACCCCTTACTAGCAGATTTCTGATTCCCGTACAAGTTCGGACGTTGGATATGCATTCTCGACTGAAAAATCACGCCCAAAGAATGACAGATATGATTGGCCGACAGAAAGACACCACTAACATCATTCTACTTGAGTCCAGCTCACTACTTGATACGCTTCACGCCTCTCCCCATTACGGCCACGGCAGAGCTACCATTATTCACACGTCTTGAAGCGACCGTACTCTGGTGACCCTCCTCCGTTTGTACCGATCCCTTGTCCTGTCGAAATTAGACTATAGGTGTTTCGTTTGTGCATCTGCACGTCCGTCCCTCTTATGGGTGTCAATCCTATCCACCATCGTGACATCCGTTTGGCCACTGGCGCCTTTTACACTAGCCCGGTTGACAGTCTGTATGCAGAAGCTGCTGTATTACCGCTGTCCTAACACCGCGACTTTCTCTTCAGCAGCTATGCATGCCGTTTGTCTGCCATAAGTGTCCACCTATCGTATGCCTTCTTCTTCGATGACTCCTTTGATCGCCAGTATGGGGCGCGTCACTCTTCTCCGTTACTCATGGAGTTCGATTTCGCCTCTTGCTCCGGCAGTTTAACTTTACGCTACCTGCAACTTTCTCGTGTGAGTGAACCCTACACCACCTTGGCTTCTTGCGGGCGGCCCGTGTTCACCTTGGCCTTCATCCGCTTCCTAAGGACACTACTCCATCTTCGCACTATCGCCTTCAGTTTCACAACCTTCGCATGGTGATTGACCTTTGTGTTCACTGATGCCTCTCGGACAGACCGTGCTGTCGGGTGTGCCTCTGTCATTGGAGCCGATGTTTTTCGGTATCGGCTTCAGGCTCACAGCTCAGTATTTACAGCACAGCTCTTCGCCGTGTATCAGGCCAGGGAGTACATACGGCGACACAGGATTTTCAACTAAGTCATCTACTCAGACTCTTTCAGTGCCCTTCAAAGTCTATGTGCGCTGCACACCGCCCATCCCTTAGTGCAACGAGTCCAGTAAAACTGCCACTTGCTCACTCTTGATGATGTCACTGTGCTGCTTATGTGGCTTCCTGGTCCGAGTGGTTCTAGGCGCTTCAGTCCGGAACCGCGTGCCTGCTACGGTCACAGGTTCGAATCCTGCCTCGGGAATGGATGTCTGTGATTTCCTTAGGTTAGTTAGGTTTAAGTAGTTCTAAGTCTAGGGGACTGATGACCTAAGGTAAGTCCCATAGTCCTTAGAGCCATTTGAACCATTTTTGGGTTCCTGGTCATGTCGGTCTACCAGGAAACGAGGCGGCTGACGCTGCTGCCAAGGCTACAGTCCTCGTACCTATGTCCACTAGTTCTCATTTCTCCTCCGATGTTCTCTGTGTTGCTGTTTGTCAGGAGGTGGTGTCACTCTGGCATCGCCATTGGTCCTCCCTTCGTGGGAATAAGCTTCAGGTTATTAAGCATCTCCCAGCGGCTTGGACGACCTCCCGCCGCGAGGAGGTCATTTTCTCTAGGTTTCGCAATGGGCACTGCCTTTTTAGCCATCGCTATTTGTTAAGTGGCGCTCCCGCAACACTTTGTACACATTGCGCCCAACTTTTAACTGTCAGCCATTTCCTGACGGAAAGCCCAATTTTTAACCGTTTACGTTCCCACTTTCGTTTGCCGTATGAGTTATAGGCTGTTTTAGCGAAATACGCGCGAGCTGTCGACCGCGTTTTACTTTTTATCCATTGTAGCAATATGGCGAAGGCCATTTAATTTTTAGTTCTGGACCTCCGTATCTCTATGGCATATTTCATAAACCTTTCTCCAAGTCATGGTTTTCAGCTGCCTTCGCTTCCGTCGGTTGGTATTGACATGTAATCATTTGTGGCTCCTCTCTTTGTCTTACTGTTTCACAGTTTTGACATGAGCGTGTATGATCCTAGTTGTCTTTGCGCCCTAAAACAAAACAAAATCAAATACCCCAGAACAAGATCGTTAGCTCCGAGAAACATAGATGTGCCATTCGACATGGCACAGTCTAACGGCACAAAGGAAAGTAGTTGGCAAACGGTAGTTAAGAGTATAGTAACAAATGGTATAGCAGGACGGACCCTGGGGAAGCAGAGTACAGCTAGTGGAGATGGATGGATAAAGGAGGGCAGCCAAGATATCAGCGAAAGTGAGGAGAAGAAATGAGGAAATTCGTCAGACGAATTCTGCAAAGAAATGAGAAACGATCTCCTCGACGTTGGAGCATAAATGATGGCAAAAGCAATTTTGAAATGGTCACCACCGGTAACTAGAAAGTGCGGACGGGCGAGAATAATATGGAGAGTGGGACTAATTGGAATGATTAGAAAGAGAAGTTTGAAAGAGGAAGACTGTATTGATCGTAGATACTGACTCTTGGAAATACAGGACAGCGGCTGAGGAGCGTTGAAAATTTCAAAAGTAAGTGTATGAATTAAAAAAAATTAGTTTTTCTGAATGAATACTGTGTCTCATCAGAGCTCCATCACCGTCCAGTCTTTTAGATCAAAAGGTACCACTACGTAGGGATGAAAACGCCTGCTCCAAAATTGTTCAAGCTGTTTAAAAGGCGTTAAGACTTTTAGTAGATGACGTAATCTCATCTGCTGCACTTTCGTTAACCTGGGTTTCACCGTCATCAACTGTGTAAGTCACCTCTACCAGCTTCTCATTGCCGAGCTCGAATTCTATATCGTCTGTCAGAGACCAGACATTGTAGGCTTTCCTTAGTAACAAGACCAGAACTATTGCTATCTAATTTTGAGACAGGGTTTCCGCTATGATAAGTACCCTGTTTCGAAATCTTCAAGAGTTTCGCACATTGTTGTACTCCAAGTTTCAGTTTCCCTCCTTTTGATTCAGACGCCACGATTCTTTCTTGCAAAGGTACGTTATCACTGTGAATCACAAAAGGCCTTTCGAGGTTTGAATAACTTCTTATCACTGGCTAAGTTAGTGTTGAACTTCGCAGTTATTTCCCCATTTTCATCTGAAAAGTGGTTCTCCTCTTGGTGAATGAAGCGTCAAGAAGAGAACAGCTTTCCTTACTAAGTCCTTAGACGCGAGGTGTATTTCGACTTTTATGACAAACTCAACGTAAAATCAGTCATGAAAGAAACCTGCAGATATCCATGCTCTTAGGTAATTTTTTGTAGTAGACAGTGAAATTTACGGGGACAATTAATTTCTGAGTAGCTGCCTTCACGCCATTACCACAAGTAGTCGTAGTTAGTGGTGAATGCCTGAAGGAATTATTCTTTTTGGCAACTGTACTGCACGTGTCATTTCACGATGCCAATGTTTTTATGGATAACATTTAACACTGCTTTCGTATCTATCACCGCTATGAAATTCAAGTATGTAACACTTTGTCTATGAATTATAGATCTGTCGCAGAGAGAGTATCTGGTACGTCATCTGCTAATATCTCGATAATTGCAATTGCCGTATCCCACAATGTTTTTTTTTCTTTTTTTGTTGATTACTTTCACATGTTAGTGAACAAGTTCATATTTCTTTGTTTCTCTACTGTTGTACCAGGATAGACCACCATCATACTTTCTTGGGACAGTCGGTGATTCCGTACTTGTTTCAGCGTGAAGAATGGATGAGATGGTTGCACACGTTTATGATTTCTTTTTAATGATATTTTTCCAGTCACTTACAGTTTCAACTGATACGCGTTACTCACTTGTGCAGTCACACGTAGTTTCTCGCCATTGTCAGTATGTTTTAATACTGTACAGTTTACTAATATAAAGATTAGAGGGTAGTGTATTAAAGCTGTTGTTATTAAAATATAGATACAGCTCTTAGAATTCTACAAAAACAAATGAAATAACTGGTAGTGCTGTTAAGGCAACAAGTGCCATTTTGGGTTTATAAGTACGTTTGAAGTACAATTAAAATAACGGATCCTTAGGAGTCAAATAACCCTCCAGTCCGATTTAGTGTTAGTACTGCTCAAAGTAAACCTTTTTTCGTCTTCTATAACTTCCAATTGGAGGTCACTAATTCTACTAATTTTTTTTTAAAGATGTAAACGAAAGTTAATAACCGGTAATCTAAATTCACCCATTCTAACCTTGGATAGCCGAAAGCTCAGATAATTTTTACTCGAGTAATTTGGAATGTGCTGTAGGTTTAGGTAAAGCCCTTTCTCTATTCTTGAAAATACGCTTACTTACGTTACGTAATTAACATGATTCTTACAGTTGCTGCGGAAGTAGTACGTTCTATGATTTTCTGTAGCAAGGTGCAACACCAACGAAACTGACTGTGAAGATCCATAAAATTTAAGCAACGTATAATATTCCCATTACTATTTAATGAAATTACTTAAATACATTGCTCTCATTAAAAGCCTTCGTTGGACGCTAACATAGTGTGTCATGCGACAGATGTTCATTGCTCTAGTGAAATTTAGGACAAGTTGAAATATCAAATAATTACAGTAAAATGCTTAGAATGTTACACGGAGAATTAATGATTATGGAACAGACAAAAACACATACGAATAGAGTTTTTTAAAGTAAATGATAGAGAGTTTGATCATTATGACCTGAAAAGCCATGGGAACACTTATTTAACTCTCCGATGGTCCAGACCCTTTGCATTCCATCCGCGCTGTACCTGTGAGGTGTTTTATCAATTTTAACCAGTGAAAAAAGAAAGTAAGAGTGGCTGGCCTCTTTGCAAACGTATGGAAAAGTAGTGATAACAAATTTTATTTAAATAACGAAGTATGTAGCTGTTAATGTGAACAAATAAGTGATACAGACCTCGGGAATACTGACTTATAGTACCTGTGAGGTACGCGAGACTAATGGAAGGTTTGGGCAGTGGGTCGGTATTTAGTTAGCCCAATTTCATAAATTTCTACACACATTCATTTTTAATTGTGGTTTTACATGTTATGTGAAATTATGAAATCTGTGTTGTAGTATTGCTGAAACGTGTACTCATACGCCTTCGTTTGTCTGTTGCAGTGCCCAGCGGTAAGTGACGTTCTCTACGCCCTTCATAGATACACTGCAGGGTGCATTTACCAAGCCGAGTAGGTGAGTACTCTGCATGATAAATTGTTTTTGTCAATGCAACAAATTATACCAAGCAGAACATTTGGGTTCTTCTTGATAACTGTGTGAGAACACTCTTTTCGTCAGTGACGGTATTCTTTGGTTATTACCCACACTGTTATAGTTACTAATGCGCCTTCAGTGATACTCTTACGACGATAAACCGATTATATATTTAAAGTAATCTACGTAGCTTTCTGGAAATAATTGCTTAGCTTCTGATAACATCATTACTCAGAACGATGCCACAAATGCCTGTATCTGAAGTCACTTCAGCTTTCTTGCAATGTTATTTCTGATATTAGTTACTCGAGGAAAAGGAAGTTAATAGCGATGTATGACAGTCAACTGTATGTGTCCACTTGATACAACAAATCATGGCTAATGCTACACCATAGAATCCTAGGTAAAACTATGTACTGTTTCATTCCCAACACGAATGAAAAGAAAGCCTATAAGTAGCTCCAGCAGAGCTGTTAGGTTTGAGCAACGGAAGAAACTCAGAATAGGCAATCACAAACTGCTGACAATTGTTGCCGGAGATTTCATGGCGCATGTACGATTTCCGACTTCTGTCACAAGATGGTAAGCATTTAAATCGCCATTCGTTGGGTCAAATGGCACTTTTCATTTCAAGTTCAACTGTATGTCCGTAATGAGCGCCATCTCGGTGCCCCCCTATTATTATATTACAACATTACACAAATTACGTCGACTCGTCAGTCGTGCATCATTAAGTACTGATGAAGAGTCAGTTGTCCCGAAGCATTTGGTCAGGTGTCAAACTTCTCGAACTTTATGGTACGTGATAACATTCCGCATCATACAGCTTGCACAAGCTGTAGCACGAGGGATGGAATGGTATGCCTTGTGAAGGAGCACTTCGGACATTACCATTTAGTGATGAGAGACTATTAATGTCGAGAGCGTGAGTACAATGCATTTGGTTTCCTCAGAGAATACGTAAGCAGAACTTTACAGGCCCCCCCGCACGTGCATTGTATGGCGTCGTTGAAACTAAGCAATTCCAGCTTACAACCCGCTGCTTCGCCTTTGCAGACTGTATGGCCTGCAGAGATTTTTTGTTTCCATTGAATAGAATTTTTATGGTCTTCACAAATTGCAACACCTTCTAAGCTTTTCACGATATTTAAGGCCCTCTAACATGGTCAATTCCGAAAGTACTTTTCACCGAAAAGCGATTCTGGTAGCTGGAGTCTAAAGTTGTTGTTAATCATGCCTTTTGCGTTCTTGAGGAGATATTTCCATAGCAACTTTCATCCTCTAAGAAGTATATCTTTATATGTAACCGAGAAGTGATATACTGATTTCCATAAATCTAGTTTTAAATTTTTTTAATGTAACGAAATATTTTCTCGAAAATTTTCATCCTCTATTGTAGTCCCTTAGGGAGATGAATTTTCAAAACATGGAAACATTTTTTTTCCACCCGGGAAGTTATATACTAGTTGTCGTATATGTAGCCTTAAAAGTCCGCTACAAGTTCTTTAAAAAATATTTATTTTCATAAAAACTTTCTCCCACTATTTTGCACCCTTAGTAGTTGAATTTCCAAGAACGCTGAAACACGTATTTTTTATTTTTTGCCTGAGAAATCAAAAACCAGATTTCGTGTATCTACTTCGATATTCCCTCAATAGCGACATACATTCAAAAATCCTTTCATCCTCTGTTTCACCCGCTTAGGAGTGGAATTTCCTCCTTAAACGATGTCTCTCCAAACTTCAAGTTTGTGTCCTTAACAATTTGGGCTGTACTATGATGAGTCAGTGCGTCAGGACATGGCCTTTTGTGTATAGACATTTAAATGCATAAACGTAGATTTGAATGGCAAAGTCGACTGTTGATTTCCTATCTACGTCGTTATCTATCGTGGATGTGAGTTTCAGAGGGCGAGAGAAAACTTTTTTGTCTTTCTGGAGCTGCAGCTTGTATCTCTATTCTGCGGCTGTGGACAGCCTCTTTGACGACTCTGCCTCGGAAAGAAAGAGCTGTCGGGAGAGACTTCGTGATTTTGTAGTCCATATTGTGTTCTGTATTCAGTTAATACAAAGCAACTGTAGAGTTTCTTTGTCATCGAAATGACGTACAGCACATCAATCAATGGCGTTTCGAGACGACATTTAACGGCTTTGCTGTAACGATCGTCGTCACCTGAAAATCATGAGCCAGTGCGTGGTGCTAATAATTCAAAGTTTCAACGATATCATGCAATGCAACGCCGGACAGCCACAGTGACTTTCATTACGTTGAACACTGTGCACAGTATAAGTGAAAGATTTCGCCTTTTTTGTCTATTATTTCATGTGAAACTGTTAAATTGAGGTAAACTTGTAAATTACAATTCCCTATTAAATTACACGAGTTAACACAGTTATAACTGACTGTACTAAGAAGAAAGGAAGGAAGATTGGGTTTAACGTCCAGTTGACATCGACGTCATTAGAGACGAAGCACAATCCCGGATTGTGTCAAGGATGGGAAAGCAAATCGGTGGTGTCTTTCAAAGGGTCCATCCAGGTATTTGCAAGGAGCTATTTAGGGAAATCACGGAAAAACTAAGTGCGGATGGCCACAAGAGGGTTGGAACCTTCGTCCTCCCGAATGCAAGTCTACTGCACTAACAACTGCTCCATCTCGCTCTTTCTGTTCTGAGACCCATGTAGCAAGTACACTAGGCGCTCAGAAATAGCTCGAAAACCTTGTAAGCTGTTGCTGGGGAGATAAGCTGACAAATAATTGCTAAGAAAATAATGCGATACGTTGCGCCAATTCCTAGTTATTCAGCATTTAATTGAGAGAACCAGGTCATTGCGAATGTAAATTCATGCACTTCCACGCCCTAAAATGCGGTAATGCACAGGCATCTGGAGGTTCCGTAAATGGCAATGAACTGTTGTGCCTTTTTCCGAAGTGATATATTTAGGCTAGGTGAGCTAATACTGAGCGTATTTGGGATGCCTTAGAAAGTGCTATTTAGAACAGATTTCCACACCCTCGTACTCTTGGGATTTATGGACACCCCTGCAGGATTCATGGTGTCAGTTCTCTCCAGCACTACTTCAGACATTAGTCAATTCCATTCCAGGTCTGTTACGGCACTTCTGCGTGCTCGCGCGGGCCTTACATGATATTAGGCAGATGTACCATTTTTTTTGGTTCCTCAGTGTAAAAGTAGTCCATTGGCCGAGTTGTCATTTGTACTTAGACAATTCATGTGAAAAGGTTTCCGAAGTGATTATGGCCACTCGATGGGAATAACACATTTCGCACGCGGAATTGTAGTTGGAGCTAAACGCATGGGATACTCCATTTCGGAAATCGTTAGGGAATTAAGTTCTCCACCAGCCGAATGTGTGTCGAGAATACCACATTTCAGGCACTACCCCTCACCACGGACAACGCACTTAAAGACAAAGAACAGCGGCTTTTGCGTAGAGTTGTCAGTGCTAAAAGATAAGCAACACTGCGTGAAACAATAGCAGAAAGCAATGTGGAGGTACGACGAAGTTATCCACTAGGACAGTGCGGCGAAATTTGGCGTTAATGGGCTATGGCAGCAGATGGGCCCCAAGCTACTGGAAAACCGTGGCCTTGTCAGATGCATCTCTATTTCAGTTTGGACACAAATTGTAGACAAGGTACTGTGCAAGCTGGTGGTGGCTCTATAATGGTGTGGGCTGCGTTTACATGGAATGGACTGGGTCCACTGAATTTTCGCCTACTTTGAGATCATTTGCAGTTATCCGTGGACGTCATGTTCCGAAACAAGAATGGAACTTTTACATATAACAATGCGCCATGTCACCGGGTCGCAATTGTTCTCTATTAGAACATTCTAGACAATTCGAGCGAATGATTTGACCACCCAGATCATCCGATGTGAATCCCATTATGGGTGATACTGGACAGGTTATTTCGTGCACGTAATCCTGCATCAGCAACACTTCTGCAGTTATGGGCGACTATAGAGCAGCATGTCTTAATATTTCTCCAGGTGCTTCCAAAGACTTGCTCAATCCACGTCACGTCGAATGGTTGCACTACGCCGGGCCACAGGAGATCCGACACAATATTGGGATGTATCCCACGACTTGTGTCGCCTCAGTTAACTCGGAAGGGGCGCAATGCATCGAATTTTTTCTTAACAACTATTTCTCAGCACACTCTAACAAGCTTTTCAGGCTGTTTCTGATCATCCTGCGTTGGTTGTGCTTTTTTCAGTAAATTAAATCTAGTAAATACTTATGCAGCGTATACGTCTCATTACAGTTTTATGTCTCTCTATTTTGATGTCTATTTAGTTTTAACTGACCTAAAGTAATGCCACATTCTGATTAATTCTGAATATTCATATCTAACTAGGTGCATCTGTCAACATATTTAAGCAAAAGTGTTGTTTCAGAATAAAACCGTCTTCATTGCGAAATTGTTTAGTATCAATGAGGTAAATCAGTCTTTTAGGGGATTATCAGATTTTGTATGTAATGAGAGATGGATTAAATATCCAGTCACTGTTGCGTCCATTTTCCACTTTATATGGCTCTATGGTGGATGGGTTACATATCGATCTACTTTTACACAACCTGTTGATGCACCAAAATGGCGAAACACGTCATTAATATTAAGTAACTGCGCAACCAAGAATGGTTCTTTTCTGGAATAGTCCAATGCTGGTGGCCATAGTACCCTGCTACAATGGAATGGAATAATTTATTTAAAAAAAATAGATCCAACGTGCATCCCAGTTAAAAACACTAAGAAACCGTACAAAAATGTGTGTGTAGATACCTGTATGGGTAAAAACATAAAATCCGATAAAAAATTTAAAAAAGTAAAACAACTTTAAGACTTCACTAAAGATGTAAATATACAGGAGTAATACCGGAACCGGTTTAGCGTAGCTCTTGAAAGCCAGATACAGCATTCCTCAGTTTGAAGTTGGGAAATATCGATTGAGAAGTACGCAAGTACAGTCTGCGATAGGGAGTAGCTGCAGGCCAGACCAGTGCGTGAGCGCCGATCCCACGGGCTGACGCCTTGGGTTAACGCTTAACGCAACATCGCCTCCCAGGAGTTGCAGCGCAAACTTGTCGCCCAAGTATGCCACGGGTCGGACCGCATAACTCGGCCCGGCTGTACAAACGCGGCCCAGCTGCCGCTGCCACTGCCGGCCAAACTCGGCGTCGCGTTCCATCGGGGCGGCAGGGGGTCGGCGCATACACGACCGCCCGCCCGAGTGACTGCTGCAAGAAACGGCAGACTGAAGAACACACTATCACTCCAAGTACAGCTATTCAACACATTAATTTTTGCCTTTGAATATGGAACACGTTGCTGTAATGCCCTTATTTCTGACGTTTATTTTAAACGAAGATGTCTCATTTACTGAAGCGAAAACAGTGGACAAGCTTTGTATTTGTGATTCCATCCACTTTGGAATGTACTGTATAACTTCCTTAATTATTCTTCTAAAGGGTAACGTAGGCTTTAGGGCCTCGAGCATAACTTTGCCTTCCTTGAAGCATATCAGACATCCTTCAACAAACATAACAGGTGAATTGAAGTAGGTTTCCCTTGCAGCCGACTCAAGGAGAAAAATTGGAATGTAATACAAATGATGTAGCTAGTCCGTAAAGTCACCAAGTGGCTTTCAGAAAACTGATCAACGGTTAACTGAAAGACAAACATTTTCTGACATGGAATTTAAATTTCAAGATGGCGAACAATCAGTGAAGTTGCCCATTTTAAATTCTTAGTACTGAAGGTACGTGGAAGACTTTCTTGGAGGTATAACGTTCAAGATCTTGCACAGCAACTGAGTGCTACTGCAAGACTTTGACAAAAAAAGTGTCGAATATTTTGAGAGAAGAAAAGTCCAGTAAACGTGGGCTCAAAAACGCATACGTTAAGAGCAATGAGTACTTATTCATCTTCGATGTTGTGAAACACAACTCTTCTACTACAAAGTGATTGCTTTCCTTATTTTGGGAGGCGGTAGTATGAACCAAAACAAGAAAAAAAGTCCAGCAAACATGGGCTCTAAACATATACCTTAACTGTGAGCAGTAGTTCCTGCATAGCTTAACTGCTTAGCTACTAACACTCGTTCATCTTCATCACTGTGAAACTCTCTTCTGCTAAACAAGTGCTCATAGCTCTCAAGGTATGCGTTTTAGAGCCTATGGTTAGTGCAAATTTTCTTGCGTTAGTGGTTAATAGCACCTCTCAAAACATTCAGTTTTTTTCTCCCTGTTGTTGTTGTTGTGGTCTTCAGTACTGAGACTGGTTTGATGCAGCTCTCCATGCTACACTATCTTGTGCAAGCTTCTTCATCTCCCAGTACCTACCGCAACCTACATCCTTCTGAATCTGCTAAATGTACTCATCTCTTGGTCTCCCTCTACGATTTTTGCCCTCCACGCTGCCCTCCAATACTAAATTGGTGATCCCTTGATGCCACAGAACATGTCCTACCAACCGATCCATTCTTCTAGTCAAGTTGTGCCACGAAATTCTCTTCTCCCCAATCCTATTCAATACTTCCTCATTAGTTACGTGATCTACCCATCTAATCTTCAGCATTCTTCTGTAGCACCACATTTCAAAAGCTTCTATTCTCTTCTTGTCCAAACTATTTATCGTCCATGTTTCACTTCCATACATGGCTACACTCCATACAAATACTTTCAGAAACGACTTCCTGACACTTAAATCTATACTCGATGTTAACAAATTTCTCTTCTTCAGAAACGTTTTCCTTGCCATTGCCAGTCTATATTTTATATCCTCTCTACTTCGACCATCATCAGTTATTTTGCTCCCCAAATAGCAAAACTCCTTTACTACTTTAAGTGTCTCATTTCCTAATCTACACTTCTGGAAATGGAAAAAAGAACACATTGACACCGGTGTGTCAGACCCACCATACTTTCTCCGGACACTGCGAGAGGGCTGTACAAGCAATGATCACACGCACGGCACAGCGGACACACCAGGAACCGCGGTGTTGGCCGTCGAATGGCGCTAGCTGCGCAGCATTTGTGCACCGCCGCCGTCAGTGTCAGCCAGTTTGCCGTGGCATACGGAGCTCCATCGCAGTCTTTAACACTGGTAGCATGCCGCGACAGCGTGGACGTGAACCGTATGTGCAGTTGACGGACTTTGAGCGAGGGCGTATAGTGGGCATGCGGGAGGCCGGGTGGACGTACCGCCGAATTGCTCAACACGTGGGGCGTGAGGTCTCCGCAGTACATCGATGTTGTCGCCAGTGGTCGGCGGAAGGTGCACGTGCCCGTCGACCTGGGACCGGACCGCAGCGACGCACGGATGCACGCCAAGACCGTAGGATCCTACGCAGTGCCGTAGGAGACCGCACCGCCACTTCCCAGCAAATTAGGGACACTGTTGCTCCTGGGGTATCGGCGAGGACCATTCGCAACCGTCTCCATGAAGCTGGGCTACGGTCCCGCACACCGTTAGGCCGTCTTCCGCTCACGCCCCAACATCGTGCAGCCCGCCTCCAGTGGTGTCGCGACAGACGTGAATGGAGGGACGAATGGAGACGTGTCGTCTTCAGCGATGAGAGTCGCTTCTGCCTTGGTGCCAATGATGGTCGTATGCGTGTTTGGCGCCGTGCAGGTGAGCGCCACAATCAGGACTGCATACGACCGAGGCACACAGGGCCAACACCCGGCATCATGGTGTGGGGAGCGATCTCCTACACTGGCCGTACCCCACTGGTGATCGTCGAGGGGACACTGAATAGTTCACGGTACGTCCAAACCGTCATCGAACCCATCGTTCTACCATTCCTAGACCGGCAAGGGAACTTGCTGTTCCAACAGGACAATGCACGTCCGCATGTATCCCGTGCCACCCAACGTGCTCTAGAAGGTGTAATTCAACTACCCTGGCCAGCAAGATATCCGGATCTGTCCCCCATTGAGCATGTTTGGGACTGGATGAAGCGTCGTCTCACGCGGTCTGCACGTCCAGCACGAACGCTGGTCCAACTGAGGCGCCAGGTGGAAATGGCATGGCAAGCCGTTCCACGGGACTACATCCAGCATCTCTACGATCGTCCCCATGGGAGAATAGCAGCCTGCATTGCTGCGAAAGGTGGATATACACTGTACTAGTGCCGACATTGTGCATGCTCTGTTGCCTGTGTCTATGTGCCTGTGGTTCTGTCAGTGTGATCATGTGATGTATCTGACCCCAGGAATGTGTCAATAAAGTTTCCCCTTCCTGGGACAATGAATTTACGGTGTTCTTATTTCAATTTCCAGGAGTGTAATTCCCTCAGCATCACTCGACTTAATTCGACTACATTGCATTATCCTCGTTTTGCTTTTGTTGATGTTCATCTTATATCCTCCTTTCAAGACACTATCCATTCCGTTCAACTGCTCTTCCAAGTCCTTTGCTGTCTCTGACAGAATTACTATGTCATCGGCGAACCTCAAACTTTTTATTTCTTCTCCATGGATTTTAATACCTACTCCGAATTTTTCTTTTGTTTCCTTCACTGCTTGCTCAATATACAGATTGAATAACATCGGGGAGAGACTACAACCCTGTCTCACTCCCTTCCCAACCACTGCTTCCCTTTCATGTCCGTCGACTCTTATAACTGCCAACTGGTTTCTGTACAAATTGTAATTAGCCTTTCGCTCCCTGTATTTTACCCCTGCCACCTTCAGAATTTGAAAGAGAGTATTCCAGTCAACATTGTCAAAAGCTTTCTCCAAGTCTACAAATACTAGAAACGTAGGTTTGCCTTTTCTTAGTCTAGCTTCTAGATAAGTCGTAGGGTCAGTATTGCCTCACGTGTTCCGACATTTCTACGTAATCCAAACTGATCTTCCCCGAGGTAGGCTTCTACTAGTTTTTCCATTCGTCTGTAAAGAATTCGCGTTAGTATTTTGCAGCTGTGACTTATTAAACTGATAGTTCGGTAATTTTCACATCTGTCAACACCGTCTCTCTTTGGGATTGGAATTATTATATTCTTCTTGAAGTCTGAGGATATTTCGCCTATTTCATACATCTTTCTCACCAGACGATAGAGTTTTGTCAGGACTGGCTCTCCCAAGGCCGTCAGTAGTTCCAATGCAATGCTGTATATTCACTATAATCATCTCCACTGACACTGCAAAGCGAAGACTTGCTCACTTTTCTTACGATTACCTCTTATAGTGTTATATTTTCGGGTAACTTGTGCGCTGACCAAGAATATTCTTAACCTAGACGGGGGCGGTCGGACTGATGCGATGTCAGTTGGCATACTTGGCGTGGGACGATGTTAAGGTGTCCCGTAACTACAATTGCGTCCACCTTTGCTGCTGGTAAACCTTTCCGGATGTAAGGTCGTTGTCCACGAAACTCTTCTGTTCCTAACGTTTCGCCCAGATCTGCGATGAATATCTTCAGAAGCGTTGCTTCTGCATTCAGTCTTTGAAGATATCCGGGGCAGCTCTGGAAGAAACGTTCGGAACAGAAGCGTTTCGTGGGCCACGCCCTTATATCCCGAAAGGTTTACCAGCAGTAATCTCATGAAAGCCCCCAGTCTATCATCTGCCCTCCTTGTACACTTATGCCATTAGTGGATTTCTTGTTGACAATACTGGCGTATTCAGAAGAAAATCCAGTACTCATTCAGTGAAATCAGGTGGGAAAGATATGTACGCTTGGGAGACAGTACCTCAAGCACCAGTGGTTTAGGGGTAGTATCATTGATTAGTAGTCAAAACGCTTTCGGTCCCGGGTTCGAACCCCTCCACCACTAAAACACTGAATAAAAATCATCAGCATTGTTGACCGAGGACTTCTGACATAAGAAGTCAGCCTCATTCTGCCAACGGCCTTGTCGAAGAGGGCGGTGGAGCGGACAGTGGTTCAGGGGACTCTCTTGCCCTTGGCTTGGGAAACTGCCCTTGAAGGCGGAACAATCATTAATGACCAACGCCATGAGGATGCGGAAGGCAATGGAAACCACTTCGTTAGAGACACATAATGTGTATCCAAAGGACATATGGCATGTAACTGAAAAAGTGCCATAATGATCTCCCCACTGGCAGAAGATTATGGAACGGTCCCACATTCGGATTACCGGGAGGGTACTGCCAAAGGGACCAAGTGAAAAAGATTGAATAACCAACGGAGGGATAACATACTACGATTCGTGGTGTGAAACTTCAGATGTTTAAAAGTGATAGGGAAGCTAGAAAATCTGAAAAGGGAAATGCAAAGGTTCACTCTACATATGGTGAGGACCAGTGAAGGTGAAACGAAAGAAAGACAAAGAATTCTGTTCAGATGAGTACTGGTTAATATCAACAGCTGCAGAAATTTGTATAATGGGAGTAGGATTCGTTATGAACAGGAAGATAGGGCAGAGAGTACGTTACTGTGAACAGTCAAGTCATGGCGTTGTTCTCATCAGAATCGCCAAAAAATCAACATCGACAACAATAGTTCAGATATACATCGTTACGTCGCAAGCAGAAGATGAAGAGATAGAGAAATATTGTGAAGACATTGAAAGGGTAATTAAGTACTTAAGGGGAGATTAAAATCTAATAGTCATGAGGCACAGGAGTGCGGTTGTAGGGGAAAGAGTAGAAGAAAGTATTGTGGTAGAATATGCGCTTTGTACCAGTAGTGAGAGAGAAAATCTATTTCAGTTCTGCAAGAAATTTCAGCTGTAAATGGCGAGACCTCTGCTCAAGAATCACAAGACGAAGAGGTATACTTGCAGTACTTGCAAAAGAGCAGGGGATGCGAGAGGACCTCAGTTAGATCACATCGTCGGTTGGCAAAGATTCCGAAATTAGATACTGGAAGGCGTACTCAGGAGCAGATGTACATCCAGATCACAATTTAGTATTGAAGAATAGGCTCAAGTTTAAGACACTAGTCACGAAGAAGCAACCCGCAAAAAAGTGATATGTGGAAGTACTAAGGAATGAAGAGATACACATGAAGTTCTCTAAGGCTATAGATACAGCGATAAGGAATAGCTCAGTATGCAGTTCAGTTGAAGAAGAGTGGACATCTCTGAAAAGGGTGCCACAGAAGTTGGAAACAAAAAAGTAGGTACAAACAAGGTAACTTCAAAGGAACCATGGGTAACAGACGAAATCCTTCAGTTGATCGATCAAATAAGGAAGTACAAAAATGTTCAGCGAAATTCATAAATACAGAAATACAAGATGCTTATGAATCAATTAAATAGGAAGTGCAGGGAAGTTAAGGCGAGTTGACTGCATAGAAAATATGAACAAATCGAAAAAGAAATGATTGTTGAAACAACTGACTCAGTCTATAGAAAAATCGAAACGACCTTCGATGAAACTACACTCCTGGAAATGGAAAAAAGAACACATTGACACCGGTGTGTCAGACCCACCATGCTTGCTCCGGACACTGCGAGAGGCCTGTACAAGCAATGATCACACGCACGGCACAGCGGACACACCAGGAACCGCGGTGTTGGCCGTCGAATGGCGCTAGCTGCGCAGCATTTGTGCACCGCCGCCGTCAGTGTCAGCCAGTTTGCCGTGGCATACGGAGCTCCATCGCAGTCTTTAACACTGGTAGCATGCCGCGACAGCGTGGACGTGAACCGTATGTGCAGTTGACGGACTTTGAGCGAGGGCGTATAGTGGGCATGCGGGAGGCCGGGTGGACGTACCGCCGAATTGCTCAACACGTGGGGCGTGAGGTCTCCACAGTACATTGATGTTGTCGCCAGTGGTCGGCGGAAGGTGCACGTGCCCGTCGACCTGGGACCGGACCGCAGCGACGCACGGATGCACGCCAAGACCGTAGGATCCTACGCAGTGCCGTAGGGGACCGCACCGCCACTTCCCAGCAAATTAGGGACACTGTTGCTCCTGGGGTATCGGCGAGGACCATTCGCAACCGTCTCCATGAAGCTGGGCTACGGTCCCGCACACCGTTAGGCCGTCTTCCGCTCACGCCCCAACATCGTGCAGCCCGCCTTCAGTGGTGTCGCGACAGGCGTGAATGGAGGGACGAATGGAGACGTGTCGTCTTCAGCGATGAGAGTCGCTTCTGCCTTGGTGCCAATGATGGTCGTATGCGTGTTTGGCGCCGTGCAGGTGAGCGCCACAATCAGGACTGCATACGACCGAGGCACACAGGGCCAACACCCGGCATCATGGTGTGGGGAGCGATCTCCTACACTGTCCGTACACCACTGGTGATCGTCGAGGGGACACTGAATAGTGCACGGTACATCCAAACCGTCATCGAACCCATCGTTCTACCATTCCTAGACCGGCAAGGGAACTTGCTGTTCCAACAGGACAATGCACGTCCGCATGTATCCCGTGCCACCCAACGTGCTCTAGAAGGTGTAAGTCAACTACCCTGGCCAGCAAGATCTCCGGATCTGTCCCCCATTGAGCATGTTTGGGACTGGATGAAGCGTCGTCTCACGCGGTCTGCACGTCCAGCACGAACGCTGGTCCAACTGAGGCGCCAGGTGGAAATGGCATGGCAAGCCGTTCCACAGGACTACATCCAGCATCTCTACGATCGTCTCCATGGGAGAATAGCAGCCTGCATTGCTGCGAAAGGTGGATATACACTGTACTAGTGCCGACATTGTGCATGCTCTGTTGCCTGTGTCTATGTGCCTGTGGTTCTGTCAGTGTGATCATGTGATGTATCTGACCCCAGGAATGTGTCAATAAAGTTTCCCCTTCCTGGGACAATGAATTCACGGTGTTCTTATTTTAATTTCCATGAGTGTAAAAGCAAGGGCGATAACATTAAGAGTGCCATGGGAATCCTGCTGTTAAATGCAAAGGAGAGAGAGGATAGGTGGAAAGAGTACATTGAGGACCTCTATGATGGGAAAGACTTTCTGGTTACGTCATAGAAGAAGAGACGTGAGTCAATATGGAAGAGAAGCATACAGTATTAGAAGGAGAATTTATAACAGCTTTGTAAGACTTAAGATCAAGTAAGGTAGAAGGGATAGGTAATATTCAATCAGAATTTCTAGAATATTGGGGGCAGTCTCAACAAAACGACTATTCTATTTGGTGCGTAGAGTGTATGACTACGGAGATATACGCGCCCGGCTAGCCACGGGGTCTAACGCGCTGCTTCCCGAGCGGGAAGGCGTGCCGGTCCCCGGCACGAATCCCCCCGGCGTATTAGTGTCGAGGTCCGGTGTGCCGGCCAGCTGGTGGAAGGTTTTTAAGGCGCTTTTCCATCTGCCTAGCCGAATTCCCCTTATTCCGCCTGAGTTACACTATGCAGGCAATTTCTGCGCAAACACTGTCTCAACTTACGTGTAAACCATAACTACTTTACCACAAAAACATTTGGGGTTACACTCGTTTGGTATGAAACATTCCCAGGGGGGTCCAATGGGGGGCCGAACAGCACAATAACCCTGGGTTAGGTGTGGGGCGGCGGTGGGATGGGTGGACTGCTGTTGCCTGTTGTGGGGTTGTGAAATATTGAGGGCTACGGCGGGACAAAGCGTCTCCGTCGTTTCCAGATCACCAGTATCAATACACAATACACACGACAATATACCATGTGACTTCCGTAAAAATACCATTCACACTATTCCGAAAACTGCAAGTGCTGACTGGTGCAAAAATGATCGCACAATTTACTTAACAGCTCATGCATCCAAGCTGCTGACAAGAATAATAAACAGAAGAATGGAAAAGGAAAGGTAACGGCACCGTAGAGGCAGATCTGATGTTGCAGTTAATAATCAAAGCAAGACTAAAGAAAAATGAAGTCACCTTCAAAGGATTTATCTATCTGGTAAAAGCGTTCGACATTGTCAAATGGTGTACGATTTTGGAAATTAGTAGTAAAATATGGGTTAACTATCGGAACAGACGGGTAATATACAATATGTAGAACAGCCGAAAGGAAATACAGTAATAAGAGAGGAAGACTAAGAACTAAGTATTCGGATTGGGTGTGAAATCTTATGGGACTTACTGCTAAGGTCATCAGTCGCTAAGCTTACACACTACTTAACCTAAGTTATCCTAAGGAGAAACATACACACCCATGCCCGAGGGAGGACTCAAACCTCCGCCGGGACCAGCCGCACAGTCCATGACTACAGCACCTTAGACAGTCTTCGGATTAAAAATGATGTAAGACAGGGATGTTGTTTTTCGCACCTACTGTCCAATCTATACATTGAAGAAACATCGATGGAAACAAAAAGAAGGTTCAAGAGTGGAATAAAAATTCATGTTTAAGATTCGAAGATGACACAGCTCACACGGGATCTTTTGAATGGAATGAACAGAGTAATGAGTACAGAAAATGGTTTGAGAGTAGACCGAAGAAAGTCGAAAGTAATGAGGAATTGTAGACATGAGAACAACAAAAAACTTGACATCAGGATTAACGGTCACTAAATAGATGAATTCTACAGCAAAATAACCCATGGCGCATGGGGCAAGGAGGACATCAAAAGCAGACTAGCACTGGCTAAAAGGGCATTACTAGCCAAGAGAAGTCTACCATTATCTAACATAGGCCATAATCTGAGGAAGACATTTCTGAGAATCTACATTTCCAGCACAGCATTGTCTGTTAGGGATCACGGGCTACGGTCGCAGGTTCGAATCCTGCCTCGGTCATGGATGTGTGTGATGTCTTTAGGTTAGTTAGGTATAAGTAGTTCTAAGTTCTAGGGGACTGATGACCTCAGAAGTTAAGTCCCATAGTGCTCAGAGCCATATTTTTTATCACGGGCTATGAGTGAACCGGAACATAAGATAATCTATGCCTTTGAGGTGTGGTGCTACAGACGAGTATTGAAAATTGAGTGGACTGATAAGGTAAGGAATGAGAAGGTTCTGCGAAAAATCGAAAAGGAAAGGAGTATATGAAAAACACTAAGAAGAGGAAGTGACAAGATGATAGGACATCGGTAAAAACATCAGGGAATAACTTCCATAGTACCATAAGGAGCTGTAGAGTGTAAAAACTGTAGAGGAAGACAGAGATTGGAAAACATCTAGCAAATAACTGACTACGTTGGTTGCAAGAGCTGCTCTGAGATGAAGTTGTTGGCACAGGAGTGGAATTCGTGACGGTCCGCAAGATACCAATCAGAATACTGATGACTCAAAAAAAGCATTGTACAGAAAGGTATGCATTATCCAGCTGGTTTCATTTTCAATATATTGCCACTGAATTGATAACAATTAAACAGTCGACCCAAGTATATAAATCCCTGTCCAATATCTTCGTTGTGGCACACTCCTATTCTTTAAAGAAGTACTTATTGGTGGTTGAGAACTTTCCACTGTATTGAATTATTTATACGTGTACTATCAAACATTAATTTCCTGTTTATTTTTTTTTGTTTAAAAATTTTCTGATCCGCATCCTGCTAATCATGTACTGACTCGTTTCTGACTAAGTACCTTCAGATCTTATGGTGCCACAGAACCTGGTCAATAAACAAAATAAAATGAAATAAAAATAAAGAAACCTATGATACCGAAATAAATTTAGTCGTTATGGTGTCTTCAGCAAGTAGTGTGTGTGAGCCATTTGTTTTAAAATACTTATCGTTCGTGAAAGAAAGCACTCCCTGCTGCATCAACATCGGTGCCGCTACAATGAAAAATGATGTATGTGCAGCATAGTTCGCCACCACTTAAAGCTCTAAGTGAAACATTATTCGTTACAGAATCCGAAAGACATATATCTGATGCACATTGGTTTTGGACGTATAGACTTGATAGAAGAACAATCGTAGAGAGAAGTGTCGGAACAGGCATCAACCTGTACGATCGAAAAATATTGAGAATGATCCAGGACTTCTCGGTCGAAAATTCGTGGATGTGTATAATAACCAGATAACTTGATTAGAGGCACATGAAGATTTCATCCAGGCATAACTTCACTATGGAGAAATTTTTTACTGTGTGATTCAAACTTTCAATTAACTAGATGAGTGCTTTGGACCACGGAGTGGTTCTCGCGATAGAAATTATTTTCTATACTTTTTTAGCATCTGAAAGGCGCCTTTCTCGGCCTGTTCAGTTGTACATTGACGATTTACTGTGTAATGTATTCTAATTCTCTTATTACAAGTTGCTTGGAATTGGAAACAAGTTAGTATATAGTTTTTGGGAACGAGGGTTCAAAAATACGAGAAATAGATTTAAGCTGGTTTAGAGAAAGAGTCGTTCACAGAGAAGAATTTCAGGAAATTGTACTGGATCAGGTGGGAGATTTTCGTCAACCGGCACTCGTTGACTTAACTGTAAAATCCGTAGGAGCAAGGAGGCGCAGCGGCGAAACAGAGACTGCTGATCCAGCAGTACAGATTCAGGTTTCCCGCCACTTCCCTTATTCGCTTCATTTACACGTCTCTTATCTAGCAGGGTGGTGCAGTGGTTAGTACACTGGTCTCGCATTCGGGAGGACGACGGTTCAAACCCGCGTCCAGCCATCCTGATTTAGGCTTTCCGTTATTTCTCCAAATCATTTCAGGCGAATGCCAGGATGGTTCCTTTGACAGATCACGACCGATTTCCTTCTCGATACTTCCCTAAAGCAAGTTTGTACGCCGTTTCTAATGACCTCGTTGTCGACAGGACTTTAAACACTAATCTCCTCGTCCTCCTCCTCTTCCTGCACCTCCCTTAAGGCATGCTATAGCGAACGATTAAAGACGCCCGTATGTATGTATGTTGTATGTGAACCGGGCACCTAGAAACGACCGAGAGGCTCCGTCCCCACCGCAGTCGCAGTGGTCCACAACCCCACGACGACTACCGGAGTCCACTTCACCCCTCCGCCGCCCCACACCGAACCCTGGGTTATTGTGCGGTTCGGCCCCCGGTGGATCCCCCCAGGGAACGTCTCACACCAGACAAGTGTAACCCCTATGTTTGCGTGGTGGAGTAATGGTCGTGTACGTGTACGTGGAGAATTTGTTTGCGCAGCAATCGCCGACATAGTGTAGCTGAGGCGGAATAAGGGGAACCAGCCCACATTCGCCGAGGCACGTGGAAAACCGCCTAAAAACTATCCACAGACTGGCCGGCTCACCGGACCTCGACACAAGTCCGCCGGGCAGATTCGTGCAGGGGACCGCTTCGGAAAGCCGTGCATTAGACCGCTTAGCTAACCAGGCGGACAAAGACGCCCGTGGTTAGATGCGCGCCACAGACTCCACAAAACTGAACGCACGCAACCAAACTGTCATGATGTTGAGTGCTTGTAGCGAATCAGCACTTTTAGCTTCATTTACGGCCGTTGCATTATGCGATGTGGTACTGAACAACACGAAAAGAAGAAATTGGTTATCGTGGGTGAAAAATGGACGAGCGTATGGAAGGAGCGGGCAGCTAGACGTTTCTTCAAAGTTACTTATTTTACAGAACGAATACTCGTTTCGAAGTCAGTTGAAGATGAGCGAGGATAATTATCGATTGCAGCTGATCCTTGAGCTATAGGAATGAACGAAGTAGGATACTGTGATGAGAAAAATTACTTCCTCCGAGAACTGACCGGCTACACTTAAGATTCCACGTCACTGGTAAACTGAAGCCTCTCAAAAAAAGCTGTACTGATAAAAAGCAGCCTCACTGACAGCCTCTCTTCTCTTCGAAGTCTCAATGAAATGTCTTTTCGGCAGTACTGTGGACGTAGATTTTGTAACCTTCCAGGTTTATGCTTCTGAGTGTGTTACTTTTGTGTAATGTTCTATTATGAACGTTGTGTAATCTTTAGCTTGTATCTTCTGCGAAGTCTTCAACGCCGAAACGTTCAGAAATGCAATATGGCTGTCCAGCCTTCTAAATATGAAATATGTTTGCATAGCATTCTAAGTATAGTGTGAATGAACTTCCCAGATGCAATGCTCTAAATATAATGTGAAATGTGACCTAGCAATTTTGAATGGGAACTTCGTAGCTGTAGATTGTTCATTCGAGAGATTGTTAATGACTTTTGTGCCGCTGTAACACACGAAATCAGTATACTGAAACTAATACTGCAGAACTCAGTATCTGTGAAATTTTATTACGTCACTGTGGAAACAGTAATTAGCATTCTGATTCCTGCGTCTAGTAATTAATGATCTGAACATGAAATCAGAATAATCCTTGAATGGAAGATGATAACGAACATGAAATGTGAAATATGCCACTCAAGAGTCCGTTCTTCGTAAGGTTAACTGTCGTAGGTTAAATAAAAAAAACTGATACTGTGTTGGAAATTACACAGGGATGGATAGAAAATCACTTTTCTCTAAACACACTTCAGAATATTTGACCATGACCCTAAAATTGCTCGTTACTTGCGCAACGGTCAATCTTCTCTGTTCTGCGTTAGGGCCTCAAATCATCGCCTTGGTAGACATTGATCTAAAACAAATCACACTCGTTTTTACATGCGCTGCTATACAATTCCTATTAAACAAATAACGCCAAGTGCAATTCCTGTATAAAGCCTTAAGACATTAATCATGCAACTGTGCAATGCTTGTCAGAAATGTCATCCTTAGTATGCTGTCAATCGTTGAAAGTCAATATGTAAGTTCTGGACCAAATAAGTCAAATACCTTTTCTCAATTTAGTTCATTTCTTTTAATGAAGACAGGTAGATCTACAAAAGCATTTGAATGGAAATACACGTCTCTGATAAACATTGTTAACAACGATTTCGTCACGAGCACGGAAACCAAATGCTATTTCATGTATTTCTTGAATTACATTAAGAAGAGAAAATAAAAACTCCTTCACACAAATCAGCTAAATTTTAATGTAATAATAATTTCCCGAACTCATACGTGGCGTTCATGAGATGGCTACCAAGAAAGAGATTGCTAATCACGAATTTAATCATGGAACGTAACAACTCGTAATCTGAATAATCTGGTCTTAGCATTTTGCAGATATACCGACAGCAGCAAATAAGGTAAAATTTTTGATGTTAGTCAGTTTCCATCCCTTTAAATTTAAAATAATTTTTTTTTGAAATTCCCTTAAAGGTTTCTGACTGAATTAAAGTTTCGTTCAGCAATTATCAGTTCTGCCATACAGATTTTTCACAAATTAACTTGTTTTCGTCTGAAGTTGTGTTGTTCAAGTACCCGTGTACAGAAATATTTGAATTTAATAAATGGTGTGAAGGAAATCTAAAGCAAGGACCCTGTGGTTTATCACCTGTGTATCGCTGTATTCAAGCTATCCTCCTCAACTGTACTTAGTGCATAACAGACTCCTCTTCCATGACAAGAGTCCTATTCCATGCAGAGTCCGTGGTTTGATATAATGTAGTCAAACATCTTCATTTTATTAAAAACCCCAGCTAAATCTCGCATTATGTCGAAACGCAAAAAGTAATAGTAGTCTTCATGGACCTCCTCCAATATCCCGGGCTACTCTTTGATTAGCATGTCCATTTTAATGACGGCTAATTCCACTTTATATGGTATATCTACAGTACTTACAATTTTCTTCGAAATGATTCCCACTGCTTCCGTGTCGATTTTTTTCCAATATTCCACGTACTGCCACATTATCATTCCACACAGGAGATACGCTTGCTTTGCTTAGACACCGTATCTCGAGTGACGAACTTTAGAATTTGCTATGTTTATGATAAAACTTGTTGACAAATGCCTGTTGGTTCCCATTTCGGTTTCTTCGGCCGATGTTTGCTTCATGGTTTTTCTAGTTTGCGCCAGCACAAGTGAGTTTCATTCTACATCTACATATACGCGATTACTCTGCTATTGATAATTAAGTGCATGGCATAGGGTTCAATGAACCCCCTTCAAGCTGTCTCTCGAACGATGCGCGGGAAAAACGAGAACTTGAATTTTTTCTGTGAGAGCCCTGATTTCTCTTATTTTAACTTGATGATCATTTCTCCCTATGAACGTGGGTGCCAACAGAATGTTTTCGCAATCGGAGGAGAAAAACTGGTGATTGAAATTTCATCAGAAGGTCTCGTCGCAGTGAAAAACGCCTTTATTTTAATGATTGTCACTCCAATTTACGTATCATTTCTGTGGCACTACCTCCCCTATTTCACGATAATACAAAATTAGGCGCCCTTCTTTGAACTTTTTCAATATCATCCGTCAGTCCCACCTGATACGGATCCCACACCGCACTGCAATACTTCAGAATATGGCGGACAAGTGTAGTGTAAGCTGTCTCTTTAGTAGATCTGTTACCCCTTCTAAGTGTTTTGCCAATGAATCGCAGTCTTTGGTTTTCTCTACCCACAACATTATCTACGTGATCGTTCCAACTTACGTTATTTGTAAAATTGTCAAAGCTTCACTCACTATTGCTGGTAGTGGAAAGACAGCAGCCCAAAATGAGTGTCCATACTGTAATCGCTAGCAGAATTTTGATGTAAGTAGCGTCACGGACGATAAACAAGGGGGCGTCCTCTACACGTGACGACATTAACACTGGAAGCAAAGATATTTATTCCACCCCTGTTGACAATATCAGACATAGAACTCCTTGCTGCAAAAATTACAAAAACTGATGCCACATCTCATCATACAGATACCTTATAAGTTTTTATTTTCTTTTTGATTTGCTCCAATGCTGTCTGCAGCCTATCCTCTCTTAACATAGAACTTATTTCATTTAGTGCTTTATCACGTATGCCCCTGTCGTGATACTTTATCTCTAATTTCGAGAAAGCTCTGCTCCAACTCATGTTGTGTAATTAAAATGTTCAAGTGTTCTGTGCACCAAGTTGCCATATTCTATCTTCTTTCTTCTCGCGGTCGCTTCGTCACTGTGCTGTGGGAGTTGCGAAGTTGACGATTTCAGACGTTTTCACCCCGCGGAATCACACGTGTGAGTGCACGTTTCGGCTTCTGTCGTATGCGTTTGTCGAACATGGTATACGCTTTCAGACGCAGACGTAGACTTGTCTCCGATCACGTGCAACTTGCAGTGTAGAGGTAGCGAGTTTAGGCTGTTGCGCAACTCTGCTGACCTTCCGCGGTTTCTAAGAAAACGTGTAATTCTGGGACGGGCGATATCCTTTCCAGTTCCATCCGTTTCCCAGCATGCACTCAGTTTCTAATGACGGGATGGTGCCTCTAATCGGCGGAAATGGTTTCTACATAACATTACGCCTTCCCACTTCGATATTTAGGTCCGTAGGCATCCGAGCGACCCATACCCCTCAACTGCATTCAATGGCTAGTTCTGGTCCCATGTTTAGTGCGATCGACAGAAATCGTCTGCATTGTTCCCTGAGGTGTTACATAGCGTTGTTGGTTACGAAATCCCAATAGAGGATGAAAAGGAACTGGTTTCCTAATGGACTTTAAAAGAGTGAACAGAAAATTTATACGCCACTGTATTGAGCGCAGCTTGGAACAGCTGGTGTGAATTTCTTTAAGTCAGTGAAAAATCAAATATTCATTAGTTCCTTGTCTTTATGTACCTGGCTTAGGATTCTATATCATCTACATAATTTTGAACATCGAGGGGACGAACAACTTGTATGTGGTACTGCCCATTATAAGTTCATGGCAAAGGGTAGCATAGAGTGTATAAAATATTAAGGTTTCTTCCTAATCTCTTCAGCCACAGACAACTCTCATGTCGGTCTTGCGCTTAGGAGAGCGTTACGTAAGACACAGAAGATTATTCTTGTGATTGTCTACGCAAATTTTCGAGAGCTATTAGGAGGCAGGCAGCTGAAAATTTTCAACATGTATGTTACTGTCGGAAGCGATGCTTACCTGTATATTGTTTATGAAGGCCGAGAAAATGTAATATGATCTCAAATGTGTGCGTGACTCGAAGATTTTTAAGTAATTGAACCCAGTATGTTGTCCTGGACGGTGATGTTCAGCAGAGACGAAAGGAAACAGAAGGTTACAGCTCAATGTCTCGTGAACTGCTGATTATGACATGAACCATCCCGGCATTTCCCTGGAACGATGTAGCGAAATCTGGATGGCCGGACGACGATTTGAATCCTTGTCCTCCATAATTCCAGCCCAGTGTGCCAACCACTACGCCACCTGCTCCGTGCGAGGCATCGCCAAGAGTGCCCCAAGGACGTGTGATAGAATCGCTGGTTTCCTCTACATATGTATACACCAGACGGAAGGAATGAGCAGCTGTCTGCGATCATTTGCTGACAACGCTGTAGTGTATGGGAAGCTATTGTTGAACTACTGCAGCAGGGTAAAAATGACTTGGACACAATTTACATACAATGTCATAAATGGAAACTTGTCTAAATGTGACGAAATGTATATTAGTGCCGATGAGCAAGGAAAAAAGTCTTTTATGTTGTAAAACGTTGTTAGTGGTGTGCTATTTGATACAGACACGCGTAATAAATATCAAGGTGTCACGTTGCCAAGCGACGTGATATGTAACGTGCACGTAAGGTCGAGTGTAGGGAATGTGAACTGTCGATTTCGGTTTATTGGGACACTTCTAGGAAATTGAAGCTCATCTACGAAGGAGGCGGTGTACAGAATACATGTGCAACTTATGCCTGAGCATTTCTTGAGTGTTTTGGTTCCGCATCGTATCGGATCAAAGAAAGACATCAAAGTAATTCAGATGCGTGCTGCTAGATCTCTCACCAGCAGATTCGATCAACACACGAAGATGAACTCAAACTTTAATCCCTGGAGGGAAGCGACGTCCTTCTCAAGAAATGCCATTGAGAAACTTTAAAGAACTGGTATTTGCGTCAGATTGTAGAAGGATTCGATAGCCATCAACCTACATCTTGCGTAAGGATCATGAAGACGAGTGAATTAATGGTTTGTTCGGAAGCATGTACACAGTTGTATTTCACTCGCTCGATTTCCGATTAGAGCAGTAAATGCAATAACGGGCAGTGGTACAGGGTACCCCCGGCACGTGCCATGTACTGGCTTGCGGAGTATGTATTTATGTACACTATATTATCAAAAGTATCCGGATACATGGCCGAAAATGACTTACAAATTAATGGTGCCCTCCATCGGTAATGCTGGAATTCAGTATGGTGTTGGCCCACTCTTAGCTTTGATGACAGCTTCAATTCTCGCAGGCATACGTTCAATCACGTGCTGGAAGGGTTCTTGGGGAATGGCAACCCATTCTTCACGGAGTGCTGCACTGAGTAGAGGTATCAATGTCGGTCGGTGAGGCCTGGCACTAATTCGGTGTTCCAAAATATTCCAAAGGTGCTCTATAGGATTCCGGTCAGGTCTCTTTATAGGCCAGTCCATTACACTCCGACACAGGCGGTGCATCATGAACAGGTGCTCGATCGTGTTGAAAGATGCAATCGCCATCCCCGAATTGCTCTTCAACAGTGGGAAGCAAGAAGGTGCTTAAAACATCAATGTAGGCCTGTGCTGTGATAGTGCCACCCACAACAAAAAGGGGTGCAAGCCCCCTCCATGAAAAACCCGACCAAACCATAAAACCACCGCCTCAGAATTTTACTGTTGGCTCTACACACGCTGGTAGATGACGTTCACCGGGCATTCACCATACTGACACCCTGCCATCGGATCGTCACATCGTGCACCGTGATTCTCCACTCCACACAACGTTGTTTCCACTGTTCAGTCGTCCAATGTTTACCCTCCTTACACCAAGCGAGGCATCGTTTCACATTTACCGGCGTGATGTGTGGCTTATGAGCAGCCGCTGGACTATGAAATCCAAGTTTTCTCACCTCCCGCCTAACTGTCATAGTACTTGCGGTGGATTTCGATGCAGTTTGGAATTCCTGTGTGATGGTCTGGACAGATGTCTGCCTATTACACATTACGACCCAATTGTGCTCTCTCACGATGTCTTATGACTACTGATGTCGCTTTGTCGCTTATATGGAGTACCTGGCAGTAGGTGGCGGAACAATGCAGCCTGCAGTCCTAGCGTGCTACAATTCGATGTCAGCTTTACATGCAGCATATGCTATGTCAGCCTACCGTTACACAGCTCCACGACTGACCTTGTCATAATCATTTGGTAAAAGGGTAGCATGTTTTTGCGTTTCTTGAACAAAAGAACGTCGTATTTCTCTACACTATCGCATATGTCATTAAGATAAAACCAGTAACAGCAGTGCTCACTTTCGGTTTTATGCCTGTATATGCCTTTTGCCAGGATTACATAATGTAATCTTCTTGCAAGGAAAATATCGACCTAGAGGCTGTCCAGGCTATTTATTTTCCTAAATAGCTCGCAGTGGGTTCTGGACATAAAGCATTTCTAAATTCTACATACCTAAAGGCGTCCAATATGGGGGTGTAATTAAGTCTGCCTTTTATTTGACACGGCAGTTACTTTCGTTTCGATGGTTATTAACTTCTGTAACTGTTTCCGTACAGTATCCTTCATCCTATACCTCATAAATGGTGAAAGCATTAGCAGCTAACATAAACAGCCATGTATCAATCAACTGTATTGCAATACCATTAATATTTCCCACGCAAAGGAAGAAGCAGCACGAACGACAAGAATAGAGGTGCACGAAGGGACGGTCAGTAAATGGTTCCACATAAATCTCTTTTTCCTTCTATCACGTTATCAGAATTGGCCCTTCCATTTATTACTTTTCGCCGTTTCGCTGCCACTAATGACAGTCGATACTGAGACTTATGTCAGAAAATAGCTACTACAAACTCAGCCCTTGCATCGTACAGGACTGAGAAGGGGCAGTGAAAAACTTTGAAATGGACGCATATCGTAAGTGAATAATAATGAATAATTGTACTGGTTTGTGAATAACTAATAACAGTTGATACTGAGACTTAGGTCAGGAAATGGCTACTAGGAACACAGCCCTTGCATGCTACATGACTGAGAGGGACTGAAAAACTTTGAAATAGATTAACATTGTATGTGAACTAAATAATAATGAATAACTGTACTGGTTTCTGAACGCTCTGGATGCACCGTGTGAATCAAACTAGAAATACTGAATTTGGAGAAAGGTATGGTCTGTCTAAAAGTTTAAGGATTGTGAAACGTGGTTAATAATGATAATCTATTGCGGAAAAATAATTAAGGCATCCTGCTTACTTTAGCGTTTTTATTCACATAAAACTATCAAATTATTAGAGCCACTTTTAAAGGGTGTAGAAAGAAACAGCTTAATGTATTTTCAACTGTCCAGAAAACCTTGTCAACCAACACTCAATGAAAATATTTTCGTCTCTTGGTTTCATACAGGCTAGACGTCATCGATAACGCCATACACAGACATTTTGCTATTACAAAAGAGATCGTTGCCATTAGTTCACTTGTGAAAGACGTAGAAGGGTTGTTCACTGTGCTCGAACGTAACGTATACAGCGCTATTGATGAATGCTTCCCAGAAATGTACGAGAATTTACAAGACCACATTTCTTAAAAATATCCATTCTAGTTTTAGTGTTTATAAAGTTACTTGAATTGAAACCTTACGTCCAGTTACTTACGCTTACGTCTAATGTCATAAATGAAACGAAAGCTGAAATTTTTGATCATCAATATGACCAGGATCTATCCATCAGTTTCTCAGTTCCCTGTTTGAGAGTATTCGATCATCGTGATGAAGTTCTGTGGAGCACCGTCGTGTTGGTAGATGAAGCCAACACTGTCGGTCTCAAGCTACGGCATTATCCTATTTAACAGAATGTCCAGATACACGCAATCCTGTAACGGTCTTTTCGCAAAAGAAACAGGGACCGTAAACTTCAAACCCTGAAACTGCAGAGAGTACATTAACTTTATATAAAAATGAAGAAATTCCTCCAGCTGTATTTAAAGTGTCGATTTTATTTTGGCAAATAGTTTCAACGCTGTAACATCATCATCTTCAGGCTCTATAAAATATATCATACATACAACAACCAATGTGACATCAGTAATCTATTAGTTATTATGTAAACAAATATATTATAAACATATTACATGATGGACGAACTCAATAAAATTAATTACATTTTGGTCGTTTTCATTAAATGCAATCAATCTGGAAATTAAGAATTTATATGGTACCAATAAGTACAAATGAAATTATATATACATGTTTGTTTTTATTACAGATCAATGTCAAGCATTAAATCAAATGGGAGTATATATAAAAAACTTAGGTGACAAGCCGTTACGCTTGCGGATAATAAGCAGCGCTAAAGAGAATATGCATTGCTAATCCGACATATGCAGGATAATTTCCATTATTAAAGAATAGTAAAGGGAGGGAATGGTAGAAATAGAGTTATATTTTCATAACACTGCATTGTCATCATACTAAAGTGACAGTGAAGCAAGTTACTTAAACAACGGCAATCATAACGTCGCAAAACAAATAATAAGAATCCGGAAAACAGTATGGAACCTAGTTAATGAAAGGTAGTCTGTGGTGTAAAATACATACTAATCAATCTAAAACCTATTCATTCGAAAAAAAATGTAAGTTAACATGCCACTGAAAAACCCTATTTCAACGTCCTTGTCTCATCGACAGCAGTAACCTTGGTCACAGGTAGTGTAGTTCTAGTACGCTTACATGGTCAATAGAACGATCAGGTTCACAGCAATACTCCAAAAGAAGTAACTAGGTATTGACAGTCGAAACAACTCGTCACACCTGTAAAATATTTGCTGTTCATCTAATAAACACCTACCCGAACGAAGACATGCAGTAAAGTATACAGCATATAACACTCGTATTGTAAATGTGATCTAGTCAAAGGTTGATTAGGTTATTACACTCAATGACATGCTTAATCTCTACTTAATAGGACGGCGGAAAGTCTAACGACCAATATCACCATTACACCATGGGTACTCATTCGTTTTGCTTATCCATATACGTCAGTTCTTGTATAAAATTATTAGTTAAAATACAAGCTATCCACTGATTACGAGAACAAGCATGAGAGTGGGAAGTAAAATTATTCTGAACACAAGGCCTCTTAAGTGATTAGGATGAAACTTACTCGTAAAGGCGAAAGACAACAATGTGTCCAGTATTGAGTCTGACAAGGGGAAACGAATTCTCTATCGAACAGACCACATAATGAACTCCATAGTAGATGAGTTTTTCACGAACCCCAGCCCCTTTCATAGGCCGTTGCAACTGCGACGAAAATTCAAAGCGTCTGACTTGGTCATCGGTAGTCAGGGATTGTAGCATTTGCAGGCGTTAAGTGCAGAAGTCGCCTGCACACGGTCAACCGTTTTCCTTTTTCACTCTATGCAAAAAAAAAAAAAAAAAAAAAAGGGTTCAAATGGCTCTGAGCACTAGGGGGCTTAACATCTCAGGTCATCAGTCCCCTAGAACTTAGAACTACTTAAACCTAACTAACCTATGGACATCACACACATCCATTCCCGAGGCAGGATTCGACCCTGCGATCGTAGCGGTAGCGCGGTTCCAGACTGAAGCGCCTAGAACCGCTCGGCCACCAGCGGCCGGCCACTCATTGCAGGCCGACCTGTTGATTTCCCCTTGAAGAGACATCGTGATGTTTTAATCTGTGGATACCATCGCTGAATAGCGTTGACAGTTGATGGATCTTCGTTGAAATTTGTTGTACTGATGTTTCGTTGCACTGTTACGGCAGACTAACGTTTGTACATTTCAACCACAAAGCGCTTTCTCGATGCCTGTTGTCATTTGCCAAACAGCTGTGCTCTCGTGGCACAAATCTGAACTGTGGCTGCAACAGTACATAGCTTTTTGACTTTTTCTGTACGAGGGTTGAGTTTTATGACAATATGTCAATTAATGTAGTTGCCTTGGGTTCATGAAAATGCTTGAATCGTTTTAATAACTTCTTATTTGACCCTTAGTACAAAATATACTCCACTGTATGAGGAATAAAAATAGATGCAAGCAATGGAGGCGGAATGCGGCTCTTGAAGTTCTCTGTACACTTGAAATATGTGATAGCTGTTGAAAATGATGTCACATTACTTAAAATAATTTGACGAGACAAACGCAGCTCATAGAGCGTGATAAATGTAGTTGAAGTTCACTATCTAAATAGGTGTTTCAGTTGTCTAACTCACTGATAATACTAACTTTGATCAATGTTGCCTGTGATTGAGCGGTTATAAGAGTAGCAACGACCATCGATTGCAAGGCCGAATTACTAGTACGTCCGAATTGCATGTGTTCATAAATATTTCTGTTCCTTTTTGGCGAATGAACTAGTGCATAACTCTGAAGAACTATGAACAGCGAATATGCTCTGTGTGGCGCTGATGTCAGACCTGCAGGTCGCTCTGAGTAGTGGTAGGGCAGGGACAGTGCGGGCATAGGGTCAAGGTGCACAGGCAACACACACTGCAGGCGGACAGTAAAGTACCTCAAGGTGATGCAAAATAGTCTGGTAAACTATCACACTACTACTAATTGCAAAAGTGCGTGATGTACATCACATATGCTATAGTGAAATAGATCCCTCCTCAAATAGACACTCGCGGTAGCGTTCTCGCTTCCCGAGCACGGGGTCCCGGGTTCGATTCCCGGCGGGGTCAGGGATTTTCGCCTGCCTCGAGATGACTGGGTGTTTGTGTTGTCCTCATCATTTCATCATCATCCAGGAAAGTGGCGCAATTGGACTGAGCAAAGATTGGGTAATTGTACGGGCGCTGATAACCACGCTGTTGAGCGCCCCGCAAACCAAACATCATCATCATCATCATCAAATAGACAAGGTGGGGAAACTGAATAAGAGTTAAAGATTACGTCGTATGCTAACTCATGAAATACGAACTTATTTGACGAAAGTAGGGTAAGACTAGTCGCCTAAATAGTTATGGATAATGCTGTCTGTTTCGTAAAAAAGACTTAAGTTCTTAAGTAAGTTAGTTCTCTTTGCAATGGCAAACACCATATGACATTTAGCGAAAAATAACTCCGGTAAAAGTGAAATAAATGGATAAAATTTCCTTACATAGCAGTCGGAAAGATGAAATTTTTTATTCCTGCACCTTAGTTATGTGTACGTATACGTAAATAAGCAATTAAAAGGTTTAAAGAAAATAATGCCAACTTTGGATGTGATAAAGCTAGGTTTCATTGCGTTATCAGTTATTTTCGAATGTATCACTTACTGAAAGCAAGTAGCTGCATATGTAGCGAAAGAAAGCACTTTTCTATGCCAGGATAGATTCGAGGGCTCTGCAAGAAACTGAACGGTAGCAGAATGAAAGCAGGGAAAAGAAAACAAGTATGGGAACCGCACATCGTAAGGAGACGTGTGTTGTTAACTGGGTGTTTCTGTGATAGGAAAGGGAAATGCGGTAGCGTTCCAGACACTGAGGCTGTGAAAGGAGATGAAAGGCCGAGCAGTAGAAGCAAGCCGTAGCTTTTTAAAGGCGATGTGGCGTGGGGGGGTTCAATGAACAGCACGGCGGCGGCGCAAGTAAAGGCGGACGGCGCCGGTTGCTCAGCTGTGTGGAGCGGCTTGCTCCACCACGCCGAAGTGCCACTCACTGGTAAGCAACCAAGGAAGACACCGCTCTAGTTCGGTTTTAAGTAGCCTGTTGCTTCTATTTTTCAAAACGTGGTCCACATATATTACCATCTCGATTAAGAAAACAAGATTTTACTATTACCAGTCACCATTTATTTTATTTCAGCTATGCATTTCGCAGGTTTAAACCTGTATCATTGGTGTATTTACGTGAATTAATACATGTATGTGTGGTTTTTGTGATTTTAGAGTAACATTTGGCACTGTCATGAAGAAGAAGACGAAAACGAACAGTTTCTGGCAGGAAAAAAAAGAAAACTTTCCCTTCCAGAAGTCTCGTGACTCAGCAAAAAGAAACCTATTTATTTTTAGCACAATCATTTTTGAGACATAATCATAACCAGTTATGGCCCACGATGGCTGTCTTCAACTCCGTCAGAACAGGTCTCGGAGGTCCTTAACAGTACTGACCGACCGCCGTATCACCCTCAAGCCTATAGGCATCACTGGTATGGAGGGGTGTGAGCCAGCACGCCGCTCTCTCGGCCGTTGTCAGTTTTCGCGACCGGAGTCGCTACTTCTCGATCAAGTAGCTCCTTAGTTTGGCTCACAAGGGCTGAGTGCACTCAGTTTGCCAGCAGAGCTAGGCAGACCGTGTGGTCACCCATCCAAGCGCTAGGCAGCCCGACAGCGCTTAACTCCGGCGATCTGACGGGAACCTGTGTGACCATTACGACAAGGTCGTTGGCACCTGCAAGTGCTACAACAGGAAAAATTAAAATTATATTATACCTTAAAACAAGTAAAAATATTTCTGTTGGGTCTACCTACGAGTTAAGTAATGTGCAATCAGATTGCATGTCGCACATACGTATGGGTGGCACCTGGTCAACAAAAGTTAACGCGATGTCAAACTGAACATAATACCAATAATCATGTAATTAATATGCACTGTCTGGTCACATTTATGTGACTACATGTGACCACCTTTTCCAGCGTGAGAAGCGCAGAAACAGTGTCAGTGAGGTTCTGGAAGATACGAGGGTTGTACCAAAAGTAAAGTTTCCATATTTTTTACAAATAGGAAACACTGTTTATTGTTATTAATTTATACATCGTTGTAAAGCTTACACTTTCGTATATTTTTCAACATAGTCTCTATTTTTTTCGACACACTTTTGCAGATGGTGCTCCAGCTTTTGTATTCCTAAGTCGAAGAAGTCTCCCGCCAACCCGCTGAGGAAGCGTGTGACCTCTGCTAAGACTTCATCGTCGCTCTTCAAGCGTTTGCCAACTAAGCGTTCCTTTAGTTTGTGGAAGAGGTGATAATCACTGGGGGCTAAGTCTGGGCTGTATTGGGGATGGGGCATAACAGTCCACCCAAACTGCTTTAAAATCTTCTGTGTTTGACGACCGACTTGGGGTTGAGCGTTGTGAAGAAGCACTACTCCCTCCGTCAGCTGCCCTCTCCAGCGATTCTAGATTGCTCACCGGAGTATGGTGAATGTTTCACTATATCTGAGTTTATAGTCGTCCCATGTTGCATGAATTCGATGAGGAGAACCCCTTCTGGTCCCAAAACACAGTCGCCATAACCTTTCCTGATGACTACATTCCTTTGAATTTTTTTGGTGGCGGTGAACCAGAGTGACGCCACTGACGAGATTGTTGTTTTGTTTTGGGGGTGTAATGAAACACCCACGTTTTATCTCCTGTGACGAAAAAGTCCAACAACTTCTCCTTGTTGCCTGCCCCCTAGCATTGTTGAAGAACCATGTGAGCACAGTCAAGGCATTGCTCCTTGTGTCTGTCAGTCAGCATTCAGGGGACCCAGCGAGCACACGCCTTGAGCTAACCCAACGTTTCTGTTCAAGTTCTTTCAATTGCGCTGTGAGAACCTGCAGGAATGCGTTCAACAAGTTCACAGACTGTGACCCTCCGATCTTTGAGCAGCTTACTGTTGATGTTCTGGACATTCGAATCCGAAACCGGCGGTCTTCCACTCCGTTCTTCATCGTGAACTTCCGTGTGACCCTCAGCAAAAGCTGAGTGGACATGCACTCTTCAACATAAACCTCAGTCAGTTGCCGATGAATCTCCATGGGCGGTAACTTCCTTGCGTGGAGAAACAGGATTACTGCTCGAACCTTGCACTTGGCGGGGGCGGCTATCAACACTTCCATCTCTGATGGCTACTAAGCCAACACTGAGCGACGTAGCGAATCGAGGACGGGTAGGCTCGAGAGTGGGGGAACCACTGCGCGCGACACTGCTGACATGCACTCCTGGAAATTGAAATAAGAACACCGTGAATTCATTGTCCCAGGAAGGGGAAACTTTATTGACACATTCCTGGGGTCAGATACATCACATGATCACACTGACAGAACCACAGGCACATAGACACAGGCAACAGAGCATGCACAATGTCAGCACTAGTACAGTGTATATCCACCTTTCGCAGCAATGCAGGCTGCTATTCTCCCATGGAGACGATCGTAGGGATGCTGGATGTAGTCCTGTGGAACGGCTTGCCATGCCATTTCCACCTGGCGCCTCAGTTGGACCAGCGTTCGTGCTGGACGTGCAGACCGCGTGAGACGACGCTTCATCCAGTCCCAAACATGCTCAATGGGGGACAGATCCGGAGATCTTGCTGGCCAGGGTAGTTGACTTACACCTTCTAGAGCACGTTGGGTGGCACGGGATACATGCGGACGTGCATTGTCCTGTTGGAACAGCAAGTTCCCTTGCCGGTCTAGGAATGGTAGAACAATGGGTTCGATGAGGGTTTGGATGTACCGTGCACTATTCAGTGTCCCCTCGACGATCACCAGTGGTGTACTGCCAGTGTAGGAGATCGCTCCCCACACCATGATGCCGGGTGTTGGCCGTGTGTGCCTCGGTCGTATGCAGTCCTGATTGTGGCGCTCACCTGCACGGCGCCAAACACGCATACGACCATCATTGGCACCAAGGCAGAAGCGACTCTCATCGCTGAAGACGACACGTCTCCATTCGTCCCTCCATTCACGCCTGTCGCGACACCACTGGAGGCGGGCTGCACGATGTTGGGGCGTGAGCGGAAGACGGCCTAACGGTGTGCGGGACCGTAGACCAGCTTCATGGAGACGGTTGCGAATGGTCCTCGCCGATACCCCAGGAGCAACAGTGTCCCTAATTTGCTGGGAAGTGGCGGTGCGGTCCCCTACGGCACTGCGTAGGATCCTACGGTCTTGGCGTGCATCCGTGCGTCGCTGCGGTCCGGTCCCAGGTCGACGGGCACGTGCACCTTCCGCCGACCACTGGCGACAACATCGATGTACTGTGGAGACCTCACGCCCCACGTGTTGAGCAATTCGGCGGTGCGTCCACCCGGCCTCCCGCATGCCCACTATACGCCCTCGCTCAAAGTCCGTCAACTGCACATACGGTTCACGTCCACGCTGTCGCGGCATGCTACCAGTGTTAAAGACTGCGATGGAGCTCCGTATGCCACGGCAAACTGGCTGACACTGACGGCGGCGGTGCACAAATGCTGCGCAGCTAGCGCCATTCGACGGCCAACACCGCGGTTCCTGGTGTGTCCGCTGTGCCGTGCGTGTGATCATTGCTTGTACAGCCCTCTCCCAGTGTCCGGAGCAAGTATGGTGGGTCTGACACACCGGTGTCAATGTGTTCTTTTTTCCATTTCCAGGAGTGTATTTAGCCTAGCACCTTCCCTCGAGGCTGTAGCTCATTGGGAACCTTAACTTTGGCACAAAAGTAGAGCCACAATCAGCTCTACTACGTTCCTCAGTTGTGGATCCATGGTCAGAACAACATGATAGAAGAGTCTTCAAATCCGATGAGTTTGAAGGTCGGGGGCGTACTCCTCTTGGTGCTATTCGAATCACACTCGTACGTTAGGACAAGTCGAATGGTCATCGTGTTAGTTACCATCGTACCGAGGACAAACAAACTGCATTTAGTGGTTAAGATGGCCTCCAAGGATAGATGTACACTTGTGTTGATTCATTGTGCCTTAAAGAACAGCGAGATTACCCAGGAAATGCCACGAAAGCATTGCCCAGACCGTATCGCATGTAGTGTGATTGCTTTAAGGTAACGTATGCGCTAACCTCCATCTGTCTGATTCTGCATAAGACGTCATTCATGTGAAAAGACGACCTGTCAGCGCTCAGTGGACGTCCAGTTGTGTAATGGTGTGCAAATTCCAGCCTACGTCGCCGGTGAACAGCAGCCAGCATGGATGCAGGAAACACGTGCCTGCTGCGGAGGCCCATACACAGCGGCATTCTCGTAACGGTCATTGAGGAGACATTGTTGATGGCCCCTTGTCCATCCAGTCTGTTGCTCGACAGCTGCAACTGTCGTCCACCCCTGTCATCTGTGGCCCGTGGTGCATCGCAGTTGCCTCGACACCTGTTTCCGGTAGTGCCATTTTGCCATGCACGGTATACACTCCTGGAAATGGAAAAAAGAACACATTGACACCGGTGTGTCAGACCCACCATACTTGCTCCGGACACTGCGAGAGGGCTGTACAAGCAATGATCACACGCACGGCACAGCGGACACACCAGGAACCGCGGTGTTGGCCGTCGAATGTCGCTAGCTGCGCAGCATTTGTGCACCGCCGCCGTCAGTGTCAGCCAGTTTGCCGTGGCATACGGAGCTCCATCGCAGTCTTTAACACTGGTAGCATGCCGCGACAGCGTGGACGTGAACCGTATGTGCAGTTGACGGACTTTGAGCGAGGGCGTATAGTGGGCATGCGGGAGGCCGGGTGGACGTACCGCCGAATTGCTCAACACGTGGGGCGTGAGGTCTCCACAGTACATCGATGTTGTCGCCAGTGGTCGGCGGAAGGTGCACGTGCCCGTCGACCTGGGATCGAACCGCAGCGACGCACGGATGCACGCCAAGACCGTAGGATCCTACGCAGTGCCGTAGGGGACCGCACCGCCACTTCCCAGCAAATTAGGGACACTGTTGCTCCTGGGGTATCGGCGAGGACCATTCGCAACCGTCTCCATGAAGTTGGGCTACGGTCCCGCACACCGTTAGGCCGTCTTCCGCTCACGCCCCAACATCGTGCAGCCCGCCTCCAGTGGTGTCGCGACAGGCGTGAATGGAGGGACGAATGGAGACGTGTCGTCTTCAGCGATGAGAGTCGCTTCTGCCTTGGTGCCAATGATGGTCGAATGCGTGTTTGGCGCCGTGCAGGTGAGCGCCACAATCAGGACTGCATACGACCGAGGCACACAGGGCCAACACCCGGCATCATGGTGTGGGGAGCGATCTCCTACACTGGCCGTACACCACTGGTGATCGTCGAGGGGACACTGAATAGTGCACGGTACATCCAAACCGTCATCGAACCCATCGTTCTACCATTCCTAGACCGGCAAGGGAACTTGCTGTTCCAACAGGACAATGCACGTCCGCATGTATCCCGTGCCACCCAACGTGCTCTAGAAGGTGTAAGTCAACTACCCTGGCCAGCAAGATCTCCGGATCTGTCCCCCATTGAGCATGTTTGGGACTGGATGAAGCGTCGTCTCACGCGGTCTGCACGTCCAGCACGAACGCTGGTCCAACTGAGGCGCCAGGTGGAAATGGCATGGCAAGCCGTTCCACAGGACTACATCCAGCATCTCTACGGTCGTCTCCATGGGAGAATAGCAGCCTGCATTGCTGCGAAAGGTGGATATACACTGTACTAGTGCCGACATTGTGCATGCTCTGTTGCCTGTGTCTATGTGCCTGTGGTTCTGTCAGTGTGATCATGTGATGTATCTGACCCCAGGAATGTGTCAATAAAGTTTCCCCTTCCTGGGACAATGAATTCACGGTGTTCTTATTTCAATTTCCAGGAGTGTATTTCAACCAAGGCGGCATGGCAACAGGTAACAAAGGTAGCCATTACTGAAATGCTTCCACCCTTGGTTGTAAAGTCAATTGTCATTGCACTTTTGGACATTAAATAAATCGCTAAGTTTCCGCATTACGACGACGACTGCCCTGTTCCCCCCCCCCCCCCCCCCCCCGGACACGTTTTGTATACTCTCCACTGCTAGTGCTGCCGCCTGCTGTCTGTGAGTGGTTACTATACGTTGACTTCGGACACGGTGGTCGCATTAATGTGACTGCAGTCCAGATACTTGTACCAGTCTTTCGAGCCATATCAAATTATTAGTGGTCCAGCATGTTCGACATGATCTACATGAAGACCACGCTTTGCTCAGTTCTTCCCTCCCTCCTCGTAAACATGCTATTTGCGGCCAAAGATGCCTCAACTTCTTTTTCTATTACTTGCTGGCACTTTACCTGATCGATTTTTCTTCCGAGGTGTTCTCTGAGCGTCGTCTGCTGTATTGCAGTTATTTTACACATCACACGCTATTTTATGCTTGCTGTTACCTGACAATGCTACATTTCTCTTCTTCCTTTTACGTTTACGACTGAAGATTTACTCTCAGATTGCAGTTATATTTTCCAACCTCATCGCCATCTATTGATCTGTCATCATATTTAGTGTCTGAAATTTAATCATCGACTTTTCTTAGCGTACACCAGTTCGCCTTTCTCCTGAACGGATTCAGGCGCTCGAGATTGTGAGGATCCTGGTTGGCGAAAATCGTAAAGTAGTATGTATACTTATAGTTTCAGTATATTAATTGTTGATTATATTTCCAGGCACCTGAAATACCTCTCAGTTGCTTTATATAAGTATCACCTTTTATTATGTGGCCTTGTACAGACATGACTTCAGGATGGAAGCATCCTTAATACACAGGAACAAAGTAACAGCTTTTTTACGAGTGCGTTGTCGTACACATTTTTGAACATATTCGACATTGATGACCCTTCATGTCGCCTATTCTGGGATCCCCCGTAAGTAGTTCACTGAGAGCTTAAAGCCCCGTGCCGTACTTGCTGTGGCGCGAAGGCATCTGCTGCCGAACTGTAACCTCCGCGCACCGCTCAAGGAGTGCCACGTAATATAAATAAATATTTGCACTACCTCATATTATCCTTTGCAATAACACCTTACGCAGTTACGCAGTTATTACGCGTATTATAATACGCAGGTGCATAATAACTGCGTAAGGTGTTATTGCAAAGGATAATATGAGGTAGTGCAAATATTTATTTATATTACATGGCACTCCTTGAGCGGTTAATTATAAATTATTAAAAAGTAAACATATTCTTTAACATAATTTTAATTAGTGTTTTTATAGACAACGAAGGTACAGAAAACTTCACACTTAGGACTCTTGTAGGAAAAGACCCGAGTTAATTTCGTAAAATTTCTACACCCTCACAAGCATTATTTACTTTAACGACAAGCGGCGATACGCCAATTAAAATTTTACTATGCGCAGTTCAGTTTGTACCCTCGCGTAAGACATACGTCCCGTCACAATTGTAAATTAACTGTTGTGATATATTGTTTCGATTATCTTTAGATATATGTTCTTGCGTAAGCAACCCATCATATCCACTACGGATCAGGATCTATCTGGATTCATAAGCAGCCCGTCGTATCCATGCGGAACTACGCATTATAATTCTGATGTTATGTCCATATGGATAGCATTAATTGCTTACACAGCTACGTAGGTCTGAAGAAGATCGATTTTGATCGAAGTTGGTCATTTCACTCACTGAGACCGTAAGAAAACCCATCAATTTTTCGTTTTATAAAAAATTTTTGTTAAGTAATCTAATGCAACATTTACTATATTATTGTATTTGATTCATTCTGTAGCACATTTCTGTACGACATATGCTACTTAATATAATGTTCTTCACATCATTGGCGTGACACGACTATGTTCTGAGATATCTTTTATTTTACTTCGTGCAGAGTGCTACTTGATAATGGCCTAGGGACCCGAAAGGCGGTCGCGTTTAAAATGAAAGTGCTACTGGTGCCGAAAATCTCCTCAAAACGTTTCATAAAATGAGATGTAGATGAATTTCTTCGTTAAACAAACATTAATTTTCGATCACAAATTGTTTATCTCAGAGTTCTCAATCTATTTTCTTCTGCTGAGTGTAATTGTGGCGCAAAACATTAGAATACTGCTGAAATGGTAGACAGCATGGAGCTGAGAGTGATAAGGTGCGGAACTCAACAAACCCACAAAGAAGCAAAGTTTTTTTCACATTTATTCGCCCCAGTGGCGATAAACAGTATTGACACACATAAACAGTTGAAAACAGCCACAACAACATCAACTAGACAATCAAATTGACACTTGAAGTTACTCCTTTAAATATTTAAAGATAATTTTAAAATTTTTCCCATAAACTGCAAGGGAAGTGATACTAACATTGTTTAAAGAATGAAGACATTAAGAACATAAAATCATAATTCAGGGACCATAAAAGATGTATACATGATTAATAAGCGGGTGCTGACATAAGGTGACCACCTTGATAAAATTCAAATACCATATAGCCCCAAGCCAGCAACAACACAAACGGATTCCGCTCAATAATCTAAAGAGAATTGTGGCACATGCAGCATACGAATGTTTAAAAGGGGAACACTTTTTAAAAAAATTATTTGTTCATGACGCTTTTAAAAATTTGGCCTTCAAAAGAAAACACACAACTTAAAACTTAACAATTTTTCATGCTCAACTATTATTGCGACAAATGGTAAATATCTTCAGTTACATAACGTATTACTTTTTACAAGTTGATTAAGAATAGCTTTGGCATGTTCTGATAACTCTGAATGCTGATCCACGTTAAAGACTAAGCCAGATACGATAGTCACTTTTCAACGCTACTCAGCATTATTCACGAGAACTCAAATTAAATTTCCAATACGAGGCCCCCACACAAAGAGCAGGGATTTCCGCGAATCACAACCAATATCCTAATCTCACGTAACAAAAGGCGCTCGCTGTTCTCTCTCTACGCCGACCTTTGGCTATATTTTAAATACTGGCAGCTCAGCATCCAAAAACCGATGCAGTATAAATGAAAACTGTGGAGACTCCAACCCGCGACAACGAGGGCAACAGGAAGCAGTAATTCTTCGAATGACATAGGCACACTATTCTCGGTAACGTATGACCATCCGTAACATGATGAACCACATATCACTCCTACGTGAACAACTCTAATTACGCTACGAAACAGCAGGTAAAGCTTGAGAACTCCAGAGAGTGTGGTGCAGTTAAATCTGCTCGGCGCATTGTTATACTCTGTCTGGTGGGACGCCAGCGAACCCGTCTCAGTGTTACGAAGAAAGGAGAAGTTTAAAGAGCACCGGGTAAATAAGTATAATGGGCCCGCAGCTCAACTACCTATATGGTGTAGACCAGCGGTGGCCATGGAGTGCAGTGCGTACAGACCGTGGGGAGGGCAAGGCCGGGTCTTTCTTGGTTTTGCGTGTTCCTTCCAGGAACTCTAGAAACAACGAGGCCTTTCATTGAATACTGCTGTGTGGCATTTTTCTGTCAACATTAGAGATGGGGAAAACTGTTCTTTTCAGAGATCGGATCAGAACTGTTCACTCCCTGAAATGAATTAGCTCTTTTTCATGACTCACCACTCATTTACAATAGATAATAAATGGAAGGCACATTGCCCTTTAAACTTGGTTTATTCCAGTACTATACCTGTATTTTGATCTTATTTGACCCTATTTTGAAGTAGCACAGATAATGAGTAAGAATTTTGTATTGTTTATTGAAATTTCCGCGATATGACAAAGTTTTTGATAATTGATTTATTTTGCACTACCGTGGTTTTTTGGGTGATCAGAAAATGTTGTAACTTGAGATTTATATTAACAATATATTTGGCTATAATGTATTAAAATTTCACTAACCTCATACAAATACATCGCAAGCCATATATTTTTAAAGTGAACGTTTCCTTCCGAAGACGCCAAAAATCGCAAAATCCGTACCAGAATAAGAAAATAATATAAATTTGACTGTAAAACGAAAGTGCTGCATATAGCCTTACGCAGAATAAAACAAGGAAAATATTGGTGTATCACATTTTGCGATACGTTTATCGGTTTGCTCGTAATTAAAGCGTAAATTCGAGTGTCCATAATAAAAATCCTATAGTAAGAGGAGTCGTCAGGAACCTAATCTGATCAGTTTAAACAAATAAAAATAAAATAAAAACAAATGATGTATACATAACATAATAATGTAATATACATAGCGGTATTACTACGAAGAACATTATCCAGTAGAGATGAACTCCGATGCAGAAGCACTGAGTCGAGCAGGTCGAGCCGCGAGCTGTAGTACTGCGTGAGCTAAGACCGCAGAGACCAGAGTGACACCTGAGTTTCTTTGCTCAACACTCTGGCAAGAGTCGAGAACGGTGGGGTGAGCGTTGAGCAGGTGAGTTCAGAGGGTGGGGGGAGCGGTGAACTCACCCGCTCTGAGACAAATCGTCCGTTCCCTTGCGAGCAGGTTGTTGCAAGTAGTTCCTATGTTATCCGCTAGGTGGCTCTCTGTCCTGTTGCTCGCATCAACTGCCCAGAGGGCAGGACGTGCGGCTGAAACGATCGCCGACAGAGTGCGATGCGAAGTTAAGCTGCGCCAGACACTGCACACGGCAGACGACGCACAGAGATGGCACGGCATATGTGAAACACAAAATCCAATGGGGCACTGCACAATGCAGGCAGCCAAGATAGAAGCAGGGCAGAGGCCAAGCAGGGCAGAGGCCGGCGCTGGCTGTGTTGTGTGGCGTGCACTGTGCTGTGACCAGCAAAGGCGCTGCTGATATGCTCCGTTTCTCTCTCTCTAGTTGATAATTAAAAGAGCAAAAAATTACAATGATTGTCAGACGGGATTCATTGTTCTGTACATCAAGAAGCACTTTCTACTACATTTGCATGCTTGGAGCAGGTGAAGAGATTGGTGGTACAGACAGCAAAATATCTCAAGTCACACGCATTATTGATTGTAGTTGCATGCCTAGAAAGATTTCTCGATTTAAAACTCACTATTGTTGAATTCATGAGAGAAAAAGGAGTGAAGAAACAAAAGTTAGAACATCAGGTTCAAATGGTTCAAATGGCTCTGAGCACTATGGGACTTAACTTCTGAGGTCATCACTCCCCTAGAACTTAGAACTACTTAAACCTAACTAACCTAAGGACATCACACACATCCATGCCCGAGGCAGGATTCGAACCTGCGACCGTAGCGGTCGCGCGGTTCCAGATTGTAGCGCCTAAAACCGCTCGACCACCCCGGCTGGCTAGAACATCAGGAATGGGTCGCAAACATCGCATTTTAAACGGACCTGACCGCACACAGCTCACAATAAGACACTGCAAGATGAAAAGCGATTTCTTTCTGATGTGATGGGGATGCATTTGAAAAGAAAACCGTTTTGTAGAAAGGACACAATCTGACAAATACAGGCGAGTTTCCCAAGCTAACTGGCGTTAAAGAAAACGCGGAGTTTGAAGAATTCATTGTGGCCATGAAAGAATTACGAAGATAGCTTCCTAAACGATTTGAGGAAAGTATCAATGTTGCATTTGTTTACGACCTGTGCTGGAGGCCGTTTGCCATTTCAGCTGAAAGCGTCCCTGCGCATTTACAGACGTAACTGACTGAACTGCAAAGTAATTCCATTTTTAAAGACGTATGCCTTTAACGTTAGAACTGTCGAGGAGGTCTCCATTAGTTTCCTCAGGTAGTTTCCACGCCTCTGTAATTAGGCTGCTAAAGTCCTACAATATTTCGACCAACATATGTGTGTGTGAAACATGTTTCTATCGGTTACGTAACTAGATAATTCACGATTATATAGTAATCTGAGAGCGAAAATCTCTGAAACTGTTTGCATCTGTCCGTATACCGACAGTTTCTTATCAGAAAAAAATTATATGTCTTAAGCATGCAAAAAATAATTCAGTAATAGTGAAACTTAGTTTTGTTTTCGATCTCTGTTGTTGAGAAATTTGAAATATAAAACCATGTCTTACGCAGTGCGTCTGCATCGCAAAGTAAATGAGGTGCATTCGCATTCGCATTCGCATTTACCCCTATCTCGCGCTGCGACAGCGTGGCATGGCGGTGGTGGAAATTTGCTAGCCAGGCTGAACACTATGGCACTCGTGGCAGGCCACGGCCCACAAACACAATTCTTGGCCGCCCCTGATCTCGGCAGTATAACATCAGTCTTCCACTTCGAAGCGTTTACATCTGACCTTCAAATGTCAGTTGCAGGTCACAGTTACTTTCTATCTCTCTCTCTCTCTCTCTCTCTCTCTCGCTCTCTCTCTCTCTCTGTCTCTCTCTCTTTTTTTTCTTTTTTTTTTTAGGAGTGACGCACGTCTAGGTGAAAATTTGTAAATTTGTCCCCTGCAGAACCGACAACTGCTGCAGCAGTATCTGCACCTCGGCGTAGCTGGAGCCAGGCAGCGTGGCTGTGTAACCACGAGTGGCAGCGTTTTAAGGCGCCCGCCGGCCGGTCCCGCTAAATATGCCATCGGGCAGCGTTCCGCAGTAAAACCGCGGCGCGGGCGGCTTCCGCCGGAGCTGCCGCCTGCCTGAATCATGCACACCACCAGCCCGGCCCCTGCACCGCACACGGAAGGCCACAGCTCCGACCGGATAGCCACCAGTAGAGTCCTGCATGACCGAGTAAGCGAGCACAAAATACGAGATGGGGCGAGCGCACCCTAACTGGATAGGCTGCCCGCACTAGTTCTAGTGGCCGAGCATAGAAGCCGAGACCGAATACGAAGCACGTCACTTCAAACACATTACACGTGTCACTATCCGTGTGAGACTGCAGCCAGTACGGGCTTCTCATTTGTGGTCTCTCTCTCTCTCTCTCTCTCTCTCTCTCTGCAATCATGCAGTGCGAGGAAACCAGTTCAGTAAGACGTAAGGTTGAAATCAATGTTTACACATTGAAGAGACGGGAAGGCCTAAAAAGCCAAGTACGGAGCATATTTTTGGTGGCTGTAGACGAAAACAGTGCGTCTACTGGATACGTATCGTGCATAAACTGCTCCACATTATAGTGTTTCCAACCGGCAACCACTCTTTTAAAGAAACACAGTTGCAAGAAACCTCACAAAGACACAGCTCCTTCAGGAATACCGGCAGTAATACAAAATAGTATTACAGCAAAGTGTGTTGCAATGTGTGCTAAAGATATGAGACCTTTTAATGCTGTTTGGGGTGAAGGTTTCAGAGAACTAGGCCAAGAATTAATACATCTAGGTGCGCATTATGGAAAAGTTAACGTGGCAGATGTCATGCCGCATCCCTCTACTATAAGCAGACATGTCAAAGAACAAGCTGATGCAATACGAAACAGTACAATGCCTTCTGTTATTGCGGAAGTTATTAATAAAACATGTGCTGCGATAGTTGATATGTGGACTGATTCGCATAATCAGGTACACTGTTTGACGCTTACATCTCATTACATTAACACAGATTGGTCTCTTCTGATCAATGTTTTATTTACAACAAAATTCTCGGACGTTAGGAAGACGGGAGTAAATATTATAAAAGAAAGTGCTCTATGAATTTAGCCGTGTAACGTGCCCGTTCTTGGAAACGTTACTTTTGCATTAAAAGAAATAGAGAGAGAGAGAGAGAGAGAGAGAGAGAGACAGACAGACAGAAATAGAGAGAGGCGTTGGATTTGTACAGTACGGAGCAGCGAGCCGTGGCGAGGCGAGGTGAGACGTCAGCGGTGACCGGTCATGCTCGGTTATCCGCGTGTCCGGAATCCGGACATCAGACATGGGGCGAGTACGTGACCGAGCCGAGTCGTATGGGGCCGGACACGAGCGGCTCGGTCCCCCCGTCAACAGGCGAGCCGTGACCGGTCAAACATGGAGCGTTGCAGCACTCTAGCCCCCAGCGTGTTCCTCGTGCGCTGCTGATCCAGTTTTTTCTTTCACGGTGCTCTGTGTGCACAGGGATGCTTCGGACATAAAGACATAGTCTTCTGCCGTAGGTTTGCCATGCAATTTGTACAGCCCAAGAAGTCAAGGCAGTTGTAAAACTAAAGTAGGCTCGCGTTTCTGATACACTTACACAGTTGCAATATCCATAGTTATTGCAATTATAGCTACCGTGAGTGTTGTTGCTAGCGGGTGACAACCAGAATGCAATGCAAGGGCTGTTCGGAAAGTAAAGTGGAAATGGAAACCACAGTGTAAATCCGATGAAGCTTTACGCAGGTGTTTTGGACAATGTCTATAGTGTGCCCATCGATCGCATCACGTCGCTCTTTTCAATTCTGAGCGAGAGGGAGCACGTAAAGATGCCTAGAAAAAGTATCTCCCACAAAGTATAAGGGCGTGTGACAGATTTCATCCAACTCACGCAATGTAGTTATCATGCATTTCCTCCTCCACGACAATTTGCCGCATACTGTAGGTGCAATGAGGGCGCTCCTGCAGCGTTTAAGGTGGGAAGTGTTTGATCAGCCAGCATACAGTCCGGACTCGGCTCCCTCTATTTTTATCTCTGCTCACATGAACCGCTCGCATTTTGTCACAGACAACAAGCTGCAAATCAGCGATGCAGCGTGGCAGAAAGACAGGCGGCTGCATTCTGCGCCCAAATTATTAGAAAGTTGGTACAATGCTACGACATAGCTCTCAGTCGGATCAGCGACTATGAAGAGAAGAAGTAACTGGAAGGTGTAGCTAACTGTTGCAAACAAAACTTATTTTTTTCACTATGGTTTCCATTTCACGAATGATTGCACCTTACTTTCTAAGTAACCCTCGTAAGTTCGAATGCTGAAGCAACAAAGTTTCATAGCTAGTACGGTATGATATACATGACACAGCAAGTGTAACAATGGCTCACGGCCGAAGTTAGCTAATAGCACCAATTTAATAAAGCACAATGCAGCTTTCAATGGGCAACGTATTGCATTATTAAGCATTAGAGGCCGTGGATCCCCACGGAAGCAAAATCTTCATAATCAAAGGTATCGTCAGGAGTGCGACAAGACCATTCTCGTTCTCTATGTACATACTCGTAAATGAACTGTTGCATAGGATGAGCAACAACTGCGACTTTTTATTGATGATGCTGTCTTGTAAGGGAAAGTGTCGTCATTAAGTAACTATAGGAGGATAAAAATGACTTAGACAAAATTTCTATTTAGTTTGGTGAATTTCAGCTTCCTCTAAATGTAGAAAAGTACAAGCTAATGCGAATGAGTAGCAAAGATAATCCCATAAAGTTCGAATACAGCATTAAAAACATGCTGCTTGAGGCAGTCACGCCAATATATCTAGGCATAGCGTTGCAAAGCGATATGACGTGGAACCGGCGCTTGAGGATGATGGGTAGGGAACGCGAAAGATCGATTTCGGTTTGTTGGGAGAATTTTAGGAAAGCGTGGTTCATCGCTAAAGGAGACCATGTATAGAACACTTGTGTGCCCATTCTTGCGTACTGCTCATGTGTCTGGCATCGAATCAGTTCACAGATGGCTGCTAGATTTGTTACGTATAGGTTCGATCAACGCGCGATTGTTACAAAGATGCTCCGTGAACTCAAATCGGAATCCTTGGAGGAAAGACGACGCTCTTTTTGCCTAATATTACTGAGAAAATTTAGGGAACCAGCATTTGAGGCTGACTGGAGAGCGATTCTATTCCCACCAATGTACATTTCGCGTGAGGACTACGAAGATAAGAGAAATTAGCGCTCGTGCGGAGACAGATGGATAGTCGTTTATCCTAGCTGTATTTGCGAGTGGAACAGTAGGAGATGACTATCGGTGATACGGGGCACCCTTCTCCATGCATGAAAAGGCGGCTTGCGGTTTATGTATATGGATGTAGATGATCCTAAAGGGTTTCGAGAATAATTGGTATGTGTTATAACTGATTGGAATGATTGATATATTTGGGCTGCGTCCCGACGACGTCATTCGGATGCGTTATGGAAGACAGGAGTCAAGGTAACTGTGTTCTCCAGACGATTTCGCTCCGGTTTGCCGCACATATAAATACATCTTTGTTGTCCCTCTCCCTGCTAAGACCAAATGTCGGAGCGGTTCTAGGCGCTTCATTCCGGAACCGCGCTGCTGCTACGGTCGCAGGCTTGAATCCTGCCTCGGGTATGGATATGTGTGATGTCCTTAGGTTAGTTAGGTTTAGGTAGTTTTAAGTCTATGGGACTGATGATCTCAGATGTCCCATAGTGCTTAGAGCCATGTGAACGATGTTTTGAACCAAATGTCGTGCCACGGAAACACATTTTGAGATAGCTCGTAATACGCAAGGAAATATGGCAAATGCGTTGCTCATTGAACGTTACGTCAAGAGCGTTTTCTCCGAAGAGCAAAGAAAATGATTTAGAAAACGATTCCAGCAGTTACTGTCGAGATGATAAGTCCAATGTCGCAAACAGCATGCAGTCACCACGTAGAACTTAACACAGGTATTCTGCGCTCATTTGGCACAAATTCCGTAATACTAACGCGTTTACAAATCAGGTACAGGGAATTGGATTGACTGTGATCTGGTAACGGTTTACTTTTGTTGATCATGGTCTTACTGTAAACTAATCTGGCGAAGACGACCTCAGACGCTCGAACGATACTCAAAACTTACACGACCGTTAATTAACCTTCACTTACAACCCACAATATCGTTAATTAACCTTTATTTACAAGTATAACAGAATATACTAGCGAAATGGTACAATACATGCTGCATAGGATACGATTCTGAGGGAAGGGAAATTAAACTTCTGTCCGGCAATCGAGATGTATAGTTGATCTCCCTAGCTTGATTAAGGAAAGTACCAGGATGGTTCCGTCGGAAAGGATACAACGGATTTCATTGCCGATTCTTTTCCAGTCCGACTTTGTGGTCGGAATGATTTGTTTGTATTGTAATTCTAGCGGAAACAGTACATGTAAACATTGCAGTACTTGTTCTGGGTGTCATTGAGAGAGTCTTGTTGCTTCTATATGGTTCGGACAACAATACTGTATGATCAGACGCTATGTAAATTCACTCTTATGGAACAGGGAATGAGACAGGTGGACGTCGCAGCAACGTCGCAGTGAGTCAAAGTGATGTCTCTAGAATCTTTAGCGACAGAATCAGTTTAGGATAGTCACAGAAATGGTCGCTAGAGAAAAACAACAGGACTGCAGGACTGACACAGGATGACAATTATTGAACCACATAAAATAAAATCGTCATAACTTCTGAACTGTTTGCGTTAGGACGTTCAAACTGCACGGTTGGCCACGGTACTTTATGGGAATTAATGTGGTTTGCTTTAGCGGCGAAGCCCACTTTCATCCGGATGGGTTCGTCAGTAAGGATAACTGGCGCACTTGGTGGACTGAGAATCCGCATTTTGCGACAAGAAGGTCTCTTCACCTTCAGTGGTGACTGTGTGGTGTGAAATGTCCAGTAACGGAGTAATCGGTGCGATATTCCTTGATGGGACGGTGACTACCGAACGTCACATGAAAGTTTTGGAAGATGATTTCATCCCCATTATCCAAAATCACCCTGATTTTGATAAGATGTGGTTCATGTAAGACGGAGCTCGACCCCATCGAAGCAAGGGAGTGATGTCCTGGAGGAACACATTGGGGACGGCATTCTAGCTCTCGGGTACCCAGAGGCCACTGGCATGGGCCTAGATTGGCCGCCGTATTATCCGGATCTGAACACACGTGACTCCTTTTTCTGGGCCTATCTTAAAGGCAAGGTGTAGAGCAATAACCCCAAAACAATTCAGTTGAGAACAACCATTCGGGAGGTCATCGGCAGCATCGATGTCCTGCACTTCATTGGGTCATGCAGAATTTCGCTGTTCATCTGCGCGCCATCTTCGCCAATGATGGTAGGCATATTGAACAGCTCATAACTTAAATCCGAATATCTGTAGTGACTTTGTTTAAAGGACATCATCTTTACGCCAGTAACAAGTTTTTATTACACTATTGCAATTTCGGCCGTATCCCATTATCAGGTGCTGATATTATGGCTTTAAGTGATGTCAACGTAATGTAAAGTGACACATTTGTATGTCGTTGTCAATACTGTTAAATACATTAATGACGTTGTTACACAGTACGAGCACACGTATTCAAAGATCGTAAAACAACATGTGCACTTACGGATTATGATGTTTTACTATGTTTGAATACGTGTACTCGCACTGCGCAACGACGTCACTAGTGTATTTAACAGTATTAACAACGAGATAAAATCGTGTCACCTTACATTACGTTGACATGCCTTGAAGCCATAATATCAGCACTTGATGATGGCCTAAGGCCGAAACTGCAATAGTGTAATAAAAACTTATAACAGTCACTGGCGTAAGGATGATGTCCCTCAAAAAAAAATTTTATGACTGTGAATCCCAGTTACAACGAGTTTATTGGTAGTGAAGTTTAAATGTTCAATACAGTGTGTGCAGGACGTAGTTTGTAACTAATTTATTCTTTTTTTATGTAGTCCAATAATTTTCAACCTGTATCTGCATGTAACAGGAAGCAGAAACAGTCTACAAAGTGGCAGCTTCCAACACCTGTAGGAGTGAAGGTGTTAGTAGAAAATAGGCTCCATTAGCAGTGATTAGGTGCCAGAAGACCTCTCAATGCTCCTTCTCAAAATCGGGCTTGGAGAGGAGGTCGTGTCACACGGGCACGGAACACTCTTTGTAAACTATGCAGCAGCGGGACACAATGTTCTTTCCTGATGGGACCCGTACTAGTCCCCACCCTGACAATACTGATATTCGCGTTGGAGGTAATGAGGACTACGTTTACACTCTAACTGTATCGCAGACGGCTACCCTCCTTTTGTTCACATTTTGTGGTGGACTCCTGTTTGGCTGCAGGACACCCCTTGTGCCAACAGAAGAGAGGATGACTGGTGTCAAATATGGGGATGAGATTCTTACTCGCATTGTGGCTCCATATGGCGAACCTACTGGAGCGGGTTTTGCGCTGATGGACAACAATACACTCACCTATCGTCACAATCTTGTGAACACCTTCCTAGGAGCATAGAATCAGTCGCATGGAATGGGCTCCATATTCTCCACAGATCAGCTGCGTTGAGAATCAGTGGGACAGGCAAAATCAAGCGGTGTGCAATCGTCGAGTCGCAGCAGAGACCTTACAGGGTTCATAAATACTGCTATCGGGCAATGGGACAATATTACTTAGCTCTATCTGGTAGAGTATGCGCAACCGCATTGCGAAGTGTCTCCAATTACGAGGAGGGCCAACTAGTTGGTAAAGAATATGTTACGCAAGATTTAGTGAGAAGAAACTTGCGATTGATGTGGAATCTTTCTTAAGGTTTTGCTTTTGTTATTTTGTTTGTGTTTATCAAGTGGAAATGTGTTTACCTTTAAAATTTTTCTTTTCCTATCACTGTAGCTGCTAGAGGAAAAAACATTTTTATCAAAAACTGGCAATAATGCAGTATGCAACATTTACTCTAACCACTGTGTTATTTGCATCGTGTTCCGGAGACTTTGCTCCAACATCAGGTGACGGCTCTAATTGTTAGCTCAGGGACGTTGTTGCTGGGAAGCCTACCATGTTAAAATACACGCAGTCCTACGTATCTTCGTTGTTTATTCTCCTCAAGAACACTGCGTCGTAAATAAATAACTACTGCTTGTGGAGTAGCAGTCAAACTGTGGGACAAAAACAGAAAAACGGCACTGGATAGTTGGGTTATTGATCAGAGCGACCAGACAGCAGGGTGCGGGTGCGTCGTACGGCGCGGTCAGAGCCGGAGCCCGCCTGCATCCGCCATAGGAGACGGCGCTGCTTAGTATTCTGCGCTTCACCACGTCGCTGGTCAGCTCTCGGGCACCGGGGTCAGACGCTGCCAGCATCCACTATATTGCTCCGCTATCGCTTCAGGGAGACCGGTCCATAATAAGCTAGACTCCATCAAATCTAATCAATGAGGCTGCTGCTGAGAGTACAGAAAGCGCTGTTGGTGTGATAAAGGAAAGCTGGAAAAATGAGATATAGGCCCCTAAGTGTATAACTGGTAATACAATACAATTAAAATGTTCTGCTGTTCCCAGAAATAAAAGTAAAATAAAACAAAATAAAATACTAAAAATTGCTATCCAGTATGTATGTGGGTCATTTTATCCCACAGTTTTTAATCTGACACACACTCTTAACGTTTGAGACACGTATACACGTATACAGATCTAAGATCACGGACAGTGAAAATCATGCCCGACCTTCAGTGTTCCTCCCTAAATGACGATTTTGTGCACTTTGGATCTAGTACTCATGAACGCCCTTCTGCTGAGGGTCCTTCTGCAGTTCATCCTCCCACCTCTTCAATGGCCGTGGCGTTGGACGAGTTCTACCTGGTTTTTCCATTAGCACAACTTTAACACCGCGCGTTTCTGGCCCCTGAGAATGTGACCTGACAGGCTTGTTCTCCGCGCTTTCAATTTCTACACAATGTTTTGTTCTTTCATTAAGTCGTACAGTCTTCGTCTTCATGTGTTTTCTTCGTGGATTGGTCCAAAGCGCTTTCTCATGAATTTCTGTTTTGAGATCAGCAGTCTTTCTTCACCACTGTTTTCTGTGCTGCTTAACCGTTTTGTCCCAGATAACAACATCGGTACTATCACTGCGTTACAGACCATACGTTTGGTCTTAATCGACGGATTTTTGTATCTCATTATCTGCTTTAGGCTGAAATAGGCTTTAGACACATGATCATTATGTTGATTAATTTCTTGTTTTAGGTTATTACACCTGTTGCCAAGATATTTAAATTTTTTCCATTCTGGCTGTGTTCCATATTCCAGCCTGTAATGGGTCATTACTAGTGGCTTCTCTCAGTACTATCGTTTCAGTCTTCTCCATAATATTCCTCAGTCCATTGTTAATGGCATTCTTCAGAAAACTAAAACTAAGCGTAGACGTTCATAAGGCAACAAGATTTGCAAACTTAAATTTCTTTTGATTCACCTAAACCAATCTCAGGTACTTTCTCGATAATTCTGTCTACAAATCTTATCATTATCCGCTACCACTGATGTAACGGCCTCGACCAATCTAAATGAGCTCAACCTTTTTGCACACTACAATAATGATAGACGTTCTCCATCTTATTGATCTCGCGGTCCACTTTATGCATACTGTCGTTAGGTATTCTTGCATTAAACTGACAGGAAAGAACTGTAATTAGTAGTTGTAATGTGTATGATGATAAAGACAGCTAGTTAATTTGGAACGAGAAAATCGAATAACAATGTGTTCAACACAAGTACGTAACGTTTTACGATGTTGTTCCTAGAAGATAAGCGAAGGAGAGGATAGCGCCATGAGTTGCTTTCTAAATTGTATCCGAAAGAGAAATTACATTCAAATTTCATGATAGAGACCTACATCTACATGCATACTCCATAAGGAATAGTACAGTACGTGGCGGAGTGTATGTTATACAACTACTAGTCATTTCCTTTCCTGATGGGACATCTACTGTTTTCAGTAGAGAGCATCTGCAGTTATGACTGAGCGCAAGTAAAGCGTTTTGGACTGAGTGTTCCTTACCTGTGTAACACAGCGCATTTTTCGCATTCATATGCTTGCTGGTATTGCTGTAACAGCCGAGAAACGAGAACTAACTTACAGTTTCAAAATTTGTAGGTGATATTCTGTAAGTTCCTAATCCGTACATAGACCTGCTGGCGCTCTAAATGGCTGTTCTTCTATGAGTCGGAATTTCCTTTTTCTTCTGATTGCAATACTAAATACATTCTCACACAGCTGGCTACCAAAGCTATTCCTATTACTCTTGTGACAGGATTACTTCCACTGCATTGCATTTCTGTTATTAAATTATAACTTCTGCATTAATCCCCCTGACGTTATGCTTTAGGCCGTGTGTACCACTGTATTTAATTCTAATATGGCAATAAGACCAGCATAATGCTCGTACGTATTACTGAACATCAATGAACAGAAATTATATTGCATAGCACGACCAAGTAATAGAATAACTCAATAAAAGTAATAGGACAAATTTTACACTGTGAAGCGCTAACCCCATTCATCAAACTTTGTGGAGACGTTCATCACATGACGCATGTGACTGTTCCTGTTCTGAAAATGAGGAGGAATTAATCTGAAAGTTGTTAGTTAGCCTCCAACGTCCCAGCGCAAAATTTCATAAAAAATGTAAATTAGCTTTTATAAAGTGGTTCATGTGAAACATCGAATTAAAGGCCTAATTAAAAATCGCTTGCGAAATTTGCTTTCAACGGTATAAAAATAACTGGGGCTCTAGATTTAGCATCTGAGTGCAGTAAAAATGTTCCGTCGCTACAGGCGCTGCTAACAAAACAACTGAACACGTTAATCCATAGAATAAATTATTATAGCGCAGTACACGATTTAAAAACTGCAAACTAAGCAAAATTATTTGGAAATAATTCGAGTATGCATTCATGTTAATTCATCTTGTGTAAAACTGTCGACCGCCGTTTTAGAAACATTATTTTCTAAATGCTCGCTTTCGTAGCTGGAGGGTCAGGGTGGCTGAATGCCATACGGAGGGCCAGGGTTAGGTTCCCGTTGCTGCCAGAGACTTTTCCTTCTTGGAAGGACTCCAACGGAGTGCATTCAGACACGCGATGCCATTTGAGAAGCAACTTGACCGTGTAAAAGGGGTTCCAGGTCACGAGAACTGCCGAGAGACCGGTATGCTGACCCCCACAAATCTCCATACAGTAGCCAATAACACCATTGGTGGAGAACGACACGGCGGTCGGTCGGTAGTGACGGACCTGCTATTCAGGCACTGAATCCAGTAGTATTAAATTTGACAACAGCTTTTAAAACTGTGATAATTTTATATTTGCTTTTAGAGATTCTGTCGTATGTGAAGTACCTCAGCGGGAAGATACAACCAACACCTTCATTGCGCGGTTCCGATGGCAATATTACCGATGACAGAGCCACTAAAGTGGAATTATTGCACACAGATTTCCTAAATTACGTCACCAGAGAAGACGAAGTAAACATTCCTCACTTCTAAACAAGAAAAGCAGAGAAAATGAGTAACTAAGATCTTCTTCCTGTAGCGAAGCAGCTCAAATTACGTAATAAAGGCAATATCAATTACGTTCCTATGCGATTTCAGTCTTTCTCGGCGTATTCCACTGATGAATTCTTCTGGGGTTCTCAGGCGAGTGGTGGCTTCGTCTTGTCGCAACGTTTCAATGAGTTTCGTGCCCATCATCTTCTGGCGAAGATGATGGGTACGAAACTGATTGCAACGTTGCGACAAGACGAAGCCACCACTCGGCTGATAACCCGAGACGAATCCAAAAGTTACGTTCCTTTCAGAGTACGCTGACACAATAGCTGCGTACTTAACAATTAAGTACACACATCAAAAAATGTTTTGCATCATCCCGGTTCCCAGAACCTCTGACGATAGACGTTGACTGTGGATATTGTGTCACAGACACAGTCCCTTTGACTGTTCAGAGATGTCACTAGACTCGTCCAAAGACGTAAACATAAATGCAAGAGCAGCTCCTATTAGACGGAGGGGTTCCGACAGCCGATCAGTTCCAATCATTCCACCAGGAAGGAGGTTCACAGCTCATGTTTTCTGGCTTGGCTTGGCTCTGAGCACTATGCGACTTAACTTCTAAGGTCATCAGTCGCCTAGAACTTAGAACTAATTAAACCTAACTAACCTAAGGACATCACACACATCCATGCCCGAGGCAGGATTCGAACCTGCGACCGTAGCGGTCGCGCGGTTCCAGACTGTAGCGCCTTTAACCGCTTGGCCACCACGGCCGGCTCATGTTTTCTGTGGAACAACCTTGCATAGACGGTCAATACCGCGGTTCGATCGCGTCCGCATTGTTACTTTGTGCCAGGAAGGGCTTCCAACAAAGGAACTGTCCAGGCGTCTCGGAGTGAACGAAAGCGAAGTTGTTCGGCATGGAGGAGATACAGAGAGACAAGAACTGTTGATGACATGCCTCGCTCATGCCGCCCATGCCTACTACTGTTGTGGATGACCGCTACCTACGGATTGTGGCTCGGAGGAACACTGACAGCAACGCCACCTTGTTAAATGATGCTTTTCGTGCAGCCACAGGACGTCGTGTTACGACTCAAACTGTGCGCAATAGGCCGCATGATGCGCAACTTCACTCCCGACGTTCGCTTCACCGATGAGTGTCGCATATGCCTTCAACCAGACAATCGTCGGAGACGTGTTTGGAGGTCACCCGGTCAGGTTGAACGCCTTAGACACACTGTACAGCGAGTGCAGCAAGGTGAAGATTCCCTGATGTTTTGGGGTGGCATTATGTGGGGCCGACGTACGCCGCTGATGGCCATGGAAGGCGCCGTAACGGCTGTACGACATGTGATTGCCATCCTCCGACCGATAGTACAACCATATCGGCAGCATATTGGCGAGGCATTCGTTTTCATGGACGACAATTCGCCCCCCATCGTGTATATCTTGTGAATGACTTTCTTCAGGATAACGACATCGCTCGATTAGAGTGGCCAGCGTGTTCTCCAGACATGAACCCTTTCGCACATATCTCTCTACTTGAATACGCATGCATATACCAGATTCTTTGGCACTTCAGTGTATAACGCAACGACTGAGTGTATACAAATAAGGTATTTCTCTTGGTTATTGATAACGGAAAGGCTAGTTGTGGCTGTCGCGCCTCTCTCACTTAAACAATGGCTCCGTACTTCCACAGCATTGACAGCAGTCAGTTACTGTTCTTCATTCCCCGGAACGCGAAACTGTATCAAGGTTCTGGCGTTTCTTGCAGTATATACGTAGCAGGTTTTTACAAAAAGAAGAAAGGATAAACAATACTTTTACCACCTGTCGCGTTTTTCCCACCACTCAGCAACCATTTAAGATTCATTAACGTCCATCACGAATGTTAATTTAATACTTGTGAGGGGAAGAAATAACGTATGTTCTGGACCGTTACACATATATTAGATCAATGTATTTTCATTTATTTCGCAACATGTCTAACATCAGTATCAGATATGATTCCAGGGCAAACAGCCTACAAACGCCATCGGGCACAGTTTGCTAACCTAAAAATTATGTTCGATATAATCTAGACTTTGACTAAATGGGAGCTATTAACGTTAATAAGAATATACCTACTTACAAAAACACAGCAAGACTCGTTGGCCATGTGGGCTGACGTACTCCTATTTAAGTGGACCACTCATCCGCATCGCCATATTTGGTCTGTTTTAGTTCGTTTACGAAAATCTCTTAACATTTATCGTTGCATACCGTGTCAAGAGAATCCTTGGTCTGTGGAGTTTAATCGCTGCACTTAACTTTTTAGAAAGAGCGTTGTCTTGAAATACAAAACAAAATCTCTTCAGCTTGAGTAATTTTCTGTCACTAAGAAGAAAACATAAATTGTCTGCCCTCCATCGCTCTACAATTTGACTACACTGACGGAAACAAACGGTATTGTTATCGTCAGCCTCCATGGTCGGTTGCTTGTTCTAATCTTAGTTTAACAAAATAATACCAATTGGGGATGGAGCCCCAATGGCCAATGTGTCTCTGTGTATCCTACACAGTAAACGTATCGTGAACTTCGTATTCGAGTGCCTTCCTCGCCATTGGAGGAGGCGACATTGGCTAACAACCAGCGGATAACAAACGAACCACAGTGTTTTCCTCTCAAAAATTCCCCATTTTCTAACTCGTGTAACCTCACAGTAAAGGTCTGTTATGAATTCCCCAGTGGACAAAAGCGAAATTGTCATAAATTTCGACAACGTTTTAAATATATAACGGTATTAGCTTACATGTCACATAACTTTAAAAAGAGGAATTTACATTCGTTATTAATATGGACTCATTTAAAACGAAACTTCAACATAAAACTTTTAACATAAATTAACGATAGAAAACTGTAATATGTAAATGTTAACAGTAATCCAAATGCAATCAGAACCGCTACGGTCGCAGGTTCGAATCCTGCCTCGGGCATGGATGTGTGTGATGTCCTTAGGTTAGTTAGGTTTAAGTAGTTCTAAGTTCTAGGGGACTTATGACCACAGCAGTTGAGTCCCATAGTGCTCAGAGCCATTTGAACCATTTTGCAATCAGAACTGCGTTTAATTTTTTTTTTTTTTTTACATTACACTTGCAGTGATTTGTAATTACGTTGGGGAAACAATCATTGGTCAGTGGCAAATAGCAGTGGAACATGCAGCGCATATACAAAAAACTGCAGACCATCTCTTCCAGTAATTAACCTTCCATTACGGTGTGCATGAAGCACCTACGCCCACTGAATAATAAAGTTAATTGCTAAATGTTCGGTACGAAGTTTCATTGCCGTAAATTAGCGAGGGAATTTAGAGAACTGCTGCGGTATCACAACCTATGTCGCAGGAAAAAGGGGAAAAGCGACTCTGGAAGTGCCATGTATATTATAATGAAGTCTGCGCTCATTTAAATTCTGATTAAGTTTTGTAACAGTTCTTGTCAAGTAGCTGAGCGCGTGTTAAGCTGTGAAGTATGACGGCTGCTCCGTACAAAACACGTACAAATTATACCAGGCGGTGAAAACAGTCGTTTCTGTTTTTTTAAATTAAATTTAGATGCGGTTAGTTTTCAACCATTTTAAGTAAGTGCTTTAGGCGCCTTGTAACATTACAAGGCCTTAGTAGCAATTGGGTTGTGACTTCTTTATTTATTTATTTTTATTGAACTAGTATATCTGCAACATACGGCCACCAATTATGCCATTACATGTACACAACTGAAAATCTTTCAAATAAAACATTTAATACAATAATAATAAGGTAAATCGCGCATTTCTAGGCCTTACGGAGTGACTGGTAAAAAACGAGGTCCGGCAGCATGAGCTGGTAGCACTACCCACTTTTGTCTTTAATATCATAACATCAGTCTATATAATTTTTAGAAATTCCGCCCGTAAGAGGGTGAAATATACAATGAAATGTTTTTTAAAGGTATGTCGCTATTAAGGCAATTTTGAAGCTAGATCTACGAAAATCAGATTTGTTTTCACAGGCAGAAATACGTGTTTCAGAATTTCAGAAATTTAACCCCTGTGGGCGTGAAATAGTGGATATCTTCTTTTGAAAACAAAATCATTATTAAAAAACTACAGAAATATTTTCAAAGCTACACCTATGAAATTCGGTATCTGACTTCTCGGTTAGAAGCAAAAATAAGTATGTTTCAGTGATTTGGAAATTCATCCCTCAGGGAGGGGAGGGGGGCGGGGTAAAATATAGGATGAAATGTTTTATGAAATATTTCATTACGAACGCATTTTTAAAGCTATATCTATCAACATTTTTACCTGGCTTCTCGGTTATAAATAAAAATGTATTTGTTTCGCTTTTCAGGAAATCCTGTCTCTAAGGGAGCCAAATATTTTATGTAAATATTTCATTGTGAAACAATTTTTAAAGCTAAATCTACGAACGAGACTGATTCACAGACTCAGCATCGCCTGTCCAAAACTGCTAAGGATAGAAACTTGAAATTTGGATGGGGTGTGCATCTCATACTGTTGGCGTCGTTTATGAAGGGACTGTCCTAAATTCCACTCCTAATGCGGTGAAATAGAAGAAAAAAGTATTTTTGAAAATATGTCGCTATTAAGGCCCTGTTGAAGTTAAGGGGTAAAATAGTTAGTGAAAGTTTTCTTGATAATAAATAATTATTAAAGAAATAATAAAGCACTTTTAAAGCTACATCTATGAAAATTGTTATTTTACTTCCCAGTTACAAATTAAGAAAAAATACGTGTCAATATTTTTGGAAGTTCATCCCTCTAAGCGCGTGAAATAGGAGTGAAATTTTTCATGAAATTACTTCATTATGAAAGTATTTTCAAAGCTAAAAATATGAAAATTGGTATTTGGCTTATCTTTAAGTAATAAAAAAATAAGTCTTTCACTATTTTTGGAAGGGGCGAAATAAAGAATGAAAATTTTTCATAAAATATTTCGTTTTATTAAAATTTTTGTAACCCTAAACGTGTGATAACTGGTGTTTCACTTGTCTGTCAGATATAAACCAAGTTGTGTTAGTGGATTCATGTTTCTATGGAATTACCACAAGAACGCAAAAGACATGATCAACAAAACCCTTGGACTTCAGATACCAGAATTTCCTTTTGCTCAGAAGTACATTCGATAAAGGCCATGCTTTCATTGCCTTAATTAACGTGGAAAGATTAGGAGGAGATTAAATTTGTGGGCAACATAAAATTCGATTAAAGAAAAACAAAAAGAACCTGTGGAGACCATACAGTCTACGCGAGCGAAGCAGTGGGCGCTAAGCTAGGCTACACATAAAAATCATCACACACATGTATGCGTTGTCAATGTACTTCCACATTTCCTCCTAAACCATCCGACAGATTTCAATCTATGTTCGTACACATTTCACTTATTGGTCCCCTTCCCAGAATCAGCCACTTACTGTCTTGAAGTATGCACTGCGGGTGTAGTAATCTCTTATCTCCCATTCGAGTGGGGCTTAGCGTGAAAATGGTGTGACACAGAAACAAAACTGAGGAACATCTGTAGCTATTTACCAAATGTTGTATGCACATGACTCATTTTATGTATAAAAATAACATGTTAGGAATAGATCATTATCACACCAGGGTGTGAGAAGCCGTGACATATAAACGTATTCAATAACGACCGATATCCGCATCGAATTCACAGTTTCCGGGCTTGCTAGCCTCAGTCAAGATGAAGTCTCACCCGTGAGAGGGTGCAAAGACAATAATATAGTAGCATATCTCCATAACGCCTGGAGCAGTTTCTACCTAATCTGGCACACATATTACTTACTATCTGGTAAGAGTTACCGTGGCAGAAGGACAACGCTATGCCTGGGAGTGACGGTGCAAAGGGGTGACACACAAGCATAGCTTAGGAGCCGTTTCACCGAAATTTTCCTTATGCAAGACTCATTACTCGTGATTGTATAAAAGTACTTCGGAAGTAAGACACTCTTCTAACTCTTGAGGGTTGGTGTGGAGATCAGCTGGGATAATGTATGAAAATACGTTGAATGTTATGTCGGTATTCTTTCCTGTATTTAGATGACTTGCAATACTTCCAGATTTCATTGGAGTATTGTATGACATAAATTCTGCTTTCAAAACTTCCCGCCTTTTCGTTTAAGCCCGGACTCTTGCGTTAAACAAATTACGTAAAAATAAGGACTCTGAGTGAACGTGACGGAATGTGATGAAGTACTTACGCTACCGCAAATGTAAAAAGTGTTTGTTGCATTTTCACATCTAGAAAACTAAACCATTGCAAACAATTTCATCAGGCAAAATTACGTTTACTCGGGATTCAGACCAAACTACAGGGTGAAATTCGCCACAAGTACAGGTGAAATATGTATGCTTCAGTTCTGCTTGGGACCCTTTCAATAAGGTATTTGAATCTCTGTGGGGAAATGGCAGACCTTTCTTTCTCAAGAGCCGAAACCAGAGAAGGTAACCGAAGGTCTAACTCATCGCCCTGGGTTTAGATCCAGACTCTGGACAGACTGGTCCATTTCTATTGCAGGAATGTTATTGCCGACGAATCATTGCCTCACAGAAGCTGCTTTGCGGAAGGGTGTACTGTCATGCTGATATAATCATCGTCCCTGAACTTTTCCTCTACTACACGCATTATAAAATTTGTTCATATCCTTCCGCTTTTACCGTTTTCTTAACCGCAATAATAGATACATTCTAACTACGGAAAACACCATCTCATTTGTACTTCGCTGTTGACGCATGGTAGCAGGTAACTTTTCCCAAGCATTATCCAAACCCAAACCCTCCCATCGAATTGCCACAGAGTGTAGCGTGATATATGACTCCAAATTACTCGTTTCCACTCATCCACGGTCAGGTGGCGTCGTTTAGCAATGCCAACAGAAATGTGTGGCTTGCAAAGAGCTGCTCGTGCACTGTACTCTATTCTACTTAACTCCTTGCTCACAGTCCTTTGCTATCTACGAGGCTGTCTCTTGAACTGTTGGTAGCACTCTGGAACTGTTGAGTCAGTCTTTCCACGGATTCCAAGCGATTTTTTTTACTATCATACTCCGCACTGCTCCAAGGTCTAGTTTCGTCAGTACACGAGATCTGCGTGGTATGGTTTAGCCGTGATTGTTCCTTCGCGTTTTCCCTTCAGAGTCACATCACCAACAGTTGACGTGCGCAGCTTTAGAAGGTTCACTGAGCTCTCCTGGCCAACCCATTCTGCTCTTACTACCTCTCTACTGACGAAACAATATTCCCCACCTCCTGTAATCCACCCCTCCTTCCTTGTTCTTGCTACTGTCCACTGCGGTAAATTAAAGAGAAAGATTTACAATTAACATTTTACTTACCTTTTCTCGCATAGTTGGCTCCAGTTCTTCATGTGTAGGAATCCGATTCTTGAAGCTGAAACTCTCACACTTTAGGTTCACATGGCTCAATTGATGTAAATAATTTTGAAGAATATCGTTGCAGAATATTTCTTTCACCATCTTTTATTGCATCACATTTTACTACATCACACTGTCTTTTGAATTTTCACATTTACAAAGCCGAAATTACACTTTCCGTCAAAAGCATAAAAATGCGTCCGATGACATCAGAGGCATGCTCAGTACTACTTCAATCTTCGGTAATAACAATATTCCAAAGGGTTTACAGTTTTCCTTTACAAGTTAATTTCTATTAGTTTAGATTATTACATTATGAAGGAATCCAGAAACAAACATGATAAACAGTGCTAGATCGCGTAATCAATAATAGAAATTTTAAGTGTGCCAAATATTTCTAAAATGTTTCTAAAAATTTAAATTCAACATTTAGAGCTAGTATATATTGATTGTGACAACAAAACTGAAGTAATTCCTTTTCATAAATTTTAGCTTTAAATATAACATATTGTGTGTAATATTATATGATTTTTTCAGAAAAACAGCAGAGATAATATAGACATTTCCAGATTTCGAAAAATATTTCTGCTATCGATTACTACTGTTGATGGAAAGTATTGCTAGAGGACGATGTCTCTTTACACTTCTTTAGTATTTTTGATTAATTCCGTATTACATAATGATGTCGCGATACTGTGTGGCGAGCACGCTTATCGACTGAACTAACCGGGTGCTATGCCTTAGTCCGGTAATTCAACTTCTCTATTCTCCAGATGGTGGGATATTGTGGGGTCAAATTTGTCACGCCGTCTGTCTGGACAGACGACGGCACACACCGCCACGTTATGTTCCTCAACTTCAATTAGCATTCTCCTGCTTTAACCTGAGATGCTCATTAATATAGGGCTTTAGGGCCTTTTCAAAATGATGTTACTTGACAGACGATGACTTAAAAGCCAATGTTCATTACTAGGAAATGCAAGTTCAGACCACCATTTATATCTGTCTGTTAATTGAGTGGACGAGAGACACGACAGTAAGTTTGTTCAAGATCAATAGCAATCTGTTAAGCCTCTACACTTACTAATAATTTTCAAGTGTAAAGTTAATTCTGGTCAGTCATATAATTCTGTTGAACTCGGCGTTCTTTTGAAAAATCTGAGATTAGATGCTGGCCTTTGGTCCATTACAAATCGATGGCTCCAAATGGAAACTCTTTTGTAAATTGTAACCTATAGTTCTACAGAATAAAAGTTGGTTCTGATGTAACATAGCAGACAATTTCAAACGCTACATAAAACTGCTTGAAATTGTCCGCCCCTTTTCACATCATTCTTTTTGTTTATTACTTACACCTGGCTTTGCTCATATGTTTGGTAGTTTTATGAGAGCACTGTCCGTTTCAATTTTTACACATCTTCAGAAAAACCTTTTGAAGCAACTGAAGTACGGGATGGTTACAATTACACTTCCGTTGTTTGAGCCAGTGCAGACGCAAAAGTATTTAGTGCAGAGGTACCCAACTTTATGGGAATGATGTTCAGAATATGCGCTGCAGCGTTTGCAGTAATGTTAGTGCCATGATTTGCCCTGAGGCGCCGATGCTGCTACGGGGACGTAGGGTTCAAACACAGGTGTGTGCATTACAGTTGCAGATAGTCAACATCAGATTGTCAACATTGGTCTCGACGAGGTGATCAGGGCTCAACTAGTAGAGCTGTTTTATCAAAACAACAGCAATAGTGCAACTGCTCTTCGTGAAGATCGACGCATTAGAGAGATAAGGAAAGACCCTCTTTTCATAAAGACTTTGACGAACGTTACTCGGAAGTTGGAAATAACTGACGTTTTGAAACTGCTTCTGGGAGAGGCCAACGGCCAATTGCGCCACAAATTGTGAAAAAAGTTACTTTTGAAATTGCTGAGAATGCTGAACGCAATGTGCTATCTTCAAACGGTGAACGAGCTGTGTCACGACAACTGAACGTTGCACGGTCCATCGTTCGAAAGGTGTTGCGATGAATTGTTCAAGTGATTTCTATAGTGCGGTTCCAGGCTGTCGTGGATGCAGAAGGTTGTCACATTGTGCAACGTTTGGTAACATAGAACGTAAACGTTGTACGCAATTAACGATGTTACCTTTCCAAGTGGAAATTAAAGTGTGTTTCTTTCGATAGTTTGTTCGTTATTTCTCCTCCACGTGTGCTTACAAATGTTTCAGTAAAGTTTCACTGCCCTACGATCACTCGTTTTCAATGGAGACCCTCTGAAGTAGCGGAAATTTAACTGTGCCAACCCTATATTTCAATCCAACGTACCGATATTTCTGTCCCACATGACATTAAACTCCAAGCTGGATAGATCGAGCAGGATCGCCTGACCAGAGTCGTCTGAACATTTCCATCTGTGGTTATCTGGAAAGCATTCCCCTTAATACCTCTGAAGAACAGTTACAGATCGCATAGTATCTGGATTTACAGCATGATCCAGAGATGGTGTACGTAAAATCATGAAGCTGGTCGAATCCTTTTATCCAGTAACTCGTCGACAAGTCTGGTGTGGCAATAGAAAGCAGGAAAAGATATGATGAAGTTTTAAATTTCCCGTTTAATATACCATTCACGTAGGAGGGTCGTACTGACATGCCGTCGTTTGACCATGGCGTAGACTCACGTACGGAAGACATACAAATGGGCCTCTCTGGCGTTGAAAACCAGCTGAAAGACTTGAAAACAAATAGGTCTCCAGGATCGAAAGGATTTCTAATTTTGTTTCAGACAGAGTACTCTGCGTCATTGGCCCGTTTCTTAGCTTGCATTTTTTGCGAATCTCGCTAGAAAACATGGGTGAAAAACGGACCTGTAAAATCACAAACCAATATCCTTAACGTCGGTGCGCTGCAGAATTCTTGATTATAATAAATTCCTAGTGAAGGAAAAGCTGCTGTCAAAAAATCAGTACGGATTTTGAAAGGTAGCGCTCGTCCGAAACTCAGTTTGTCCTTTTCCTGCACGATATTCTGCAAACAACGGATGAAAGGAATCAAGCAGATTCCTTATTCCTAGATCTACGGAAAGCGTTTGACAAAGTGGCACAGTGCAGACGGTTAACGAATAAGCCAAAGGTTCACAAATAAGCGAGTGCCCGAAAACGTTTTAAGTAATAGAACCCCGTGCCTAGTCCACGCTGAGCGTTCAAGTGATACGACGGATAGGGTGAGCAGAAATCTGCGACTGTTTGCTGATGACGCTGTAGGATACGAATATGTATCGTCATTGAGTGGCTGTAGAAGGATACAAGATGACTTAGAATTACTATTTACGCGCGTGGCAGCTCGCTATAAATGTAAAAAAATCTAAGTTAATGCGGACGATTAGGAAAAGCATTTCTGTAGTGTTCGAATACTATGTTATTGGTGTGCTGTTACACACGGTCACCTATATTACATATGTAGGCGTATTGTTGCAAGGCGATTGTATTGAAACGAGCACGTAAGGAGAGTAGTAGGGAAAGAGAATGATCGACTTTGGTTTATTGGAACAGTGGAAGACTTTTAGTAATGTTGTAGATTGGAATACACCCAGCAAATAATTGAGGATATAGGGAGCAGTGCTACTCTGTAAAAGTGGCATAGGAAAGAAATTCGTGGCGTGCCACATCAAATCAGTCGTAAGACTGATAAAAATAAAAGGAAATATAATTCTTCTGTGACCCTTTACTGGGTACTGTTCGAGGATTTAGGATCACTAGCAGTCGAGATGAAAGTCATCCTGTAACGTTTCGTGCAGCCACGTCTCGATCCCTGAGTCAACAGATAGACGTTTGCAAGACAACAACCATCTGCACGAACAGTTCGACGACGTTTGCAGCAGCATGGACTATCAGCTCGGAGAGCATGGCTGTGGTTACCCTTGACGCTGCATCACAGACAGGAGCGCCTGCGATGGTTTACTCAACGACGAACCTGGGTGCACGAATGGAAAAATGTCATTTTTTCGGATGAATCCAGCTTCTGTTTACAGCATCATGATGGTCGCATCCGTGTTTGGCGACATCGCGGTGAACGCATATTGGAAGCGTATCACGCGGCGTGATGGTATGGGGTGCCATTGGTTACACGTCTCGGTCACCTCTTGTTCGCATTGACGGCACTTTGAACAGTGGACGTTACATTTCAGATGTGTTACGACCCGTGGCTCTACCCTTCATTCGATCCCTGCGATACCCAACATTTCAGCAGGATAATGCACGACCGCACGTTGCAGGTCCTGTACGGGCCTTTCTTGATACAGAAAATGTTCGACTGCTGCCTTGGCCAGCACTTTCTCCAGAACTCTCACCAATTGAAAACGTATGGTCAATGGTGGCCGAGCAACTGGCTTATCACAATACGCCAGTCACTACTCTTGACGAACGGTGGTATCGCGTTGAAACTGCATGGGCAGCTGTACCTATACACGCCATCCAAGCTCTGTTTGACTCAATGCCCAGGCTTATCAAGACAGTTATTACGGCCAGAGGCGATTGTTCTGGGTACTGATTTCTCAGCATCTATGCACCCTAATTGCGTGAAAATGTAATTACATGACAATTCCAAAAATGGTTCAAATGGCTCTGAGCACTATGGGACTTAACTTCTAAGGTCATCAGTACCCTAGAACGTATAACTACTTAAACCTAACAAACCTAAGTATGTCACATACATCCATGCCCCAGGCAGGATTCGAATCTGCGACCGTAGCGGTCGGGCGGTTCCAGACTGTAGCACCTAGAACCGCTCGGCCACCCCGACCGGCATCGAAAGTGTGATGCAACTTATAAAGTGCAGTTTTTGAAGTAATAGGGACGACCAGAGTGCTGGCACTTGTTTATACAAGCGTACTACCCTCTCATACTCTCTCACTGTAAACTCGAGACTGCCACGTTTTGCACAGATACCAGCGGTGAAACTTGCCGTGTTAACGCTAGAGGTGAGCTCAGTGTCTATCGCCAGCGCCAGCCGTTCCGCGCGCCGGCGTTCTGTTCCGCCTGCAGCTGTTTACTCGAAAGTAAATGAAACGTAAATACCACCTGTTGCTTTCTCGTTAGCTGAGCTGCGTCTAAATGTTAATAAGATCGCCTGACGTTTCCATTAAACATCGTTTCCTAAAATTAGCTTACACAAAGGAAGACGATGTCAGCAAATTAACTTTATCCAGAGGGCACAGAAAATTAAGAAGGCTCCCTTTGACTAATTCCCTCCAGAATGTGTGTTTCATATGTTACTTTTTCTGGCCTTGCGCGCGCAGTCACAATGAAACTAATAATACCATGTAAATCTTTAGAATTACATAAATTTTAGAAAAGTATTTCGGCTAATTCCAAGGTATCACATCAACAGATGAAAGATACCGCAGATGTTCAAGTTTTTAAAATATTTGTAGTAAATGTCTCGGTTGCATTGAGTCACATTATTTCGAACTGACATTAATAAATGGAATTTCAAAAATATTGATTTTGTTAATATTGTATTAAAGAATTTCCGCTTCATGTTCTTGTATACTGTGTGTACCGACATATTAGAGAAATTTATGGCATCAGGAGAGATGGGATCAAGTGTGGAGAAGAAATTGACTGGACGGAGGAAGAGAAAGAAGTACATTATCGGACGAGATGGAAGGAAGGAAAGAATAAATAGGGAAGAGAAAAGCATGGATAATCTTGTTCATGTTCGGTGCAAATATTCGACGCCGCTGTAAGAACTTAACCGTCTTACAACGCGCGGCACTGTTGTTACAGTGCTCCGAGGAAACGTTTGTACTTTTTAATTTTATCCATATTTCTCAGCTGTAAACGTGACTGTGTTCAATACATTGGAAGTATGAATTAACAAACGCCGTCAGTCACAACTTTTCGTGTTTTATTAACTACACGATACATTTCGGACCCTGTAGGTCCATCATCAGGTGTAATTTCTCTTAATACATGCTTTATTTTTTCTCTTGAATCAGGTGAAATGCATATTCCTGTCATGAAAAGGTTTGGTGTTAGGTTATGAATTTCGTAAGTTAAACGCGGAAATTATGTGCGAAATAGTGGGAAAGATGAAGAGTGTAAACTTCTTGGATTATGAGGTAAGTTTACACTGTTCACCTTTTCCACAATTTCGCTCATAATTTTCAAGTTTGTCTTATGAAATTTGTAACCTAACACAAAACCTTTTGCCGGCCAGTGTGGCCACGCTGTTAAAGGCGCTTCAGTCTGGAACCGCGCGACCGCTACGGTCGCAGGTTCGAATCCTGCCTCGGGCATGGATGTGTGTGATGTCCTTAGGTTAGTTAGGTTTAAGTAGTTCTAAGTTCTTGGGGACTCATGACCTCAGATGTTAAGTCCCATAGTGCTCAGAGCCATTTGAACCATTTGAACAAAACCTTTTCATGACAGGAATATGCATTTCATGTCGTTCAAGAGAAAAAATTAAGCTTGTATTATGAAAATTACACCTGGTCATGGACCTACAGGGTCCGAAATGCGTCGTGTACCTAATAAAACACGAAAAGTTGTGACTGAAGGCGTTTGTTAATTCATGCTTGCAGTGTATCGTTTACACAACTCAGAACTAGTCAAAAATTTACTGGCACCACATGGTACTCGTAGTTGCCTTGTACAAAGAATGTACCTACTTTTCTTTTTGACGGGATGGGGGGGGGGGATGTTATCAGATTTTTGTTGGATGAAGGAAGAGAATATAGAAGAGAAAAGAACAGAAACTTTTGAGATGAAGTGCCACTGAAGAATGCTGAAGACTAGATCAGTAGACCATGTAGCCAACGAGGAAGTAGCGAACAGAACTGCGGGAAAAGAAATTTGTGGCATATTTCATTGAAAGAAGGAATCGTCTGATAGGACACATTCAGTGACATCAAAGGGTCACCCATTTAATACTGGAGGGATGTGTGTGTGTGTGTGTGTGTGTGTGTGTGTGTGTGTGTGTGTGTGTGTGTAAGTGGGTGGGTGGGCGTGTGGGGAATTAAAACTGTAGAGAAAGATCAAGAGGTGAAAGCAGGTTCAAAAGATGTAGGTTGCAGTAATTATTCGGAGATGAAGAGGCCTGCATAGGATATAGTAGGATGGAGAGCTGTTTCAAACTGGTCTTCGGACTAAATACAACAAGAACAACGACGACAACAACATCTTCCAACATCTACCTCATACTAAAATACATGCTCTCAACAGCACGCTTTTCTATCGTAGGAGTTATTTCCTGCTGTCTTGGCACTTTCCCTACAGGAGAGACTAATTTTGTGAAAATCTCTAACATTTCTGACTACATTGCACTGTTGAAACTTTTTCGAGAACGACAGATGTAATGAAAGTGTTTTCCTTAACATCGAAAATGTGTTTCAAGTGCGTTAGCCTGTCCTAAAACAAAACTAATTGTCATGTAACAGTTTCAGTTTGATTTTCCAATCGTTGGTTATATGAACTCGGAATTGTGTGCCCGATGGTATGACTTCAGTTTCATAAATTCTACAAATTAGCTTGAGAAATATTTTGGATGGCAGATATCTGATGTGCTTTAGAAATTTGGAACGTATGTTATCTACCCTCGGCCTGTTTTGATCGCAAGTCATCCAAATACTACTTATTCTCTCACGTTGTGAGATATTTCCTTCCTGTCGTAGAAGCTGTAAATGTTTGATTTCGACATATCTACATTTGCCACTTCTTTTAGTAGGGAAATTCCCTCTACACTCTGAATGTTGAAGTATTTGTTTTTAATTTCTCCAAACATTATTTAAAGCTGTACGATGATTCTGCTCCTCAGACGACTTTTTCTTTCCTGATTTCCTTACAGTTTATCTGTAGTCATTTCCCTTTAGCTTCCTTGCATTTCCTATTGAGTTATTTTCTATGTGACACAAGTTAAGATATTGCTTTCTTTTTGTTGATAGTTTTGTGTTTCCTTCTTTCGGCGATCAACTGAGGGCTGTACTTCCTTCATTTCGCGTTGTACGATGGTTTTAACAAAACCCGCGTGACATCAACTCAGTGCATGGAATTATCCTGCCTATTATCTTTTAGTCCTCCGTCTCTGTTTCACATTTACTTTTACTAGTTCTGATCAAAGCTCATCATCTTCAGATTTACGCAGTTGTGTAAGCAACCTGTTCCATCTGAATGAATACTTTCTTCTGACATTAAGTTCGAAATAGATAAGATGGTTTGTCCTAGCAGCTACATACATCTGAAGTTGACCTGAGCTGGTCATGGCTTAAAAATAAAGGTACAATTGGTATGGCGAAATAAACGATAACATTTTAAATATCAAGATAGTTGCTGTATCTACGAATATGGTTCTACCTCTTCATCTCCATAGATACTCCGTAAGTCACCGTACGGTGCGTGGCGGAATGAATCTGAGTGGTCTTGTTATTTGTCACCAATATTCTCTTCATGCATTCCAGCTTCTTGGTGAGGAGAAAATCTCTGATTATCCTGATGTCGGATACGGATTCCTGGTCTGTGAGGCACTGGTTATATGGCAGACCGCACGTCTGGATGTTTTATGCTCCCTTTATTTCTTGGATCGTTTATACTTAACAATAAAGGAAGAGATGTTCATTAAATTAATTAAAAAAGATAATTATTCTAATTAATTTAAAAAAGCATTAATGTTTATATATATTAAATTCATCAGAATCTAAGTCTTTCACTTGTACATAAATTTATAAATGCTGAAATAACGGCCAGTAGTACGATCTCTTCCTTCCCTCCAAACATAGGTACACAAAAACCGAGACATTTCGGCTGCTTTTTGCTCCAGTACTGCAGACTTTCAACACCCGTTTTGTAGCATATGTGTGGTGCAAAGGACTTGACATCATCACCCATTTTAAATCCAAAGTATGCATGACACATTTTCCTCATAAGAGGTGTAATTTTGTACTTGCTATTGGCTTGGTGACTTTAACACAATTCATTTTGTTACAGTGATGCTTTCACCTAGAGAGCTCAAGTCGTACTAGTCTGCAGGTTGCTACAAGTTAGAAGCGAGGCCAGCTAATTCCCCAGTTCTCCCTCCTACAGAGCTGCCACGTCCCGCTCTACATACAGCTCTACAGCTAAGACTGCAGCAATATTCTCAAGGTCTTAAGCAAAACACAGATAATTTGAAGTACATTTTCATACTTGTTAACTGCATTTATTTAAATATCATGTATTTAATGTAGCTCTGTGATATGGAAATAATTCCGATTTTTGATAATAAATTTAAAAATTTCAAGCACTTGAATGCCTTATATACCTAATAGGTGTTACTGCGTCAGGATTGGCCAGGAGGGGAAAGCGATAGCCACCCGTTGAGGTGAAGAATAAAACATAGTTTAACCTGTGTGAAGTTTTAATGCCGTAAAGAAAGGCAGGCCTGGAGAAGGCACCGAGCCTGAATGGGTAGCCGCCCAAGAGAGCAGGTGAGGAGGGCGTCTGATGGGTTTGGAAGCTGCCAGCAGAAAAGAGAGAATGGCGTGTCCGCTCCCGGCAGCGGGCCACGGTTCCACCCCCACTTGACCACCTCCAAGCCTCCCTATTGGTCGGTCAGGTCGTAAGACGCGCAGTTCGGTAGCGTTACCTCGTCAGCAACACGTGAGTTTAGCTGCTGATGGTTCAGCACGTGAGTTTCAGGGTGGTTCTATCCGGTTCTGGGAAATGTGACTGAGACGCTGCAGCTTACCGCCAGGCAGAAGGCGCTGACGAACATCAAGTGAAAAAATAAAAAATGAAATTTTTAAATTAATAAACCCATTCAGTAACGGCCGCCTACTGTAAATAGGCTACTACTTAAATATTGAGATAGCGAAGAAATATGACCTCGTTGAGCACAGTAGTTTACATGTTTGAATTCGACGTGCACCAAATATAAGAGATCACATAAAAAACCCTTGACCTCGAAAAAAAATTTTGAGTGCACAAACCAGTGTTCTTTTCTGGTTTTTTCACTGTAGGTAAGTGGTTCTTTGATGATTAAACCATCTAAACAGTTTATGCAAGGGTTTGTTAGGGTTGGTGACGAAGCCGCAGACAAAGGTAACATCAGTAGCTGACGGAAGGAAGTTTGGGTGATATAAATTCACGATTTTAGACGTCTTTCATAAAGTCTGCTCGCCGTCTATCGCTGGTGTCTGGATTATCGCGTAGCACGTTTATCGGGCTGCTTCGAAACTAGGCCTGACATCCGCCTTGAAATCCAATCAACTGGCACGAACATTCACGAAAATGCAGCGCCGTGTTGATCTATCTACACAGTGGGGAGACATCACTTCAGCACCTCTTGTAAAATATCTTCATTTCTCAACCATAGAGGCATGTCATGTACAAATTTGTTTTCATATTTTTATAACACTTTACCTGAGGCCCCTTACGAGTGGGACACCCGTTTGAACATGCGAAGTATTAAAACCACCATCTTACCTTTTTCTATTTTTTTATTGATCTTCTCTCGGAAACTTTAGAATGGCAGGGTACATTCTCTTTTTTCTTAAAATACTACATCCCATTCTTAGAAACGTTTGTGAATACGTCTCTTTATGAGGCATTTGCCTCTAATACTCAAAGGAATTCGAACATGTCTTGTGTCTGTCGTTGAGTATTAACATAGTTTTAATTATGATCACCACTAAAATATAAATGCACGATGACAAAAATGGTTCAAATGGCTCTGAGCACTATGGGACTTAACATCTTAGGTCATCAGTCGCCTAGAACTTAGAACTACTTAAACCTAACTAACCTAAGTACATCACACACATCCATGCCCGAGGCAGGATTCGAACCTGCGACCGTAGCATTCCCGCGGTTCCGGACTGAAGCGCCTAGAACCGCACGGCCACCGCGGCCGTCGCACGATGACATCATGGAGAACTATAGGCTGAGGTTACTTTTTCCTAGTTGTTTTTGTTGTTGTTGTTGTTATTTCCATTAAAGGTGCTATGCGTGTTGCTCCGGCAACAGCTGCAAGGGGTGTGGCTGCTGTGAGCCTGAATTACACGGGAGCAAGTTTATAATTGCGGCGCTTATCATACACGGTACACAGGAAGCTGTTATCTTAGCGTTGCAGTAACTTCTACACATACGGTAAGGAACAGGAACGTCGTGTTATATTAGTCTGATGCCGCTGCTGTAAACGAAACGAAATAGAATTACTTTACGATTTTCGGTGAAGTATTGAAAACCGCCGAAATTCGTGAAGAAAACACGTCTCTATTTTTTCCCGTTGTTCTAAATTTATAAAAGTCGATGTACATATGTGTTGTGGGTTAGCAGGAGAGCCAACACCGTATTTTTAGAGGAAGCCGAAAGGTACGCGTTTTAGCTCACGCAGGCTGGCGTGAGGTCTCGAACAGGACAAGGACTTTAGAAAAACGGACGTAGCTGGTGGAATACTTAACTTTAATCCATTAATGATGAGCGTCGCTCTTGACGGTACATGATTACAGTATCAATAGTAACTGGTAATGGCGCCTTGCTAGGTCGTAGCAAATGACGTAGCTGAAGGCTATGCTAACTATCGTCTCGGCAAATGAGAGCGTATTTTGTCAGTGAACCATCGCTAGCAAAGTCGGTTGTACAACTGGGGCGAGTGCTAGGAAGTCTCTCTAGACGTGCCATGTGGCGGCGCTCGGTCTGCAATCACTGATAGTGGCGACACGCGGGTCCGACGTATACTAACTGACTGCGGCCGATTTAAAGGCTACCACCTAGCAAGTGTGGAGTCTGGCGGTGACACCACAATATGTACGTATGTGTATCCGTTTCCTTCTACACCACTGGCCAGATTTTACTTCACTCGGTACGCATGTCATTTACTGTCGGGAAGGAATCACTGTGGAGTAAGAACCACTCACTTGATGTGTGGATGGGAGTGAAAAAGCAAAGTAGCCCACAACGCGAGGATAGCCATGGTCACCCAGCATTTGACAATGAGGGTAGTTAGAGACTTGGGACAAACTGTACACATAGTTCCAACTCTTTGCGAAACCTTTTCTCGCTAACGACCCTCACAAAATAATGAAACGAAAAAAAATATCGCTACTTCATTTTCGCTCTCCATGTGGTGAAACTGACACATGAAGCACGACGTTTTAATTTATTGCTGCTTTACTACTAACTGTTTTCGCAATACATTTTGCAGAGAGCAGGCACACACACCGCTGGATGTACCTGCCCAAGCGTATCACTGTACACACATTGTTCAGGAAATACGCCATCATAAAAATTGAGCTGTGTGAAAATGAAACTGCAGAACTCTATAATTTTCCAAATCTATTAAAAACTGTGGTAAAAATTGAGATAATTAACTATAAAATTTGTTTTTTTTTTTTTTTGTAAACATGAAGCTTAAAATGTAACAGCTCATTAATTTTTTCATAAATTAAATTAACTCTAGAGTCTCATACACCTTAAGTATGGTTTGTATGCTGTTCAAAATTCTTCGAAGAATATCGCTTACTTGGGAAGAAAGGTGTATCTATAGCAACAAATGCAGCCAATAGTAAGTGAAAAAATGATGAAATTTCCCATGTAAAATAATATTTTTCATGTTTTTGAACTTCCACTGCTATGAATGTGAACCCTGAATCATTTCTGGTCGTGCTGACAAAGTTTTATTAATTTATTTATAAAAGTGTGGACAGTGGAAATTAAAACGACCCGTGGTGCCTCTCTTGCTCCAGGTCGGTCCGCTTGACATCCTGGCCCCCTTAAATATGTCCGAAATTTATTTTACGTGTTCGTATGCCATGGGTAAAAAGCTCGCCATAAACTCCTGGAACGATTTCAATCAGATTTGGTACTGTAGAGGTAAGAACCACCAGCCTTCTACAGGGATGAGTATGATAGCACAGAGAGCGAAGAGAGGACGAGGAGATGGACAGACAATGAGGGGGATGGAGGAGATGGGCACCGATAGGAGGTGGTGGAGATGGAAATAGAGTGTGGGAGGGGGAAATAGACAGAGGGAAGGGAAGCATATGGACAAGACAGTGACATGAATAGTCTGACAAAGGGGAAGGAGGAGATGGAATTAGATGGCGAAGAAGTTGATTGACAGAGGAGGAAGGTCAGATGAACATAGGGGATATCGGGGAGAAGCAGATTGATGGAGAGAGGCATAAGAGGAGATGAACACAGAGTGGAGCAGGAGGATATGGACAGAGGATCAGGAGGAGATGGACAGAGAGCGGGGATGGAGGGGAAGGACAGAGAGAAGGGATGGAGCAGATGGACAGAAAGTGGAGGAAGGAGGAGACAATCTAATACAAAATAAATACATACCCAGGCAACGCCAGGTGTTCAGCTAATACACGGATAAGACTCCTCCCGGGTGTCTGAAATCGCTGGAGGCAGCTACAGTCACACAAATATTCTAGCATGTAGACTCCACGAGATTGCAATAATATCTTGAACCTGAACCATACAATTCCTAAGATGACAGAACTATCGTGCAATCAGCTTCATACATCCAAGTTGCTTACAGCACTAATTTACAGAGGAATGGGAATTTAAACTGATCTTTTAGACGATCTCTACAGCATTTGGAAAGGTAAAAGGCAGCAGAGAAAATGTTCTGACCCAGCGCTTGATAATGCGAGCGAAACTTTAGAAAAAATCAAGATGCCTTCGCAGGATTCATTGACCTGGAAAAAGCGTTGGACAATACTGTGCCGTAATGGTAATCGCACCGTTTCGTTGGTGTCTGCGTGGCATTTGGATTTTCCGACTGGATCGACGATCAGGACTGCAGAGCCATATAGACGGTGCTGTTGTGCCCGCCCAACCGAATGCAGCTGGGATCACGTGGCGGCGGAGCCCCAGGGGACAGGGCGAGACGGCACAAAGTAGACCAGGCGGGTGGTCTTGTAATGGAACTGGGCTAGGGGATCCACCTTGGCTGTCGATCCAGTTTGAAGTGATGATGAATGCAGTTGGTAGTGGCACCACATCTATGTCACCAGCAGTTGTAAAGTAGCTGCTTCTTGTTAGTATCTTTTGGAGGCAGTGTTCTTATCAGGACACGGTTGCTGAAGGCTACCTCTAACTTGGTTAAAAGCAAGTTAATACTAGTCATTTGTAATTTGTAGGAAATGGCAGTGACTCTTTTTTCTTGTAGTGACATTTGATTTATTGTGCTTTTAATTGGGCGGCGGCGTCTAGAAATATAAAACAATTGTCATTTATTCTTCAGTGTCAATTGCACACTTTTAATCGTATGACATGTTTCGATCTCTCTGGATCATTTTCGTATCTAAGAAGCTGTGTCAGCAATCCATCTCGTCTGTGTCAAAACCACATATCAGAGCACTGAGATCCTGATAACTACTGTGAAATGTGGGAAACCTTCACCTAAAAGAAACAGAGCTATGTAAAGAACTGAAAAAAAGGAACATGAGTTTTGCAGCAACCACAAAAAGAAAAATCTCAGAGGAACTGCAGATTTAGATGGATACTTAATGCAAGGAGTGGAGTGGCTATGTTAGTAGACGATATATGGAAATCTAAAATCGAAGATTATACTTACATAAATGACAGGACCGAAACAACGAGATGCAGAATAGATCGAGGGTTTCTACTAGTGACTGCGGTGTACGCCCCTGAAGAGAGAAAAAAGGGAAGAGACTGAAGCTCTTTATGAAACCCTGCAAAGATAATTAGATAAATCCAACAAAATGGACCACCTATTAATCTACGGAGATTTAATAGCCAGAATGGGAAGTAATCTAGTGGCTCTAACAGATGCAACTTCTGGCGAACAACACATACTGTAAGTGATAATGGGCATTCTCTTATGCATTTTGCCTCAAGTAATGGACTGAAAAATACAAATTATTTTTTTCAGGAAGATTTGTGTACATAAATACAATTGGAGCGCCAGAGAACAGAGATTTGTCATCGGTTATGTGATGGCCAACAGTAAAATATGCAGGCAAGTTGAGGATATTAACGATTTCATAGATAGTGGTATTTGACTTGGACCACTACCTGGTGGTAGCAAAAAAAGCTATGCGCGCTAGAGGGAAGAAGACAAAGAGTTGAAACAAGAAAGGAATAAGGTTTTAAGATATACTTATTACAGAATGAGAGCATAAAACATCTATACCAAAAAATACAGAACCTTTGCTTAAACCAGAGACACACAAGTGACAGTTTAGAACCCGAATGGCAGGGTATAAAGCTTTGTATTCAACAGGCCGCAAATGTGTCACCAGGAAAAAAAGAATAAGAGAGGAAATAAGAAGGGACTTAGTGTATGGAACGACGATATCGCAAAAGCAGTTGAGGAAACGAAACGAGCGCACAGATATATTTACAAACGAAAACAGATCTGTGAAACAAGAATATAAAGGGAAAAGAAACAAAGGAGAAATCACAGTCAGGAAAACAAATGAAGAGTGGTGGAATAATTTTGTGAGCAGAATTGAACATGATATAGCTTACAAGATGATAAAGCATTTAAATAAAGCTTGAAAAAAGACAACAAACCTTAATATAATAGCAGAACACAAAGGAATTGCAAATTACAAACAGCCCTGTTGTAATGAAAAAGAAGCATTATAGGAGAAAACACCCGAAAAGCATTAACCATACGACGGCGATCTCATAACGATCCAAGAACCAAAAGAAGACCAGAATAAATCAAAAAACCAGGAGACAACTGCACCCAACGCCACAAGCGAAGAGCTATTTAAACTTGGGTGTTTATTATTAAATCTTGGACTCCTTCATTTGTACAATATGTGGTGTAAAAGACGCCAAACCCAAAACGATGGATAGTTTAAGATTTCATATTAGTTTCTATGAAAGGTAAACGAAATGAACGCAGTAATTACCAAGGCATAACATTAGCGGACACAGCGTGTAAGAGTTACGCCAAGATAATAAATCAACGTCTATAAACTATTTCGGAAAATCTGTTGTCTGAAGAAAAAATGGTTTTAGAAAGTCGAGGTCCTGTACTTACAAAGTTTTCACACTAAACAAATTAGTGAACTTGACACAACAAACTGCAGAAGTATCAAACGATACGCGGAACAGGAAATAGAAAATGGAGAAATAAAGTGAGGAAACACACAACAATAAAGATTTATATGTTGATGGACATCCCCACATTGTCATTTGGAAGTGAATCGCCGACAACTGCTAAAAAGCAAGAAATTGGAATCCAAGCAACAGATATAAAATTTCTAAGAGAGGTGTCGGGCTGCACCAGATTAGATAGAATAAGAATTGAAGACCTAAGAACAGAGCTTGGGATATATGCTGTAAATTAGCAGATAAAGTCTGATCGACAAATCTGGCTAAAAAATCTCCAAAGAATCCCAGATTCTAGATTACCGAAACTAGCCTCAAATTTCAGGCCTTTAGGTAAAAGACCCAAAAGGAGACCAAGAAAAAGATAGATGGATAGAAGACGGAACAGGCACAAGGCCTAGACAATGATGATAGAAGAAGTACTGCTTTCTAAATAAATGTCCAGAAGGACAGCCCACATTACCAACCATTAAGGAACAGGATCTTCGCGGGTGTGCTGTTTAGCTGAGGCTTGTGCGAGTATGGACTCTTAATCAAAGGCAAATTAATTTTCTCAGCAATATGTTCTATACAAGTATAAGAGCGCATACATCAGGAAGCACAACAAGGAATTAGCGCTCAATTCTACTGAATGATCTTGACATCTGAAATAATAAAGCAATATTCAGCCAAAAATTAACTTTTGACGCACAACAATTAATAAAATTTTTAAAGGGGAACAACTGAATATACAATGAGAAAAACGTAAATCAGTACATAACTTTAATTAGATCGTTGAATAAAGCCAATGGAGAAAAGAACGGCAATCCACCGCGAAATCCGCCGTTTTATTACAGAATATCTAGTTTTCAACTGTTACATAGTCATCTTCAGTGCTAAAAATTACAGAAGAGTAGAATCAAGAACAAGACAGTTTAACAACGAACCCTGAGTGCAGACGTATGCACCATAGTCACAAAGTATTATACGCTGATGGATCAAATCATTATGACCGCTTGGTAGCTTCTTTGTCGGTCTTTGGGACGAAATACATCACTGATTATGCGCACCAGGGATCCGACAGTTTGTTGGTGGGTTTGTGGAGGTATTTAGCATCAGATGTTTCCTTACAGTTCATGTAATTCACGTAAATTACTCGGTGTTGATTTGCATATCGGGTGATGTCACCCGATAGCTACCAAGATGGGTTCCATGGGACACGGATCAGTGAATTTGGTCGCTGAGACATCAACGTGAGGTCACTATAATGCCCCTCAAACCACTGTAGCACGGTTTTGGTTCCGAAACACAGTCAATTATAAAGCTGAAAAATGACATTGCCGTCTGTAAGACATCTGGCATGAAGGGATGCAGGTGGTTCGTAACTGTAAGATTATCTTCGATTACTACCACAGGCCCCATGGAAGAGCACGAGAATATTTCCCATGGCATAATACTGCTCCCTCCCGCCTGCGTCCGTGGCGCGCTGCACGTTTCGAGCCGCCGTTCACCTCGACGATGGCGTCTGTGGAGAAGACCAACGAGCTGGTGTAGCAAAAATGTGATTCACCGCAAGAGCTGACACGTTTGTATTGATCGATGGTAGAAACCCGATGGTCCCGTGTCCACTGCAATCATAACTGATGATGTCTTTGGATCGACAGGTGAACCCGTAGAGATGGTCTGCTGCAGAGTTTCATGTCCAACAACATACGATGATTGGTGTGCGTACACCAGCATTGCACTCTTTCGGCAGAGATGCTACTGTACACTGCAGGCAAGCTTCCGAACCCAACATTCTGTGAAGAATTGTGGACGTCCAATCATTTAAGGCCTAGTGGTAGTTTTACAGTCCTTCGTTCCGTAGATACTAAACGGATAGCACAGCATACATTCAACCAGCTTCGCCAATTTCGAGATACACGTTCACAGGCTCTGTGTAATAACAAGCTGCCACTCGACAAAGTCGCGTATCTCAATGGATTTGCAGGCCATATCGTCGCTAGTGTGATCGCCCGTCTATGTCCGCTACGCTTACATCCTTCTGTTACCACATCACGTGTCCGCAACGGCACCAGGCGGCATCCTAAGTCGCGGTGTGCAGTGGTCGTAATGTTTTGGTTGGTTGGTTGGCTGACTTGGGGGAGGATACCAAGCAGCAAGGTCGTCGGTCCCATCGAATTAAGGAAGGATGGGGAAGAAAGTCGGCCGTGCCCTTTCAAAAGGAACCATCCCGGCATTTGCCTGAAGCGATTTAGGGAAATCACGGATAACAATCAGGATGACCGAGCCTGGGTTTGAATCGTCGTCCTCCCGAATGTGAGTCTAGTAAATGATTTGGCTCGTCCATGTAAGAACAGCCGATATTAGTCCAAAATATAATATAGTATCCAGTGCTGGTGGATCTAGACCATACAAGAGTCTAACATGATCTGAAGCCGTTGCTTACATGATTGAACAGGAAGAAAATTTGACTTTAGAGATGTTCAAAGATGATTCAAATGGCTCTGAGCACTAAGGGACTTAACTTCTGAGGTCATCAGTCCTCTAGAACTTACAACTACTTAAACCTAACTAACCTAAGGACATCACACACATCCATGCCCGAAGGAGGATTCGAACCTGCGACTGTAGCGGTCGCGCGGTTCCGTACTGTAGCGCCTAGAACCGCTCGGACACTCCGGCCGGCTTTCAGAGATGTGTATTGCCCTCTGTTGAGGAACCGGTGAATAATTCACACCGGTGAGTAGTTCACTAATAGTGACGCTGAATAATCCAAAGAAATGAAACTTTTGCTGAACAATAAAACCACAAAAACAAACCATACGTATTAACCATAACTATAGCACGCTCAGCAACAGTAAGTAAAGGATAGTGTGTAATGTATTTTTCCATCATAAATTAATGGATGAAGATCCAATTACAGTTTCGTAGAAGAGCGAAAAGAACAATATTAAAGTAACGTATCAAAATAACCTAAGTATAAAGGAATGAAAAAAGTACGAGAAACATGTTGTTCCCTCTCTGGGCATAAACTGAAATCATACGGATCCTAAATATACATTAGCGTTATCTCTGGGATTACAGTATAAACGTGTGGAATAAAGCAGCGCTACAACGGCGAAAAGTGTGGAGTTAGTGAGCATAGAAAAGAAAAAGTAAGTGACATAAGGGAATGAATATAGTACAATAAAACGTGGTGTCTCTGTCTGGGCACAAGCTAAACTCATACAAATAGTGAAAATATGTTAGTACCATCTCTGTGCTTATGATATAAACACGTGCAATAAAATAGCATTACACTGTCGAAAGAGATGATTCTAGCAAGTGGCGCATAAAAATGAACAAATAAGTAAAATAAAGCAATGTATTAGAGATATGGGAAATAAAATATGTTCCAACAAATTGGTATTAACTGAGGGTGTGTTTATATTGAAACGTGCGCCCTCACTGGGCTAATGTAAACCGCGAAAACAGCTAAGGGATAAGATAACCACGCTTAGTATAATGTCCTCAGAAGCAAGTAAAAACATAAAAGCAAATGGTAAGTTAAAAATCATTCATAAAAGGCATAATATAACGGCTTGACAAGCAAAAAAAAAAACTCGTGGGCATGATATCTACTTCCAATATGCATCGTATTTTGGCGGTAAAAGAAACGCCGGTAACATATTAAATAATGGGACAAATCTTGTTGTGGGCTATAAATAAATAGTGTTACAGTTTCAATCAGTGTCAAATGTATTACATAGTGAGGTACAGTAGTCTTAAGGGCTCAAACAGTAACAAGATAAATAACTAAACAGTACTCGATAACTGATCTGTTAATTTGCCAAATAAGTTACCAGTGTACGGAATTTCCTCTCCCCTCCCTCCCTTCCCGTGCGCTCTTGATAATGCGACACCGCCCACTCACCATAAATCCTTCCTTTCCGCCTTTCCTCTTTCTACAGACATCACCCAAAGACCGATAAAGTTAAAGCCACCACCATCCAGTTGCTTAATCCTTCCACAGCTTCTTCACCCAGCTCAGATCCTGCACCTCTTTAGTGAAAATGCAGTGCTTCATTTCGATTTCATAGTTTTAAATGCCCATTTTCTTTTCACGATAGCTGTCACACATTTTATTTCTTTTTTAAATTTAACCGAAATAAACGACTCTCAACATGATTAACAATCCCTACATTGTATTTTAAAATCTTTTTAAATTTTGCTTCCATATATATGTTTTGTTATTTCTTCATTAATTTCTGTAAATGTTATAGGTTTAAGAGCGTGATATTTTACCATTGCCAGCCCACCCCCACCATATGTATTGAGAGTGGTGAAATAATAACAGCAATAATAATAAAGGACTTACATTGATTTCGATATAGTTACCTCCTTCTTTTTACAAGATGATCTTCAAAAAGTACTCAGAAATGGGTATTCTTCACCACGATGTTCTCATTGATCAGGTGCACGTCAGAGAACCACTTATGACGAAAAACCTCAAACTTTTCTAGTACGCCAAAAAGCCAACTCTTTTCTACACGATGCAGCAACTTTACATATGACAAGTAAGATGGAATTTTATGTTCTCACTGCATCAGGTGAGCGGCAAAATTTGATTTTTCTGCTACATCCCTCCGTTCCGAGTGCTACATGTTCGCTGCACCGAACTTCGATTCGGAACGCAGTATTGTATGTACTCCCAATTCATGTAGATTACTTTCCTTATTTACACTATTAGCCAAAATCAAACCTAAGTTGTTGTAAGTAGAAAAAGGAAAGCTAATTTCACAATTCCAGCAAACTATTGCAGTTTTTGTGCTAAACATACTGTAGTACGGCAGTGAAATGTACCCGTCGTACTGTTTTCAGCGCTGCGTTTGAATTTTCTCGTAGTTCTCTGTTATCATTACATTTCTCAGCAAATTGATGTGAATATTAAAATCAACAGGGTAATTATACGTTTTTGCAACGTAGGTAATGTGTCCAATTCTAATTAGTGCACACTTCGGGAAAATGGTAATTTCAAAACCGTAATGAAAGGAAGCATTTTTGTGTTGAGGTAGGTGGCGTGACTCGTAAGTTACTGTACAATCCGAACAAGTTTTCTTAAGAGGTATGTCAAAATTGTTATTACCATCTTCATTTTTTATGTTTATTTAAAGGAAATTAATGGCCCACTCTATTCCAGACTCACAAGTAAACTCCATTTTTTTCCATGTAAGGCTTAGTAAAAGGGTATGTGACTACACATCTACACTGAACTGTCTTCACTGCTTCAACTCTATGGGCCAGCCACACCAATGCGAAACAAGTTCGGCCAGCGCATCCTGCAAGGCTCAAATACCACACTGAAATGTATCACCCGCTGATCACGGTAGCCCGGCACAGTCACCACTTCAACACTTCACAGTGCCTTTTACTGTCCTGCACTGCCACAGACTCGGTATGGCACATCTTCCTCCTCACAGACACCCGCGCCCTCTGGTACGACAGGAGCGCATGACTTGCTGGAGAAGTGGGAATAACCTTGTACGCACCTGGTGCAAGATATTCGAAATTATGAAAAAAGTAAGAGTGAACTAAGGATTCATAATATACAATAGATACACCGACGGAAAAAAAATCGCGACACCAGGAAGGAATTGTGAGATATAAACGAAGGTTGGTAGGCATGTTTCTACACCCAAAACATAAGTATTAAAATTTCATACCAGTCGCAAAAGAGTGGTCATAATACCACCTCTATGTTGATGCAAATCAATCTTGCTGTAAACACACGCTGTAATGGTCATGAGCGTAGTTACCTTTGAGATTGGACGTAGTGAGTTGAAGTTAGTCAAGAATGACTTTGGAGTTGTAGAATTTTAGAACACGTATTATGTTCGAGTATAATGACTTATCTGGAGACTAGAAATCTACTCTGTAGGAATCAGCATGGGTTTTGAAAAAAGATGATCGTGTGAAACCCAGCTCGCGCTATTTGTGCACGAGACTCAGAGGGCCATAGACACGGGTTCCCAGGTAGATGCCGTGTTTCTTGAGTTCCGCAAGGCGTTCGATACAGTTCCCCACAGTCGTTTAATGAACAAAGTAAGAGCATATGGACTATCAGACCAATTGTGTGATTGGATTGAAGACTTCCTAGATAACAGAACGCAGCATGTCATTCTCAATGGAGAGAAGTCTTCCGAAGTAAGAGTGATTTCAGGTGTTCCGCAGGGGAGTGTCGTGGGACCGTTGCTGTTCACAATTTACATAAATGACCTTGTGGATGACATCGGAAGTTCACTGAGGCTTTTTGCGGATGATTCTGTAGTATATCGAGAGGTTTTGACAACGAAAAATTGTACTGAAATGCAGGAGGATCTGCAGCGAATTGACGCATGGTGCAGGGAATGGCAACTGAATCTCAATGTAGACAAGTGTAATGTGCTGCGAATATATAGGAAGAAACATCTCTTATCGTTTAGCTACAATATAGCAGGTCAGCAACTGGAAGCAGTTAATTCCATAAATTATCTGGGAGTACGCATTAGGAGCGATTTAAAATGGAATGATAATATAAAGTTGATCGTCGGTAAAGCAGATGCCAGACTGAGATTCATTGGAAGAATCCTAAGGAAATGCAATCCGAAAACAAAGGAAGTAGGATACAGTACGCTTGCTCGCCCACTGCTTGAATACTGCTCAGCAGTGTGGGATCCGTACCAGATATGGTTGATAGAAGAGATAGAGAAGATCCAACGGAGAACAGCGCGCTTCGTTACAGGATCATTTAGTAATCGCGGAAGCGTTATGGAGATGATAGATAAACTCCAATGGAAGACTCTGCAGGAGAGACGCTCAGTAGCTCGGAACGGGCTTTTGTTGAAGTTTCGAGAACATACCTTCACCGAGGAGTGAAGCAGTACATTCCTCCCTCCTACGTATATCTCGCGAAGAGACCATGAGGATAAAATCAGAGAGATTAGAGCCTACACAGAGGCATACCGACAATCCTTCTTCCACGAACAGTAAGAGACTGGAATAGAAGTGAGAACCGATAGAGGTAGTCAAGGCACCCTCCGCCAGACACCGTCAGGTGGCTTGCGGAGTATGGATGTAGATGTAGATGTAGATGTAGAAGTGACAAGGTCGCCATTATCAACACTGCACTGAGTTTGCACGCGGACGTGTTAATAGGGCTACGAGAAGCTGATCGTTCCTTCTGCGATGTGTTAGAAAGATCTGGCAGGAATGTAGCCATTGTACATGATTGGTGGCACCGGTGATCACTAGAACGTACGGTCGCAAGAAGACCGGGCTTCGGACGGCCACGTGGCACTACCGAGTGGGAAGACCGTCGTGTTCAGTGTATGCATCGTACAGCATCTGCAGCAGTAATTTGAGCAGCCGTTGGCGCCACAGTGACACTAGGAACTATTACAAATCGGTTACTTCTGTGACAGCTTCTAACCATACGCCCTGTAGCGTCCGTTCCATTGATCCCAAACTCCGCCACTTGTGACATCAGTAGTGTCAAGCGAGAGCTCATTGGAGGGCAGGGTGGAGGTCTGTTCTGTTTTCTGATGAAAGCTACTTCTGCTTCGGTGCCAGTGATGTCCGCAGAAGACGAGGTGAGCGCCTGCAACGAAACCCTGCGGCCTAGACACACTGCTCCTACACCTCGAGTTACGGTCTGGGGAGCGGTTTCGTACCGCATAAGGAGCATTCTCGTGGTTATCATCCTAAGCACCCTGACTGCAAATTTGTACGTCAATCTTATGTTTCGATCTGTAGTGCTGCCATTCATGAGCAGTATTCCAGGGGGTGCCTTCCAACAAGATGTCGTTCGCCCACATACAGCTGTTGCAACCCAACATGCTCTCCAGAGTGTCGACATGTTGCCTTGGCCTGCTCGATCATCAGATCTCTCTCCAACTGAGCACATACGTGACTTCATCAGACGACAATTCCAACGTCACCCACAAACAGCACTAACCGTCTCTGTACTGACGAAGAGCAGCAGGCATGGAACTTCATCCCAAAAACATCCCTGTAAGACACAATACATGCATGTTTGCGTGCTTACATTCAATATTCGGCAGTTACACAGGTTATTAAGGTACCAGCATTTCACCTCTGCAATGGCTTACCTCGCGCTTGCATTAACGTGTCGTCTTGCGAAGTTAATCACTTAAAAAGGTCACTTAGACAAATATATAGCCTAAATTTCATTACTGCAAATTAATTATTTTTTAGTGTTGCAATTCTTTTTCCACCAGTGTATAAGAACCAAGAAGAAACAATTAGAATGGAAGACTAAGAATGAAGTGTCCGTATTAAAAAGGATATAAGACAGGGATTTAATATTTCGCCCTAGTGTTCGGTATATGTATCAAAGAAGCAATGATGGACGTAAAAGAAATTTTGAAAACTGAGTTTGAAATTGGTGGTGAAAGAAAGTTAACGATCATTTCCACTGATGACATTGCTGCCTTCATTGAAATTTGGAGAAATTATTGAGTAAGACATAAATTAAGTGAAGTAATTCTGCAACGTTGGAGCACACGATGAACGAAACAAGGAGGGCATAAAAAGCAGACTACATCGACATCTACATGGATACTCCGCAAATCACATTTAAGTGCCTGGCGGAGGGTTCATCGAACCAGCTTCACAATTCTGTATTATTCCAATCTCGTATAGCGGTCGGAAAAAATTAACACCTATATCTTTCGGTACGAGCTCTGATTTTCCTTATTTTATCGTGGTGATCGTTCCTCTCTATGTAGGTAGGTGTCAACAAAATATTTTCGCATTCGGAGGAGAAAGTTGTTGATTGAAATTTGGTGAGAAGATTCCGCCGCAACGAAAAAGCCATTCTTTTAATGATGTCCAGCCCAAATCCTGTATCATTTCTGTGACACTCTCTCCCATATTTCACGATGATAAAAAAAAGTGCTGCCCTTCTTTGAACTTTTCCGATGTACTCCATCAGTCCTATCTGGTAAGGATCCCACACCGCCGGCCAGGGTGGCCGAGCGGTTCTAGGCGCTACAGTCTGGAACCGCGCGACCGCTACTGTCGCAGGTTCGAATCCTGCCTCGGACATGGATGTGTGTGATGTCCTTAGGTTAGTTAGGTTTAAGTAGTTCTAAGTTCTAGGGGACTAATGACCTCAGAAGTTAAGTCCCATAGTGCTCAGAGCCATTTGAACCAAGGATCCCACACCGCTTAGCAGTATTCTAAAAGAAGACGGACAAGCGTAGTGTAGACTAGCAAGGGCAAGTATGACATTCTTACCCAAAGTAAATCTACTAGCACCAAATGTGGTCTTTAATTTGAGTAAGAAATGTCCGCAAATTTAATTTTGGAGCAAGTCACTGTATGGAAGTGAATTATGGACTGAGGGAAAACCGGAAAAGAAAAGAACCTAACCGTTCGTGATATGAGGGTATAGAAGGGTGTTGAAAATTCTGTGTATTCACTAGGAATTACGAAGTTCTCCACGGAATCTACCAACAAAAGGACCATTGCCAAACACTAACAAGAAAAAGGGACAGGCTGATAGGATGTATGTTAAAACATCAGCAAGTAACTGCCGTGGTACTAGAAAGAGCCATAGAGGGTAAAAACTGTAAAGGAGGACAGAGATTGGAATACTTCAACAAATAACTGAGGAGGTAGGTTCCAAATGCTACTCTGACATTGAAAGGTTGGCACAGGAGGGGAATTCGTGGCGGGCTGCATGAAACCGGTCAGCAGACTAAATGAAAAAGAGAAACAGAAACTGTAGCGACCGAGGACAATGAATTTCGAAAGAGAAAAATGAGTGAGCCGTTGTCACTAGCAGGTGGGTAAGCCCCCAAGCTATTCAACGAGCAGGACGCGTCGTGCCTGGTGTGTTTAAGTATTCTCTGCCACACTGTGTGTCACACGGCGACAAGCGCAGACAGCCGGCTAGCTGCGGCCTCTGTAAAACTGTCGGCACCGAGGCGGCCAGACCCGCGGCACGGGCAGCCGCCATAATCCCGCCAGCAACTGGGTTAAGTGCGGATCCCTCGCGCCGTCTGCGACCGGAACAGCCGACAGCCGGGCACCAGGTACAGCCGGTACGCGCTCCGTCTGCTGCTCGTCACACCCTGGAATTACAAAGTGGGCGCGGCAATAAACCTTTAAACGCTGCGCACATCACCTGCCCGTGCACGTGTGGCGTCCAGCAATTTACGGAAGCGGGACGAAAGTTCACCACCCTGATGAACATCATGTATTTATTACTCTTCGTTGCCCGCGTCTGCTTGCACACTGTGCTTAAAAGGCCGGTTCCCGAAACGAAGTAATTCCCATCTGTTCTCGTTTAATGATACACTGATATCCATAAAGCGTTGAGGTATAACGATGTAACGGTGGCTCAGTAAGCTGCGCGTCGAATAGGATGAAACTCTTGACAGAGTTTGGAGCAGGAGGCGCAGCCTTAAGCAAAACGAGATAAATGTTTGTAATATATAGCAAGTGTATGTGTGGTTGCCTAATGTTGTCTTCACAATGAAACTCTTGCGCCTACAAATGGTTAAAACGATCCTACTACTGACGGCCTACACCTAAGGACATTTTGTTTTTATTTATTTTATTTAGTATGCGTATTCCATGGATACGTACATGCGAGTGATTCGCCTGGATGTGGAACGTGTCAATACAATTGTACAAATACAATTAATTCTACAGAATAGTAATATAATACAATGATATACATATTAATAAGTATCACTTTCTCGCCTTTGCAAACTGTCATTTAACTAGTATAGCAATTCACACTATTACATTAACACTATAACATAAACATAATATTGACTCTACAGAATAGTAACATAATACAATGATACAGATATTAATAAGTATCATTTTTTCTCATTTACAACCTGTCATTTAACTAGTATAGCAATTCACGCTATAACACTATAACATTAACATAATATTGAATCGCCCATTTAATAACTAAAAGACTAAATACATTTATTATTAAGGGAGTGCATTACTTCTGCAAAAGAATTCATTTAAGGAGTAAAGTGGATGGTCAAGCAGGTATTTTTTTCAACGTACCTTTGAACAGCGTTTCATTTTCTCTTGTACATTTAATGCAATTAGGCAATGCATTAAAAGTCTTTATAGCAGCATACTTTACTCCCTTCTGTACAAGGGATAAATTTTTTAGTTCGACATGTAGATCATCTTTACCTCTAGTATTGTAGTTATGGTATGAACATACTGAGCATAGTCTTTATTAACTACATTCATCAGAGAGTACATGCACTGACATGTTGTGGTCAGTATACCTAACTGTGTGAAAAGTTTTCTACATGAGGTTCGTGCAGGAACCCCACACATGATTCTGACTGCTCTCTTCTGAGCAATTAAGATTTTTTTTGAGGCTGGTGAATTACCCCAGAAGTATCGTGGTGGGTTTGCTTCAACTTAGTACAACAAACCAATTATTCCTATCGGGATTTTTGTATTCCGCCTGGAAGGCGGTGCGTGGGTCTGCTCGTGAAAACTGAAGAGTTGGCCGAATGTAGGAAGTTGGGAGGAGCAGGTGAGGTAGAACACTTGGTACTGCAATTAGGTTATAACTTTTTTACTTAACTTTGCGTACAGATGAGCACGTAGTTGCGAAGCTGTACATCAATCAAACATCGGCTAGAAAGTACAAAGGCAAAATCTGTACTGGCTCACCCACCAAGAAATTAGAAACAATGTTGCTTGGTCGTCTACTCGAAATGAAATGGGCTGAATCAGGAGCGGCGCTCGTAGAGCTCCACAGCGCCGGCTAGAGGGCGCTTGTCGTCGGTGTCGGCGTCGTAGTGCCAACCTAGTAGAGCGCACCTACCTTGTGGCATCGTAGCTATCGATACCACAGGGATGGATCGGGAATCACTCACAACTTGCCTACAATAAATGATATATTCTCAGCAAAGCTTATAAAGAGAAAAAAATTGTATAATTATGAAGTACATTATCTCAAATTCTACCACAAACATAATTTAGTGTTTGTCAGAACAGTTGTTTGACTTCATTTAGATCGCGATGCCCGTTATTAGACGGAGACAAAGTTGCCTGATACTGATTAGCTGGGCGAAACACAAAAAGCAACTGGAACTCAACGCTTTTCCCAGTTCCTGAAACCGAAGTGCGCATATCATCTACTGAATTACAGACGGCCGTTGCACTGCACCAGCAGTCAGCTCTTTGGGATATTGGCCGATATGTGTATGATGTATGTGGCATGCATTTCTCTGCCTACGCAGTGGACGCAGTGTGTCATCCGCAAACTCCTAGAGCTGAAATTACGTCACTACAAAACAGAACACTAATCAAGGTTTATATTTATTCAGTAGCCATGAACAGAAATTCGTCTCAGGTGATCTTCTGTAAACAAGAATCGTCACTCGAGTAAACAGAATAACAACTCTCTTCACAGAGAAACGACTTCACGCTCTTCTTGTGGAGAAAGCAGCACTTTTCGTAATATAACCGCCAGATTCTCTGCTGTGAGTCTCGCCAGTGAAATCTGTAAATCGGTTGCCAGAGGGTAATGTCTTCGTTCGAATCCTATAGGGAAGTGTCTGCACGCCATACATTCGATCACTCCTGGACACGCGGCGTCTTCGTCTCCCACAGGCCGTTGCAAAAACTACACTACATGGATCATAAATCTGCCAGCCAGCCCCCTGAAGCTCACACTTCTTCCATAAGATCTTCTGGATGTTTCCATTTCATCTCCTGCATTCTTACATCCTTAACTCTCCACCATCAAATACAAATCTCTGTTTTTCGATCGGACGCGTGCCCCGGCGCTTCCCGTGAGAAGATTCCTCGTAAGGCATCTAGTGACCATGGTTCGTGATTTTATGCACCAAAAAGGATGTCTTTCCGCCTTGTTCAGCCTCAGACCCCGACGCCCTACCAACAGGTACGCTATTCTGAATTTTATTTTGGGTCCACCAGAGTGCAACCTCCTACCCGCACTGTCTGTGCTATGGAGCTTCTGCTGTCCCCGGCCATCATATGGAGTATCTCTGCAAGTATGTGTTTGGCTCTACGAATATTTAACTAATATAACACAGTATGTTAAAACTGTCGCCGGATATGAGCAGAATGAAACATCGTATGTGCCATATATTAGCTTAATGGGACCTTCAACGTTCTCGTTATAGGTCTACAGGGCGTTTGAAATTATTTGCGTCAAACGTCTAGGAGCATAGATTAAGTCATCTGGAAAATTTTTGTTAGTGACAAAATGTTCACAGAAGATTCCCAGCGACACAGAGTGTCCTACCGTATTGGTCATGGCCCTGAGAGACGGCAAGATGTAGGAAGCCTCTGGTGTGCGTACGCCTTGTGCATTGCCTGTGATCCAGTCTTCTGCTCCGTCTGAAAGAGGATTGGTCCATCAAAATTAAAATTCCTGATTCTCTTCTAAAATATCTTGCTCTGCACTGGAAATCACTACCAGTATACTGGAGTAAGTAGCACGCAGCACACTTGCTTTGTAGATTCTGCTTTTTTTCAGTCGTCAGTCTTCGACTGGTTTTATGCGATTCGCCCGAACTCCTCTCCTTTGCAAACCCTTTCACCTCAGAGTAGCACTAGAAACTTACGTCCGCAACTATTTTCTGGGTGTATCCCAATCTCTATCTTCCTCTACAGATTTTACCCTCTACGGTTCCTTCCAGTATCATGGAATTTATTCCTTGACTTGCCCCAGCGAGTTCGGTGGAATCTCATCGCCGTAGGGCTAGTGAGGACTAAAGGACAACTAGGGTCATGGAGAAGCGTCAGTCAACATTTGTCTCTAACAAAGACACGATGTAATCTATCACTTTTAGACGTTTGATGCAAAGTCATTGGATTATAGCAAGGAAACGTAGAAGCACGGACAAAATTCCCACATGCTGAATAACATGTTACTTTCAATACGCATGATTGCAAGATGATGCCTATAACAGAGAAAGAACTCGATTATACCGATTACAAGATTGGTGGCCAATATATGGAGCTCGTCAAATCGTTTAAGTATTTTGGGGTAATACTTTGAAGCGCTGTCAGATGAAACTAACGCGTAACATCAGAGTCAGGTGGGACTATTTGAGGACTGACTTGTCAGAAGGTTTCTCGGAAAAATGTGGTGCACTTATGCAGCTATAAAGGAAATTGCATAGAATCGGCAATGCGATCAGTTTTTCGTATTGTTCAGCTTTTAGAGTCCTTATCAAGCAGACAGGGGGACATATTCCAGAGAGACGCTACTAGAACGAAAACGGGTCTGTGTAGCTCGAAAGCAAGTGTGAGATGCTTTGGGAGCTTAAATGTAACTGTTTGGACGAAACCCTGTTGATTAAATTTTTAAAACTGCTATCACAGAATGTCTGTGTGACAACTCTGATGCAACCACCTCATATTACGCTTCGGGATCGTAAGATATTAGAACGCACACAGAAGCACGGAAACATATTTCCTCGCTTAGTAAATTAATGTAATAGGCGAAAAATTGCTAATATTGAAGTATCTTCTGCTGCATGGTGACTTGCGAAGTGTATACGTAAACCCAGACTTACAGCATATAAAGCTATGAGGGGTATCTATGGGCTAAACAGAAAGTCACTAACGGTAGGGCTGTAGAGAGGGGACTCAGAGGACTGTAAGGGCGGTAACGCCTACAGAGAGCATCCCAACTTTCCATACACCTAGAGGATTCATGTTGGCAGAAAGATCTACTTAGTCAATTCGCTAAGCGAAACGTGATTACCCCTGAGATAAGATATGCGTAGCTGCGTTTTGTCCACACGACTTACTGTATAGCCATAACGACACGGCGAGTGGATAATGGATGCACCAGAAACTCAACACACTACATTACGGCACATGAAACGCTTTGGCATACGAAACAATTTCCTGTCGTCTCCGAATGGATTAATGCAGATCGTGTATGGTTACTGTATGGTTTTTCAAGGAAATGTTATATTATTCACACTGCGAAATACTAGCACGATCAGGCAACAATGATGAATATATAAATCGATCACACAGTCTTCTCTACGAAACAGACCACAAAGGCTAAATAATACTGAAATTATGTCATTGTGGTGACCAGGGGAGATGCGACAGTTCATCCTCGTGCTCCGAAACGAAACTTCGGCGACGAGATCTGTCTGAAAACGGGTCCTATTGTCTTGGTTCATAGCAGTACCATTTGGAGACTAACATCGTACCATGAGATGGACCTGATCAGCCATAATCGATATGTAATCTTTAGTGGTAATGCGACCTTGAGAGTAGCCATGGGGCCCATGAAATGCCTCGATATAGTTGTCCAAACAGTCGCCGCCGCCCCGCCACCGCGTTCTTGGAACCTAAACTCGGGCATAAGTTGGAAAAAGTGTGAAACAAGGCTCATCCGACCAAATGATATTCTTATTCTACTGCTCAATAAGTCCACATTCCACGGCTTGTTTTCCTACTACGAGCATTTGCATCATTGATGATTCGTTTTGGAAATCCAGATCACCCTGTAGTCTCCAATTTCTGAAGCTCTCTTCTTCTTGTTTTGATGTTGACAGTGCTCGCCCGTAGGATATTGAGTTTTGCAGTGGCTTTTGCGGCTGCCGTCCAGTTTGTTTCGTGACAATCCTCTTCAGTGCCCGTCTGTCGTGATCACGCAACATACACTTTCATCCACGTTGACTTAGTTGATGTTCCCTGTTCCCTGTATGTAATGTAAATACTCTATACGGTGCATCATGAAACACCATGTAAGTCGGCCGCTTGGTTACGGTCAGAAAGAATTTGCCCACTTTCGATATCACTTAGCTGAGACTACACAACTACTCCGAACACTGTTCTAATCACGACAGACGCTTGAAACGCATTGAGGACATTGCACAGGAGCCGTTCGTGGTCAAATACAACAGCGCAACCGGTAAGGTTGGCTGGCATCTGCATTTATGTTCAAGCACGCGTTTCTCGCGGTATTTCTATATTTTTGTCCATCCTCCGTAGGATGGCTTCTGGGTACAGCTGCACGACCACAGCTCGACTTGGTCGTGTGAAGATGTTTGAGTGTCCACCCAAACATAGCTCCACTACAAAGAAAATCTGTCATGCACGAAGGCATCCGATTTCTGATGACATTTTGCAGCCTCATTGAGCTAGAACTAACCGTTGGGGAATGACAATATTTCTTACTTGTCTAGGATCTGTGCATACTCATGTTACCTTACTTACCTCTTTGTCACGAAAAATGTAATTCCAAACATCATTGCACGATCCAAAGAAGTTTACCAGTGAGGCCTTCAGACAGACAGTACAGCAACATTAAGCAATTTAGGCTGATGGCTTCCGTCGTTCGTCAATTTTTCTTAATGCGTCTGAATTTACGGTTCGTGAAATATATCAGTATCGACTGGTGGAATGATGTGGAGCCCTGCTTTATCGGAGAAGAAAGGAGCGTGTGGAGTAAATTGCAGCGTAGGACTGGGGTGGAGTGGGTTTTGGACAAGGAGTTGTCAGGTGTATGCAGTTTTAAGAAGAATTTATTAAACATACAGGGAGACACCCGTGGTCTAAGGGTTGCCCTCTGTAATAAAAAAAACTGAGTGAATGGATCTATAACGAACTTCAAAGGGCGTCTGGGGACGCCCGCCACAAACAATTGCAACGAACTATAATGAACAAAATGAAATGACAAAAAAATGAAGTATAGCGTCTTTGATTCATAAACAAAAACGTCTTCGGTCCCGGGTTCGATCCCCGCCAATGCCTAAATTTTGATAAATAATCAGCATTGGCGGTAGAAGACTTCCGGCATAAGAAGTCAGCCTCATTCTGCCAACGGCCTTGTCAAAGAGGGCGGAGGAGCGGATAGAGGTTCAGGGCACTCTCTTGTCCTAGGGGTGGTAAATATCCCCTAAAGGCGAAAGACTCAGCAATGATCACCGACATGAGGATGCAGAAGGCAATGGAAACCACTGCATTAAAGACACGTAACGTGTATCCACAGGACATGTGTCTTGTATTTGAAGAAGTGTCATTATGATCTCTCCATTGGCAAAAGATTCCGGAATAGTCCCCCATTCGGATCTCCGGGAGGGGACTGCCAAGGGGGAGGTTACCATGAGAAAAAGATTGAATAATCAATGAAAGAATAACGTTCTACGAGTCGGGGCGTGGAATGTCAGAAGCTTGAACGTGGTAAGGAAACTAGAAAATCTAAAAAGGGAAATGCAAAGGCTCAATCTAGATATAGTAGGTGTCAGTGAAGTGAAGTGGAAGGAAGACAAGGATTTCTGGTCAGATAGGTACAGGGTAATATCAACAGCAGTAGAAAATGGTATAACAGGTGTAGGATTCGTTATGAATAGGAAGGTAGGGCAGAGGGTGTCTTACTGTGAACAGTTCAGCGACCGGGTTGTTCTAATCAGAATCGACAGCAGACCAACACCGACACGATAGTTCAGGTATACATGCCGACGTCGCAAGCTGAAGATGAACAGATAGAGAAAGTGTATGAGGATATTGAAAGGGTGATGCAGTATGTAAAGGGGGACGAAAATCTAATAGTCATGGACGACTGGACTGCAGTGTAGGGGAAGGAGTAGAAGAAAAGGTTACAGGAGAATATGGGCTTGGAAGAATCAATACGCAAAGAAGTGGGATACGGAAGTACTAAGGAATGACAAGATACGTTCGAAGTTCCCTAACGCTATAAATACAGCAATGAGGGGTAGTGCAGTAGGCAGTACAGTTGAAGAGGAATGGACATCTCTAAAAAGGGCCATCATAGAAGTTGGGAAGGAAAACATAGGTACAAAGAAGGTAGCTGAGGGAAACCATGGGTAACAGAAGAAATACTTCAGTTGATTGATGAAAGGAGGAACTACAAACATGTTCCGGGAAAATCAGGAAGTCGCTGAGGAATGAAATAAATAGGAAGTGCAGGGAAGCTAAGACGAAATGGCTGCAGGAAAAATGTGAGGACATCGAAAAAGATATGATTGTCAGAAGGACAGACGCAGCATACAGGAAAGTCAAAACAACCTTTGGTGACATTAAAAGCAACGGTGGTAACATTAAGAGTGTAACGGGAATTCCACTGTTAAATGCAGAGGAGAGAGCAGATACGTGGAAAGAATACATTGAAAGCCTCTATGAGGGTGAAGATTTGTCTGATGTGATAGAAGAAGAAACAGGAGTCGATTTAGAAGAGATAGGGGATCCAGTATTAGAATCGGAATTTAAAAGAGCTTTGGAGGACTTACGGTCAAATAAGGCAGACGGGATGGATAACAATCCATCAGAATTTCTAAAATCATTGGGGGAAGTGGCAACAAAACGACTATTCACATTGGTGTATAGAATATATGAGTCTGGCGGTATACGATATGACTTTCGGAAAAGAATCATCCACACAATTCCGAAGACGGCAAGAGCTGACAAGTGCGAGAATTATCGCACAATCAGCTTAACAGCTCATGCATCAAAGCTGATTACAAGAATAAAATACAGAAGAATGGAAAAGAAAATTGAGAATGCGCTAGGTGACGATCAGTTTGGCTTTAGGAAAAGTAAAGGGACGAGAGAGGCAATTCTGACGTTACGGCTAATAGTGGAAGCAAGGCTAAAGAAAAATCAAGACACTTTCATAGGATTTGTCGACATGGAAAAAGCGTTCGACAATATAAAATGGTGCAAGCTGTTCGAGATTCTGAAAAAAGTAGGGGTAAGCTATAGGGAGAGACAGGTCATATACAATATGTACAACAACCAAGAGGGAATAATAAGAGTGGATGATCAAGAACGAAGTGCTCGTATTAAGAAGGGTGTAAGACAAGGCTGTAGCCTCTCGCCCCTACTCTTCAATCTGTACATCGAGGAAGCAATGATGGAAATAAAAGAAAGGTTCAGGAGTGGAATTAGGATATCAATGATACGAGTGAAAGTGAAGAAGAACTGAATGATCTGCTGAACGGAATGAACAGTCTAATGGGTACACAGTATGGTTTGAGAGTAAATCGGGGAAAGAAGAAGGTAATGAGAAGTAGTAGAATTGAGAACAGCGAGAAACTTAACATCAGGATTGATGGTCACAATGTCAATGAAGGAGGAGGAGGAGGAGATTTAGTGTTTAACGTCATGTCGACAACGAGGTCATTAGAGACGGAGCGCAGGCTCGGGTTAGGGAAGGACGGGGAAGGAAATCGGCCCTGCCATTTCAAAGGATCCATCTCGGCATTTGCCTGAAGCGATTTAGGGAAATCACGGAAAACCTAAATCAGGATGGCCGGAGATAGGTTTGAACCGTCGTCCTCCCGAGTCAATGAAGTTCAGGAATTCTGCTACCTAGGCAGTAAAATAACCAATGACGGACGGAGCAAGGAGGACATCAAAAGCAGACTCGCTATGGCAAAAAAAGGCATTTCTGGCCAAGAGAAATCTACTAATATCAAATACCGGCCTTAATTTGACGAAGAAATTTCTGAGGATGTACGTCTGGAGTACAGCAGTGTATGGTAGTGAAACATGGACTGTGGGAAAACCGGAACAGAAGAGAATAGAAGCATTTGAGATGTGGTGCTATAGACGAATGTTGAGAATTAGGTGGACTGATAAGGTAAGGAATGAGGAGGTTCTACGCAGAATAGGAGAGGAAAGGAATATGTGGAAAACACTGATAAGGAGAAGGGACAGGATGATAGGACATCTGCTAAGACATGAGGGAATGACTTCCATGGTACTAGAGGGAGCTGTAGAAGGCAAAAACTGTAGAGGAAGACAGAGATTGGAATACGTCAAGCAAATAATTGAGGACGTAGGTTACAAGTGCTACTCTGAGATGAAGAGGTTAGCACAGGAAAGGAATTCGTGGAGGGCCGCATCAAACCAATCAGTAGACTGATGACCAAAAAAAACAATATTCTTCTTGACAGGCATAAAAAAGAACTTAATTTACAGCAAAATACACTTTTCCAAGGCAGGGCTCAACGAGAGATTAACGAGATACAATACTTCAGCATAACGAAATCAAAATTCAGATACACTTCGCCCCAGCAAATAGAACCGAGCCAACGACAATAATAGGGCACAAAATTTGGTTTCTGACCACAAGGCGAAGAATGACAGTAAAATTAGCTCCTGCAGTTAACCGTACGCCAACTATCTAGAAAATAACTCTCTGACTGAGTTAAGACTACTAACATGAGCACTCTACTAAATAGAGATCTACTGCCGTCTCCAACTATTAAATACAGCAAAGTTAGTATCAATGATCTACATGGCTACTTATGCAAATTTCTCACCAAAATTTTCTGCGCAATATATATCATGAAAAACAGATCACTTTCACAGGGTAACATAACAAGATAATTTTCGGTATAATGGCATAAGCGAAATAAGTTGCGCTCGCAGCATAATACTGTAATAACAATGTCACATTCTGTACAACGGCACATAAAAATCCAGCAAAAATATGTCCGTGGCCGTCAACACGGAGGTCGTTTATAACATCTCATCGCCAGTTGTTGGATATTGCCCACTGTTCGATTATAGGGTGCCTAAAGGATGCTGCATTCTCAGAATGCTATACAACAATTCAAGCAAATAACATTAGCAATTTTATTTCTATAAAACAGATTTGACAATACTTAACTTTGGAGTTACGTCAGGGTCGCAAGTAATATGCAAACAGAGATGTTTGTCGCTATAGAGAAAGTTCCTGCAAGTTGACACACACATCACTGAGAACTGATCTGCGTAACTAAGTCTGGTCTACAACTGTTCCTATGCTGTCTATGTACAGAGCCGATCTGAGCGGCCGAGGTTGGCAGGAGCCGCGCTTATATTCACTTCTTGCAGATGTCGCTCCTGGCTCGGCGCGGTCCTTGTCAGTGGCCTACTAGCTGTCGTTTCCTCACCGCCTTTCCTGGTTTTCCGTTCTTGGTCTTCCTTCCCGCACTTGTGGTTACGTCAGAACACTCTCGGTCGCTAAGTGAAGGCCGTCGGCTACTGCATTGTCCGCGGTGAAAGGTAATGCCTGAAATTTGGTATTCTCGAAATGTTCAATTCCGGTTTTCCAAATGGAAGGTCCCATGCATCTAGCTGCAACTACCATTTCGCGTTCAGCGTGTGTTAACTCCCATCAACAGACACAATCACGCCGGAAACCTTTTGACTTGGATCAGCTGAGTACAAATGACAGCTCCGCTAACGCACTACCCTTTTATACCCCGTGCACGCGACGCTACCGTAACTTGTACATGACTTTTGCCATTTCATTGTACTGATCATCGGACACACTCAAGGTACACCTTTTGCTCTTCACTCTGCACTGTGTTACGTCACTCAAGCAACCAAAATACTGCTGTCGGTCACTAAAGCACCCACATAGTGTTCCTCTTGTGATATGGATGCCGCGTTTCCATTCTCCACTGGAATTGGAGTGCTCTCGCCCAGGAAAAGACACCAGCCAAACTACTAAATTTTTCGTGTCACGCACTAGTTTCATTTCCTTGGAATATCAGCTTGGAGAATACTTACCGTTCTTGGCAGACAGATGTCAGACAGCATGGGCGGCTCTGCTTGCAGCACATATGAGATCAGTAAGAGTGCCAGCTGACTCCAAGAAAACTCCAGGGGGCCATCCCTTGCCGCCACCGTAATGTGAAGTCCACAGCGCGCTGCCGCTCACAGTCAAACGCCCGACAGGTCACCAGCGAGTCAGCCCGAGACTCCGACCTGAGTGATGATCATTCCTAGACTCCTACCGCCATTCAGATTCGGCGCGCAGCCAGCAACAAAATAAATACCTTCTACCTCGCCCCGTGTCCAAGTGCTAGAGCGAGAGAGCAGTGCTTATGCGGCTGCCGGGCCGGGCAGGTGGACAAGTCGTGCCGCGAGCTACGAATTCAGCGAAAACAATTGAGAAGAAGAATGGTCAGGATGACGGGACATGTGTTAAGATACCAGGGAATAACTTCTATGGTACTAAATGGCGCTGTAGAAGATAAAAACTATACAGGAAGACAGAGAGCGGAATTCATCGAAGAAATGACTGAGGACAAAGAGTGCCAAGATGAAAAGGTTGAAACAGGGGAGGAATTCGTGACAGGCAGGAGCAAGCAAGTAAGAAGATTATTCTTATCTCATCACCCTTCCCCCCTCCCTACCCCCCCCCTTCCGCCGGCCGTGAGATAACTGAATTCTAACATTAGCTGCAAATAGTTTTCAGGATATTTTTTAAGCACTCGTACGTAATTCTTAGAAGAGCGAGCTATGATGCGAGTCGGTTACTGTTATGTTACAACGAGACAAATTTTACGTCCTCACCGCTAATGATGGGTGGAAAGTGAACAAAGGATCTGGACAGGCAAGCATAAGACGAGTTAACACAAATTCAGTTTACATAAACATCTTGTAATCAACTTGTGAGTCAAGAAATGCTGCACTGTTGACAACTCGTGGCAGCCGTGGCTAGCTACAAGCAGAGGCCCATTGGCCGGCCGCGGTGGTCTAGCGGTTCTGGCGCTGCAGTCCGGAACCGCGGGACTACTACGGTCGCAGGTTCGAATCCTGCCTCGGGCATGGGTGTGTGTGACGTCCTTAGGTTAGTTAGGTTTAAGTAGTTCTAAGTTCTAGGGGACTTATGACCTAAGATGTTGAGTTCCATAGTGCTCAGAGCCATTTGATCCAAGCAGAGGCCCGATAAGGGCGTGCGTCTGTGTACACCGCACGTATGTCGGTAGAGCTAGCTATCAACAGTACGGTGTTCTGTCAACTTCGGTGTTACGTTCGGCCCGAATGTAAACTTTTACTAGAAGACTGGTACTAAGGTGCCCGCCGCTTAAAACACCGTCCTCGCGATCTTCATTTACCCGGAGCCTGGAGGTTCTTGATTGGTGGCTATGTTCAGAGCACAGCTTCCATCGCTCGCAGGGCTCTTCGAAGTACCGTCTCTGGCAGGTCGATAATCTACGCTAGTACAAAGCGTAGCAATGTTATCAGGAAAGATGGACGACAATATACCAACACATGTGAATTCTGATCTTTCACTGCTATTAAAATATTATCCTCTGAAGTAATATAAGTAATAGTCGTTAGCTAGAGCAACCTCTCGAATCTGCTAAATAATAGCTACTATAACCGTTCTCCGAGACATTTTTATGAAACTAAATTGATGGTAATCATTCCTTTCAATAAAGCAAGTAAATTATTACCTACAACATTTAATTATCCCTGAAGTTATATTAATCTTAATAAATAATTTTTCTGCTCATTACCAGCTGTTTGCAGTGCGTTCTGTGTTGTATAGTCAGTAGTCCGCTTGAATGTTAAATCGACATTAGTTAGGTTGATAAATCAGATCGTCTCCAAATGTAGATTCTGTAACGACTGACAGTGGACGATAAATACACTCTGAGACAAAAAAAAAAGAAACGACGTACCATGAAGTACTTATCCAAATTGGAAGCAAATCATAGTTTGATGAACATGTACTTACAAAAAAATGATTATAATTTCAGAAAAATTGGATAACTTATTCAAAAGAAATATCTTCGCAAACAGCAAATCAATAATGGGCTGGTCCACCTCTGGTGTTTATGCTAGAAGTTATTCGGCATGGCATTGACAGAGTCGTTGGAAGTCTTTATGGGCGATATCATACCAAATTCTGTCCAAATGGCACGTTACAAAGTAAAAATAATGGGCTCGTTAGAGGGCCGTGTCCGTAACGGTACAATTGTTCTCTGTTGTCCAGCGATCTTGCTGGCCAATGTAGTATTTGGGAAACATGAAGACAAACAGTAAAATCTCTTGCTGAAACTTAAGCCCCAGATAGCTTACCATGAAGGGTAATAAAACGGTCCATAGAAAATTGTCGACGCACTGCATTAATTGGAGTACCAGGGTTGTTTTTTAAGTAAGGGCCGTTTTTATTTTTTAAAAAAAGATACAAATACTTTTGTAAAAAAACTTTTATTTTCTGATTCTATACACTTTTACCTATTTTTCTACATAGTTGCCTTGTTTATTTAAGCACTTGTCATACCGTACAACTAAGTTTTTAATTCCGTCTTCAAACAATTCGGCCGCCTGCTCCGACAGCCAAGAGTTCACGGCCGCTTTCACTTCATCGTCGTCATCATTGAAGCGCTGCCCGCCAAGATGGTGTTTCAGGTACCGGAAAAGGTAGCAAGGTCGGGGCTGTATGGTGCATGGTCCAAAACTTCCCAGCCAAAAGAATCAATCAAATCCCGAGTCTTTCGAGAGGTGTGAGGCCTAGCGTTGTCGTGCAGGAGCAAAACTCCTTTTGTCAGCATGCCGCGCCTTTTGTTTTGAATTGCTCTGCGGAGCTTCTTTAGAGTTGCACAGTAGGCATCTGAGTTGATTGTCGTTCCTCGTGGCATAAAGTAGTAGGCATCTGAGTTGATTGTCGTTCCTCGTGGCATAAAGTACACTAGCAAAACACCGCGCCGGTCCCAGAACACAGTTGCCAGAATCTTGCGCTTTGACAGCGTCTGTTTGGCTTTGACCTTGACGGGTGAGGTTGTGTGTCGCCATTCCATCGATTGTCGGTTGCTTTCGGGAGTGGTATGGGATACCCATGTTTCATCTCCAGTGACAATTTGACTCAACATATCATCCCCTTCTTCCTCGTAACGAATCAAAAAGTCCAATGAAGTGGCAAATCTCTTCTACATCTACATTTACATTTATACTCCGCAAGCCACCTGTAAGTAGGCTGTTTATGTTTTCTTTATGTAAGTTTGCTGTTTATGTTTTCTTATTGGCAACGTTACGTAGCGCTCTCTGTATGAAAATCACTGGCTGTGCTGTGTGCAGTATGTGGCTAGTTTGCATTGTTGCCTGCCATTGTTGTCATGAACTGCTACAGCTGGATGTGAACAGCGCGTAGCGTTGCACAGTTAGAGGTGAGCCGCCAGCAGTGGTGGATGTGGGGAGAGAGATGGCGGAGTTTTGAAAAATGTCATGAACTGCTGTATATATTATGAATATTGAGGTAAATACATTGTTTGTTCTCTATTATCTGAATGACACAAGACCCGTAGCCTTCACTGACACAGAAGAGTATGAACAAATAAGAAAATTCAAACAAAATCAGAATCAAATTAATACGCAATACAAAAGAGAAATGCGGGAAGTACAAGATCAGCTGACACAGGTAATACAAGAATTACGTATTTCAGAGGACACTCGCGCCCCAATAAGGGAAGAGGGACATAGAAATACGGAACAGCCACAAAATAATAACACAGAGCATTTCGGTAATTATGAAAGGAATTGGCAAGGTGCACCGAATTTTGAGATGGAACCGCCGACACGACGTAACAATGACCGATATGTGACTCGCCGACATGATGATTTTGACTATAAGCTGTTCATTACTACACGTAAATTCAAAACATTTAAGAATTCTGGCAACGACATTCATCCACAAGCATGGCTCCATCAATTCTCTCATTGTTTTCCTCCCAACTGGTCATTAGAACACAGATTAGAATTTATGTGTGGCTATTTGGAGAATGAACCAGCTGTAAGAATGCGATCGGTCATTCACGATTGTCACAGTGAAGGAGATTTTTATCATGCCTTCCTCTCAGCATATTGGTCTCAAGCTACACAAGACCGTGTAAAACATAACATCATAATGATGAAACACTTTGAACAATCTGAATTTTCCAGTCTTGTCAAATATTTTGAAGACATGTTGCACAAGAATCAATACCTGTCAAACCCATACAGCCCCTCAGAACTCATCCGCATTTGCTTAATCAAACTGCCTGAACATTTGAGACATATTATTTTAGCAGGACGTTGCAAAGACGACATTGAAGCTTTTCAGGGACTGTTACAAGAACTGGAAATTGACACAGACAGTCGCGGGATGCGAAAACAGGAAAACAATCATTACAGGTCACATCCATCACAATTCCGTGACGACAGAAACAATAAATGGCCACGACAAACCTATTCTTACAACGTAAATCGTGACCAAAACAGACACCACCCATATGACAACCACTGGCAGAGTAATAGTTACAGGGAAAGATCACCTTTCCGCGGTAATGACTATCACAGAGACAATCAGAGAAACAGACAATATGGGAACCAAAATAACTATTATCAAGGGAGACAGAATAACTTTAGACGCAACGGTCCAGCACGTAGTTACGATTCAAGGAGAAATTCTCCACCATGTGACCGACAAGAAAGAAACTATGGAAACTACCGACATGACGACAGACGATATGATCGTAACGACAGACCTGAATTGCATCAGAACTGGCGAGATTTAAACAGAGCAGAGCACTCTGGTCACGATGAATTTGTAGAAGTTAGGTCTCCAAATCCCAATAACGACGCGCGACAACAAAGAGACAATAGGCGATGACTCACACCACTGGCAGCCACAAGACGTACTTATGAAACTGATGACGCAGCTGCCGTAGCTAGTAATTACGTAAAAATGGAAGACATTAGAGACTTCTTACTCCAGGAACACGACGTAAAACATAACAACATTGCATATCCTGTGATTCACATTACTGTAAATGACGTAAAATTTACGGCAGTACTTGACTCTGGCAGTCCCATTTCAGTAATTAGCGAAACAGCTTTTAGCAAATGCAACAAAGCGAACGATTGCCCCACACTTCCGTTACGTAAGATTAAATTACAAGGTGCAATCTTTGGAAAAAGTGTAGATGTACGCCAACAAACCAATTTAGAATTCTTTTGTCAAAGCCACAGCTTCTCTATGAACTTCCTTATTGTTCCATTATTGTCGACGGAAATTATACTGGGAGTAGACTTTTTGAATGAATATAAAGCAATCTTAAGTTTTCACGATGCTGAAATAAGTTTAGAGAAAGAAGGTAAGTCAATAGCTTTGAAATTTGAAGACTGGCTCTCAAACCATGATGAGGAAATTAATCGGCTTTATGTTCTGTTAGACAACAGTTCGGAATTTTCTACGGAAGTAGACACCAACAATCACTCTGCAAGTACTGAAAGGGATGATATCGACGGCATATTTGAAATTAATGAGTTAATTCAGAATAAAATTCAAACAATTGAGAATTGTAATGACACTGATAGGCAGGACCTTTTTGAGATTTTACAAGCACATTCCACAGTTTTTACTCACAAAACAGGAACAATCAAGGGATTTCAATACCAATTTCGTGTTCGTGAGCATACTAAATTTTGTGTTAGACCATACGTAATTCCGGCACATTATAGGGACCGTGTTAGAACAGAAATACAATCTATGCTTGACGAGGGCATTATTGAGCCTGCAGTAAGCTCATACAACAATCCATTACATGTTGTTGAGAAGAAAAATGGATCGATCAGGCTTGTTTTAGATTCGAGACAAATCAATACTATCATTATTCCTGAAACAGACAGGCCGCAGACGATGGAAGAACTTCTTCAAAATTTTAATGGTGTAAAAGTGTTATCTTCCATTGATCTCAGATCCAGCTTTTATCAGATCGAACTTCATCCAGAATGCAGAAAATACACAGCTTTCCTTTGTTTCGGCGTTTGTTATCAGTTTCGGAAACTTCCTTTTGGTTTGAACATTTCTTCGGCAGCATTCATTCGTGGGTTAAATTCCATATTACCTGAGTTCTTAAAACGTCATATCACTTTATATGTGGACGATATTCTAATAGCAGAAGCTTCATGGGAACAACATAACCGCATCCTCAACAGTTTGTTACGTATTTTTGCAGAATCTGGAATTACAGTTAACTTGGAAAAGTCAGAATTCGGTAGGTCAAAGGTGAAGTTTTTGGGACATATTATTTCTTCTGAAGGCATTCAGCCGGATCCAGAAAAGTTAGAAGCAATCAGAGCCATTCCAGTTCCATCCACAAAAAGACAAGTCCGCAGTTTTCTAGGTCTCGTAAATTTTTACCGTCGTTTTCTGAATATGCAAATTCTAGTTACACCAAACCTTTGTTCTCTCACTGAAAAAAATACTAGTTGGAACTGGGACGAACAAGCACAGTTGGAATTCAATTCTTTGAAAGAAGCGTTACTTCACGCGCCAATACTAGCTCATCCAGATCTGTCACAAGATTTCTGCCTTAGCACTGATTCTTCCAAAGTTGGTCTTGGTGCCCATTTATTTCAAGAAGCCATAGAAGATGACATCACTGTTCAGAAAACCATTGCTTTTGCTAGCCGAGTGCTAACAAAATCTGAAAAAAATTATTCCGTTACTGAATTAGAAGCTTTAGCTATCGTTTGGGCATTTAACAAATTCCGTTTCTTTCTTTCTGGTAAGCACGTAAAAGTATACAGTGATCATCGTGCATTACAATTTCTTATGTCTTCAAAATTAAATCATGATAGGTTAAAACGTTGGGCATTGTTTCTGCAAGAATTCCGCTTCACAATAGTCTACGTTCCCGGCAAGGAGAACATTGTTGCGGACGCGCTGTCACGCGCACCGGCTGGGCTTGAGAAAAGTAACACAGAAGGCAACCTCGAGAAAAATTTCAGTATTCTTTACATTCAGAAAGTCGCCTTTGAAAACTTCATCACCACATCTTTAAAGGACATTGCTCATGAACAAGATAAAGATCCGATTTGGAAAGATATCAAAAGTAAATGGAATGAAAAGACACACACTCAGATTCGGCATTATTACCTGGTTAGAAACAACATACTCTTCAAACGCTGCACTGTTGATGACAAGCTATGGGTACTTTGCATTCCAGACGATTTTGTTAATAAGCTCATTTGGTACATTCATTTCAGCTACGCACATTTTGGTCCACGAAAATGTTACCATATTCTTCGAACGACTTGTTATTTTAACAATATGGAAAAGAGAATTCGAAGAGTCTTGTCTATTTGTAAACTTTGTCAAAAGGCGAAACCATCTACTATCTCACATCGTGCTCCGTTATTTCCTATTATTCCTTCTAAATTAAAAGAATTTGCTGCTGTTGATCTCTTGGGACCCCTTGTCAGAACATCGAATGGATTTTCGTACGTTCTAGTCGCTGTTGAACTTACTTCAAAATTTGTTTCTTTCACTCCGTTACGTAAAGCCACTGGACGGTCTGTATCCAACGCCTTTGTTAAAAATTTCTTACGTGAAGTTGGACACGTTAGTAAAGTCATTTCAGATAACGGACCGCAATTCAGATCTGCTGTTTGGTCACGCATGCTTCGGAATCATAAAATCAAACCTGTTTTTATTTCATTGTATTCACCACATTGTAACCCGTCTGAACGGATTATGAAAGAAATCAATAAGCTTTGCAGACTTTATTGTCACAGAAAGCATCAGCATTGGGACAGATATTTACACTTATTTCAAAATGTGCTGAATGAAATGCCTCATGATTCCACTGCTTTACCACCTACTCTTGTACTGAAGAATGAAGAACCTCCGAACAGAATCAGAGAGCTTGTACCTTTCCCGAATACACGTAAACTTCGACACAAAGACATAATTGATTTGGCTCTAAAAAATATAAAATCTGCAGCAGACAAAAGGAGAAAACTACACGGTAAAGCAAATGCAAAGAAATTATATATTGGTCAGAAAGTTCTCATTAAAGCTCATTCATTGTCACATAAGAAGAAACACTTGAGTCACAAATTCTTTCTAGTTTACAATGGACCTTACAGAATCCGACGTTTACCACATGATAATTGCGTTGAAGTTGAAACTCTGCGTACTAGGAAGAGTAAAGGTTTACACCACATTTCTCATGTAAAACCATTTATTGACAGATAATCTGCTTTTTAACTTAGTCTTTGCAATTTTCACTTCACGCTACTTGTACAATTTGTCGTAAGTAGGCTGTTTAGATTTTTATATGGGTAATGCCACGTAGCGCTCTATATGAAAATCACTGGCTGTGCTGTGTGCAGTATGTGGCTAGTTTGCATTGTTGTCTGCCATTGTTGTCATGAACTGCTACAGCTGGATGTGAACAGCGCGTAGCATTGGGCAGTTGGAGGTGAGCCGCCAGCAGTGGTGGACGTGGGGAGAGAGATGGCGGAGTTTTGATAATCTGTAAGACTGAATGTCAATTATGAATATTAAGGTAAATACATTGTTTGTTCTCTATTAATATCTTTCATTTGCTAACTATCCCTATCAGTAGTTAGTACCTTCAGTGGTTTGAATCTTTTATTTAGCTGGCAGTAGTGGCGCTCGCTGTTTTGCAGTAGCTTGAGTAGCGAAGATTTTTGTGAGGTAAGTGATTTGTAAAAGGTATAGTTTAATGTTTGTCAGGGCCATTCTTTTGCAGGGAATATTGAAAGTCAGATTGCGTTGCGCTAAAAATTATTGTGTGCCAGGTTAAGCACAGTCTTGTACAATTGTTCTAAGGGGACGTTTCATATGGGCTATGTAAGTAGGCTGTTTATGTTTTCTTTATGTAAGTTTGCTGTTTATGTTTTCTTATTGGCAACGTTACGTAGCGCTCTCTGTATGAAAATCACTGGCTGTGCTGTGTGCAGTATGTGGCTAGTTTGCATTGTTGCCTGCCATTGTTGTCATGAACTGCTACAGCTGGATGTGAACAGCGCGTAGCGTTGCACAGTTAGAGGTGAGCCGCCAGCAGTGGTGGATGTGGGGAGAGAGATGGCGGAGTTTTGAAAAATGTCATGAACTGCTGTATATATTATGAATATTGAGGTAAATACATTGTTTGTTCTCTATTAGAACCTTTCATTTGCTAAGACTATCAGTAGTTAGTGCCTTCCGTAGTTTGAATCTTTTATTTAGCTGGCAGTAGTGGCGCTTGCTGTATTGCAGTAGTTAGAGCAACGAAGATTTTTGTGAGGTAAGTTATTTGTGAAAGGTATAGTTTAATGTTACTCAGGGCCATTCTTTTGCAGGGATCTTTAATAGTCAGATTGCGTTGCGCTAAAATTATTGTGTGCCAGGTTAAGCACAGTTATGTATAAATTGTTCTAAGTGGACGTTTCATATGTATAAATTGTTATAAGGGGACGTTTCACACCCAACGGTGTGTGGCGGAGGACACTTTACCTGCCATTGTCATTACCTCCCTTTCCTGTTCCAGTCGCGTATGGTTCGCGGGAAGAACGACTGTCTGAAAGCCTCCGTGCGCGCTCTAATCTCTCTTACATTCGTGATCTCCTCGGGAGGTATAAGTAGGGGGAAGTAATATATTCGATACCTCATCCAGAAACGCACCCTCTCGAAACCTGGCGAGCAAGCTACACCGCGATGCAGAACGCCTCTCTTGCAGAGTCTGCCACTTGAGTTTGCTAAACATCTCCGTAACGCCATCACGCTTACCAAATAACCCTGTGACGAAACGCACCGCTCTTCTTTGGATCTTCTCTATCTCCTCCGTCAACCCGATCTGGTACGGATCCCACACTGGTGCGCAATACTCAAGTATAGGTCGAACGAGTGTTTTGTAAGCCACCTCCTTTGTTGATGGACTACATTTTCTAAGGACTCTCCCAATGAATCTCAACCTGGTACCCGCCTTACCAACAATTAATTTTATATGATCTTTCCACTTCAAATCGTTCCACACGCATACTCCCAGATATTTTACAAAAGTAACTGCTACCAGTGTTTGTTCTGCTATCATATAATCATACAATAAAGGATCCTTCTTTCTATGTATTCGCAATAGATTACATTTGTCTATGTTAAGGGTCAGTTGCCACTTCCTGCACCAAGTGCCTATCCGCTGCAGATCTTCCTGCATTTCGCTACAATTTTCTAATGCTGCAACTTCTCTGTATATTACAGCATCATCCGCGAAAAGCCGCATGGAACTTCCGACACTATCTACTAGGTAATTTATATATATTGTGAAAAGCAATGGTCCCATAACACTCCCGTGTGGCACGCCAGAGGTTACTTTAACGTCTGTAGACGTCTCTCCATTGATAACAACATGCTGTGTTCTGTTTGCTAAAAACTCATCAATCCAGCCACACAGTTGGTCTGATATTCCGTAGGCTCTTACTTTGTTTATCAGGCGACAGTGCGGAACTGTATCGAACGCCTTCCGGAAGTCAAGGAAAATAGCATCTACCTGGGAGCCTGTATCTAATATTTTCTGGGTCTCATGAACAAATAAAGCGAGTTGGGTCTCACACGACCGCTGTTTCCGGAATCCATGTTGATTCCTACGTAGTAGATTCTGGGTTTCCAAAAACGACATGATACTCGAGCAAAAAACATGTTCTAAAATTCTACAACAGATCGACGTCAGAGATATAGGTCTATAGTTTTGCGCATCTGCTCGACGACCCTTCTTCAAGACTGGGACTACCTGCGCTCTTTTCCAATCATTTGGAACCTTCTGTTCCTCTAGAGACTTGCGGTACACGGCTGTTAGAAGGGGGGCAAGTTCTTTCGCATACTCTGTGTAGAATCGAATTGGTATCCCGTCAGGTCCAGTGGACTTTCCTCTGTTGAGTGATTCCAGTTGCTTTTCTAATCCTTGGACACTTATTTCGATGTCAGCCATTTTTTCGTTTGTGCGAGGATTTAGAGAAGGAACTGCAGTGCGGTCTTCCTCTGTGAAACAGCTTTGGAAAAAGGTGTTTAGTATTTCAGCTTTACGCGTGTCATCCTCTGTTTCAATGCCTTCATCATCCCGGAGTGTCTGGATATGCTGTTTCGATCCACTTACTGATTTAACGTAAGACAAGAACTTCCTAGGATTTTCTGTCAAGTCGGTACACAGAATTTTACTTTCGAATTCACTGAACGCTTCACGCATAGCCCTCCTTACGCTAACTTTGACATCGTTTAGCTTCTGTTTGTCTGAGAGGTTTTGGCTGCGTTTAAACTTGCAGTAAAGCTCTCTTTGCTTTCGCAGTAGTTTCCTAACTTTGTTGTTGTACCACGGTGGGTTTTTCCCGTCCCTCACAGTTTTACTCGGCACGTACCTGTCTAAAACGCATTTTACGATTGCCTTGAACTTTTTCCATAAACACTCAACATTGTCAGTGTCGGAACAGAAATTTTCGTTTTGATCTGTTAGGTAGCCTGAAATCTGCCTTCTATTACTCTTGCTAAACAGATAAACCTTCCGCCCTTTTTTTATATTCCTATTAACTTCCATATTCAGGGATGCTGCAACGGCCTTATGATCACTGATTCCCTGTTCTGCACTTACAGAGTCGAAAAGTTCGGGTCTGTTTGTTATCAGTAGGTCCAAGATGTTATCTCCACGAGTCGGTTCTCTGTTTAATTGCTCGAGGTAATTTTCGGATAGTGCACTCAGTATAATGTCACTCGATGCTCTGTCCCTACCACCTGTCCTAAACATCTGAGTGTCCTAGTCTATATCTGGTAAATTGAAATCTCCACCTAAGACTATAACATGCTGAGAAAATTTATGGGAAATGTATTCCAAATTTTCTCTCAGTTGTTCTGCCAATAATGCTGCTGAGACAGGAGGTCGGTAAAAGGAGCCAATTATTAACCTAGCTCGGTTGTTGAGTGTAACCCCCACCCATAATAATTCACAGGAACTATCCACTTCTACTTCACTACAGGATAAACTACTGCTAACAGCGACGAACACTCCACCACCGGTTGCATGCAATCTATCCTTTCTAAACACGGTCTGTACCTTTGTAAGAATTTCGGCAGAATTTATCTCTGGCTTCAGCTAGCTTTCTGTACCTATAACGATTTCAGCTTCGGTGCTTTCTATCAGCGCTTGAAGTTCCGGTACTTTACCAACGCAGCTTCTACAGTTTACAATTACAATACCGATTGCTGCTTGGTCCGCGCATGTCCTGACTGCCCCGCACCCTTTGAGGCTGTTGCCATTTCTGTACTTGCCCAAGGTCATCTAACCTAAAAAACCGCCCAGCCCACGCCACACAACCCCTGCTACCCGTGTAGCCGCTTGTTGCATGTAGTGGACTCCTGACCTATCCAGCGGAACCCGAAACCCCACCACCCTATGGCGCAAGTCGAGGAATCTGCAGCCCACACGGTCGCAGAACCGTCTCAGCCTCTGATTCAGACCCTCCACTCGGCTCTGTACCAAAGGTCCGCAGTCAGTCCTGTCGATGATTCTGCAGATGGTGAGCTCTGCTTTCATCCCGCTAGCGAGACTGGCAGTCTTCACCAAATCAAATAGCCGCCGGAAGCCCTTTGTGGTCCTCTGTGAGGAGTCCGGGTACCCACCGAGAACACAGTTTCTTAAAGTTTAGGTTTTCAGACACAATTTTGTACAAAATCGATCTTGAAACTTGTGGAAATTCCAAAGAAAGAGTGGAAATTGTGAATCTTCTGTCCTCACGTATCTTTGTTTCGACAGCAGCCACCAAATCATCAGTGATCACAGAGTGCCGGCCTTCGTCATGGACGTTTTGACGGCCATTTTTAAACTCTCTAACCCATTGACGCACTTTACCTTCATTCATTGCATTCAAACCATAAACTTCTGTTAACTGACGATGAATTTCTGCAGCTGATAGGCTTCTCGCGGTCAAAAAACGTATCACTGACCGTATCTCACACGCGGCGGGCGATTCGATAATCGTAAACATTATAAAGTAGCACAGCGATGCGTAACGTCAGCTACAGAGCTGCATCTTGCATCAGTGTGAACGGGAAGGATGCTGGCAAGTGGCGCGGTGGCTTTTTGCGGCGTCCGCGCGAACTACGGAACTATACGCCCGAACGGCTCTTACTTAAAAAACAACCCACGTATAATAGACTTCACTGATGAGTCCCGCTTCGAACTGAGAACCAAGAACAGCGAAGACATGTCTGGAGACGCCCCAGACAGCTGTGGGCTAGGAACCTAACAGTCGCCCGCCATACGACTCGGCAATCAGGAGTGATGTTCTGGGGTGCCATTTCTTCTAATGGGAGGACGCCTTTGATTGAAACTTCCTGGCAGATTAAGTCTGTGTGCCGGACCGAGACTCGAACTCGGTAACTTCGCATTTCGTGGGCAAGTGCTCTACCAACTGAGCTACTCAAGCACAACTTCCCGTTCTCATAGCTTTACTTGCACTGGTACCTCGTCTTCTGCCTTCCAAACTTCACAGAAGCTCTTCAGCGAGACTTAAAGGACTAGCGCTCCTGAAGAAAGGATGTTGCGGAGCGGAGACATAGCTTTTACACAGCTGGGGTGAGGGGGGGGGGGTTGGGGGTTGTTTCCAGTATGTAATTTGCAGTCTGTAGCGGAGAGTGGGCTGATATGAAATTTCCTGGTAGATTAAAATTATTTGCCGGACCGAGACTCGACCGCCGGCCACTGTGGCCGAGCGGTTGTAGGTTGAATTTTCATGACGTCACCTAAAATGTGTCAATGAATGTACGTCATATATTTATATGGTAAAAAATACACGAGATGATACGGTTCAAATGGCTCCAAGCATATGGGACTTGACATCTGAGCCGGCCGCGGTGGCCAAGCGGTTCTAGGCACATCAGTCCGGAACCGCGCGACTGCTCCGGTCGCAGGTTCGAATCCTGCCTCGGGCATGGATGTGTGTGATGTCCTTAGGTTAGTTAGGCGAAGTAGTTCCAAGTCTAGGAGACTGATGACCTCAGATGTTAAGTCCCATAGTGCTTAGAGTATCTGAACCATTTGAGACTCGAACTTGGTTGTCATCTGCGGCACCATTACAGCACAGCGGTACCCCCCGTTTTGTTGCCCTTGATTGTAAGGGCTTATGTTTCAGCAAGATAATGCTAGCGTACACACGGCGAGAGTTTCCTCTGCTTTTCTTCGTGCTTGTCAAATCGTACCTTGGTCGCTAAGGTCACTGGATCTCTTCACAACCGAGAAGATTTGGAGCATAATGGGCAGGGTCCTCCAATCAGATTGCGATTTTGTCGATCTGGGGAGCCAAGTGGATAAATTTTGGTACGATATCCCTCAGGGGGACATCCGACTCTATCAATCAATGCCAATCCGAATAACTGCTAGCGTAAGGTAACACACTATTGACTTGCTCGGTCTGTGACATGCTTCCTCTGAATGAAACATCCAGTTTTTCTATATTCTTTTGTTTGTCTTTACATGTACGTCACATCTACCGAGGTCCGTCCCATTCGTTTAGGTCCCCGGGGTGCGTCATTCATTTATTTATTTTAGGCGGTTGTAATTACGACGATTAATTTAAGGAGATATTCGGATGCTTAAAATGAAACTCGGAAGGCCGAAAATACCTTGTCTCATCCAGTACGAGGCAGAAGTTTTATTATTCTTGATACTGTCACACATTAATTATGAAATATTTCGGTTGACGTCGTACGAAGAACGACGATCAACAATTTATATGTTGTGCCGTGACACAATCGAGACAAATTCAAAATTGCAACAATCATTATCCTGGACGTCTGCATGCAGATACTATTATGAAGGTGATTTACGGCAACGTTGTGATCAGCAGAGTTCATAAAGCCGCCGTTGATACATGTTCTCCTGTGAGCGGCGGACACTTTAGGGCAGGAAGCGAAGCACTGCCAGGCGTAAAGTATGGACGTTTGCGGAACAACTTTTGGCTGGAGTGCTGCTTCCCGGAGCCCGTGTGGGCGGACGCGGCCTGCCATTAGTTAGCTGCGTCCCGAAAGTGGAGGTTAAGTGAAATTTCGTGTCGCTGCGGAAGCAAATATGCTAGAGGGTTTTTGGCGGTTGGACGTAGTAAGCCAGCAGAATGGGGTAACAGCACTCTTTCACAAAGTTCACTTGACATGTTACATTATATAAGTGCGTTGCTACATTGTTATATTCACTGAAATCAAGTTATTGACTACCTTAAGAATAAATGTACATAATGTTGAGTACAGATAAAATATATCTACGATAGAGGAAGAGTCGATTTGCTAGACAAGCCGTGCTGCGTCCAACGGCTGTTTACATTTCAGAAATTTCCCTCTTATTTTGCATCTGGCCTTGGTGCCTGAGATTGCTCTCCTTCCTATGACAGTGTTGCACAACATAAGATATTGCTTCGAGACTCACCATGTATTTACGTCTGACTTTTTACCCTGTCTTTGTTGAGAGAATTATATACCGCAGTACCACGCTCTTTCTCTCTTTCGTGGCACCAGAAACTATTTCGACGCCCACACGTGATGCGCACTCACTCATTCTAAATTTCTGAAAATTGTCAATATTATTAGATTTTGACGATGACATGAGTAGCGACAGCTTTTTTGTCTCGAGGCTCTTGTTTACCGACAATCAGCAATATGGTAGTAATTATATATACAGATAGGAGCGAGAGCTCTGTTAGAATTGAATGAGCTAATGGAAGGCACACTTTCGATTTTTTTCCGCTTAAAACAGAATTCTTGATATCCATCTGTAGTTAACTACTAATTGATAGCCGGCCGCGGTGGCCGAGCGGTTCTAGGCGCTTCAGTCCGGAACCGCGCGACTGCTACGGTCGCAGGTTTAAGTAATTCTAAGTTCTAGGGGACTGATGACCTCAGATGTTAAGTCCCATAGTGCTCAGAGCCATTTGAACCATTTTGCTAATTGATTACTAAAACCAAATCCATGAAACAGGGCAGCCAACTTACGTTGCTATGTTGCCCACTCTCAGGTATAGAACAACACAATAAAGCGAAAGAAAATTGGAAAATTTAACAGAACGTTTGTTACAATAAGTACAACTCAAAAGAACAAAGAAGGAAAGAACAATGCTGATTTCAACAGGATTATGACAGTGCCAGTAAGTTTATATGGACCTACAGTGCGTGTTCTCACTAACAAAGAGAAAAGGTGAATCGAAGCCTTCGATTAGTTACTGCGGTGATGAAGAGGGACAGCAACAGAAGGCATATGACACGCACTTAACATTTACGGCTTAAACGACAAAATTTTAGAATATAACGAAAATTGGAGTTTTCTGGTACAATAGATGCATGCAGAGCAAACATTAGACGAAAAGAACAAGCCCGAAGTTCGAAACAGGCCGAAGGGCCGAATGAATGAATTTTCTTGTTCTTATTTTTTTTCTGGCGTCTATACGGTGTCTTCACGGCATCAGCACGTGGTGAAGATGGTGGCCGGATGCCACTCCTAAGGTGCTACCACACCCCTCACCCCTCCCTCTTTACGGCAAGGGAATTTGTGCATCCCAGCTGTCCGCGTCTGGTATTATCCCATAAGAAACTATGAGAACGCGTTTGAAATGTTTTCGAATCGTGAAACTGACGCTGGAACACCCTTGGTACGTCGGAAACATAAAAGTTACCTCCAGGCTGGCTGCCACAGCGACCACCTTCCTTTATCCGCCAGGGAGGCTCGCTCCAGTGCCGGCACAGCTTCCCGAATCTCCGAAGCGGCGTGATAACGCAAGCGGCTATGTCGGCGAGGTATGAAGATTATTATTAGGCTCGTGTCTAAAATTAAAGCTACAAACGGAAATTTTCCAAGGTTGCTTTTATTTTGCTACGAAACTGTAGATACAGGTGATGATAAAGTGGAAACAATATAAACAACTGTAACATGCATAACGTGGACAAAAGTATGCTTTGTTTTTTCGAACTCCACTGTTTTGCGCACACGGGCTTATAACTGGTTAATGTGCTCAGTATGGGATGTGGTCACCTCTGGCAGCGATACAAGCACGGGGTATGCTGTGAATGATGTCTTCAGTCACATACTGAGGCACTAACGCCCATTCTTCCTTCAGAGCTGCTCAAACTCTTGGAGAGTGATGGGTGAATCCTGACGAAATGCAAGCCTTCTCCCAAGTGCATCCCACACATTCTTAGTGGGATTCAAATCGTGAGAGCGAGTAGGGCTCGCCATGCGTGCAATATCTCCCGTTTCCATAAACCATCAAACCACCCGTGCTCTATGGGGTCGAGTATTGTCGTCCAACGGTACTAAGTCTAGACTCACAACACCTCGCAACAACCGCAGATGAGGTTCCAAGATCTCGTCATAATACGTGAAAGGAGTTAAATCTTGCCGATTCACCCATACAATTCCATAAAGAGGGATTCGATTGGCCAACGTGATCCCTGCCCACACCATTAGGTATGCTCCTCGAAATCGGTCGTTTGGGTCTTGAAATCGTGTTCCACGTTCCCTCCAGATGCGAATCCATCGATAATACCCTCTAGACTGAATCAGGTCTCATCTGTGAAAACAACGATGGCCCCTTGTTCGACCATACAGGTGACATGTTGATGACTTCACTCTAGACGTTCCCATCTGCCAAGGCCTTCTGCACACCGTTTACCTTGATACAACATCTCTAGCGGATCCTGCGAGCTCACATGCCACTTGTCATGCAGTACTAAGCCCAATAACGGTTTGTTTGATTTAAAATATTTTAAGAGTAAGGAAATTCGGAGGCCTTGCTTTTCAGCACAAAGCAGAACGTTATTAAGCAGATGATCATAATATTTTGGCTCATCAATGTAGTATGTAGAAACTTACAAAGAAGAATTAAACTCCCTAACTGCCTTTAGATAACGGTGTTTTAGCAATTGTGACTTCTGAGATGGGTTGTTATTAGTAATTCCAGAGCTAGGCAGATGATAGAGTTATTCAGACAAATAGTGGGCAGAACGGGAAAGAAGGCCACTGTGCACTCTGCCTGCTTGCCGGGAGGTCTCGTTCTAGATGTGTAGGAGGCTGTACAGACAATGATTGAGCGCACTAGGTGCACACGGCTGCAAGTCGTGCCCCATGTCGTTACGAATAACGCCTGCTGCCTGGGTTCACATGTCAAATACACTCCTGGAAATTGAAATAAGAACACCGTGAATTCATTGTCCCAGGAAGGGGAAACTTTATTGACACATTCCTGGGGTCAGATACATCACATGATCACACTGACAGAACCACAGGCACATAGACACAGGCAACAGAGCATGCACAATGTCGGCACTAGTACAGTGTATATCCACCTTTCGCACCAATGCAGGCTGCTATTCTCCCATGGAGACGATCGTAGAGATGCTGGATGTAGTCCTGTGGAACGGCTTGCCATGCCATTTCCACCTGGCGCCTCAGTTGGACCAGCGTTCGTGCTGGACGTGCAGACCGCGTGAGACGACGCTTCATCCAGTCCCAAACATGCTCAATGGGGGACAGATCCGGAGATCTTGCTGGCCAGGGTAGTTGACTTACACCTTCTAGAGCACGTTGGGTGGCACGGGATACATGCGGACGTGCATTGTCCTGTTGGAACAGCAAGTTCCCTTGCCGGTCTAGGAATGGTAGAATGATGGGTTCGATGACGGTTTGGATGTACCGCGCACTATTCAGTGTCCCCTCGACGATCACCAGTGGTGTACGGCCAGTGTAGGAGATCGCTCCCCACACCATGATGCCGGGTGTTGGCCCTGTGTGCCTCGGTCGTATGCAGTCCTGATTGTGGCGCTCACCTGCACGGCGCCAAACACGCATACGACCATCATTGGCACCAAGGCAGAAGCGACTCTCATCGCTGAAGACGACACGTCTCCATTCGTCCCTCCATTCACGCCTGTCGCGACACCACTGGAGGCGGGCTGCACGATGTTGGGGCGTGAGCGGAAGACGGCCTAACGGTGTGCGGGACCGTAGCCCAGCTTCATGGAGACGGTTGCGAATGGTCCTCGCCGATACCCCAGGAGCAACAGTGTCCCTAATTTGCTGGGAAGTGGCGGTGCGGTCCCCTACGGCACTGCGTAGGATCCTACGGTCTTGGCGTGCATCCGTGCGTCGCTGCGGTCCGGTCCCAGGTCGACGGGCACGTGCACCTTCCGCCGACCACTGGCGACAACATCGATGTACTGTGGAGACCTCACGCCCCACGTGTTGAGCAATTCGGCGGTACGCCCACCCGGCCTCCCGCATGCCCACTATACGCCCTCGCTCAAAGTCCGTCAACTGCACATACGGTTCACGTCCACGTTGTCGCGGCATGCTACCAGTGTTAAAGACTGCGATGGAGCTCCGTATGCCACGGCAAACTGGCTGACACTGACGGCGGCGGTGCACAAATGCTGCGCAGCTAGCGCCATTCGGCGGCCAACACCGCGGTTCCTGGTGTGTCCGCTGTGCCGTGCGTGTGATCATTGCTTGTACAGCCCTCTCGCAGTGTCCGGAGCAAGTATGGTGGGTCTGACACACCGGTGTCAATGTGTTCTTTTTTCCATTTCCAGGAGTGTAGTTTGGTGAAAATAAGAGTTACAACTCGATCAAACACGGCCATCAAATGCTTTTACAGGAAATCTTGTTAATGTGTGCCAAAAACATTCTCATAAAATTTGCCTTCAGTTGTTACGGAAATGACCCGTGAAGATAATATCTTAGAACTACGGGTGACAAATTCACTTGAATTTTTCGACTTGAACAGGAAACCAGAGATCAAAAGGCCGTTGCATCATCGTCTACATCTAAGTAGATACTCCGAAATCAAGCGTACGTAATGCGCGTGGCGGAGGGTAGCCCCTGCCACTGCTAGTCATTTCCTTTCCTGCTTCCTTTCCTGCTCGCTCCGTATCAGCCCTAATTTACCGTATCTTATCTTCATGGTCCTCACGCTCTGTATATGTTGTAGGCAGTAGAATCGTTCTGCAATCAGCTTCAAATCCCAGTTCTCTAAATTTTCCCAATAGTGCTCCTCCAAAATAATGTCGCCTTCCTTCTAGGAGTTCCAATATGAGTTCCTGAAGCGTGTCCGTAACACTTGCATGTTGTTCGAATTTACCAGTAATAAATCTATCAGTCCACCTCTGAATTACTTCGATGTCTTCCTTTTTATCTGGTCTATACGGATCCCAAACATTTGAGCAGTATTCAAGAATAGATCGCATCAGCTTCCTGTATACAGCCTTCTATACAGATGAACCACACTTTCCTACAATTCATGCAATAAACCGATGTCGACCATTCGGCTTCCCTAGCACAGTTTTCACAAGCTCGCCGCATGTCATATCACTGTGCTACGTTGCAGCCAGATATTTAAACTACGTGACCGTATCAAGCAGGACACTACTAACGCTGTATCCGAACATTATGTGTTTCTTTTTCCTACTCATCTCCATTAACTTACATTATTCTACATTTAGAGCTAGCTGCCATTTATCACACCAGCTAGGAAGTGTAAGTAATCTTGTATCCTCCTACAGCCACTCAACTTCGGTACCTTACCGTACACCAGAGTGTCATCAGCAAACAACTGCAAATTGCCGGCCAAATCATTTATGTATATGGAGAACAACAGCAGCTCTTTCACACTTCCTGGGGCGCTCTTGACGGTACCGTTGCCTCTGATGAACACTCGCCGTCGAGGGCAACGTACTGGGTCCTACAACTTATGAGGTCTTAGAGCACTCACATACCTGTGAACATGTTCCATATGCTCGTACCTTCTTTAATAGCCTGCAATGGGGCACCGTGTCAAACGTTTTCCGGAAACCTTGAAATATTGAATCTGCTTGTGGCCCTTCATCCATAGTTTGTAGTACATCATTATTCGTATGACGAGGCTTCCTAAGTCCATGCTAGTTCGTGAACATAAAATTCTCGGTCTCAAAAAAATTTTATATATTAGAAATGAGAATGTGTTCTAGGATTCTGCAGCAAACTGAAAGATATACTTGAAAAAAGAGACAGCATTGGTCGTATATTTTTTACTATTGCAAAATCGATTTTCTGTCACTGAGTGATAGAGGGCGTGTCAAGCCCCGTCACACCGAGGTCTGCTGAACAAGTGCAGGTAAACAGCGACCTCAGTCTATGTGACTGCCGTAAGCTTAGTGACAACAGTGCATCCCAATTTAAGTTATACAATATAGCACTGAAGATGGTCACTCAGTGACAGAAAATCGATTTTGCAATAGTAAAAAATATACGACCAATGCTGTTTCTTTTTTCAAGTATACCTGTTACCTGGTCGTAGTGCACAAGACAACATGGAGTCATCAATCAATAAAACTGAAAGATATTGTCCACTTTTAATAACTTTGCTTATGTCTTGACCACACTTTTATTTTTCATCGGCGTTTTGCGTTTCGACTTTCTGTAATTTTCAAAGACATTGCTATGTCAAAAAACATTAGATATATTGTATAAAGTCTACATTTTCGAGCACGAGAGAAGTACATACTTGTCCAGTTACAGTGCGACTCAATTTTCTTTTTGGTCATGAGCCTTCTGACTGGTTTGATGCGGCCCACCACGAATTCCTCTCCTCTTCATCTCAGAGTGGCACTTGGAACCTACGTCCTCAATTATTTGCTCGATGTATTCCAATCTCTATCTTCCTCTACAGTTTTTGCCCTCTACAGCTCTCTCTGGTACCATAGAAGTTATTCCTTCATGTCTTAACAGATGTCCTATCATTCTCTCCCTTCTCCTTATCATTGTTTTCCATATATTTCTTTCCTCTCCGATTCTGTGCAAAACCTCCTCATTCATTACTTTATCAGCCAACTTAATTTTCAATATTCGTCTTTCGCACCACATATCAAATGATTCGATTCTCGTTTGTTCCGGTTTCCCCAAAGTCCATGTTTCACTACCATACAATGCTGTACACCAGACGTACATTCTCAGATACTTCTTCCTCAAATTAAGGCCAATGTTTGATATTAGTAGACTTCTCTTGGCCAGGAATGCCCTTTTCACCATGAATATATCGTCAAGAATGAAATTTTCACTCTACAGCGTAGCGTGAGCTGATATAAAACTTCCTGGCAGATTAAAACTGTGTGCCGGACCGAGACTCGAACTCGGGACCTTTGCCTTTCGCGGGCAAGTGCTCTACCAACTGAGCTACCCAAACACGAGTCACGCCCCGTCCTCACAGCTTTACTTCTTCCATTACCTCGTCTCCTATCTTCCAAACTTCACTGAAGCTCTCCTGCGAACCTTACAGAACTAGCACTCTTGAAAGAAAGAATATTGCGGAGACATGGCTTAGCCACAGCCTGGGGCATGTTTCTAGAATGAAATTTTCACTCTACAGCGGAGTGTGCGCTGATATGAAACTTCCTGGCAGATTAAAACTGTGTGCCGGACCGAGACTCGAACTCGGGACCTTTGCCTTTCGCGGGCAAGTGCTCTACCAACTGAGCTAGTTCTGCAAGGTTCGCAGGAGGGCTTCTGTAAAGTTTGGGAGGTAGGAGACGAGGTACTGGCAGAAGTAAAGCTGTGAGGACGGGGCGTGAGTCGTGTTTGGGTAGCTCAGTTGGTAGAGCACTTGGCCGCTAAGAGCAAAGGTCCCGAGTTCGAGTCTCGGTCCGGCACACATTTTTAATCTGCCAGGAAGTTTCGATCTATCTTCAACATTTCGCGGCCCTGTTAGCAACTGTAGAAATATTAATTTTAATTTAAATAACAAACAACCCCAGTTGCACCGTTTACCTAGAATTTACCTAGGTTTCAGTCAGGATAACCCAACCTTCTTCAGAATGACAGTAACTACCGTTTTCCATAGTGGAAATCGTCAAGATAAAACTACAAATCCATAAATTATCGTCAGACTATAAAAATTTATTTGAAACTGCCTCGGCCCCACTTCGTGACCGCGATGCGGCAGCCACGTGTGTTATACTGGAACTGACCGTAGCGTCATGAGGCCCGCCTAGGCGGACACAATACCTTGCGCCTGCGCATAAACTGTATGATAGTTTCTTGTTGGGACAAGATGCGAATTTAGCTCCTGACCTTGAATTTACTAGTAAAGTGAAATAAAAGGTATAGCTGAGGAAAAGGGCGTGTATGTTGTCCTGTGCATAACATACTTAGATCAACTGTTTTAACATTTATGAAGTATTCATTGGTCATGATATGAGGAAGATATCGTGTGCTTACAAGGTATAGCCTGTCTAGGTAAATTTTTTGTGCTTAAGCACGAAGTTTAATCACCTAAAAAGAACTTAGGAGTGGGAAGGAGTCTTTGGAGAGGAGTCTTTAGACGTAAAAGTAACTTCAAGGGTACCCCAAAGAAGTACTACAGAAACATTCTTTTCCACGGTGTGTATAAATGACCTAGTAGATATCGTCGAAAGTTCCATAAGACTTTCGCAACCGATGCTGTTGTATTCAGAAAAGTTGCAACGCTCGAAAATTGTAGCTACATTCAGAAAGATTTGTAGATGATCAATGCTTGGCGTAGTTAGTGGCAATTGACCCTCGGCATAAGCAAATGTAGCGAATTGCTTATACATAGACAGAAAGATCCTTTATCGAATGAACACATGACTTCAGAACAATCTTTGGAAGCAGCTATATCCATAAAGTAACTAGGAGAGGTTGGGTACCGGAGTTTGTCTCTTGAACCCATCTCACCTTCAACCTGTCACCCGTTTACAGGACATGTACTGCAACGGAATGGCGGAATTCCGTCGCGTATAAATTTGAGCCTATGTGTGTTCATGGAAAAACTGTTAATTGGGTTTTAATGCTGAATATTGCAATCGATCCCTGTGGGATGGAAGAACGGCAAAATCGATAACCCACTGTCGATTCAATCACTTTGCTTTTAGAGTATTCTACGTAACGCAGTTCATAGATGTTTGCCCACTGATGGGATCGTGTATACGATTGGAGTTCACTCCCTCTGTGTCAGCTAAGGTCTGAAAATGGTGAATTGAATCACCAAAACTGACATAACAACAAAACGACGCCTGTAGATGTTTCATTTTATTACTTAAGTGATCGGAATCAGACAATCAATCACATGGATGGACATACAAAAATTTACACCTAGCCAGTGCGCCGGGTCAGTGGTCGTTATCCCGGGTGTGGATTCGACGAGAGGCTGGTTTATGTCCCAGACACAGTGTTCAGTACCCCCTGTTACTGTTCTAATCACGAATAGCGACCGGGAGGAACGACCTTAAGTAATCCTTCACATGACCGTAAATCTCTATAATTTTACCTTCAACTCGTATATGAGGGAACACCGTTATGGATCACTCTTCTAGGAAAATACGCTCTGCTTTTTAACCGTACCGAAATAACGTATCTCTTGTCCCAGGCCTTTCATTTATGTGACTTGCATGATCTACGTGTAGGCGTCTGGTGCCAAATAATTTTCGAAATCTACCAAGGACTTAGAACATTCATGTGTGGCGCATGAGTGTGGTGGAGCCGAATTTGGCCGGCTCTTGTCCGTTCGTGGGTTTCTTCTAAATTCGTTCTCTACTAAAGAATGTAAGATAACATACGAGCGCATAAGAGAATCAAATCCTTGTCACTCAGCAAGACAAAGAATGAAATCAGAAAACTGCTGATAATAGAAATAATACACTATTTATTCTAGACAGAAATATAATAATTCTTAACTCAAATGGGCAACAATATTAATATCACAATTTTAAACTTCCAACTAGAAACATTACGAAATATGACTTCATTTTTAGTAAATCAGTTTTATGAAATTTTAAGAAATCAATGTATTATCACACCACTCTGCAGCTGATCATTCCATCATTACATATGTCTCCATTGCCAAATAAAGTTAATATAAGACAGGCAGACTGAATCTGGCATAGATGTATACTTGCAGACGAGTCACAACTCACATATCGATATAATGCTGCAATGCCAAACACCTCCGCAACATCGTTGACTTTGAAACTATTGTGGTAGTACCACCTTACCCCATAGAGGGCACTCTGAGTATACACCATCTCTAAAGTTATTTTAAAACTTTTAATTGCTATTTTATACAATATTTAAGTAATTCCGTGGTTGTAAAGAGATGTTTTATACATAACTATTTTTATGTTATTGTTGTACATTGTTTCTTTTACGTTTTGACGATTATGTGAACCCATTTTATACTGTTTGGTTGACGTGAGGTGGAGGGAGAAGAGGTAGGCGCAGCATCTTCGTACTTAAGTGTATGCTCGTCACCTGCTGGCATCAGTTGACATCACAGCAGCTGAGGAGAGCGCTCCACCTACCATCTTCGAATGATGCCATGCGTATAACGCGTCTTATTGTATTTTATCCTTATAACCATTTTGTCATATTTTATAGTCAATGTAGCAAGGTTTCTATTGCTTTCTAAATTAAATTACAGGTCTAATGTTGATCATGTGATATGACAGAAACCGGTGACCTATGCTCCTGTAACATATGTGGTGTGATCAAGACTGAATTTTAAGAAGAAAAATTTTGAAATTTAAAAGATAAATCTTAAAATAACTATAATATAAAATACAGTTCTACAAAATATATTTATCGAATTGCTGGATTTCTAGTATCACTCTGCAGGCTGTAAAGGAAAGCCTCGGCCGACGTAGGCGCGGAGGAGTGGCGTCGCCTGTATAGTGGGGACGTCTGCTGCAGGTGTCGCCCCGGGACGACGCGTGCATTGAGAGAGGCGCGCCGGCGCGTTATGCCCGCTGACGCCCCCGCTGGCGCCGACGGCCAAAGCGACGCCGACAGCGGGGTCTGAAGTGCCCGCGCCCTCGCCTCATAGGCGCTGACACTTAGTGGCGCCACGTCCTCCAGATCGGAAGACGTGTACGCCAGACAGTGTTAATAATAGGTGGATCCCATCGCTTTTCAGGTGGAAACGTTTTTAGTCGTGTTACAGGTCACGAGAAAAAACGCGGCAGAGATGTTGCATTTGCTTTCGTTACAATTTGTGTGTTGCTAATTTTGCCTCACACTGCAGAGAGTACTCTTGCGTAGGAGATATGAGAGCAGCGTGAGACCCGGGGAGAGACGCTACTGGCACTTTAAAAAGAATCTTTGAGAGTAAGGTGTGGCATTTCGAGGCTGTATTATGTTAAAAGACAAGAAGCGATATTATTGGTTTCTTAGAAACTGTCATACTGCCAACTGAAGGTTGGACCTACGTTTTTACGTTCACTTATTGCGTCGCGATCGCGTAGATATGTATAAGATATTCACATTGCTGGATTTCGCAAGTAGTTGCCACCATCAGACGCGCTTAATACATTAACAACCTTCGTACAGATACATAACAAATACAGTTAGGCACCTTGAATATCGTGACGTCACCTAAAATGTGTCAATGAATGTACGTCATACATTTACATGGTAAAAAATACACGTGATGATATGGTTCAAATGGCTCCAAGCATATGGGACTTGACATCTGAGCCAGCCGCGGTGGCCAAGCGGTTCTAGACACTTCAGTCCGGAACCACGCGACTGCTCCTGTCGCAGGTTCGAATCCTGCCTCGGGCATAGATGTGTGTGATGTCCTTAGGTTTGTTAGGTTTAAATAGTTCAAAGTTCTAGGGGACTGATGACCTAAGATGTTAAGTCCCATAGTGCTCAGAGCCATTTGAACTTGACATCTGAGGTCATCAGCCCCCTAGACTTAGAACTGCTTAAACCTAACTAACCTAACAATATCACACGCATCCGAGGCAGGATTCGAACCTGCGACCGTAGCATCAGCACTGTTCCGGACTGAAGCACCTAGAACCGCTCGGCCACAATGGCCGGCCGTGATGAAATGATATACATTCATGAACATTTAGATTTTTTTACTATTTGACGAAGTGTTGTAGATTTTTAGATGACTTGGTAACGTTCAAATTGCCTAACTGAATTTATATATATCCGTGCGAAAGTTTTGCGTTGATTGAGCACATCTGAAGACGGCAACTATTTGCCGGAAACGTTAATGTGGACGTTTTATATGTATTTAAGTAATCTGTACTCAATTAATTATTATACTGATACTATGGGGGTATTGGAAAAACTGGAAATTTGCGGTAAGATTTTATGGTACCTAACTGGGGTTATCGGCCCCTAAGCTTACACACTACTTAATGTAACTTAAACTAGCTTACGCTAAGGACAACACACACACACACCTATGCCCGAGGGAGGACTCGAACCTATGACTATGGGAGCAGCGCGAACCGTGACACGAAGTCCAAGACCACGCGGCTATTCCACGCAGCTGATGGGGGATTGCAAGACAATAAGGGAAGTAGTACGTATCACATCTCGGCCATCTAGGGGCGATGCATTATGACTTTCTAAATGTTCTTCACAGGGGACAAAGTGGAACCAATGCGAGAAAGTAGTTAGTGAACGTTGGAGGAAACGATCTATAAGCCATTGGATGTAAGAGGCCTATAGGAATGACACTGCTTTAATAGGAAGAGTTTGAAAGAGGAAATGAAAAGCGGTGACTTCCCCAACTAACACACACGCCTTGGTATGATGATCAAGTATGACAAGTGTCAATCCAATAATAGACCAGTCACTGAATTCCATGATATGCCCCACGTATTCACTTGTTATCGATATGGGGTTGGTCATTGGCGGAAGTAGTGAAGGGACTGTCCGACTAGGAAGTAAAATTATATAGAATGACGGATGAAAATAGTGTCAGGAGTAGACGGACTAAGGCGAAGTAATACACAAGCTGTTATCCACCAGTGAGCGCCTATTTCGTATTCGACTTAGTGTCACGGACCAGTGCAGTCGCTGTTCCACCACAGAGAAGCTATAACATTGATTTACCTTCCATGATCACGAATCGAACTGGTAGTGGCTTCAAAAACAATGAGCGTTTCTAATTTGATCCGTTGGGACTGCCTTTTCGGTTGAAATCTTGTTGTAGATAGAGGGGGTTCACATGGGACTCGCCATCCACAAATATATGGCTACTTCATATTGAAAGTGTCTGAGCCTGCCACGATATCGCGACTTATTCGCCAATATATTGAACCCTGTATTTCGTCGTCATGGTACCAGTTGAGCTATCCAGCCTTTGTAACATTCTCGTTATGGTCCCTTTTCAGGTACATTGTTTCATAGTTTTCTTCATTTTTGTGGCTCTGTTGGTCTCCCTAAGAAAAAAAAAAATAGAAGAACGTAGTAAACGCCACACTTTGTAGATTCTGCGGTTCGGGTCCACCCCATCACCCCATGCTAAAAACTTTTGAATCACGTTAGCGAATAAATAAATAAAAAACAGTATCAGAGAACGGCTGAAAAAAGAAAAAGCCGACTTTTTTTTAGTGTAAAAGTGGCGGTGCCACGTACGACCTAATTTTGTTTTACCCTTTAGTGAGTAGCAAGCCTAATTTGACGTTGTTGGAGAATGAGTGCGAAAGAAAAAAAATCTGTTAAGTGTGTGCATGGTAATCAAGAAGTCGAAAAAAAGGCAGCAAAGCGGGTGCCTAAAAACCGAGAGTTCGCAGTTTCCAATCTCAATTGGACCACAGATTTACATGTTATTAAAAAAAAGGGTAAGAGCTTGCAGCTGGAAACCGGAAGATCGTTGAATCGAGTCCTGTCTGGGTTATTTTTCTTCAATCTTCCTTTTAACCTAGCATTCACCTCCCAATAATGTGAAGATGCGCTTTTCGAAACACGTTGACAGTTCCAGCTGCGAATTTCTATGTCCATCCGATTAATAATCACAATCTTCACTCTTAATTACTGCAAGTTCTTCGTACAATGGGCAGTGAGTTATTCAACATTCAGGTATCATAATAAATATTACCAAGGTCAAAAAGATAACCTAATCACAAGGCTGTGATAGCTTCCCTGAAACAGTCTGAGAACAACTGCATAACAGAAATATATGCGTATACAAAAACGTGGTGTTTTATTTTATTTTTTATCTGCCTACACTATACGTCGTTGTTTAATGTCGTTACCAAAACTCCCGAGAAGTATCTGCCCGATTTACTTCAGAATTGTACATGATACTGTAGTAAACTTACGAACGAATATAGCCTACACATTTTTTGAATATATATATATATATATATATATATATATATATATATATATATATATAGCGCTAAACGTTTTTAGCAAAAATCACGAGAAGGGGAAGCTTGTTACCAACAGTCTCAAAAAGTTCTTAGCCTTTTTACTTCAACAAACTGCGATGATTGTGAAAGAAATCCCATTGTATGCTCATCCGAAGTTTTATCATTGTGTCTTGATGTAATGATTACTAGTGATGAATAATGAATATTTTGTTACTCACACGTACTTTGGTGGGAATTGTATGATTACCCCTGCGTCCAAGCCCATGGTTTGAAAATGGACGTGATGGTCCGAAACTAGTCACCACAAAGAAATGACTGTTATCGCAACTGTGACAGATATGGTAGAAAATAAAATTTAGTATCCAACTTGCTGATCCCATCCTGGGTAAGTATATTGAAACTTCACACGAATATTCTAAAAATGTTTGTGGTAGATGGACCTTCAGGACTGTGTATAACCTATTATATGCACTTTTTTTTTCATTGAATTGACAGTTAATCCTTCGAATTTTGAAACTGTAGTATATGATGAATTCCTAATGGTGTAAGTACCAGTCGAGTTCCTTTTTCTTTATATGCCTTCGAGTTGTTCCGATAGAGCCATCTCAACAGCGGACTATCAATTATGAGGACACGAACCTAAGAACGACACGACACAACACCGAGTCCCCAGACGAAGAAAATCAGCGACCCATCTGGGAATCGAACCCGATTCCTTTCGGTTAGTAATCCAACGCACTGACCTCACAACTACCTGGACGACCACGCAAGTAGAATTCGAAGTGTTAATTCCACGTGCGACTTCTGTCTCTGAAAAAGAACACGACCTTGAGATAATGAAGTACTACCAGGAAGTGGGCACGTGGGTCCGCTGTAAAGAGTGCAAAGAAAGGTGGCGCACATGTTTCCAGAGGACCCGTGTCCACAACTCTTGTTCCCGGAGCCGCGCTGACCTGACAAGTGAGTGAGCCATTAAGGCGTCTGCCAGCCGGCTTCAGTTCGCCGCCGTAAAGCCGGTGCGTGGTGGCGCTAAACAAAGGACCGCCCTTTAGGCTGTCGGACCGGGCCGTTTGACCGAATGCCGCCGCTGCGGGTGCTACTGCATCATCCCAAGACAAGCACAGGAAGTCGGTTGCTTTTAGTTTACCAAGCGCGCCTATGGGAGCCTGCCAGTACCACAAAGCTCTCCAGAAAGAAAATACAAGTTTCTTTACAACTACCCATCACCATCATCTCACACTGACTTATCATCCAGTAGGACCAAAACATCATTCAACCATCACATCCATGCATTATCTTAGTTCGTACCACACCGTAGCATAATCCAGTGGTTTCCAACAACTTTGGATAATTGTGTGTGTGTGTGTGTGTGTGTGTGTGTGTGTGTGTGTGTGTGTTTGTGTTCACATATTGTCCCATCACAGCACAGGTCCAAGCTACGAATACAGAGTTCGTGTGGAGTGCGTAACGCAATCAGGATGTTGACGACAATATTGTTCAGTTGTGTACCCTAATTAACCCTTATATCGGAGTCGTGAGGGCACAAAAGCTTCTTGGTTATTTAGGGTTTCCACTTTATCACCATTATATCGCACTACTGCAATAGTTAACCAATCGTTACCACAAAGCGCAGCATCTACTATGGTAAAGGTGAAACTCAATACACGTCCACATAAACAGAGGGGCCGTGCAATATAACCTGAGCTCCAACATCATCAGCTGTAGTAATTTAGAAGACGTTTCAAGGCTATCGACTATTTGGAGTTTACTAAAGCTGATGGTGTTGGAGCTCAGTATGTATTACAGGGCTCCTCTGTATTTTGTGGATGTATATTGACTTTTTCCTTCACCAAAGTAGATGCTGCGCTTTGTGCTTTTTGTGATGGAAACAGAGAAAGATCTTTGACAGGGATGGTGATACGCCTGAGTATCAAAATGATATGAACTGTTTACACAGGTTTAATTACCAAAATACATATTCATATGTGAGATGTCTGACCAACTAACCCTGTAACATATATAGATAAGCCATAGCTGATAATGAATGTCTACTGTCGAAACCCATTTTACCCATCACACATGGGATTCCCTTATAAAGAGACAAGAGCCACGTTCCTTCTTCTTCCAGTCATTATTAAATGCACTACCTGCAGTGTCTAGCTCAAAGAGGAGATATTGCATTCATTCCGTATGCCGTATACTGAATCAATCACCTCTTTACCTTATAACACTACCGTGTGCTATTGCTATTCCATAACCTTAAAGCTGGAGGCAGGTTGTGAAACAAAACTATCTTGTTAAAGCAGTTATGGTATAACGCAACAGAGCAGTGTTACCCTCTGAGCGGAATTTTGTTGTGTTGACCGAGTTGTACCTAACAGGGGTTGCTTATCGGAAATGAAAGTCCGAATTGCGTAAATATTTGAACAGTAACAAACAAAATTTTTGCCTATCTGCACTGTCTAACGTACAAAGAAAACGGTCGCCAGCCTAATTAGGCAAGAGAATGATTAACATTTTTGTCCAAGAAAATGGTTATTAGCAACTTTAACGGGTAAACACAACCTATACTTTATCACACGCGAGTGCAATGAACTCTGACACACACATATGTTTATGGTAAGATTGAAACTAACAGCTAGAGCAGCACAAACTATTGGCAAAATTATAACAGATACCGAAACACACTATTACTTTCAGGGCTTGTTCAAATTGAATGGTCTTTATAACATTACTATTAACATTCACTGCAGGATAATAAATTGGACATAGGTTAAGTCTCTCTCAGTAAAATACTTTACTATTTAAAACGAGAGTTAATTGGAATCCACTAACAGGTTGCTTCTCACTATCTTTTGAATAAATAAATAGTGGTCTTCCCATTACTTGTTACCTAGCATTAGCATAATAGACAAACTGTGGATCCTGTTATACTATTAATAAGTACTTCCAATACACAGGAGAGACAAACACTTAGCAATCACGAATATATAATTTACTACTACAGCAGTTTTCCACTTTCACTACAGTGAAACACAATGTTGATAAAATTGCAAGAAACTGACTCACCTTTTAGAATTTACTACAGACAGCAATGTGATCATTTACCAAGCAAAACTTTATAAGCCTCAGTTTTAAGAGCTTTTAATTTTTAAAAGAAACTGCAAATTGACTTTATTACCACAGTCTTCTACTTTCAATTAAATGATTAAATAGGTGACTTTGAAACTCCACAAAACTATAAATTAGACTATTTCCATCACTGGGAGGCTTTCACAAAACTACATTTACTACCTCCCACAATTTCATGAAAATCCACAGTAAACCTGAATACTCTCTTGTTACCAAAGATCAAACATCATCATTTAATGTTTTGAGGCTTTCATTTTTTTCAGAAACTATGATACTCGGTGATCATAGTTCAAATGGAGAGGAACCTGAGAGGTGTTGTAATAGGGAAAAAATCAAGGTAGTTACATGAATTCAATAATAAGTTTCCTTATATTTGTGCACACTAAAACATCCAATAAGCTGATCTTTCACTGTACATTATTATTGCATTCCGATACAGTGATTGCGCAAAGTGGTAGCAACTGCATGTTGGTAGGTGGATTTACGGGCAGAATTGCTGGACTCTGGCCCTTCTTGGTGGCGATGATGAATACCAATTCCAGATCGTTCCAGCTATTTATCCATCCATCCGAGGCATTGGAAAGTAGCAGAAAAAGCCTCTCTCGGAACCCGCACAATATACAACATTAACATGGCAGTGCACGGTTGGGTAGCTCGTCCCCGACTGACTCTCAATTCCACCTTTCCTACTTAGGCCAACCACATTTTGCGCGCGCAACACTGTTCCGTTCCCAAGGGGAACCACACTACCTCTTATATACAAACTAACTAAGAATCCTAAGTGAAGATCAGCAATTTACGTAACAGCAACCAAACGCATTAAATAAACAGAACCTTTGCACACATTGACATTTCTACAAAAAATTATTCACACAGAAATTACAATTATATACAGTAAGATTTGTTCCCTCCAAATGGGACAAAGAATTTAAATGACACATATACTACATTGCATAGAATCAAACCACGACATCAAAGTTTTAACGAGGAAAGGAGTATACAATTTTATGTTATCGATTCAAACACATTTACAGATACTCAATGATTTAACATTAAAAGAAACAAAAGCAACATAAATCAGTACAGCGTTAGAGCTATGGTGTTACAACCTGACCACTGAATCAATAGCCACTTCGCCTAACTACTAAACCAACGGCCCGTCGGCCTATTTCACACAAGTATTATGCAGCTATTTGTGCCTAATAGCAATTGAAATCCGATACACTACTATTTGAGGCAAAACAATCTGTCTCTTTTCAGCACTAATGAATGAAACACGCATACGATACTTGTAAAATTTCGTCTATGCAGACTGAAGCGACGAACGTAAATTTGTACGGACCCGGGTCTCCTGCGCAGTAGGTAGATGCACTAACCGATACGCCACCGTGTCACAGTGGCTTTACTTAACTGCATGGACTGCCTTAGCGTTACTGCCACCTCAATCCATATACCCATTCACGCCTTAGCCCACTTGATATTCCCCATAAACTAGAACAGCATCGCAGTGGTGCTCCAACTGTATTGGAACAGGACAACGGCGTCGAACGAAACGGGGGATCCTGCCTGAAAACGAAGCACAGGTTCTTTAATAAAAAGAATCCCCGCCTTGATGCAAATTTTCATTCGTCACTTCAGTCTGCACACCACCGATGTCTGAGACTTGGAAAGGTCTCTGAAACCATATAGTTTTATTTGACTGTGTCTAATGCGATTGCCTTAATTCCCGACTTACGACCAAGAATCACGAGCGCGGCCTCAACTTTTGACTTACTCGGCGTTTGGCAAGTGGTAGCCACATGCTGTCAATTGTCGGACCTTCGTGTGATAACTCGTTTCCAGCTGTGCCCATTACGTTAACTATAGCAAACATCCTGGTCACGTAGGGGACTCCTCACTTACACACATGGGTGCCCACCCAGAAGTTTCGTAGGAAGCAATTCCACTTATATTCTGTCTAAGAAGTAAAATATTCCCCAGTTGCGGCAAAGTCGTGCACTACACTTGTTTTACACTTCATAGATTTTGTGGTTAGGATCTAAATGATGAATATTTTCTTACCATATTTGGTGAAATGACATCTTAGGGGCCTGGTGAACACAGCGTGTTTCCGATAAGGGGTTTTTCTGTGTAACTTACTAAATAATAAGTGGAAAGAATATTTTTTCTGACACCGTTAGGTGGGGGAGAACAGCGATCTGTACTATTTCTTGTAAATTTTAATGCTCTTAGTCGAAGACTAACGTAAAATTTCTACATTATGTTGCAATTAAAGTCTTTAAAATTATAACAAAGGAATATTTACTTAGATAGATAGCGCATAAGCTGCAGCACGCTAGCTTAGGGTACAGGGCAGTGAACCAGAATTGTACAGAATCCAAGTGGTGGTTTTACGACCGTGAGTTCTTACACTGACCCGCATGGATGTGATTTTTAGGCAGTTTGGCACGCACGTTTAGTTGCATCCTGGACACGTCCCTAGATTCCGCCTCAAAGAATACGATCACAAACAGTTAAAATACCAACATTCACAAACAAAGCTTACTCGACTTCACTCCGGTAGGTAACCTTCAGACGACTGTGGCGTCACGACGGGCATCCAGCCACAAAGTCAAACAAAGTAGAATTTGCATCGTCCTGAAAAGGCACCCACATACTATAAGGAAGAAAACACTAGGGAAAAAAAAGAAAAAAATAGTTAAGCGAAACAAACATTATTCTGTCTGCGGTGTTGTTAGCAAGTACAATTAGTTATTTTGCAGAGAGTTAAAGCAATTACTAACTATTTTTCAATAGTACTTTTTTTCTGTCAATTAGCTGATATACTTAATTGTTGGCTGTGTCCAGATGGATGTTCATTTAAGTGTGGTGTTAAATGAGTGTCAGTTTTCCTGGATGTGCACCTCAACAAAAATTTTTCCATTATCCTACTTTAGCTAAGATGATGATATGTAGTGGAACTAAGGCAGAGTACTTGTAAAGAATCTTTTGACTCGAATAAGCGTTCAGAATTTCTTTGATGTCACTAAAAATGCCGCTAACTCAAGCAACGTTTTCTCTATTGCTGTCGATGCTTCCAACCACGAAAACAGAAAGATGTTCCCTCTATTTGTAAAATATTTTGATCCTAGAAGGAGAATAAGAAACAGGCTTATGGATTTTAGAGAAGTGATGAGACAGGGAGTGGTATCCGATCAAGTCCTGATATTGATGTAAGTCATAATATTGATGTAAGGAACACTATTGCATACTATGCAGATAACGCAAATCTAAATTACAGGAAGCATACGTTTGTGTTGAAACTACTTCAAGAAGACTACAAACATTTGTTGAAAAAAAATGCTCAAATCGCATACTGTATAATGTAACAAAACAGGCATGTGATTCATTAGACGTAGATATTGAAATGCTTGCCTTGAAAATACGTACACATTTCACCGTATCACCCACTCCAAGAAAGTGCTATGTACACTCCTGTAAATTGAAATAAGAACACCGTGAATTCATTGTCCCAGGAAGGGGAAACTTTATTGACACATTCCTGGGGTCAGATACATCACATGATCACACTGACAGAATCACAGGCACATAGACACAGGCAACAGAGCATGCACAATGTCGGCACTAGTACAGTGTATATCCACATTTCGCAGCAATGCAGGCTGCTATTCTCCCATGGAGACGATCGTAGAGATGCTGGATGTAGTCCTGTGGAACGGCTTGCCATGCCATTTCCACCTGGCGCCTCAGTTGGACCAGCGTTCGTGCTGGACGTGCAGACCGCGTGAGACGACGCTTCATCCAGTCCCAAACATGCTCAATGGGGGACAGATCCGGAGATCTTGCTGGCCAGGGTAGTTGACTTACACTTTCTAGAGCACGTTGGGTGGCACGGGATACATGCGGACGTGCATTGTCCTGTTGGAACAGCAAGTTCCCTTGCCGGTCTAGGAATGGTAGAACGATGGGTTCGATGACGGTTTGGATGTACCGTGCACTATTCAGTGTCCCCTCGACGATCACCAGTGGTGTACGGCCAGTGTAGGAGATCGCTCCCCACACCATGATGCCGGGTGTTGGCCCTGTGTGCCTCGGTCGTATGCAGTCCTGATTGTGGCGCTCACCTGCACGGCGCCAAACACGCATACGACCATCATTGGCACCAAGGCAGAAGCGACTCTCATCGCTGAAGACGACACGTCTCCATTCGTCCCTCCATTCACGCCTGTCGCGACACCACTGGAGGCGGGCTGCACGATGTTGGGGCGTGAGCGGAAGACGGCCTAAAGGTGTGCGGGACCGTAGCCCAGCTTCATGGAGACGGTTGCGAATGGCCTCGTCGATACCCCAGGAGCAACAGTGTCCGTAATTTGCTGGGAAGTGGCGGTGCGGTCCCCTACGGCACTGCGTAGGATCCTACGGTCTTGGCGTGCATCCGTGCGTCGCTGCGGTCCGGTCCCAGGTCGACGGGCACGTGCACCTTCCGCCGACCACTGGCGACAACATCGATGTACTGTGGAGACCTCACGCCCCACGTGTTGAGCAATTCGGCGGTACGTCCACCCGGCCTCCCGCATGCCCACTATACGCCCTCGCTCAAAGTCCGTCAACTGCACATACGGTTCACGTCCACGCTGTCGCGGCATGCTACCAGTGTTAAAGACTGCGATGGAGCTCCGTATGCCACGGCAAACTGGCTGACACTGACGGCGGCGGTGCACAGATGCTGCGCAGCTAGCGCCATTCGACGGCCAACACCGCGGTTCCTGGTGTGTCCGCTGTGCCGTGCGTGTGATCATTGCTTGTACAGTCCTCTCGCAGTGTCCGGAGCAAGTATGGTGGGTCTGACACACCGGTGTCAATGTGTTCTTTTTTCCATTTCCAGGAGTGTAGTTGTGAGGTTGAAATTTATTCGAAGTAAATCTACCTCAACATTCGAAAGGCGGAGCTTCTGACAATCCTAAAACGGCGGAAAGGGATCATTTTTACCCCACATAAAATATTTTCATACTTGACTTAAACAAGCGCTTATTTTAGTGTCTGTTAATTTATATTTTTTCTAGAAATTATAATAATTATTTAACAGAATAATTAATGATTGGCTATTTATTTCAACATCTTATGATTTTGTTGTTGATAATGTAACAAGTTTCCTAAACTGTAGATTTTCATTCATTAACTATGTATACAACCTTCTAGGCACATTTACACACGGCTTTGTATTTTTTTTTTTTTTTCCAGTCAAGTCACTGGAATCTGCTAAACGCACTTAGCGCAGGTTTTTACGCGCACATTTTCCGCACACAGTTTTGTGGGACTTTACAACAGTTTTCGCTGGTCTTGCTGCCTTTGCTGAGACTGTTTCGGCACCTTCCCTGCTTTCTAAGTGATTTCAGTCCTGTATCCTCTTCACTTGCTTGATCTTCTTGCTCCTTCGTTCCCTTGAGTTCGTACGTCATCTGAAATATCAACTTCACCCTTTCCTTTTTTTTTTGTTCGTTACTGTGTTGTAGATGATCCATGAATTTATCGCCGTCGTGTCCAAGAAGCTATACAAGACACGCATTGGCAATCTACTACATGCAATGTTTGCATTATATTTACTGGTCTTCGATCAACCACGTCTACCAATACTTCGCTGCATTGCAGACTGTTATGGTTTCAGATTTTCTCTTTCTTCTTTGCTGAATGCTAATTCAGCATGTAATGTATTCAGAAGAAAGAAATTTTTATTTTTGTTTCCTTGGAATAAAGCCATCGTGCCCTCTGTGTTGCACTATGGTGCAGGATGGTGGTGGATTGTATTCCAGCATTGGTCTTCCTTACTTCATGGCAAATTCAAGACGGAACTTGTTCACTGAACAAACTAATGAAGTTTTATTCCCTTTGTGTAAGTCTGCAGGATTTATTTTCTTTGTTTTTCTTAGCTAGCCGAAGAGACGTAAAAAAGTTACCTGTCGTCACATTCCCTTCTTGATTTGCAAATGGCTCCATGAGACGCAGAAGGATGTACTCATCAAATGGTTGCTTCTCTCTATGCATGTACTCTTTGCCGAGGTATCAGAAGGTATTACATATGTGATTTGTCTTTACATCGACAGCCAGCCACAGTTTGAGGCCATATTTTTCTTGTTTGTTGCACATGAATTGAGTGAATCTGCGTCTTGTTTCACTTGGTAATAGTTGCTCCAGGGCGGTAGGAAAGAATACTGTTTTCAGTGAACTTTCCCCAAATTTCATATACAGTAGCGAATTCGTTGACTGTGAGGCGTTTAGTTCGAGTTGATTTTTCATCGAAACAGAGAAATCTGAGAAGCTCCTGAAATCTGTCCCCTGGCATTATGTCTTTGATAATAGCAGGCCCAAAGAGGGCAACCAGAGATCGTATACGTCTTTTGTACAAGTGACAACACGAGCACACAAGATGAATATCAGTTTCTCCAGTGACACCGTCTAGTCATTGTTCTCTAGTACTTTTCGGACATTTGATTCTGTATATTTCTTCATGTAACTTAGCGTTGCTCCGTCAAAAATAAGATGGAAGGCAGCAGCGGTAGAGTCGTCTACTCGTTGGTATGAGTAAACTTCAGAACGTTCACAGCCGACCTTCTTCCAGAAGATAAAAAACTGTCAGTCTCCCACACGGTCCCATTCTAGCAATCATCTTCGCAGACACTTTCAACTGCACCTGATGTGATGAAAGAAGTGATGACTGACGTAATCAGCATATGAATGTTCGCCCCTGATAGCTGAGTGGTCAGCGCGACGGTATGTTATACCTATCTGTCCGGGTTTCAAAGTCGTACAAGTGGCTCTGAACACTAAGGGACTTAACATCTGAGGTCATCAGTCCCCTAGAACTTAGAACTACTTAAATCTAACTAACCTAAGGACATCACACACATCCATGCCCGAGGCAGGATTCGAACCTGCGACCGTAGTGGTCACGCGGTTCCAGATTGTAGCGCCTAGAACCGATCGGCCACTCCGCCGGCGGCCCGGGTTTGATTCCCGGCTGGGTCGGAGATTTTCTCCGCTCAGGGACTGGGTGTGGTGTTGTCCATATCATCATCATTTCATCTCCATCGACACGCAAGTCGGCGAAGTGGTGTCAACTCGAGAGACTAGCACCAGGTAGAACGGTCTACCCGACGGGCCGCTAGCCACACGGCATTTCCATTTATATCAATCCTCTTCCACTAATCGCTCTTCGTTCACAATGTCGTCATCTTCACTTGCCTCAGACCCATAATCATCATCTTCATCAGTAAGTCAATTTCCTATTCAGCTTCGGAACTCTCTAAGAGCTGTAACACATCCTCATCAGAAACTCTACCCTGACGATATATGTTCGGAAACGTGTATCGCGGGCAAAGACCTCAATGACACGATACAAATTGTTATAGAATGAGATCTCTACTCTGTAGCGGAGTATGTGCTGATATTAAACTTCCTGGAAGATTAAAACTGTGTGCCGGACCGAGACTCGAACTCGGGACCTTTGCCTTTCGCGGGCAAGTGCTCTACCAACAGAGCTACCCAAGCACGACTCACGTCCCGTCCTCACGGCTTTATTCTGCCAGTACTTCGCCTCCTACCTTGGCACTTGCCCGTGAAAGGCAAAGGTCCCGAGTTCGAGTCTCGGTCCGGCACACAGTTTTAATCTGCCAGGAAGTTTCATGAACTGTTATAGACTGGAACTGACGTGTGCCAAATTGAAACAATGAGCAGCAATCGCTCTTAATGACTGCTAACTGTTGGCGCTTCACTGTTGGATAATATACATACATTCAGAATAGAAATTACAATGTGGTCAAATTGAACCCTTCCACCGTTCTAGGTATATCGAATGAAATGAAGAAAATATGGCCGGCGGGGGTGGCCGAGCGCTTCTAGGCGCTACAGTCTGGAACCGCGCGACCGGTACGGTCGCAGGTTCGAATCCTGCCTCGGGCATGGATGTGTGTGATGTCCTTAGGTTAGTTGGTTTAAGTAGTTCTAAGTTCTAGGGGACTGATGACCTCAGAAGTTAAGTCCCATAGTGCTCAGAGCCATTTGAACCGTTTGAACCAAATACAAATATTTTGTAACTCGTAATACATCATCGCGCAGAGGAGGAAAAATTACGAAAAGTCATATGATTTCATTAACAAAGTAAGTAAATTGGCTGTGACAATGGAGGAAAAAAGTGTGATACGGATCATTTTGACCACTTCCGTCGTTCTAGTGGTAAAATTCCTTCAAACTATGGCCAGAGGACGGTCATCTCCCTTAAAACCATGATTAAATGTTGCTCGCCCTATTTAACACGAGATTTAAGAAAGCAATCCGAATGGCAATGCGTATATTTAATTGCACTGACAACAAAAACTCTTGGGCTGTCATTTACAACGTACCTAATATGAATTACGAGTGACGCGACAATCGGAACATGCGAACTCACGATGCGCAGCTGGACAATTGTAGCGCCAACGTCGCGCTAACAAGCACTACGCAATGTAGCTCCCATTCCCAGTCAGGGTAACGTATCGCGGGCGCTTTCGCTTCCTGTTTACCGTGTATCAGAGCAGAGCGGGGCAAATAAACACAAACGGTGGTCTGCGAACAAGAGCGAGCTCTGGCGCCGCCGGGATTTCGGACCGACTCTGGCTGGCCGGGATGCCGTGGAGGGGGCGGCACACCGCACCACAGCGCGCATGCGTGCCGCTCCTGTTTGCTGCGGACCGGCTGTTAGCCTTCCCGCTGTCTGAGTAATTGTTTGCGGTGCAGCTTCTCAAACGGCTGCTCAAATGGAAATTGAATGTCGGGATCACCGTCAGCGTGTCATCCGCTCGCGGGGACTCTCGGTTCATCAGCTGCACTCCATCTGCGTTACATCTCTCACGAAAAAGTCAACAGAAAGAGTAGGCCATTGAGCACGGTCCGTACTCTTCACGTGTCAGGACTCACAGAAGCTGCCAACACGTATTACGAATCAGTTAAAGTACTCTTAAAGTCTGATGAGAATATGAAGATTTCCTTACCGTACACATATGGCTGCAACACTAGAATTTTCCAGCGATATTTAACTTCGGAACACGTTTGTTCTTACCGAGCGATGCGTCGCAGTGATTAGCATGCTGGACTCGCATTAAGGAAGACAGCACTTCAAACCTGAGTCTTGCCATCCAGATTTAGGTTTTCCTTGATGTAGGTGAATCGTTCAAGGCTAGTGCCAGGATGGTTCCTTCGAAAAAGGTATTGCCGATTCCTCCCCATCTTTGACACAATCTGAGCATGAGCAGCAGATGAATGCCTCGACCAAACGCTATCAGACTAATACTTCACTCTTTCTGAGCTGATTTTCACTACAGAAATACATATCGAGAACTAGCTGTCACCCACAGCTGCGCTCGCTATCAGTAGTTTATTATTATGATGATGATGGTAAGTAAGTTACTGTACGTGCAGCAACGTCAGCTGCCTGATCCGGCACGCATAACTCGTGTGTGCGCCCATTCCCCCTCCCCCGCCCCTCCACTGACGTATTGCATGCCACGGAGGCACGCGCAGCGTCGCTAAAGACCAGTGAGTGGCGGGGGGGCGGTTTGGACGTGGACAGGAGTGCTCATCTATGCATCGTGCTACTGAGATAACTGTACATCATAAAATGTGGACATTACGCAACAAATTTAATAAATTCTTGGCGTAGTCTATGAGCACTGATTAAAAAAGATATACCATTCCCCACTTCAGAATATTCGGGGTTGCCTTTTTCTTTTTTTTTTCTTTTCTTTTCCTAATGTAGCGAATACTCTTCATCAGAGTTCAAGCTAGCTCCATACCAAATTTCATCGAATTCGGTTCAGAAGTTTACTCGTGAAAAAGCAACAAACATACTTTCGCATTTGGCCTTGTCGTGTTAGTATGGAAGTATGGATTAAACACGTTGAGGGTAGTATAAACACTATGTACATTACGCTGAATAGTGCAGTATAATCGCACTTACCCGTAACTCTCAAATCTGAAATTTCGGATAACCGGAAAAAAAGCCGAGGTGGTGATAAGAAAAGAGTAAGAAGTTTATTTTCAGTGCAAAAAAAGGATTTTATTATGTTGTAGAAATGAACAACTCATTATTGCAAATTAACTGGAAGGAATAGTTTATTGCGCTGGTGACTACAGTATTGTATCACTTGTTTATGAAACAGCTCTGTAATTTTCACTTACAGTAACTCGCAAAACCGGTAATCCTCTTTTGTCGTAAAGAACTGAAACTGCTGTATGATGCAATGTTGTGCCAGCGTCGCATGAACACATGTGGTTGCTGTGCCAACAATGTGATGTTCTACCAAACGTAATGCCCGTTCAATGGGATATGCAGCCACACAATGTGACACAATATGTTTACGGATGCCTTCTCATTCACTGTATCCTTCTTCAGGGTTGTCTTCAGGTGATTCTGGAGTATACAGACATTGCCTTCGTCGCTGATTTCTTTATGACCATTTTTTTAACAACCTGAAGGATATCATTATTAGCTGAAGCCGGGATGGATGGGATTTCTTCACACACAAGATTTGGCCACAGTTTATTCCATGACGTTTGTACTAAATGTATGTCCGAATTGTCACAAGCGTCAGCTATCCAGTAGATGACGTCCTCTGCTACGTATTTCATTTTCTCTAAGATGGAACAGGGCTCTCTTTCAAATCGAAATCATAGAAGTTTCTTTCTGTAATTCAGTTTTATATTATCTGACACAATTTGATCCATTGGCTGCAAGACAGATTTGTTGGCCAAAAAAGTTCTTTGGTGTCTGCGGTGACTAGTTGCATTTCCAGAAGATGCGAGGGAGCATTGTCAATCAGAAGCAGAGATCGATGTGGCAGACCGCTTTCTGCTTTCAGTCTAGCAACACAGGGAACAGATTATTTCTTGAACCACTCATTTAACAAAACACTGCTCATCCAAACTTTACTTTGATTTTTGTAACAAACAACAAGAGCGTTCACATTAATGTCTTCTAGGGCTCGTGGTTTGGCAGACTTTCCAATTACCATAAGCGGTTATTTGTTTGCTGCTGCGGCGTTGCTATAGGGTAAAACACTAAGGCTGTATCCATTCATTTTGCAACCGAATGCAGATGACTTTTTTCTGAGCAAAACTTTTTCTAGGGTGCGCTTTGAAATTCAGTCCAGTTTCGTCAGTGTTATAGACTAACTGTGGCGAGTAATTTTCTGACGAAATGACGTCTACAAACTCATTTACGAATGCATCTGCGGCAGCAATATCGGCTGATAATTTTTCTCCACTTATCTCTAATTGTCGTGTCTCGTTTCTCTAACCAACCATTGCTACCAGTAAAGGTTTCATCACCATTATACGTTTTTTCACTTGGAATGCCTTTTCTTGAACCATTTTACCGACAATAGGAAGACCTTTTTGTCTTTCCTGAGTAAACCAAAGGAAAGTCGCAAGGGCATTATTATCGCAGGACGACAAGCTGGAGTTGTGGGATTGTTCCGAAGTTCCTGGAAGTGGCTTGACAATGGCGAAAGCGCTACAAAATTGGCTACTGATTTTTGTGTCGTGAAAGCCGCTATAAATTACGGAACAAGTAATCGGAAAATTGAGAGCTTCTGCAATACAATTAGTGAAAAAACTTCGGAACAATCCCACAACTCCAGCTTGTCGTCCTGCGATAATAATGCCCTTGCGACTTTCCTCTCAGTCAACTAAATGAGTTAAATGTCATGAAATTGATCGCAGTCAATAGGGCTATGACCAAGGCATGGTAGATCACATCGTCACAAAGAAAACCTCTCAAAAATATTCGAAGTTGTGCAACGACCTTTCCTCCCACAGTAAAAAGTTCTTATGCATTCCAGTATTAGGAAATGTTCCTTATAGGATTAAACGTCTGCTAATGAATAAATATAACTGCAGTGTCTCTTCTTCTACAAAGAATAGTTTGCAGAGAACAGTTCTGGATACTGTGGGAAATGCTGGTGACTCTTTTTTCAATTCAGGTGTCAATAAATTAACCTGCCATAACTGACAATGCTATTACATTGGTCAAACAGGAGGAGCTGTGCGGACAAGATACAAAGAGCATCTGTTAGGGAAGAAAGAAGCTAACTTACGTAACTCTACATTTGCTGAATGTATACTGATTGCCAACCACACTCCGAAATATTTTGAAGACACAGTTATTTTTCAAAGGGAAATGTAAGGCCGTAGGATGGACTTTTGGGAAGAATTAGAGACCTATAAACTTCTTGAACGAAAAGATGGGAATTTACAAAATTACCAGTTGCGTCTTGCCTGTAGACAATTCTTCTATGGTTTCAAACCTACACCGTTTGCAAAAAGAAATCTTCGTACGGCTGTCGGTAGCCTTAGCGAGTGGTTCAAAATTCTATTATACAGCTTTTGCGCATACAGTTTCGTTTGCCAGTTTATATTGTACTGGGATATGGATGCCACCGACTTTTGTTAAGTGCTCGCATCTCGTGGTCGTGCGGTAGCGTTCTCGCTTCCCACGCCCGGGTTCCCGGGTTCGATTCCCGGCGGGGTCAGGGATTTACTCTGCCTCGTGATGGCTGGGTGTTGTGTGCTGTCCTTAGGTTAGTTAGGTTTAAGTAGTTCTAAGTTCTAGGGGACTGATGACCATAGATGTTAAGTCCCATAGTGCTCAGAGCCATTTGAACCTTTTTTTTTTTTTTTGTTGAGTGCTCCATTATTCAGAAACTTTTAAATTTTTGTTTACTGCCATTATGTTAAATAGCGTGCTTATGCACTTGAAGTTTTACTTCCCGTACGATGATGTAATGGAGGTGATACTAATTTCACTGCTGTCATTACGCTTGCTAGTTTTATGCACTTTTGTTTTCCGAAATTGTGCTGTAAGCCGGACATGTGCACCACCTGGGTACTTACGCCGATCATGCGTGCCATCTAGTTACTTCTTTCTGCACTATTCGCGGCACCTGTATCTCATTTTGTTATAATAATGTTTGTGTGTGCGCAAGTACAAGCACTGTGCCGTGTGCCGCTTGTACCGCAGTTTTGTAAGCGTGGCCGTATCGTGTACTGCTACGGCCGAGGCGGCTGGTGTGCTCAAGATAACATACGATAACCGTGGAAAACTTTTCCGACCCATATTCGTACCTTCTCGGTATTATTCTGGCTGTTTGTGTCTTTTCACTAGGTCCTTTTCATAGTTCAGATGTTTCCTCACGGACGGATTTTATATCCGGTTACGTTGGTGTCTATTTTACATTATATGTGGTTTTCTGACTGATGGGGCACGTATACTGCTTTTAGTTTTCATTACTTTTTGTTCAATTGTCTGCGTATCCGTGCAGTATAAATCATGCCCTTTTCCTCCACTTGTTTCTAACTCATTGGTTTTCTTACGTTTGTAGCAATCTTATGATGTTCGAAAAGTGTGAAACACGTCATTGTCATTAAATAATTTTGCAACTCAGACTGTTTCTGTTGTGAAACATTGTGAAAGCATTTTTGAAGCTAAATCTTTCAAAATTAATATTTGGTTTCTCGATTAGAAATGGAAGAAAATACGTGTTCCAGTGTTTTTGGAAACTCAACCGCTAAGAGGATGAAATAAATAATGAAATGTATGAAAGTATTTCATTTTAAAAACATTTTAAAGCCATGCCTTTGAACATTATTATTTGGTTTCTCAGTTCGGAAGGAATAAAATACGTGTTCCAGTGTTTTTTGTAAATTCAACACATAACGCGATGAACAGGGCAAACTGATTTACTGACTCATCATCACCCAGCCCAGACCATTTAGAATAGGAACCTGAACTTTCGAGACGATTAACCTTATATGTTAGGAATAGTTTGAGAAGGGACTGTTCGAAATTCCACTCATAAAGGCGTGAAATATGGTATGAAATCCTTTTGAAAATCTGTCGCTATTAAAACAAATTTGTAGCTAGAAATACGAAAATCGGTGTTTGGTTTTTAAGCCACAAATAACAAATTTGTGTTGCAGCATTTCTGAAAATCGACCACCAACAGGGTAAAAAATAAATTATTATGAAAGAACTGATAAATCGCTTGGCACAAATTCCTTTCCTGTGTCAACCTCTTCATCTCGGAGTAACTCTTGCAACCTACGTCCTCAGGTCTTTGCTGGATATATTCGAATCTCTATCTTCCTCTAAAAATTTTACCCTCTACAGCTCCCACTAGCACCATGGAAGTTATTGCCAAATGTCTTAACTGATGTCCCACCATTCTGTTCCTTCTTGTCAGCGTTCCCCATATGGAAATGATATCGGGAATAAGAGCTTTTATGAAACTATCTCATTATTAAAGTATTTTCAAAGGTAAATCTGTGAAAATTTGTATTTATTTTCTCTGTAAGGGGGAGGAGGCACACACGGAGTGCCCGGGTTGAGAGGATGACCGCAATCCCTGCATGTGGGACTGGATGTCCAACGAGATGACTTGTGACCAAACTTCCAACACTTGAAGCACTGCATGGGGGGAGGGACGTATGGTTTCATGTCACAATGGTAAACCATCACATTGACTTTTTCAGGCAATGAGTCACCCTCAAAGGTCAAGATAAAGGCACCGGTAGCAACCCTGTTGTCTTTGGATCCCCTATGCATGCGCCTGATGAAGTGGACACCCCACCACTCTAAGCTGGCACGTAGCTCCTCATCCGACTGCAAAATGAGGTCACGATGGAAAATAAGACCCTGGACCAAGTTGAGGCTTTTATGGGGAGTACTCGAGACGGGGATGTCACCCAGCTTGTCACAGGCGTGCAACGCCTGCGACTGGGCAGGGGAGGCCGCTTTTAGACAACACCTCCACTTCCCCAAACCTATCTTCAAGATGGTCTAGGAAAAGTGAAAGGTCTCTCCATCAGTACTGCAGCAAGCTAGGTACCGGGGCGAATACGGCTCACGAGACCGAGTCGCCCTACAGTCCTCCCAAGGCGTGGGCAAGGAGGGGAACGATCTGGAATCATAGGTCGCAGCATCAAATTCGTTTCATACGTGCTTTGAGACTGCCGGGGCCGAGCGACCACCAGCTTGAGTCGATTTAACCCGTTTCATTGCGGACCATCCGCCCTGTTGCCATCCACTCCGATCAGGGGCTCTCCTTCTGGGTGCCACCCAGTTGCAGCAAGGGCCACCTGGCTGGATAGCCATTGCCGGGAGTCCTGGGGCCCCAGAAAGGATGGGCACCTACTGCTTAGCATACACAGTGTTTTTGGAAATTCAGCCCCTAAGACCGTGAACTGGGAAAGAAAATTTTTAAGAAAACGTTTTCTTATATTAAAGAATTTTTGGAGCCGAACCTATGAAAATAAGACATATTAACAGAAACCTTGGTCTCCAGCTGCCACAATCGCTTTTTTCACCAGAAGTATATTCGGAGTAGGTCTTGCTTCCTTGACTTTACATGAAAAGATTGCAATTTGTGAACAACATAAAAATTCAGTTAAAGAAAAAAACTCTGTGCAGACCATAGAGTCTACGAGAGCAAGGCAGGTGGCGATAAGCTAGTTCATTGAGTAAAGGGAGACGAAGTAGTAGACGAAAATACAGAAGCCACTATTACGGAAGAATATGAGCTCGTTAGTAGGAAACGGAAAAGAGGACAACGACTATGTCTGCAGTCAGCTTCACCGGCTGTAGGTAATACGTTGTTCAAAACTCATAAGAGGAGGACGTGTAGTCAGAAAATGCCTGGAGAGACGAGGTAAGACCAGCTGGACTACATCACGGTCAGACAGAGATTCCGAAATGAGATATTGGATGCTAGGCGTAGCCGGGAGAAAACTCGTATACCTCACATCACAATATACTAACTCTGGAGAGAAGACTGAAGTCTAAGACCATGATAAAGTACGGACGAATAATGGGACCCATCGTGAAGACGACATGGATACTGCGATAAGGAATACCACAGTAGAGAGTTCAGTTGAAGAGGACTGGATGTCTCCAAAAGGAGCAATCCGAGATGTTGGAAAGGCAAACAAATGTATTTCGAAGGTAAGTCCGAAGAATTAAGGGTAAAAGGTGAAGCACTTCAATTGCTCGACGAAAGAAAGAAAAGTTGAAAACGTTGAGGTAAAGACAGGACTACAACAATATAAATAATAAATGAGTTCAGGGAAGACAAGATGACATGGCAGCAGTAGAAAAAGGGGATACGTTGGAAAAGTAGTGATCGTCGGGAGGATTAACTCAGCTCATAGAAAAATTAAACTACCTTCGGTGAAACTGAAAACAGGAGCCGAAACAGGAGAGAGCGGATAGGTGGAAAGAGTAGATTAAAAGCGTCTGTAAGTGGGAGGACATGTCTGATGATATGATAGAAGAAGAAAGGAGTATGTTAGGAGAACATAGGAATTGAAAAGAGCTCTGGAAGATTGAAATCAAATAAAGCAGAAGGGCTAGATAACATTTCATAGGAATTTATAAAATAGTTGGTGGAAGTGCCGTACAAACGACTATTCAGATTGGTGTGTAGAATCTATGAGACTGGCAACAACAGAATAATGATAACATTTCAGGCTTTCGGAAAAATATCATCCATTGATTCCTAAGGTAATTGCAAGAAGTATCGTGGAACTAAGCTTAACAGCTCATGCTTACAAGTTGCTGACAAGAATAATGTATTTACGAATGGAAACAAATTGTGAACTGTTAGATGATCAGTTTCGTTTTGCTGCCCTGTGTGGCCGAGCGGTTCTAGGCGCTTCAGTCTGGAACCGCGCGACCACTACGGTCGCAGGTTCGAATCCTGCCTCGGGCAGGTTAGTTAGGTTTAAGTAATTCTAAGTTCTAGGGGACTGATAACCTCATATGTTAAGTCCCATAGTGCTCAGAGCCAGAGAGTTTTGTTTTAGGAAAGGTAAAGACACCAGAGAGTCATTCCTGACGAACTTGATAATGGAAGCAAGACTGAAGAAAAACGAACACACATTCATAGGATTTGTCGACCTGAAAAAGCTTTCGACAATGTAAAATGGTGGAAGATGTTCGAAATTCTGAGAATAATAAGAATGACCTGTAGGGAAAGACGAGAAATAACAAGAAATAAAAAAAGGTTCAAGAGTGGGATGAAATTCATGATGAAAGGGCACCAAAGATATGATTTTCTGAAGACATTTCTATCGTTTGTGAGGATGAAGAAGAATTAAGGTTTTCGTTGAATGGAATGAACAATCTAATGAGTACAGAATAAGAATTGAGAGTAAATTGTAAGACGGAAGTAATGAGACGTAGCAGAAGGCAGAATAGTGAGAAAAATAACATTGATATTTGTGGTCACGGGAATAAAAAATCCTGCTACCTCTAACGAAGCATGAAGGACATAAGAAACAGATTAGTACCGACAATAAGAGCATTGCTGACAAAAGGAGTCAATTAATATCAAACATACTGAAGAAAGAATTTCTGTGAATGTTTGTTTGGAGAACAGCATTGATGGAAGCGAACCATGGTTGTAGGGAAACGGTACAGAAGAGAATGGAAGGGTTCAAGATGTGGTGCTACAGAAAAATGTTGAAAATTAGGTGGACTGATAAAGCAAGGAATGAGAAGCTAATCAGAGGCTGCTTGCTTCCTTCTCACAATGACTGCAAGAATGTATTCGTGCCTGTGGGTGTCAAAACTCATACTTTCGTTGACGATGGACATCAGTCGCACGGCGACTAGGAGCAAGACGCACAGGTGTAAACGCAACTTTATGGTATCTCTATCTAACATGGCTTCTGTGGTACAGTTCGTGATTGCAAGAGTGCTGGCTGCCGTCACAGACAGCCGAGCTAATGGGCGAAACGCAGCAGGGATTAATGTTTTATTCATGCGCCTAAATGTTGAATGCAGAACGAGCGTTACAAGGAAATTCAGAAGTTTGCGAAATGTATGGAATAAAGAGGAGCCAGGTGATGCATATTAGCGAACTGAATTCGGAATGATGGCAATGATAAGAGGCGGCACAACTCGTCCGCGGATGGGTTGGCTGCCCACCTGTCGCTTGCCGTGGCTGGCGAAGTTGTGAGCAGCTGCAAGCTGGTCTCCGTGTTACAGTCGTCATCCCGTTCTCTCCACTTTGTCCCTATCATATTTCACTGCAAAATGCGAGTACAGGAGTAAGCGAAAACGAATTTTAGAACGCGAGGACGTCAAATGTTTGAATGCCCTAAGGATCTTACTTCGTGGAAAGATATTCTTCCTAAACCGAGAACTAACCCACCTTATTATATGTGACACATTGAAAATTATTACTGGAAATCTAATTTTAATTATCTGCGCACTACCAAAACTGCTACCGAATGAGACTAAATGAACTCGTGAAACTTCATGTGTCGACACAGGCTTCTCTTTTTTGCTGCTCATTAGCATCCCATCTTAATGATAACAGACACTGCCTCTGTGGGTGATCATAGCCCTGAAGTGAGTCAACACGATCAGTCAATAACTAATTCCACAATGGAATTTCTCAGTGACAAACTTACCTCATGCGTTGAAAGAAATAATTATGTACCTGATGCCTCAATGCTCAGTCTGTTATATGAGGGCGTGCTGAAAAGTAATGCGTCAGAGTTTACTGATCATTGACCGTAGGCCTGAAATGAATCAATACGATATGTCAGTATCTAATCACACGACGAAATTGATCAGTGACAAACTTGCCTCATACGCTGAAAGAAAACATTTGTGTACCTAACGGCACACAGCTCAATCAGTTATGCGACAGCGTGCTGCAAAGAAATGCCCCCAAATTTTGTAACTGAAAAATTTTAAAACTTTTTAAATAAAACAAACTCCATTAGCATTTTACACCTGTATATTTCATGTGTACATATTTGCAGCCCTATGCCGCTAAAGAGCTGCTCATTGTAAAATGTCTCATGGCGGAGTTTTACATAACTATGTCAGTGTTTGAGGAACAGCCTTCTGTATTCGAATTTCGAATTCGAAGAGTTTATCCACACACGAAGCACCCTCTCTTTGAGCATGACAATACGCAAACAAAAGAACCCCTTCTGTAAACAGCTCTCTATGTTGATTTGTTACAAATAGCAAGTAAAGAGAATAATATATAAAACAATATGTACGCAAATGAATTGGGAGATGATGCGAAAATAATGCAAAATAAGTAGAGGATTAAGACGTCTCGAACACCTGCCATCTGAAAGCCAGCGATCATTCACGAACTAAAAGTAATTACGCAGTTCTCCTGCATATGATGAGCACAGCTTATTTTTACGCATAAATGTAATGCCTATTAGACATACACGTGATAGTGGAAGTTCAGCAAAAGTCTTATGGATGAAATGTACAGTATAGTGATCTAAACATTCATGCTTGTACTTGATTAAAAATGACTTGTTAACTAAAGTGTAATCATTAATGCAGCCTAAGCTCTACCACCAAGAAGAAGACTATTATATATACTATTATATATCATTTACGAATGTACTGTCGTCTGCAGGAGTTGTTTTAGGAGAGAGGCTGCTTTGTGTTAAGTACTATTCGGAAATTCTTAAGTAAGGGAAGTGTGCTGCTGCAAGCCCCACTGTTCTCAGGCAAAGAGTACTTAAATGTTACATTTTGAGTGGTGTGTGAAGATCACCTAGAAAATGAGGCCCGCCACTGTAATGCTGACGGAGGGGGGGGGGGGGGGGGGGGGAGTGAACCGCTTCAAGAAGAGGGCACGTTGGAGGTAGTATAGAACAAGCAAGAGATATCCCTAACTTGCTGTTGCCTGGTATTCAGTCGATTACGGGTTTGATACTGTTCTCCACTCGTACTATTCTATGCAAGCCCCTTCGTCCCTGCAATGCAGAATCTCATGAGTTTCAGTGTATACATACGGTGTTATAGTGCGTAGCGTTGGTGGTCTTTCTCAGTGTCTAAACCCAGTAATGAAGACGGTATGGAAATTCCACATTAGAAAAAAGTGTGGGAATGTGTGTAATCAGTATCCTATGAATATATTAGTGGATACAATCGCATAAAATGGGTTTGCACGGCAGATTTTCTACTTAATCTTATCTTCTTTTTCTTGTACCTTTGTCTCGCATCGGCGCAGGGTCGGCATGATTATTAAGCGATTTGGCGCTGTTAGTTTTAAGGGAACACCGGATGCCTTTCCTGTCACCACCGTACTATCCACAGGACGGATTTGCGTACCCCAAACGTCTGCATATACTGTTATTTATGTAAAACTGAGCGAAAGTTTTCTAAATATTTCCAAACCGTGTAACTTAGGTGAGACCAGGGTACCAGCCCTTTATTCACCTAGTGAGACGCGGGAAATCATCGAAGACCCATATCGAGACCGGCACACTGAGCGTCGTCGATAATCAAAAAAAATTTTGCACGCGCCACTCTCCGTCTGAGTGGGCGCTATATCAGATATCCGGGGGGCTACCTGAAAACTCTGTATTAATCTTGTTAATTCAGTAAGACGCAACCTACTCTGGTAAAAATCCGACAGCGCCGTCATAGATCGTTTCAGAATGTTAATGTATAAGTTTAATTAATCACGGGCTTTTAGGATGGCCTTAGTTTGCTTTACGGAAAGTTACAACTGCTGTTACCACGGAAAACAATGAATGCAGTCCACCTCAGTGAAACATAATGAAGAACCTTCCTCGACAAGCTGATGTTGAAGGAAACGTGATGTTTCTTCCGATAGCATGAAATACAGGGTGGTTAATCTGCGCTTAACTCTGTCGTTGTATGCAACTCGTACTGTTATCTGGCCTTCATAAACCACGTGGAGAGATTTTCATATTTCTCTATTGCTACACTGTTAGTCCTAAAGAAAAAGTGAACAGGACCTTCTTGTAGGAAATTTAATGTAGTTGAATTTGTACTGGAATTCATTTTCTCGGGAGGCCACGGTTTTAGAGTTATTCAAGGATTACAAAAATAACCACATCACATTCATTCCACACTATTCAGGGTCTCTAGTATCTGTAGTATGTTGTTCGTGACACGCTCTACAAAAATATCTCACTACCAAACTGCTTTCGATATTCGACCTACACTCCTGGAAATTGAAATAAGAACACCGTGAATTCATTGTCCCAGGAAGGGGAAACTTTATTGACACATTCCTGGGGTCAGATACATCACATGATCACACTGACAGAACCACAGGCACATAGACACAGGCAACAGAGCATGCACAATGTCGGCACTAGTACAGTGTATATCCACCTTTCGCAGCAATGCAGGCTGCTATTCTGCCATGGAGACGATCGTAGAGATGCTGGATGTAGTCCTGTGGAACGGCTTGCCATGCCATTTCCACCTGGCGCCTCAGTTGGACCAGCGTTCGTGCTGGACGTGCAGACCGCGTGAGACGACGCTTCATCCAGTCCCAAACATGCTCAATGGGGGACAGATCCGGAGATCTTGCTGGCCAGGGTAGTTGACTTACACCTTCTAGAGCACGTTGGGTGGCACGGGATACATGCGGACGTGCATTGTCCTGTTGGAACAGCAAGTTCCCTTGCCGGTCTAGGAATGGTAGAACGATGGGTTCGATGACGGTTTGGATGTACCGTGCACTATTCAGTGTCCCCTCGACGATCACCAGTGGTGTACGGCCAGTGTAGGAGATCGCTCCCCACACCATGATGCCGGTTGTTGGCCCTGTGTGCCTCAGTCGTATGCAGTCCTGATTGTGGCGCTCACCTGCACGGCGCCAAACACGCATACGACCATCATTGGCACCAAGACAGAAGCGACTCTCATCGCTGAGGACGACACGTCTCCATTCGTCCCTCCATTCACGCCTGTCGCGACACCACTGGAGGCGGGCTGCACGATGTTGGGGCGTGAGCGGAAGACGGCCTAACGGTGTGCGGGACCGTAGCCCAGCTTCATGGAGACGGTTGCGAATGGTCCTCGCCGATACCCCAGGAGCAACAGTGTCCCTAATTTGCTGGGAAGTGGCGGTGCGGTCCCCTACGGCACTGCGTAGGATCCTACGGTCTTGGCGTGCATCCGTGCGTCGCTGCGGTCCGGTCCCAGGTCGACGGGCACGTGCACCTTCCGCCGACCACTGGCGACAACATCGATGTACTGTGGAGACCTCACGCCCCACGTGTTGAGCAATTCGGCGGTACGTCCACCCGGCCTCCCGCATGCCCACTATACGCCCTCGCTCAAAGTCCGTCAACTGCACATACGGTTCACGTCCACGCTGTCGCGGCATGCTACCAGTGTTAAAGACTGCGATGGAGCTCCGTATTCCACGGCAAACTGGCGGCGGCGGTGCACAAATGCTTCGCAGCTATCGCCATTCGACGGCCAACACCGCGGTTCCTGGTGTGTCCGCTGAGCCGTGCGTGTGATCATTGCTTGTACAGCCCTCTCGCAGTGTCCGGAGCAAGTATGGTGGGTCTGACACACCGGTGTCAATGTGTTCTTTTTTCCATTTCCAGGAGTGTATTTTGGTCGCTATTACGCTATTACGCCACCAGCATAGTCGTAAGTTTCGTTAACATTATTGATTTAAAAGGACCCGTCAGAGTAATGAAGGAAAAACGACATTTGTAAACGTTGCGCGAAAACTAATTACGTTCACAATTCGACCCGAACTTAACCGTTACTAGCACAGTAGTCAGGAGGCCTGACGAATACAACGATGTAATTGTTTATAGTATGCCCTTAAAATTTGTGAAACTATTTTGTAAAATTTACGTGAACGTCTGTTCTACAATCTGTAAGTGCGCGACTAAGACGGAGGCTTAATAAGGCCAATCAATGACGACCGAAAAAGGTCGAATATGGAAAATAATTCGTGCAGTCACAAATATTTGTACTACGGTGGTAGGGTGTACCATGAACAACATACTAAAATTCTGATGGGTGGGGCTTGAATGTGGGTGTGGGGATGCGTTTTAGGGTCACTTTTGTACGTTTTCCTTGAATAACTCGAAAATTACGGTCTCTATCTAAAAAGTATTCCAGTACAAAATTTAACTACATTACGTTTCCTAATAAAAGGTCCCGTTCATTTTTTTGTAGCTCTGATAGTATGCACATAGCGAGTGGGCGAGTATAACATCGAGAGGAGCTGTATCACCCTGAATCTTTCAATAATGAAGTGAAAATTTGTTATGCATATCTACTGGAAGTTCACATTTGCACATGTGATAAAATAACGAGCTGTTGTTGAGGACAAGAACAAAAGCAAATAGTATCAAACAAACTTAAATATGTATTTTAATGTATGTTTTTCCAAGAACCATTACTTAAAAACTACATACCCTCCTTTCTTCTTCGTAAGTGCATAAATTGCATTCCACTAAGGTTAGAGTTCAACGGTAACCGAATGACAACTTTATGGACAGTGCAACAGACGTATTGTGTTTGTGGAGATTCCTGAGCTGACAATGCTTTCAGTACATACCTACTCCCAGATACACGTCCATTAAAAGCGCAAAGCAAAAGAGAAAACGTATCTTTTGTTTAAATATCGTTTCTCCTCTGTCAGAGGGAAACGCTGATGAGAATTCCACGTGCAACCAAAACTTTATTTGAATTTTTCTGTGCGCAAATAACTGTAGACGTTACCGTTGTAAGTAAGTCCATGAAAGCGCTGACACTGCACTCTGATATATTACTTGGTATCACTGTACAAAGGAAGCCAAATACAGTGATTACATATCTTTTCGGAATTATTACACTGACGGCTTATTTGCACACGCGCACAGATACGATGGCGTGTCCTGTCTCTCTCGCCGGGTGAATAATTTGTCTTTGGTCTTTCTCCGTGTTTATCGTTATCCCGCAAACTTGGTGCTCGCTTGGGTACACTTAAAAGGTAACTGTGATGAACATCGAGGCTAACTAAGTATATCATCTCAACCTATCCGTCTTCTTCCAGATTAGTGTTCGATATTATGCTCGACTGCCTTTAAAAAGTTATTGTGGTATGCTACATATGGTACACGATATCTTTACCAGATACATTTGTAGCAAAAAGGCAGTATTTGGCATTTTAACGGTATATATGGCGCTTAGAGATATTTGAATTATGACAGCATTTTTCTGCCCCTTTGTGGAAAATAGTTACGAAGACTCTTGGTTGAGTTTTTGACGTCACCTGAAGAAGTTTGTTTAGAACAAAACCTTCTGTAGCGTCATGAATGAACCTGTAATCTAGCTGTGGTGATCTTCATTAACGCTACGTTATTCAGTTGTGGAAGCCCAAAACGACCAAGATTATTTTCATTTTCCACTCCTTTCTCCTCTTAATTTCGCCCTGTCACCTTTTGCAGATGGGTGATTGTGCAAAATTAAGAAGGTAAGAGTAGACAGCTGAAAATGGAACATCGCGGAAATCGGCTGATAGTGCCAAATAAACGACTCATCATAATGCAGCAAGGATAAGAAATGGAATTTCAGTCTACAAATTTGTGACCTGATAAAAGAATTAAATTAATTTCATGAAAACTAACCGCAGCCAATTTAATTGCGATCTCAAACAGATTATAGAAATGCAACAGAAATTTAACTACACACCTAAAGATCAGTCCGTATGGCTTGCTTAAAGTGCACCCAAGGTAAAATTCTGACTCTCAGTGGAATTAATTTACCATTATTTAACCAACAGCACACACTGGATGACGTTTCTGACTATATGAAGACAATCAAAAGTATCTGCTCCATTATTTTGTACCTAACCTCGTATGGAACATTCTAGTAAATTTGTGGAGATACCGGACAAATCGGGGCCTACCTGTAATTTTGTTTGCAGCCTGCTGCACATCGGAACAAGAAGGCTGAAGTAAAAGCGACTCTGTGATATACCTTGCAGCAAGTCATCGTGGAAATGGTTTGCTTGGCTCTGTTCACGTATTTTTTAACATCTCACAACTCTTAATGGACTTCTTCTGACATTAACAATTCTGCGGAAGCAGTAGGTTAATAGACAGAGATAAGTTCCGTTTCTACAAAAAGGAAACAAACCTGCACGCATAGAGGTCATGTGATGAACATGTGCGAGATAAATCTCCTTCAGCATAGGGTACTAAGATCCAAGTAAAAAATATGAATGCATTATTCCCATGCTACAAATTTATTCTCTAATTATTTTGAACAAAATGAACGTAAGTTCAACATACCTCGCATATAGTTCACCCCAAGACAAAGCATTTGAAGACGGAGAAAAACTTTTTCTAGAAAGAAATTCAAAATTATTGCTTATTTCAGGAAAAGCATGAATAGCGGAAATTGCATGACAGATAATATAAAGGTAATAGCTTAAAAGGAGCCTTGAGACTCTTACGCATTCTACACATACGCGCGCCGCGATGACACCGGTTTTCCATGATTACCGAGAGGTATCTTCATTTCAGAAGTGACTAAACTAACTGTAAATACTTACGTAATTCTTTTATTCTATGATTTTAAATGCTTTAATAAATATTTGTTTAAAGGTATTTTACTTTATGGACTCAGTACCTTTCCACTTGACAACCAGTTCCCTACCGCTTCAGCATCCCAGAACAAGTGATGGACTCCCTGCAACATCTGTGTCATTCTGCACTTTTGATCAGGAACCAGCAACAGCGGCACCAACGGGTTACCGTCCCTTGCGTTGGGTCCCGTTGACACCACAACGTAGGCGGTTGCGTCTGGAGTGAGACGTGATCGGGAATCATGAACCGCTGTTGAATGGCATCCCATTGTTTTCAATGATGAATCGTGATACCCCGGGTGTCCATTGTGGTCGATTATGGCGGTAATCTGGCCAGGGGTCCTATTTTTCCAAGGTTTGGTCAGGAACAGCGGTGTTATTCCTTGTACCATGGTGTGGGAGCCACTGGGAATGACTTCATGTCGCGGCTGGGAACGACTATGGTAACTCTGTGAACGCAACAATATATCATATACCTTCTGCACCCTCATGTTTTACTCCTCTCGGGACAGTATCAGGTGTCATTTGTCAACAGGACAATCCTCGTCCACGCACGGCATACGTCTCTACGAAATTTCTGCTTAATGTTGAGGTACCCTATGACTTGGCAGATACATAGATGTGTTCCCATAGAATATACACTTCAGGAAAAGAACCACACGCAAAACGAAGGAATTATCCGAATGAGACAGATTTCGACAAATGTGATGTACATATATAGAAAAACAGTTTCGGAAAAATTGGGCGTTTTATTCAAGAGAAAGAGTTTCACAAACTGAGGAAGGCAATAACGCTTCACTCTCATGCAAGCAGTAATTCATCTTGGCAATGACCGCCAAATTCTAACTGACGATTTAGATAGTGAAAGTCTCGAAATGGTTTGACGGCCCTGCCCACAATTCTCCAAACGTTATCAACTGGGGAGGGATCAGATGGTCTTGCTGGCCAACTCAGAGTTTGGCAAGCACTAAGGCAAGCAGTAGAATCTCTAGCCGCATGTGTGCTGGCATTATCTTGCTGAAATACATGCCTATGATGGTTTCCTATGAAAGGAAACAAAGCGGGGTGTAGAATATTGCTCACCTGCCGCTGAACTCTAAGAGGCCGCTAAAGGCACTCATTGGAGTCCTACCATGAAAAGAAATGGCTTTCGGGATGTACGGTGGGCGATCGCCAGATTGATATCCAACAACTCTCTGGGGCGTTTCCAGACAAGTCTTCAGCCTGGTGTCCCATTGATAAGTTTGACATCGAATTGAGCCCCCATGACGACCAAAGACGAGTCTGGAGGCATCCCAGACAGCGATGGGACACCAACAGGACAGTCGCCCGCCATACAGGCCGACAACCAGGAGTGATGGTCTGTGGTGTCATTTCTTTGGTTTTCATCCGCGGCACCTTTGTACCACAGCGGTGCGTGGACGATATTCTACGCACCGTTTTGTTGCCCTTCATAGCAAGCTATCCTGAGCTCACATTTCAGCGAGATAATGCCCTCCCCCCCCCCCCCCCCCCACACACAGCGAGAGTTTGTACTGCTTGGCTTGATGCTTACGAAACCCTACCGTGGCCACCAAGAATAAGGAATTTCCACCCAACTTAGATCGTTTGGAGCCTTGTCGACAGAGCTTTCCTACTAACTCAGGGATTTTGACGGTCTAACGCACCAATTGGACACAATTTGCCACGATATCTCTCAGGAGAACATCCAGCAACTCTATTAATGCCAAGAAGAGTAACTGTTCGCATAAGGGTCACAGGGTGGACCAACGCTTTATTGACTTGCCCAATTTGTGAAGGTCTTCTTCCGGAATAAATCATCCAAATTTAAATTGTAACTATTTGTTTGTCCGTGCACGTACGTCACTTCTATCGATTTCCGTCTCATTCGGATAATTTCTTCCTGGTGCGGTGAAGCGTTGTTTTTCTTTTAACCTTTTTTTTCTACCTTGGAGTGTATGTGTAACCAGCTGCGTTGTTCATCCCAGAGACAATACCCAGGACATCGAGGACGTGTTTTAAGAATTGTGTGCCATCTTTGCTTCAATAGTGGATACAATAACACTCTTCGCAACCAAATATGTGCATCCACATAGTTCAGAGGGGGTACAAAGCCATACTAGGAAGTGGGCTCGCACAGCCAAGTTGCTTGTAACTCGGTCTTGTAATCATTGAAATAACATCACGTAATCTCTGAACTCTTGAAGTTACGTTTCCTCCATCCCTTTTGGATGATTTACTTTTTTTGTCAAGCAGTGTAGACACGAATACTAATAAGCGTTGTAGACGACTGGTTGTACACTGTCACTGAGTCAGTCACAGACTCCAGAAATGTTTCACTAGTATAGTCACCTTAATTACAATCGTTCAGTAGGCGATGTTTACAGGCCATCAAATTATTTCGGTCACGTAAGCGCCGCCAGTCGACTGTGGAAGGACGGAGCCTGGCAGTGACGGCGCCTCCGCCCACGGGACGCTGCACGCGCCCCACGGCTGTCCGCTGCCCGCTGGCCGCACAGTGGCAATTTCCGGCGCCTGCGCGGCTGAAGGTGGGCCGGCTTTAAATTCGGCCGCCGGCCTGGCGGGCCGGACCAATTTTCCGGCGTGTCGCAGCGCGCCTGAATAATTGCTGCCGCTAGCCGCCGCAGGGGGCGGGGTGACCCCAGTCTAACGAGGGGACCCTACTGAGCTTGCGAGGTCTGCTGCGCTAGGTTACAACAGCAACAGGACTAGCCTACAGTATGTCGTCAAGAGTATCCGGACATTAATGTGGAGTGTGTCCAACAGTTGTCTTTATGATGTTCTGCACCCTACTGGACAGACTTTAAATTAGATATCTATATATCTGTGAAGAAATGGCAACCCATTCTTCCTCAGCAGCCGAAACCAGAGAAGGTAGTGTTGTTGGACGTTTGGATCTGGAGCGAACTCAATGTTCTGACTCATACCACAGGTATTCCACTGAGTTGGGGTCGGGACTCTGAGAAGGGCAATCCATTTGAAGAATGCTGTTGTCCACAAACCACTTCCTAACACATGCTGCTTTATTACAGGCACGTTGGCATGCTGATAGAACCAGTCATCGTCTCCAAACTGTTCCTGTACTGTATACAGTAAATAATCCCGTGAAGTATGTTTAAACCCTTTTAGCGTATGGTTTTTCTTCTAAAGGGGATCACACCCTATCTACCAAATACACCCCCATACCGCAACACCGACGCCTCTGTACTTCGCTGTCGCTACTACGCATGATAGAGGGTGATGGTCTCCGTGCATTCGTCAAGCGCAAGCTTTTCCGTCAGATTGCCACCAGTTATCCACTCGGCCGCTTTTCAGTGGCACCGCACTTCACTCTCGGTGATAACCATGATACAGCGAAATGCACTTATAAGATGGCGGCAGTATCGCGTCCGCAAGGTATACAAAGGCAGGGCATTAGCGGTGCTGTCAGATTTATTCAGGTGATTCATGTGAGAAGATTTCCGACGTGACTATGGCCGCACGACGGCAATTAACAGGCTTTGAGTGCAGAATTGGTAGTTGGAGCCAGACGAATGGGACATTCCATTTCGGAATCCGCAGTGTCAAGAGAATGCCGAGAATACCCCATTTCCTGCATTACCTCTCATCACGGACAACATGGTGGCTCACGCTGTGCACTTGACCACTGAGACCAGCAGCATTTGCGTGGAGTTGTCAGTGCTAACAGACAAGCAAACCTGTGTGAAGTAACGGCGGAAATCATGTGGTATGTCGACAAAGTATTCATTAGGACAGTGCGGTGAAATTTGGCATAAATGGGCTATGGCACTAAACGACCGACGCGAGTGCGTTTGCTAATAGCACGACTCTGCCTGCAGCGTTGCTCCTGATCTCGTGACCATATCGGTTGGACCCTAGAGAACTTGAAGACTGTGACCTTTCCAGATGAGTCCCGATTCCACTTGGTAAGAGCTGATAGTACGGTTCAAGTGTGGCGCAGAACCCATGAACCCATGGATCCAAACTGTCAACAAAGCACTGTGCCAGCTGATGGTTGCTCCATAATGATGTGGGCTGTGTTTACAAGGAATGGATTTGATACTCGGTACAATAGAGCCGATTATTGACTGGAAACTGTTATGTCCTTAAACTACGATAGAATTTGAACAGACGGACTGTACTAGCACAAACATTAGAACTTAAAATCTCATACGTAAATTTCACGTGGCAAGCATTTAAACATCACAAGCACACATTAAAACAGAGGGGAAATAAAGTGGTTCAAATGGCTCTGAGCACTATGAGACTTAACTTCTGAGGTCATCAGTCCCCTAGAACTTAAAACTACTTAAACCTAACTAACCTAAGGACATCACACACATCCATGCCCGAGGCAGGATTCGAACCTGCGACCGTAGTGGTCGGGCGATTCCAGACTGTAGCCCCTAGAACCGCTCGGCCACTGCGGCCGGCGAGGGGAAATAATACAAAGATAGAGGAAGATTAATTTACGTTCAGTATTAGAACTTAACTGATCCCCGGAGGCCATAAGTTTTACAAACTGACATTTTATTGTAATTATAGTTTTACAACAAATAATCAAAATATTCTACAATTCAGATCAGTATTTACGTTAATCACAAGCGTTTACCATAAGCGCCGGAAACATGACGCCGACAGCGGCTGTCCCACTGGCAGATAACATTAGAACAAACTTAAAAATGCAACTAGTTTAAAACAGAAATAAAATACCATTTACACTCTCGCACACACAAAGATTTTATAGAACATCAGCTACTTAAATGAAGTTAACACTCGAGTGAAACTTATGACTTTTGTTTTATTTTACTAACTGTCCCAAAAAATTAAAAAAAAAACGGAAAAACTACCTCGGCCAGTATTCATGAAAACCATAAAAGTACTTAACGAAAGCCGCGCGGGATTAGCCGAGCAGTCTAAGGCGTTGCAGTCATGGACAGTGCGGCTGGTCCCGGCGGAGGTTCGAGTCCTCCCTTGGACATGGGTGTGTTTGTTTGTCCTTAGGATAATTTAGGTTAATAAGTATGTAAGTTTAGGGACTGATTACTTTAGCAGTTAAGTCCCATAAGATTTCACACACATTTTTGAACTTGAAAAGGGAAAATTTCACTGTTATGAACACATAGTAAAATTTCGCCTAAAACCTCAAATACTGAAAAATCTAAAATTTCATAGTTGAACATTACAGTGTTGGAGCAAACACAATGGCTCCTTAAGAAATGCACTCAAATTACAAAACACAGTTGTCGCTATTTAACCATCCGGCATCAGCCATTCCTTCAAGTGAGATTACTAAACAGATGTTCGCCATAAAACTGAATTATGTAAGAAATCCTTGGTTTTGGTTTCCAAATAGCTTTCCACCCACCGCGAAGCCAGAGTGAAATTTCAAACAGATGATGATGATCACTTCCTACCGAATCACGGTTATTTTGTGGTTCCGACAGTAACCGGGTGGAATCTAGTGTTTACTTCCACGGTCTGTCCAAGCTCTGAAGCACACTCGAGCCAAGGTGCAATTCTGCTTTGCTGTGAAGAGCACACTGCAAGTAGTCCAAATGATTCACTGGCATGAATCTTATATCGCGGTTTATGTCGGGAACTTTTCTTAAGAAGTGAGCTGAAAGTCACAGATCGACTGCCATCGCATTTCCCGCAACGTCACACTTGCGAGCCGCAAGCCAAAGGCCACGAGACGGTCTCTTCTTCCACTCTTGAAGCTTCGCGCAGGCGCTCCTGCCACCCAGAGGAGAGACACAACACGCACGACGTCAGTAACCTTCCACGATGTTTACGGATGGCACTGTGCCGTATCTCTGGCCCCCAATTGTTTGCGATTTGTTTGAAGAACATTCTGGAGGTCACCCTGATCGACCGACATTAATTCTATCGCACATTTACGCGACATTATTGTGAGGTCAGCTAGTGCAAAAATTCTGCACCGGAAATACTCTTGCAGTTACGAACGACTACAGAGGCAGCATGCCTCTATATTTCTGCAGGGGACTTCCAGCGACTTGTTCAGTCCATGAAGCTTCGAGTTGCTGCAGTACGCCAGGCAAAAGGAAGTCCGATACGATATTAGGAAGTATACCGTGATTCTTGTGACTTCAGTGTACACTACGCCAAGTGTAAATTAGCATTGACAACAGAGATGTCCGACAATCTTTTTGACTTGTTACGTACAGCCACAGTACCAGTTCGACTGCTGGTAGCTCTTTAGAACTCACGAGCGATTCCCTCCGCTTATTTCGTGCGATTCCTTACAACAGCCCTCCGAATTGCTCGACAGTATCCGTCAGTCAGCACATGTGGTCTGCCCATCTAACTGTGGTTGTTCCTTTCCGTTTCCACTTCACAAAAACATCATCACCACTCACCTTGAACAGCTGTTGAAGGGTTGATACATCACTGGTGGAATTGTTACTCAGGAGACATCCAGTGACTAATCTAAGTACGAATCACTGAGCTGTGCTGACTAACCTATTTCTCTGTTATTGGTTCTCTACCGACAACACAATACTCCTCCCCGCCTCTTTAACGTATAGTGGTCAATTCTGCGAACTTTCGATCAGGTAATGCCCATTTCGCCATAAATGGAAGAACAGTGGAGTGAGTCTGTTCTCTTCAGAGACACTGAAATCACCAGTGTCTGTTAGTGTTGCAGTTTTCGGTTTGAAGAACGGTTTGATGATCCTTTCCATACTAGTGTATCCCGTACAGTTCACTTCATATCTGCATGTTCACTGCAGCCTAAAACAACTTGGGGGAGTTTACTTACATCAAACATTAGTCACCAAGTACAGTTTTTTCTCCCCTCCGCCATGCTTATCTTAACTCATGTACCAAGATAACTATCCCTTGACATCTCAGGATGCCTCTTGTCGAACTATCCGCTGTCTTAGTAAAGTAGTGTCGTAAAATTTCTTTTTCCACAGCCATCCTATCTATCCACGTAATAGTCACAGTTCTTCACTAGCTACACAGTTCGAAAGCTTCTACTCCATTCTCATCAGTACCGACTGTCATCTGCGTTTCAATCCATACACGGCTACAATTCAGATTTATAATATTCCTCCTAGCTCATAACGAATTCCGGTTATCCTGAAAAATCCTCTCTATGAACTTTTAAAGACTCTGAACAAAATAGTATACTCCTTGTAACATTCCTAGCTATTTATGACTCGTAATAATTATCGTATCTATCTTTAACTGTGGCCTGTTTTGCCTAAAGGACTGGGTAAGGCTGTGGTAATGTTGTTACACACTCAAGGAAACGTCTCTGTACGATTTAAAATTTTCCAAAAAAATAAAACGAAAACACGTCGCCAGTCAGTAAGAATACATGCTGTTAGAAAATCGTGAGCTAAAAGTGTACATTTTTTTATATTGCGGAAAGCGATAGTTGCCTGAAACACCACTGACAGCGCTCACAACACTACGATATCTTCCTTTTTGAACAATAAGTGGGATGGTTCCAAATACATAGATTTGTATTAGATCAGTTACTAACTTACTGTCCGCCTTTGTAGCTCTGTGCTCAGTGTATCTGGCTGCTTTCGGAGGATCCGGGTTCGATTCCCGGTACTGTCAATGATTTATCGTTGGTGAGTGCAGTAACACACAGCCTCGTGATATCAGCTGAGGCGCCATTTGAATTAGAGAAAGCCGACAACGAATGGAAGAGCGTTGTGATGACCCCACTCCCCTACAAACCGCATCCAACGACGCCGTTAGCAGAGGATGACACGGCGGTCGGTCATCCTTGATTCGCCCACCTGAGCCAGAACAGTCAGAACGTACCCCACTGCTTTGCTTTGAACGTACACCATTGCTTTTCTTTGGTATATTGCTACAAAATTAGAACATTAATGAGCTGAAGTTGTAAGTGTAAAATTTAGACAGACTGTTTGGATGAAGTTGCCTCGTAGTAACTCAAACGTTAATTACAGTAAAACTACCAAAACGTGGCAACGCTGCTACAACGTCGTTCGAATGATATACAAAAGAAATGTTGTGGACTGACAAGACAGCCAGTCTACAATGACGGGTAACCGAAAGGCACGCGTCTAGTTCACGCAGGCTTGCTTAAGTCTGAAACAGGATACGTAATGAATGCTATAAAGAAATGTACGTGGCTGCTGGAATACTTAACTTTAACCTATCATTTGTATACAGCATTCTTGATGATACAAGTGAGACTCTCTCTTTAAATGGTTAATGGCGCCTTGCTAGGTCGTAGCCATGGACTTAGCTGAAGGCTATTCTAACTATCTCTCGGCAAATGAGAGAAATGCTTCGTCAGTGTAGTCGCTAGCAAAGTCGTCGTAAAACTGGGGCGAGTGCTAGTCAGTCTCTCTAGACCTGCCGTGTGGTGGCGCTCAGTCTGCAATTACTGACAGTGGCGACACGCGGGTCCGACATGTACTAATGGACCGCGGCCGATTTAAAGCTACCACCTAGCAAGTGTGGTGTCTGGCGGTGACACCACAAGAAAAACAGAAACTTGCGCGCAAATTGGTCATCATGATCAAGTATTACGACTGACAGGCAATATGATATTAAACAGATTTAGAAAGATAATGATGTTTAAAGAAGTATTATTTAAAGCCGCGAAAAATTCTTATTTATAAAACTTTAATTCATAGAATAATGCATTGTTGGTACTTATGGTTAAGATTATAGGTAAATGAAATCGTCGCTGAATTCATTTCTCGCCATATATAAATGCAACTGATATTGTCATTGACCCATATTCTAATACAGTACTAATGGAAGCAGATACACTTAAAACATCGTGTAGGGCCCCGACGAGCACGTAGAACTGTCGTAACACGACATGGCAGGGACTCGACTAATGTCTGAATTAGTACTGGGGGCAAGTGACTCCTTGAATCCTGCAGGGCGGTCCGCAAATCCATAAGACTAATGTTCACGTCTAAGGAGTTTGGTGGACAGCGGAAGTGTATAAATCCAGAATATTGTTCCTGGAGCCACCCTGTAGCAATTCTGGAGGTGTGTGGTGCGGCATTGTCCGGCTGGAATTGTCCAAGTCCGTCGGACTGCACAATGGATTGGATGCTGGTGATCAAACAAGATACTTACGTATGTGTCACCTGTCAAAGTCGTATCTAGACCTTACAAGGGTCCCACGTCACTCCTACTGCACACTCCCCACACCATTACAGAGCCTCCACCAGCTTGAACATTCCTGTGCTGACATGCAGGTCCATGGATTCATGAGGTTATCTCCATACCCCTACACGTCCATCGGCTCAATACGACATGAAATGAGACTCGTCCGCCCCGGCAACTTGCTTCCGGTCAACAACAGTCCGCTGTCGTTGTTGACGGGCCCCGGTGAGGCGTAAAACTTTCGAGTCGTGCCGACAGCAGTGCCGTATTCTGCCTGTTTGCATATCTCTGTATTTGAATACCCTTTCTACACCAGTTTCTTCGGCGCTTCACTGTGTATTGTCTTGGTTTGATGGAGACGAACGGCAGGTAGTCATGACCTGTCGATGCTAATGTCTTTTATATTGCTCCATACGACGCCGAAACGATATGGTATTCGGCTCAAATAATTTAGTTTATTTTGTTGAACTCATAATTCATATACATCACACACTGCCCGTTAAGTTTCACTGCATTACCGTAGTGATAATTCACCCCAAATTCTCCCGTCTCTCCATTTTCATTATTTGATTTTTCCTGCTTCAACATTCAATCAGATATGCACTACTGTCCTTTGAGGTTGAAAGTCTGAACTGAAGAATGATGTATTCTGTTTCTTAAAAGAGAAAAGTCACTCTCTGGCTGATTGTTTCAGTAGCGGAGATTTTCTGCTAAAAAGCCTTACCTTACTGACATTTTTAGGAAACTATATAATCTTAGCACTTCAGTTCAAAGTAATTAGACAACTGTACCATCTTGGAATGAAAAAGAGAAGACGTTCACAAATAAATCAGAGCTGCGGCAAAACCGAATGGAAAGTACCGTGCTAGAAATATTCCCTTCTCAAGTGTGACTGTTGGATGACACAGATAATACGATACTTCCAGTGGAGCTAAAAGCATGTCTTCTTCATCGTCTTGCAGCAGTAAAAGTACACTTCGGAAAGTATTTCAGTGACAATTTTGATAAATTTCATTGGATTGAAAATTCACTCAGATATGCTTCTGGACCATCGTGTCTAAGTGTAAAAGAGGAACAACAACTTACCCATTTGTGATACTTCACTGAAGAGTAAATTTAATGAAATTTCTTTTTTGGTGTTTTGGTTACTTATTAGCAAGGAATTCCCAACTCTGAGCCAAAATGCAATAGAGGTCATTATTCCTTGTGCTACGACATATTTGTGCGAGATCGACTTTCCAGCTTCCGAGTCAAAAAAGCCGAACCACCGTTCAAGGCTACACGTAAACAAAGAACTCCGAGTGGCTGTTTCTGCTATTACACCGTGTTTTTAGAAACTTTCTTCTCAAAAGAAAGTTCAACCAACACACTAAACTTAATAATTCAAAAATTTTAATGCCCTTATAATCCTTGGTTGCTGAACTGTAAATATTGTTCATTTCACGGTTTTTGAATAAATGAAAATGTGATAAAGATACACCATCTGTTCCGGATTTTCGTTGCAAAAATTCATGTAGTTTTGGTTTTTGTTGCCTAAAATGTATCTAAATTGAATTTGGAGAAAGAGAGAATTGGGCAAAGAAAATATTAAAAAAATGACTCTTTATAAAATAGGTTGGTGCCTGTGTGTAAGGGGAGGAGGGGGCTGTTGTGGTGGAGGGGGGGGGGGGGTAGAGGTCGGCGGACGGGTACACCAATTTTTCTCGTGAAGGGTGACCGAGAGGAAAAAACTTGAGAACCACCGGTGTATCGGTCACGTCATTTCAGCAGTCCTCGGCTACAAGTTTTACCATCGTAGAAAAATCCCCTGCCTCTTCCTTTGTTCCTTATCGTCATGCCGCTGGCAGAAGCCACAGAGCTGCTGCCTTCTGAAGTCTGATAAATTTACACTGGACAGCTCTTTCGGCTGCAGACCTCCGGTAAGAGAATTGTGTCCTTGAGGCAGCCGCAGGCAGAAACGTTTCCTGTTGTGACGCAAACTTCATAAGAACATCTGAAAAATAATCATTAGCCCTATTTTTAAGTGAACACCATTTTGTGCAGGAATCCTAACAAATGTGTATGACGCACGACACAGTGAAACCATAGGACATGAATATTTGTTTCGGAGAGCTGTAGAAAACTTCATCAAACTCGACTGGGAGACGTTAAAAGAAAACCGTCAAGTCTGACATGCACCCTGAAAATTCTGAGAGTTTTGCTTTTGAGAGATGCCAAGTGCGAAACTGACACTTCCCATATGTCGTGTTAAAACACACTGTGACAGTATTCACGAAATAATGTACAGAATAATATTACTTTCTTCTTAGATGCACTCATTGCTACCTTCACACGCACCATAAAAATTCCGATTTTTGCGTTCGGGAGAGACCAATGGAGAAAGTGATATGCCCATGTGTAGAGTTAAAATACACGCTGAGGTAATTATGAAATAACGCAAACACTAAAATTATGTCATTCTTCCCGTGAATGTCTTGAGGCTAAAATATGGAGGACAAGAGATGACGCTGTGCACTCAAGTTTACGTTAGCTTCATTTTGTATATTTTACTTCCTTACATTTCGGTTAGCCACACGTGCAGAACATGGTGTTTAATCTTGCACCGTGATGCGCTTAAGAAAAACACAGGGATGGTTCCTTTGAAAGACCACGACCGACTTCATCCCCTCTCCTTCACTAACCCGATGGGACCAATGACCTCACTATTTGGTCCACATCCTCAAACCAGCCAACCAATGAAGAGATACGCTTAAAGTTCTCTGAAGCTATTGTTACTGCAACAGCGGATATCTCAGTACACGGGTCAGTTGATGAGGATGGACATCCTAAAAAGATAAATCACAGAAATTGGAAAGAAAAACATAGGTACAAAAAAAGGTTACTTCCCTGCCGACGTGAGAAAGAAGATAGGAGTCAACAATGCAGAGACAGTGGATCAAATATTAACCAGAACTTTAAAAAATTGGAAATTTGTGGTAACATCTTACGCGACCAAACTGCTCAGGTCATCGGTCCCTAAGCTTATGCCCTACTTAATCTAACCTAAACTAACTTACGGTAAGGACGACACACACACACCCATGCCCGAGGGAGGACTCGAATCTCCGCGGACCGTGCCACGCGGACCGTGACAAGCGCCTAAGACCGTGCGGCTACCGAGAGTGGCTAATCAGAGCTTTGGAGACCTAAGATCAAATAAGGCACGAGGGATTGACAACATTCCATTAGAATTTCTAAAATCTTTGGCGTAAGTGGCAACAGAACAAATGTTCACGTTGGTGTGTAGAATCTATCAGACTTTCGAAAAAACATCATCCACTCAGTTACGAAGTTATAAAGAGCCAACATGAGCGACAATTATTGCTCAATGAGTTTAACAGCTGAATCATCCAATTTTCTGACAAGAATAACATACAAAAGAAAGGAAAATAAAATTTAATATCTGTTAGCTGACAGTCAGTTTGGCTTTAGTAAAGGTATAGCCACCAGAGAGGCTGTCCTGGCGTTGTGCTTGACAATGGAAGAACGACTGAAGAACAATTAAGACACATTCATAGTATTTGTCGACATTGAATAAAGCGTTCGACAAAGTAAAATGGTGCAAGGTGTTCTACATTTTGAGAAAAACAGGGATAAGCTGTAAAGGTAGACGGGTAATATACAATATATACAAGAACCAACAGGAAAAATGAAGAGTGGAAGACCAAGAACGAAGTGCTCAGATTAAAAAGTGTGTAAAACAGGGATGTGGTGTTTCACCCCCTTCTGTTGAATCTGTACATCGAAGAAGCAATCGTGGAAATAAAAGAAAAGTTCCTCAGTAAAAGTGAAGAAGTAAACAGTATCTGTTGAATGAATGGAATGAACAATGACTACGGAATACGGATTAAGAGTAAATCGAAAAAGGTCGAAAGTAATGGGAAGCAGCAGAAATGAGAGCATTTCGGGAAAGAGATTCTGTTACCTAGGCAGCAAACTAATCCCTGATGGACGGAGCTAGGAGGACATAGAAACCAGTGGAGAAAATGGTGTTCCTGGGCAAGAGACGTCTATTATTATGAATAATATACCTCAATTGGAGGAAGGAATTTATGAAAATGTACGTCTGGAGCACAGCATTGTATCGTACTGAGACATTGACTGTGGGAAAACCAGAAGAGAACAGAATCGAAGAATTTCATATGTGGTGCTACAGCCGAATGTTGAAAATTATCTGGACTGATCAGTTATGGGATGAGGTGGTTCTGTGCAGAATCGAAGAGGAAAGGAATAACTGGAAAAAACTGAGGAGAAGACGGGAGATGATGACAGGACATTTGTTAAGACAACAGGGAATGACTACCATGATACTGGAGGGAACTGGAGAGAGTCAAAAGTATAAAAGAAGACAAAAAATGGCATACGTCTTGCATATAATTAAAACATGGATTGTAATTGTTACTCCGAGATTAAAATGTTGGCACAAGAGACGATTTTGTGGCGGGCCGCATCAAACCAATCAGAAACCACTTATATTGTGTTGAAATGGCAGTGACGCGGTGGGAGCCTATGAAAAATAGATGAACGAACTGGAGCTCTAAAACAGAAGAAGATATTAAAAAACTGGGAATGACAAAAGATAGCATAAACAGCTGAGACCAGTTGAGAAACACCATAAATGAAACATACACTTAAAAAACAAATCCAGAAGAGAACAAGAATAAATAGTCTGAAGGACGCAAGAGAGAACCCACCTGTCGTATAAAGCGAATTTGGGTAGAACCAAGGAGCAATAAAAATATTATGTCACCTCAGGTTCAAACGCTGCCTTAAAATTGGAATATTCTGCTCACCATACGCTCCATACGGCGTCAGGTGTGAGCAGAATGCATAGGTTTTTTTCCGTCACAAACAAATTCATTTTTAAAGTGGGATTTTCCGTGTCCATTCCATAGAACGGCCCAAAATTAGTGCAGCGCGATATTATGTTTAGCGATATGTATTAAGAGGGTCAGTAAAATAGGAAAAATAACCAGTACTGGCCCGCACTGCTGTATGCCGGCAGCAGTCAGCATGCGGCAGGACGGCATACAGAGCACTGGTTATTTTTAGTGTTTTACTGTCCCTCTCAGTATATGTCGCTAAACCTAATATCGCGGGGCATTAATTTTGGGCTGTTCTGTGGAATGGACACGGAAAAATCCCACTTTAAAAATAATTTTGCTTCTAACAAACGGTCGCTTCCCGTTGGCACCGGTCGTTGCATGGAACATGTGATGAGCAGTACTAGTGTTGACTGACTTCAGCCACACATTGGAAAAACAAAATTGCTAATTTCTTCCAAAAACCGGAGAAAATGCGCTTGATGACTCTTAAGAGAAACATTCCATATATACAGGGTGGTCACAAACAGTCTGAAAAACTTGTAAGGGTGTAGGAAAGTGGGTTGCGCTGCGAAAAAAATCGTTCAGAAATTCGATACGTTGCAGTGTTTCCAAGTTAATTAGCACTGAAGTTAGCAAATCAGGCCGTTGCACGCACAAATTCGAACGGCCCACCGGATACAATTAGTATTAGATATTCTCGTTGCGTTGATGATACCGAACGAGACGCTCAGTCTTTCGCTTGGGTTCGGTCCTTACTGCCATCTCAAGTCCAGTTTTTTTATAGCTCTCTTGTACGGTTATAAGAAAACAACACAAGCACACGTTTGGAGGCGCCGTCTCCGCAGTGCCGCTTGAAATTGCGCGCGCAACGGCCTGATTGGCTAACTTCAATGCTGACTAACGGCCAAAGGTATCTCACATTTTTCTTACCATTATTTCTCAGGACAGCCTACCAAGCGACGCCCTTACAAGCTTTCCAGACTGTTTCTGATCGTTCGATATAGTTTCCATGTCATACTGATTCGTGCGATATAATGACAAAAATCGATAAAATCGATGTTCAAATTTTAGAATTAGGGTAAGGTGGTCTAAATATGACACAAAGTCAAAAAAATTGTCTGTATTTTCAAAAGAAGAGGAGTAAATGTTAAGAGAAATTGTAAATGTTTGAGAATACAAGCTGCTTTAAGGTAACAATTTGTTTAATACTTTAAAGGTACAAATGTAGACTACAAAAAGTAGTAACAGAGTACCGGTTCTTCGACAGTAATACCTAAATATGATACTTTTGCTCAAAAATGTGATACACATATGATATTCTTATGAACGAGAGGCGTTCAATAAGTAACGCAACACTTTTTTTTCTCTCGGTGAGTCTCCGTTGATAAAATGCAGGGTTGTGGGATATCGTGGAACATCCCTCTTCAGCCCCTATAGTTCCACGAGATTCCGCTAGGTTGCGGTTCTAGGCGTAGTCGTCAAAATTGCGTCTGTAAAGGAGGTGCAATCCAAGCGGAGAGCTATTATTCTTCATTCCTAGATGGGTATTCAATTAGCAAAAGGGTGAATGGCCTTTCAGACCATGATACACAAATTTTAACGCTAAAAGACTTTTGTACTCAAATGTCACATATAATGACAAACCATGTAGGAAAGTTAATCCAACAGCGATTTAGAGTTATTTAAACCTTTGCAAGGAACATGAATGGCAGGATGTTCATATTGCCGATAACATAGATAATAAATATAATGCTTTCCTTAACACATTTCTCACGCTGTTTGAGAGTTGCTTTCCATTAGAACGTTCTAAACGGGGTACTAGCAGTAATAGGCCGGGGTGGCTGTCTAGTGGGATAACGATATCATGTAGAACAAAGCGGGAATTACATCAAAATTTTATAAGTAGTCACAATCAAGCTACGGCAGCCCATTACAAACAGTACTGTAAGGTATTTTAAAATGTTATTAGGAAGGCAAAGAGTATGTGGTATGCAAATAGAATAGCTAATTCGCAGGGTAAAATTAAAACCATATGGTCAATTGTGAAGGAAGTGTCTGGTGAGCAGCACAAGGTCGACGACGTAAAGTCAGTTCGTAGTAAAAATATTTCTGTTACTGATAAATCAGACATATGTACAGTATTTAACAATCATTTCCTGAGCATTGATGGTGAATTAAATAAAAATTTAGTTTCTACAGGAAATCATATAAATTTCCTGGCAAATGCGTTTCCGAGATTGATGTCTGAAACACTCCTCTGTGATACAGACAAGGGAGAAATTGAGTCAGTAATTAAATCACAGAAGACTAAGGACTCTCATGGATATGCTGGAGTGCCTAGCAGAATATTAAAGTACCGTGCTGCGCATGTTAGCCCTGTATTTAGCCATATTTGTGATATTTCCTTTAGGAATGCTCAGCTTCCTGAACGATTAAAGCACTCAGTAGTAAAGCCACTTTATAAAAAGGGAGAAATAGATAATGTACACAATTTTAGACCTATTTCTATGCCATCAGTGTTTGCTAATTTTATTGGAAAGGCTGTGAATGTAAGGATAAATGATCATTTTATATCACACGATTTGCTATCAAATGTACAGTTCGGCTTTAGAAGTCATTTAACAACTGAAAATGGTATATTCTATATTCTCTGTGAGGTACTGGATGGATTAAACAAAAGGTTTGGAACGCTAGGCATATTTTTTTATTTAACTAAGGCGTTTCACTGTGTTGATTGCAAAATATTGCTCCAGAAGTTGGACCATTACGGAATACAGGGAGTAGCTCACAATTGTTCACCTCTTACTTTAGCATCATACAGCAAAAGGTCATTATTCACGATGTTGAGAATGGCTGTGATGTGGTGTCTGACCGGGGTATGGTCATGTGGGGTGCCCCAGGGATCAATGTTGGGGCCATTCCTGTTCCTTATTTATATAAATGATATTCCTTCTAATATTATGGAGAACTCTAAAATATTTCTGCTTGCTGACGACACTAGCTTGGTAGTAAAGGATGTTATGTGCAACACTGACCCAGTTTCAAATAGTGCAGTTCATGAACAAAGTTCATGGCTTGTACAAAATAAACTGACGCTAAATCATAGTAAGACTCAGTTTTTACAGTTTCTAACATACAATTCAACAAAAGCTTACGTTTTAATTTCACAGGATAGGCATATGATTAGTGAAACTAAACAATTCAAATTTCCAAGTGTTCAGATAGATAGTAAACTGTCATGGAAAGCCCACGTTCAGGATCTTGTTCAAAGACTTAATGCTGCCATTTTCACTATTCGAACGGTATCTGAAGTGAGTGATCGTTCGACACGAAAATTAGTCTACTTTGCTTATTTTCATTCGCTTATGTTGTATGGTATTATATTCTGAGGTAATTCTTCCTGTTCTAAAGGGTTATTTTTGGCTCAGAAATGGGCGATTCGGGCAATAGGTAGTGTAACTTCACGAACCTCTTGTCGACCCCTATTCACGAGTCTATTTCGACATTGGCCTCTCAATGTATATATTCCTTGCCGCCGTTTCTTGTTAACAATACTAGCTTGTTCCCAAGAATAAGGAACTTTCAATAAGTTGATATTCGGGAGAAGTCAACCCTGCACTACTTGGATTGTACCTTCTTCACTCTTTCGTAGAAAGGTGTGCAGTATACTGCTGCATCCATTTTCAATAAGCTACCGCTCCAATTCAAAAATCTTAGCAGTAATCCACGCGCTTTCAAATCTAAACTGAAGAGTTTCCTCTCGGGTGACTCCTTCTGTTCTGTCGAGGAGTCCCTTGAAACATTAAGTTGATTCTTGTTGTATTGTTGATTGCGTTTACTTAAACTTTTTTCGGGTTCATAAACATTTTATTGTTATCTGTTATTACTTTTATGTTGTAATTTCACGTACTGAGGAGTTCCATGACCTTGGAGATTTGCTCCTCAATTTCGTTCTACGGTACCTGACATGTAAATAATATAAAAAAATAACATCAATAGGTAGGAACTGTTTACGGTTATAATTGATACAAACATACATACATGCATACATACGTACATGTTCATGCACATGAATAACATAGCTAAACATGAAGCAGATTCCTTTTCTGATATCCCCCATTCAGCAGCTACACTAGGAATTGGCAATTATTTTATCACACCACTCTTCTTAATAACAGAAATGTTTTTTTCATGTCACTTGAGAACAATTTTGTCTGCATCCTCAAACTCTAGTTTTAATTTTTCTAGTACTTTCGTAGCAGTATGAATTCCTCTTTCCTCAAAATTCAGCCGAGATGTAATCTCTCCCATGTACATGTGTTGCATCAGTCATTACAAGAACCACAGACACTGTTAGCATTTAACAGAAAACAATGACAAATAATCAAACGGTTATATTTTTATAATACAGATGGAAGTTATCCACGTTAGGAGTCACTCTCACTGGTGAGTTTGTCATAATAAAATTGAGTACATCCAAAAGCAGCCTTCACCATTAGCAATACAGTGGATGAAGTACATCATTCTGAGGTTTTAAATACACAGTTTTGATACAGCTGGTGTCAGCTGAATCCTATAATACACTGAAGAGCAAAAGAAACACCGGCCTAGGGGACCCGCGAGCACGCAGAAATACCGCAACATGTAGTGGCATGAACTCGACTCATGTGTGAAGTGGTACTGGAGGGAGGGAATTTGGTACCATGTATAGGGCAGGGCTATCCATAAATCCGTAAGACTACGAGGGGATGGATATCTCTTCTGAACAGCACGTTTCAAGGCATCCAGGATGCGCTCAATAATGTACATGTCTGGGGAGTTTGGTTGGCAGCGGAAGCGTTTAAGTTCAGAAGAGTGTTCCTGTAGCAATTGTGGACGTGTGGGATGTCGCATTCCCCCGCAGAAGTAGGTCAAGTCCGTCAGAATACACAATGGACATGAATGGATGCAGATGATCAGACAGGATGCTTACGTACGTGTCACCTATCAGTTTCGTATCTAGATGTTTCAGGGGTACCATATCACTCCAACTGCACACGCCCCACACCATTACAGAGCCTCCAACAGCTTGGACAGCCACCTGTTGACATGCAGGATCCATGGATTCATGAGGTTGTCTGCATACCCGTACAAGACCATCCGTTCGGTATAATTTCAAGCGAGACTCGTCCGATCAGGCAACATGATTCCAGTCATCAATAGCCCAATGTCGGTGTTGACAGGCCCAGGTGAGGTGTAAAGCTTTGCGTGGTGCAGTCATCAAGGGAACACGAGAGGGCCTTCGGGTGGGAAAGCATATATCGATGATGTTTCGTTGAATGTTTCGCACGCTGATACTTGTTGACGCACCAGTATTTAAATCTGCAGTTATTAACGGGAAGGTTGCACTTTCGTCACTTTGGACGATTCTCTTCTGTCGTCGTTTCTTCCATTCTTGCAGTATCTTTTTCCGGCCACAGTGATGTTTGAGATTAGATGTTTACCGGATTCCTGATATTCACGGTGCACTCGTGAAGTGATGCAGGAAAATCGCTACTTCATCGCTACCTCGGAGATGATGTGTCCCATCGCTCGTGCGCCAACTATAAGACCACGTTCAAACTCACTTAAACCTGCCATTATGGCAGAGGAAACTGATCTGACAACTGCGCCAGGCACTTGTTGTCTTATAAAGGCATTGCCGACCGCAGTGCCATATTCTGCCTGTTCATATATCTCGATACTTGAATGGATATGCCTACATCAGCTTCTTCCTCGCTTCTGTGTGTGTACTACGGGGTGTTATCCAGTAAGCTAGTTCCATTTTTTTTCTATAATAATCTTTCCGTGTTCCTAGTACTTCTCCCTTTTTTTTTTTTTTGGTCATCAGTCTACTGACTGGTTTGATGCGGCCCGCCACGAATTCCTTTCCTGTGCTAACCTCTTCATCTCAGAGTAGCACTTGCTTGACGTATTCCAATCTCTGTCTTCCTCTACAGTTTTTGCCCTCTACACCTCCCTCTAGTACCATGGAAGTCATTCCCTCATGTCTTAGCAGATGTCCTAACATCCTGTCCCTTCTCCTTATCAGTGTTTTCCACATATTCCTTTCCTCTCCGATTCTGCGTAGAACCTCCTCATTCCTTACCTTATCAGTCCACTTAATTTTCAACATTCGTCTATAGCACCACATCTCAAATGCTTCTATTCTCTTCTGTTCCGGTTTTGCCACGGTCCATGTTTCACTACCATACAATGCTGTACTCCAGACGTACATCCTCAGAAATTTCTTCCTCAAATAAAGGCCGGTATTTGATATTAGTAGACTTCTCTTGGCCAGAAATGCCTTTTTTGCCATAGCGAGTCTGCTTTTGATGTCCTCCTTGCTCCGTCCGTCATTGGTTATTTTACTGCCTAGGTAGCAGAATTCCTTAACTTCATTGACTTCGTGACCATCAATCCTGATGTTAAGTTTCTCGCTGTTCTCATTTCTACTACTTCTCATTACCTTCGTCTTACTCCGATTTACTCTCAAACCATACTGTGTACTCATTAGACTGTTCATTCCGTTCAGCAGATCATTTAATTCTTCTTCACTTTCACTCAGGATAGCAATGTCATCAGCATGCACCATTTTATATTGTCGAACGCTTTTTCCAGGTCGACAGACCCTATGAACGTGTCTTGATTTTTCTTTAGCCTTGCTTCCAATATTAGCCGTAACGTCAGAATTGCCTCTCTCATCCCTTTACTTTTCCTAAAGCCAAACTGATCGTCACCTAGCGCATTCTCAATTTTCTTTTCCATTCTTCTGTATTTTATTCTTGTAATCAGCTTTGATGCATGAGCTGTTAAGCTGATTGTGCGATAATTCTCGCACTTGTCACCTCTTGCCGTCTTCGGAATTGTGTGGATGATGCTTTTCCGAAAGTCAGATGGTATATCGCCAGACTCATATATTCTACACACCAACGTGAATAGTCGTTTTGTTGTCACTTCCCCCAATGATTTTAGAAATTCTGATGGAATGTTATCTATCCCTCCTGCCTTATTTGACCGTAAGTCCTCCAAAGCTCTGTTAAATTCCGATTCTAATACTGGATCCCTTATCTCTTCTAAATCGACTCCTGCTTCTTCTTCTATCACATCAGACAAATCTTCGCCCTTATAGAGGCTTTCAATGTATTCTTTCCACGTATCTGCTCTCTCCTCTGTATTTAACAGTGGAATTCCCGTTGCACTCTTAATGTTACCACCGTTGCTTTTAATGTCACCAAAGGTTGTTTTGACTTTCCTGTATGCTGAGTCTGTCCTTCCGACAATCATATCTTTTTCGATGTCTTCACATTTTTCCTGCATCCATTTCGTCTTAGCTTCCCTGCACTTCCTATTTACTTCATTCCTCAGCGACTTGTATTTCTGTATTCCTGATTTTCCCGAAACGTGTTTGTACTTCCTCCTTTCATCAATCAACGGAAGTATTTCTTCTGTTACCCATGGTTTCTTCGCAGCTACCTTCTTTGTACCTATGTTTTCCTTCCCAACTTCTGTGATGGCCCTTTTTGAGAGATGTCCATTCCTCTTCAACTGTACTGCCTACTGCGCTATTCCTTATTGCTGTATCTATAGCGTTAGAGAACTTCAAACGTATCTCGTCATTCCTTAGTACTTCCGTATCCCACTTCTTTGCGTATTGATTCTTCCTGACTAATATCTTGAACTTCAGCCTACTCTTCATCACTACTATATTGTGATCTGAGTCTATATCTGCTCCTGGGTACGCCTTACAATCCAGTATCTGATTTCGTAATCTCTGTCTGACCATGATGTAATCTAATTGAAATCTTCCCGTATCTCCCGGCCTTTTCCAAGTATAGCTCCTCCTCTTGTGATTCTCTTGAACAAGGTATTCGCTATTACTAGCTGAAACTTGTTATAGAACTCAATTAGTCTTTCTCCTCTTTCATTCCTTGTCCCAAGCCCATATTCTCCTGTAACCTTTTCTTCTACTCCTTCCCCTACAACTGCATTCCAGTCGCCCATGACTATTAGATTTTCGTCCCCCTTTACATACTGTATTACCCTTTCAATATCCTCATACACTTTCTCTATCTGATAATCTTCAGCTTGCGACGTCGGCATGTATACCTGAACGTTGTCGGTGTTGGTCTGCTGTCGATTCTGATTAGAACAACCCGGTCACTGAACTGTTCACAGTAACACACCGTCTGCCCTACCTTCCTATCCATAACGAATCCTACACCTGTTATACCATTTTCTGCTGCTGTTGATATTACCCGATACTCACCTGACCAGAAATCCTTGTCTTCCTTCCACTTCACTTCACTGACCCCTACTATATCTAGATTGAGCCTTTGCATTTCCCTTTTCAGATTTTCTAGTTTCCCTACTACGTTCAAGCTTCTGACATTCCACGCCCCGACTCGTAGAACGTTATTCTTTCGTTGATTATTCAATCTTTTTCTCATGGTAACCTCCCCCTTGGCAGTCCCCTCCCGGAGATCCGAATGGGGGACTATTCCGGAATCTTTTGCCAATGGAGAGATCATCATGACACTTCTCACTTCTTCAATTACAGGCCACATGTCCTGTGGATACACGTTGCGTGTCTTTAATGCAGTGGTTTCCATTGCCTTCTGCATCCTCATGTCGTTGATCATTGCTGATTCTTCCGCCTTTAGGGGAAATTTCCCACCCCTAGGACAAGAGGGTACCCTGAACCTCTATCCGCTCCTCCGCCCTCTTTGACAAGGCCGTTGGCAGAATGAGGCTGACTTCTTATGCCGGAAGTCTTCTACCGCCAATGCTGATTATTTATCAAAATTTAGGCGGCGGCGGGGATCGTGGACCGAAGACGTTTTAGTTATGAATCAAAGACGCTACTCCTAGACCACGGGTTACACCTAGTCGTTACTTAATTTTTAAAAAGTTTATGCCAGTTCTCTTTATTATTCGTTTTACTCCGCTTTTTTCTAGGCGTAGCTCATTCATCAGTCACGCTTTGTACACTTTTGCTAAACATCTTTGGGGTGTACTACATTTTATTATGGCAACACACGATTGGTTGACCCTTAACGTGGATTACTTCCCCAAGATAATTTTACCGTTGTGAGTGCTTATCATTGCCTTTTATTGAATGTGAACACTATCTATGGTTCTTTATTTCTACCATTTTATAAAATTTCACCCAGTGATTTGTATTTTTGGCAGAAAAACTTGAATATGCGACTGTACTGAAGTGTAACGGGTAGTTGCGAAAAAGGCATCTTTATACAGCCACGCGGCTTTTGGCAACACCTCATCATTCTTGGTCTTTTAGTTGTTATAATTTTACGATAATGTTAATGATAATCAAGTCTTGAGTGTTTTTTATTGTTATTCACAATGTCTCTTGACTGTGGTTGAACTCCCCAAAAAGTTGTTTAAAGTGTTAACAATGTATTCAGGCACGTTCACTGCCGACGAAATGACGTTTCCAGTAACGTGCGATGACAGTCGCGCGAACCGCTCACGAGACCTCCTTCCACATGCCACGCCGCTACTTACAGGGCAGCGATGTAAACTCGTGTTTACGGCAGTTACATTCCGGTGCCGGGGGTTCCCGCGCTTGGCAGGTGAGCTGGGGCAGCACTTAGCGCGGCTTCCTGGCTCCCGCCTCGACACTCTGCAGCCGCTCCCACCACACCTGCCCTTCCCCTCTCCCCCCCCCCCACTCCCATCAAACCCTTCCCAACCCTCTCCCCTTCCCTCTGCTTACCGTTATCGATTGCAGTTGTGTCTGCATCTGCTCCGTGTTCCTGCGGCCGACTTCGTCCCGCCTCCGGGTAACCGCCATCTGTGCAGAGTTGCCCCGGGCAACAATTAACCCTAACCCCCTGGGCGCCGCCACTTTGAAAGGAAACTTTTTCAGATACGCTCAAAAAACTGCCTCCTTCGACTAAACGGTTGCATTATCTCAGGAATATCATACGAGAGTGTTTCTTAACAACCCGCCAATCACGTATTTCTTGTGAGAGTGGCTTTCTTTAACACACAATTGGAGAATGAGAAATTGCCATTTTGGAAAGTTGGTGTCAATTGATAGACTTACCATACGTGGTTAAGCTATACATTTTCGCTATGAAAAGGTCGTAAAATTACAGATTGTCGAGGATACTTTGGAGTTCAATATGAATATTTTATACAAGGTGGTTCAGCTGCCTCTACAGATGTTTCATGCAAACCGCAGTGGCTTCAAAACCGATGTGTGAGTTTCTCATTTACTGTCGCTTGCAACAGTCAGTCTATTAGCCCCACAGAAAAAAAATGAACAGGCTCTTTTTGTAGGAAATTTAATGTAGTTAAATTTTGTGTTGGGATACGTTTCCCCTAGAGTCCACACTTTTCGAGCTATTCAAGAAAAACGTACAAAACTGATCTTCGAACGCACCTCTACCTCCACACTTATTTATCAGCGGTCAAGATTCTTTAGTATGTTGTTCGTGGTACTCCCTCCTACCAGTACCAGTGAGGGTAATGAAAGAGAAACAATTTTTGTGAACATTATGTTGAAACTAATTACGTTGACAACTCGATCCGAACTTCAGCTTTAGAGGCATACTAGTTTCCTAGTGAGAAGTCGTTACGAATAGACTTCTTATTTCGTTCTGTTAAAATTCATAAAAGGGTTAGGTAAAATTAACACAGATGTCAGTTTTAAATCTGCAAGTGTTCGACTAAGCTGGTGGCGTAATAAGGCCAGTCAATGAAAACCAAAAATGTGGAATTCGTGCAGTCACAAATTTTTGTAGTGGTAACAGGTCATCAACAACGTACAAGAAACCTTGACCGGTGGAGGCTACGTGTGGAAGTGGGGGCGCCTCTGAAGTTCGCTATTGTACGGTTTTCTTCAATAATTCCAAACCTACGGCGACTAGAGGAAACGAAACCCATTACAGAACTTAACTGCATCAAATTTTCTACAGAAAGGTCGTGTTCATTTCTTCTGCAGGAATAACAGTTCGCACTTAGCGATCGAGAAAATATGAAAATGTTGAGCGTGGTATTTGAAGACCAGATATAACAGTGCGGGTTGCATAAGACAACATCGGTAGGATTACCCTGTAGACCCTCCTGCAAATGCAGTCAAGTATAGTGTCTTGACAAGAAGGCTGAGCGTAAAACACCGTGGTAACGCATGGTCTCTCCGGTAACGTCAGAACGGTCGCTAATGAAGTGATCAATATAAACATTACATGTTTTTCACTATCACACACTATGGAGTATGACATACATATTGGTCGCATGTCCGATGATCAGGATAAGTACACAACCGTCCCATCAGCACCAAGCACACTTTTGAATATCTGAGTCGAACAATTAATCGTAATTATTGAGTTGTTCACTTATGTTTCAACACTGTGAATCTGTAGGTCGTTAACACTACTAAAGGGAACATCTTGTTTTAAAAAAATTCAAAACTGGATGATTCTACACGAAAGCTGTCATAGCATAACTTGACAATTAGACACTAAACGTTATTTATGATTAAATAAAGAGAGTACTTAAGGAAAATAATTAATTGATAAAAGTATTGCAAGCATATCAGAGTTAGTCTTAAGACACTGGAGAGGGAAGAGAGGGCCTCTGGAGTACATGGGTTCATAAAATAACCAAATCAAATGGTTCAAATGGCTCTGAGCACTATGGGACTTAACATCTGAGGTCATCAGTCTCCTAGAACGTAGAACTACTTAAACCTAACTAACCTAAGGACATCACACATCCATGCCCAAGGCAGGAATAGAACCTGCGACCGTAGCAGTCGCGCGGTTCCGGACTGAAGCGCCTAGAAACGCTCGGCCAACGCGGCCGGCCATAAAATAGCCAAACAGAAGGTTCTAGTGGGTTCTACCATAGATATCAACGTCTTCAGAAATTAAGATATATGAAAGCGGTTTAGAAAAAAATTATGACAAGCTCGACGACGGCATTGCCTGCAAACTTACCAGGTGTGTTCCAAAAGTAATGGGACTTTTTAATTCCGCATGATTCGTTAGTGCGATACGCAAGACGGTGTTATGTTAGTGTCTAATATATGCTGTTAAATGCAAAAAAATTTAATAAGTGTTTTGATAGCAGCGGCGATTATTTACTTTATATGAAAATGAGATAGAGAATCCGTATTAAATTTTGCTATAGTAATATTACATTTTTCTATATGAATGAATTAAAATGCAACAAATATTCAAAAATATTAAATATTGCTATAGGTAAGCGTGCTATGAGTAAAACAAGCATTGGCGGGTGGTATAAATGTTCCGAAGAAGGCCGTGAGATGTTGAAGAAATAAGGAATAACCAAGAGATCGCCAACACGAAAGCCGCGCGGAGTGGCCGCTCGGTTTGAGGCGCCATGTCACGGATTGCGCGAAGGTTCGATCCTCCGTCGGGCATGTGTGTGTGTGTGTGTGTGTGTGTGTGTGTGTGTGTGTGTGTGTTGTTCTTAGCATACATTAGTTTAAGTAGTGTGTATGTCTAGAGACCGATGACCTCAGCAGTTTAGTCCCTTAGGAATTCACACACATTTGAACCAACACGAAATGGTCAAATTAATTTATACAGAAGTTGCGAAAAGAATGTGTCCCGTAGACGACGACATCATTAGAGACGAAACACAAATTTAGATTGGACAAGAATGGAGGAGGAAAGTGTCCTTGTGTTTTTCAAAGGAGTGGTCTCGGCGTTTACCTCACGGTAGAGAAAGCAATGGAAACCTTAAATCTAGTGTTCTGGTTGCAGATTTCAATTTCCCCCTCCAGAATTAGAACATTAACAAATGTGACACATACGGATTATTAAAAAAATCGCAGAAAAAGCAGAACAATGATTTGTTATATTTAGAAATTGGGGAAGGTACAGCAGGAGCCGAGAAAGATATATCCAAACTAAAATTAAAGTTTCTCAAATTTGAGCAACTGATAGCTGGTCTGATGAGAAGAGAGGCTGTGAGGGTGTTAATGTAAGACCACTTTTGTAGTCGAAGGAACCTGTCTTCATGAAAACGTATCAAATAGGCTGATCAGAATTGAGAAAGACATTCCTGAAATAGTAAGCCTAAACAAAATTTATATTACAAATTACAATCCAAAGAAAAAAGTAAACAAAAACGTTGTGCTGTAGCAGGATAACCACCATAAAATGGTTATTAGTCTACTAAATGTGAGGGCACTAGAATGAATAGCTAAAATAAATAATTGTGACGCCATTAATAGAAGAAGAGAATGGATTATGGGACATTCTTCAGGCAAACAGGAGTACTTCATTTGGCATATGGTCCGTCTCTTGATCCGACTCAGTAACTTGTAAACTGATGTCGTACGTGGTACGCTATACGAGGAGAAATGTAACACTAAAGACTAAATAAACTTTTTAGAATTACATGCAAAGGACTGCTAGCGTCTTTCAGGATGTTTTTCTATATCTCTGACATTGGAATGTTATGTCATACCACTAGACCGTAATTCACCAAATTCAACATCCACGTTCTGAATATGCAATGGCTTCGAAGCACTTATAAATTTTAACCAATAATTCTTACATAAACATCAAGCTCATATGCTCTGGCAGGCGACGATAACTCAGAAATATGCGCCATTTAGTTCATCATCTTGAATGTGGAAGTCAGAACTTTGCACATTGAAATGACTATATCACTGTGATCTGAGCACTGACCAAAATTTCGTGAAAAATGAAAAGCTATAAAAAAACTCATTTATTGTGTACCATCCTGTGTCTGCATGAATACATCGCAGTTTTCATTGGAGCCTCAAATATTGCTGCAGAGAAATTACGTATTTCTGCGCATTCTCTTTTGATCCTTTGTAAAACACTGAGGTGCTTTACTTCTCCACATTCGAATCAATGTCCTCTTTCTGCTAATAACGCTCTATCTTCGAGTATCGAGACTCAAATATAATCTCTCTTAAAAAGTCATGTTTTTTACTTTTTTTGTTTAGTTTTCCAAAAGAAATCTTTGATGTTAACTCTTTGTCTGCATGAATGGCCAATTTCTATCGTTCAAGAGATATCACTTGACATATTATACTGCTTATTATCAACAGGGACGTCCATAGTAAAATGAAAAGTCTCGGCGCAGGGAAAACGTCAGCTGGCATAAGCCGAGGGACACGTTTAATCGGGCTAATTGAAAAGATTCTCAACTACTACACTTACATTGGAACCTTCACAGCCGTGCGGGGAGCCGCGTGGTCTATGGCGCCTTTTCACGGTCCGTGCGGTTCCTCCCGTCGGAGGTTCGAGTCTTCCCTCAGGCATGGGCGTGTGTGTGTTGTCCATAGCCTAAGTTAGTTTAAGTTAGGTTAAATAGTGTGTAAGCCTAGGGACTGCTGACCTTAGAAGTTTGGTCCCATAGGACATTCCCATAAATTTCCAATTTGGGACTATCACAAAACTTGGTTGTGGTATGTAACGTGTAAGTGTTTAATGAAGCGAGCTGTATTCCTATTGCCTTATCTATTTTTTGCAGTTTCATATTCTCTCTCTCTCTCTCTCTCTTTCTTTCTTTCTTTCTTTCACTGGTGCCATGTACTGCACTGACGCAGGATCGGCATTGGCAGGAACGGATTTGGCAAGGTTAGTGGAAAGGGGTGGCGGGATGCCCTTCCTGCCGCCACCCCGTACCCTCTGGGACGGAATTAGTGTATCCCTGCTGTCTGCATCTAGTATAATTCATGGAATAGTGCAAACGTGTTCAGAAGTCTGCGAGTCGTGTAACTGAGGCGGAACGTGCGGACCAGCCCAGTATTCGCCTAGCAGGATGTGGAAAACCGCCTAAAAACCACATTCAGTCCGGTCGGCACAACGGCCCTCGTCGTTAATCCCCCGGGAGGATTCGATCCGGGACCGGCGCGCCTACCCGAGTCCAGGAAGCAGCGCGTCAGCGCTCTCGGCTACCCTGGCGGGTACTTTCGTAATTATTCTCTCTGTTAAATTTAATACCACATGTGATATCCAAGGATATCTACTGGATCTGGACTTTTCACCTATTAGATTTTCTGTTGCCTTAACTATTTCATCTATCACAACTACTCATTAATCTTTTATTGTATTCCTTTCCCCTGATTTACTGAACAGTTGCACAATGATTTCTTTGAAACTGACGACCATCTATGGTTTTTTAAACTTATCCAGGTTCCATCTTATTAATTTCCTACTTATCTGTAATTTCTTCAGTTTTAATCTGCAGTTGATACCCAATAAATTATGGCGATAGCCCACGTTCTATAACGAAAACGATTTTCAATTAAAATCTAGTTCTTACTCTGTCTTACCATCTCATAATTTATGTATAGCCTTGCCGTTTCACCCGATCTTATGAATATCCCGGCCATTTTTATGCCGCTTTTCTTGTGGTCGATGCATGAGTTTATTACCTGCCGTATAAGAAAGATGAAATATTAGAGCTTAATGTCCCGTCACCAGAGATAGAGCAGAAGCTTGGTTATTTCAAGGATGTTTATTACTGAAGTTCTCACATGTGAGGAAGATGACGTCACATGCATTGCAGTTTTAAAATCAAAACAATTAATTAAGTAAAAGTGCAAGCAAAACATAGAATGCACAAGCACGGCGGGGAAAATCTCATCAAATTGCACAGCAACTTGTAAAACTCAAAATCAGATATTCGAAATCCGAAAATGCAATTTCCCACTATCAGTCATTACATGAAGTACGTTATCCTTAATAACTCCTACACGAATATAATTATTAACTGCAGCAAATTATAAATTCTCGTTAGTCACCCACTAAGACTACGAGATAATGATATGGGAAACTCATGCTGCTTTCATACTACATGTAACTATGGAAGACTGGTAGTATTGGCACATTTGTATTATAAACTTTTTAATAAACTCACCTGTAATTCTTTATGCACATTCCTGAACTGAAATGTAACTTATTATGTTCAGCTTTCGTATCCACTCCAGTACTCCACTTTCGTACTCCAGTGCTTTATTTGTTATTAACTTTCTCATTTATCATAATTAATAGCAACTTTTACGATAATCATTCCAGAGTCTTGCTGTAAGTTGAAATAAACTCGTCTCATTCCCACATATTTTAATGGTCTACTTGATTTTTCTGTATTGTATTTATAGGGCCTGTAAGTGTGGTCAACTCTTAATCGCATCAGAACCAACTGTGGGAGATGCGCCGACTCCTTACACAGATGGGGTAAACTTCCTTCGGCCGCTTGCGACTGTGGCGCTGAGAGGCAGACGGTCAAACACATCGTGCAGGAATGCCCACTAAGGGCATACGAGGGTGACCCACAGGATTTCCTAATGGCGACCCAAGAGGCAATCGACTATTTATTATCTAAGCTGGAGGTCTGCTTGTGATTGCTCTTCTGTGAGTGTAAATTTACAGTTGGCGGTGTCCTTATATGCAAACTGTTATTTATTGCTCTGTTTATACATATGTGATTTTTTTTTAAATCGTGTTGTTTCTGTAATTTTTACTGTGATGTTATGAGCCATACACTAAATAAATAAATAAGAGCCTGTAATGTAATTTTATGGAAAATATGTAATATTCATTTCTACCATTTTAGCTGCGAGTGTATCGTGTTTACCCCCTTCATACACCTCCCCTTCTAGGAAAACCCGCCTTCGACCGCTCATTCCTCATCTCTACCTGAATTCCACGCACGCCTCACCTCGCCCTACCACTCTCTCTCGCGCCGTGAGCTGACTTCATGTAGTAACACAATCTCCTCCACGTACTGTGCACAGATTCCTTCCACGACGCTTACACAAAGTGTTAGCAAAGAATAAATTGTGATCTGTACAAATTTCTATCAGGTGCTTACCCTTTTAGTTCCTTCCCCCAGTCGATGACCCTCAACTACTTTTCATTCTCTTCCTTTTTAAGCTGCCGAATTGTGGTCACCTTCCAAAGTTAAAGTTTTGTCTCTCTTAACAAACTGAGTAATTTCATAAAAAATTTTAATATTTTCATCAGCCGAGGAGCCAGCAGGTATACAGGGTGTTACAAAAAGGTGCGGCCAAACTTTCAGGAAACATTCCTGACACACAAATAAAGAAAAGATGTTATGCGGACATGTGTCCGGAAACGCTTAATTTCCATGTTAGAGCTCATTTTAGTTTCGTCAGTATGTACTGTACTTCCTCGATTCACCGCCAGTTGGCCCAATTGAAGGAAGGTAATGTTGACTTCGGTGCTTGTGTTTACATGCGACTCATTGCTCTACAGTACTAGCATCAAGCACATCAGTACGTAGCATCAACAGGTTAGTGTTCATCACGAACGTGGTTTTGCAGTCAGTGCAATGTTTACAAATGCGGAGTTGGCAGATGCCCATTTGATGTATGGATTAGCTCGGGGCAATAGCCGTGGCGCGGTACGTTTGTATCGAGACAGATTTCCAGAACGAAGGTGTCCCGACAGGAAGTCGTTCGAAGCAATTGATCGGCGTCTTAGGGAGCACGGAACATTCCAGCCTATGACTCGCGGCTGGGGAAGACCTAGAACGACGAGGACACCTGCAATGGACGAGGCAATTCTTCGTGCAATTGACGATAACCCTAATGTCAGCGTCAGAGAAGTTGCTGCTGTACAAGGTAACGTTGACCAGGTCACTGCATGGAGAGTGCTACGGGAGAACCAGTTGTTTCCGTACCAGGTACAGCGTGTGCAGGCACTATCAGCAGCTGATTGGCCTCCATGGGTACACTTCTGCGAATGGTTCATCCAACAATGTGTCAATCCTCATTTCAGTGCAGATGTTCTCTTTACAGATGAGGCTTCACTCCAACGTGATCAAATTGTAAATTTTCACAATCAACATGTATGGGCTGACGAGAATCCGCACGCAATTCTGCAATCACGTCATCAACACAGATTTTCTGTGAACGTTTGGGCAGGCATTGTTGGTGGTGTCTTTATTGGGCCCCATGTTCTTCTACCTACGTTCAGTGGAGCACGTTATCACGATTTCATACGGGATACTCTACCTGTGCTGCTAGAACATGTGTCTTTACAAGTACGACACAACATGTGGTTCACGCACGATGGAGCTCCTGCACATTTCAGTCGAAGTGTTCGTACGCTTCTCAACAACAGATTCGGTGACCGATGGATTGGTAGAGGCGGACCAATTCCATGGCCTCCACGCTCTCCTGACCTCAACCCTCTTGACTTTCATTTATGGGGGCATTTGAAAGCTCTTGTCTACGCAACACCGGTACCAAATGTAGAGACTCTTCGTGCTCGCATTGTGGACGGCTGTGATACAATACGCCATTCTCCAGGGCTGCATCAGCGCATCAGGGATTCCATGCGACTGACGGTGGATGCTTGTATCCTCGCTAACGGAGGACATTTTGAACATTTCCTGTAACAAAGTGTTTGAAGTCACGCTGGTACGTTCTGTTGCTGTGTGTTTCCATTCCATGATTAATGTGATTTGAAGAGAAGTAACAAAATGAGCTCTAACATGGAAAGTAAGCGTTTCCGGACACATGTCCACATAACATATTTTCTTTCTTTGTGTGTGAGGAATGTTTCCTGAAAGTTTGGCCGTACCTTTTTGTAACACCCTGTATACAATTGTACTAGTGAAGTAGGGCCTGGCTATGTATGAATCATTCGATTAACCTGATTGAAGTCCTCATAATGGACTCCAAGTCAACAATGAGATATGCCTTTTTCTATGCTACCGGGAATCAAAATAGATTTCTCCGTGTGGAACGCCAAAGCACTAGTGTGAGTTGTTAACCTCAGCCATGGAGGAAGTTTTGGTTAATTTTTAGCGAAGAGTAGAAATGTGAAGACCACTAACCATTCATTGGTTAATCACAAACTAATCATTAAATTAGAAAAATGTGATGTTCAGAAATCTGAGAAGTGCTCCTAGTAAAGCTACGAAATTTTCCCAGAAACCGTAGATAGTCATGGGACTTTTTCTTGATCGAGAATAACTTTAGTAACACACATTTTCTCTAACTATAGATGTCAGATCAGTGGTGTCACCTGTGATATGGTAGTGCAGTTCTCAGCTGAGTGTGTTACAGTGATCTGTTACAAGTTTTCACGTGACCGTTAGTACTACAGAGGGAAACTAACACGAGAAATACTGCCAAATGATTGTTCATGCCCATGACTCTTGTAAACACTACACTTTTTTCTGTAGCAGAATTAATGTAAGTTACATCACGTTATATAGGCATCCTTTTTCAGTTGTCTACAGTTTCCAAAGTACGCCGTTATATTTCAGTCTAAAAATGGATACGTCTCATGTGTAACGTCGAAATTTATGGCATTTGGTACTGCGATTTCTTGTTTTCCATTTAAAAATTTATTCAGTGCTAAAATGTAACAAACGTAGATAAAATTCTCTACAAGAATCCTAAAGGTATTATTAAGTAGAACACAACATCACAATAACATGACTGTAAGTTCATATATTTTTTCTATAATGATCTTAAAAATTGTTAAAAAGATTATTTCTAGGATTTTTCTATGAATTTATGTTTTTGGTAGTAGTATAGTAAGATCCATCTTCAAAAACAAAGGTAATTTACATTTAGTGTGTAACACGACTATAACAACACAATACAGAACTTTTTTACATTAAATGAAGCTATCCGGCTATTATCAGACCCTAAATATACTACATATACAAGAGGCAGATGACAATAAAAGGCTTCATTCTTAGTGTGTGCATGTACTGTATGACTGATTTTGGTAGGGTAACGTACCATTTGATGGAATGTCCGAAACTTGTAGTAAAATGAGAATAAAATTTAAAAAAGACGTGTAAATTAAATTTTGTGAGTGTTTACATATTTCAAAACAAATTCTCGTTACGCAGCTTGCTGCCAGCCTGTGAAAAATGTAGCTATTCTGCAATATACTTTCCTTTAATTTGCCTCTTTCGGATAACCTGGTAAGACTTCAGAAATGTATGAAACAGAAAAGCAATGTAAGGAGAGTATTTGTCGTCGTTCAGTTTTTAGATTTGCTGCTACTTTCGAGTTTTTCGTACAGTGAAAAGCGCGTAAAAAGCTTGTGTCATGAACAGTTAGAGCACCTCGTTCCTCATTCAATCACCCTGACACCTCTGTTTAAAGTAGTCCAGCATATCACACGTACTTTGATGTAAATGTCGTGTGACTTGGGCCTCCCATCGGGTAGACCGTTCGAGTTGACGCCACTTCGGCGACTTGCGCGTCGATGGGGATGAAACCCAGTCCCTGAGCAGAGAAAATCTCTGACCCAGCCGGGAATCGAACCAGGGCCCTTAGAATTGACATTCTGTAGCCCTGACGACTCAGCTACCGGTGGCGGACACGTACTTTGATACCAGAGCAACAAATATCATCATCTTGTTGATCCGTCAACTTTCTCTAACATTGTCTTTTATACACTTTTCGAAACAACATTCCACGTGTGCTAATAACCGCCTTCGTGGCTGCTTCTTCATTTTCACACGCGATTGCCGCTGCGCTCCGCCCACTGTCACAACTAAATACACATTACTATTTCTTGTATTCGCCGATAATTAATACGAGATGGAAGCGCTGCTCGTATTTGCAGCACAAGATAACCACCAGAAGCAGCGTCGAAATACCATAATAAGAAAATTCTTATCAAGGATACTGACTCATCAATAATCATTATCCACATCAGCAGCGTCACGAGTAAGTCAATCTCTACATGGTTGTATTTTCAGTTACCAAACTCTTTCTTTTTTCCATCACTGTAAGGATAAACAGCAAAATAACAGAGCTACCGTCACACCGTATGCGAAAGGGATTATGTTGAAGCCAATAAGAGAAATAAAAGAACTAAATGCTGTTAGGTGCATGCACTGCACGACACCCCTCACGTACGGAGAGTAGCGGCCGAGTGGATCCGCTATCCCTACATCTCCATAATATACACGAAGAACAGTGGTGGGATTCGAGAACGATTTCCGTGCGCTATCTCGCAAAGGTCAAGTGTCGCTGAAGGGCAGCGGAGTATGACATTTCACTCCCGGGAGCCGTGTCGCCGTAGCACCTGTTCCTGTAGACATTCCGTCGATGCGAGGGTGGGAGAGAGAGGGAGAAGAAAACACACAGAGAGAGAGAGAGAGGGGATAAGCCTTTCGAATCCCCCAGAGACTGCACTGCGCTGAATGGGCTGCGGGCGGAGGTGTTTTCTGAGTGGAATGGCGTGCGATACCGCTCGCCCCGTGTGATGGCCGTGCGCAACACCTGCTACTCAGGGGCCCTCTCCTGCAGTTCGCCTATATCGAGGGCATTCCCTCGAATTGCTGACCACAAGAATTCATACCACTGTGTCCACACTCTAAGCGCAGCATTCGTGGCAAACATCTTCCTCGAAACATTCTGTCGTTCGGAGCAATTCTACAAGTCTCCGTGGCAACCGAGATTGAGGCCAAAATCTTCTAGTTTCTTACACTACTTCATGTTTCTCTTTATTTTTTTCTTACATTATCGATATATCCATGTCAATCTTTTCAGAGTCTTCTAGTATCCCGGGATTAGTCGAAACGTCGATCGTTGAAAAAATAAATGAGGAGAAACATGAGGCAACCGAAAACCCTAAATGATTTTATCAAAACTGCTTCATGTTTGTATGGACACTTTGCCGAAAGATACAGAAATCTGTAAGCAACACAGAACAAGTCATAATACGCGTGGAACGTTTTTGTGTGGCTTTCGTTCCCTTCCTTCTAGTGTTTAGGACGAGCCTCTTGGTTTACACAGTGATTCCACTCCTTCATAATCCACATTAGAAATGCTCAGTCTATGATGTCATCATATCAATTCACTTCATTAAGATTTTATTTTTACCCTGTTTTAATCACAGTCTATACGTATACAGAGCAGTGGAGGTCCGACACATGTGATATGTTCACGTAATTAATTTTATGATAATGGCTTAAAAATTCTTGTTTTACGACATGCTAGGGACCGTTAACGTGACTGATTGATGCAGGTACTCTTGCTGTAAATACGATATAAATTGATAATACTGAGTACTCTTTAAGAAACTGCAACATCACGTGTGTATATTGCACTAGTTCGACCTGCATCTGAGGCCAATCGGTGACTCTGAAATTACCATTAACACTAAGATATTCTGTAGCTGAACATAGCTAGTCCTACTGTCTAAAAAATCTTCTGTCTCGAATTTCTGTATTTTACAGAATATCGACCCTTAACAAATCAAGAAAGACCTAATACGACACATTTCTGTACCTGTATTCCTACTGTTTTCATTTGGCCCGCCATGAAACTTTCTTCAGTGCCAACCTCTCCATTTCAGAGTACCATTTCCGCCCAATATTCTCAGTTGTTTTTTTCGATTATTACGATCTCTGCCTTTCCCTAAAGGTTTTACCCTCTACAGTCCCATGAAGAACCATATCCTGTCCACTCCGTCCCTTCGTCTTGCCGACTTTTTTCAAGTGTTTCAACTATTGCTCTCTTGGCCGAATCAGTGGAGAACGTCACTCAGTATCTTATCTGTCTACCTAATTTTAAACATCCTTCTACACCACCACATCTCAGACACTTCCATTCTCTACTTCCCGTTACTAGTTTTTCAATAGTCCATGATTTACTACCACTTCGTTATTTATTTTCTTTTTTTTTCTGACTGGTTTGATGTAGCCCGGCACGAGTTTCTCTTCTGTACGAACTTCTACATCTCAGGCTAGCACTGACAACCCGCAACCTCAGTCGTTTGCTGGATGTATTCCAATCCCTGTTTTTACAGATTTTACCCTCAACGGCTCCCACTACTACCATGGAAGTTATTCTGTGATGTCTTAACATATGTGCTGCCATCCTGTCCCTTCTTCTTGTCAGTGTTTTCCATATATTCCTTTCCTTTCCTCTCTGATTCTGCGGACAACCTTCTCATTCCTTACTTATCAGTCCACCTAATTCTTCTCTAGCACCACATCTTAAATGCTTCGATTCTTTTCTTTTCCTGTTTTCCCACAGTCCATATTTCACTCCCATATAATGATCTGCTCCTAACACACATTTTCAGAAATTTCTTCCTCAAATTAAGGCCCATGTTTGACACTAATAGAATTCTCTTGGAAACGGCAGGTGTAACTCAGACCCTGGGTGGAAAAGCCCTCACAGTTGTGTTGGTCTGCTTAACACAGGAAGTAGCGCAAGACGGACGGTCGGGGCAACTGAGCGCTGAAGCACAACAGAGCGGCGGCCGGCCAGTATTATAGCGAGGCCGGAAGCATATCCGGATAATACTTTGGAAACTCTGAAAATCTTGGACGCGACAGAGAGGAACGAGGAAGCGTTACCCTGGAAATCAGGTAGCCTTGGTTATTTCCTAGGATTATTACTCTGACAAGTGTACCATTGTATGAATTACTAATTAAGGAAACGGGTATTTCCTCGCAAACCTTCCGCGCTGGACATCAAAAGACTAAAATATGGTTGGTCGGCGTTCGGAAGAATCCGTAGAGAGGGAGATTATTTCGTGGTTCTGAGAATATGATTCGCCTTCTGCAGTTCCAAGGGACGGGAGAGAGAGGAGCTTTTCTGGGAAGCCAGCGGTGAAGAGAAAAAGTCTTCTGTTTTGAGCGTCCAAGTTTCATGATCGACCAGCTTCTGTTGGTACAAACGGACTTGCTGTCTTCGCTCTCAGGAGATTTTGTAGTTAGTGAACGGTTAGGCACTGTACTGTTGTAAACGTTACGACTCTGGACTCCGCCTACGGATAGAGAGCCGTCATTAAGTAAGCAGCGTTTTCTGTCTACACTCATGTTGAGACGTTACCTGAACTCCGTCTTTGTGGCTGGGAGTTCGCGTTTCCCGCCTGTAGAACACAGAGGAGTAGACAGTATTAGATTATACTAGACAAAGGACCGCCTGCTGCCGTCCTAGTGTTTGAATGCATTCTGTTTTTCATATTTTACGGCTGGAGTTGTGTCGTCACAGACGTGTACGAGAACCATCACTCTGACTCACAGGACGCAGTACATACGTTGATTCTGCTAATCGCTTTGGCTTATTAGAGCTCTAAAGCTAAATAGCTGTGATCACGTAACTTTATTTCCAGTGTTTCGTACCTAGATGATGTCAGTCATCTCGCGTTATTTATATTAGATCGCGTAGCCATAAAAAGGGCAGATTTGGACAGTTGATCAGTAATATTAGTTAGGAAATTTATTTGTGTCTCTTTATGTCCATTGGACATCGATATATAAACATTTGTGAATATAAAGGTGTTTTATGTACAATAAATGTATAAGCAGAAACAACATACATCATTTTGTAGTTACTAGTTCCCTTAATCAATTATGTTGTAATTAATATGTTAAAGAGCAAGAAGGAGGAAATAATATCACCATTAAGAGACAATAAAATCTGCTATAGGTTGTAGTCAGACTGGGCCAAATCTTAATTTTCGCGTTCAGTGTTTTCCGTTGCGCAAATTCATTTTTACACCTGCCTGGAGTAGCACCTTGGAACACCTATACTGAGCCGTGTCGGCTCACTTTCTGAGCTGTTATATCTCTACTTACTGGCGCAATCCGTTTTCCTGTCGTGCCACCAGGTGGCTCTTCGGTCTTCTTGTAGTTGGCTCTTTGGTTAGATGAGGTTGGGGCAGGGTACTGACAGACGGTGGAGGAGTGAGAGAGCCGAGCGTGTGACGAATAGTGAGCGTGCCAGTCCGGGGCCTCATCGGCGGTCGCCCGCCCAAATAGCGGCTACCTGTATGAGGCTGTGTTGGTGTGGAGTGCTGAGTCTTACGGTGTTGCGCCCGATTGACTATGAAGGTTTGGTAGTGACTGTCTACTGGTGTGGGCGTCCTAATCAAGTTGATTTTCTCTGATAACCGCCCATCCGACCTTATTTTTGGGAAGGTACTTCTGTTCATGGATTTAGGCACATGTGCTCCGGTGCTGGCCTTGCCCTCGTTAAACTGATTTGCTTGTCATTCTCCTTCAGCCCGTTCTCAAGCTACAAAATTCACGCCCCGTGCATGTGTGAATTCCATTTTTGGATGGGCATCACATATATCAGTCACCGTTGAGGTCGAATATCGAGCCTGACCTTTAATGTGGCAAGTTCTTACATGCCCGACTTGTGCATGATTTGTAACATCCGTCACGGTCGTGATAAGCAGACGCCAGCGGCCCAATGGGTATTGGCTCGTTTTCTGCACTCACGTTGGAAGTTCTTCGTGAGATCCAACACTTCTCTTAAAGGAAGGAATACATTGTTTACCATAGTATACTGTTATATATTTTATTACCACTGTGATATGATGCTTAGGAATTAGCGCTCGAGCACTTCTTGCTACTTTTAAGTTTACTTAAGTGAATTTGTTTTTTGGGGGTCTTGTTAACAGTTAATTCAAATTGATTGTTACGTTCGGTCATTACCGTTGAACGATTAATTAGTTAATCACCTGTGCGCAGTCGTTGTAATACTTAGATTTTGGTCGGTGCCTGGGGCGAGATTTGCGAACTGTGTTCTTGTGTCGGGGCTTGAGAATTTACTTACTTTGATGCTCAGTCTTGCATGTCATATATATCCGTTTGTTTGCCATCGGCTTCCCGAGCTGTTCCTTACGCTGGAGCCGTTGGCCCCGGTGTGTTATCCACTATCCTCCGATTCACCAGGCGTGGCTATACCACGTCGGCCGTTTACATGTGTGTGGCGTGGTGTTCTGCCACGGTAGCTACTGGGGCGGTGTGGCCTTCTCGCTTGCATCTTGCTGTAAGTTAAGTTCATAATCTTTATGGCATTCGGACTTAAATTTAAATCAAAGCGTCCGTTACCCTAAGCCATCCTAGCCTCCACCAGCTCGGCCTTGTCTTGTTATTGCGACTTAACGTTTGCTAATTTGAAGATCTTTCAGTCCTTAATTGTGGATTGCTGTAAATTTTATAATCGTTGTTACCTTTCTGTTACAAAACTATTAATGCCCAAAGAGCGCTCCAAATATTTTATCGTAACCCTGGACCCGAAAATTTTAAAATATTGTCAAATGCGGAATTTATAAAATTTTGAATATTGTTGCCTTACAGTTTGAAAAGTTGTTAGTATCAAAGAGCTCCTCCAGTTTTGTGAAATGCTGAACTTTTATTCTTTTTTTTTAAAAAAAATGGTTATCTTTCGGTTTCTAAATCGTTACCACCAAAAGAGTCCTCAAGGTAGTTTAATCCAAATCCTGCACCAGCAAAATTTTTCCCTTGTTTGAAGGTTACTATCTACTAAGTTTTGCTCCAGTTGTTACGGTAATGCTCCTCTAGTAACTGTAAAGAAGTCACATTTGCATGGTTGGAATTTTACGGTTGCCGAAAGGGTTCTCGAGTTGTATTTTTAAGAATATTGAACTGGTTATTTTAAAGGGGCATTACTTGTCCTGAAAAAGAAAAAACAATGTATTGGTTGTAGGTTGCATGGTCTTCCTTGTTTGTCGCCCTGAAATCAATCTCAGACAATTACTATTGATTTATGTGTTACTGATGTTTCAAGTACATCTTATTAAATAAAGGATTAAAAACCATTGTGAAGCAACAAATGGCTTTCCATAAACTCAACCTGCAACTTCCTTCCGCCTATTGAGTTGTCATATCCTGGGGTCCACTGAGATATCACACACACACACACACACACACACACACACACACACACACACACACACACACGCGCGCGCGCGTGCGCGCGCGCAAATATATATATATATATATATATATATATATATATATATATGTGTGTGTGTGTGTGTGTGTGTGTGTGTGTGTATGTGTGTTTGTGTGTGCAAAACTAGATGCAACATCACCTCGCTTCAGAGAGTTCCGGAACCAGCAAAGAAAATTGGAATAGAGATCAACATAAACATCATTTCCGCCCTTTTTATTGCTGATGAAAACCACACATTGCATGTTGTACCAGCATTCTGCGAGACCATCAGAGGTGGTGGTCCAGGTTGCTGTACACACCGGTACCTCTAATACACAGCAGCACGTCCTCTTGCAGTGAAGCATGCCTGTATTCCTCGTGGCATACTATCCACAAGTTCATCAAGGCACTGTTGTTCCAAATTGCCCCACTCTTCAACGGCGATTCGGTTTAGGTCACTGAAAATCGTTGCTGGTCACGTCGCCCATAAACAGCCGTTTTCAATCTATTCCAGGCATGTTCGATAGGGCTCATGTCTCGAAAACATGCTGGCCACTCTAGTCGAGCAATGTCGTTATCCTAAAGGAAGTCATTCACAAGATGTGCACGATGAGGGCGTGAATTGTAGTCCATGAAGACGAATGCAACGCCATTATGCTGCCGATATGGTTGAACTATCGGTCGGAGGATGACATCCACGTATCGTACAACCGTTACGGTGCCTTTCATGACGACCAACGGCGTACGTCGACCCCACATAATGCCACCCCATAACAGCAGGTAGCTCCACCTTGCTGTACTCGCTGGACGGTGTGTCTAAGGCGTTCAGCCTGACCAGGTTGCCTCCAAACAAGTCTCCGACGTATGTCTCGTTGGAGGTATATGCCACACACATCGGTGAAGAGAACGTGATGCCAATCCTGAGCGGTCCATATGGAACGTTTTTGGCCCCACCGGTACCGCGGTGCATGGCGTCGTGGTTGCAAAGGTGGACCTCACCATGGACGTCGGAAGTGAAGTTGCGCATCATGCAGCCTATTGTGCACAGTTTGAGTCGTAACACGACGTCCTGTGTCAGCACGAAAAGCATTATTCAACATGGTGGCGTTGCTGTAAGGGTTCCTCCGAGCCATAGTCCGTAGGTAGCGGTCATCCACTGCAGTAGGAGCCCTTGGGCGGCATGAGCGAGTCACGTCATCGACAGTTCCTGTCTCTCTGTATCTCCTCCATGTCCGAACAACATCGCTTCCCTTGTTGAGAGCCCTTCCTGGCAAAAAGTAACAATGCAGACGCGGTCGAACCGCGGTATTGACTGTCTAGGCGTGGTTGAACTACAGACAACACGAGCCGCGTACCTGCTTCCTGGCGCAATGACTGGAACGGATCGTTTGTCGGACACCCTCCGTCTAATAGGCGCTCCTCATGCATGGTTGTATACATCTTTGGGTGGGTTTAGTGACATCTCTGAACAGTCAAACGGACTGTGTCTGTGATACAATATCCACACAATATAGACACATCAAAAAAGGTTTTGCATCACCCCGGTTTCCAGAACTCCTGAAGATTTTTCATCTTCGGATGTTTTTCTTCTTTGCTTCCCAAAACCTCATCCTCTCAGACTGCTCCTTCTTTCGTTCCTCTGTCCATTTTTTACCAGGCTCACGCAATGTTCTTTCCCACACTTCACACTTGTGATTTTATGCCGGCACTCGGTGCGATCTTCGAGATTTTTTATGTTGATCTGCTGTAGATCCCTCTGGACTTCTTTCAGCCATTCTGTGCCACTTTTACTTCTTGTTATAATATTGAATAATTTCTTTGCTGTTCTGGAGTCTTCCATCCTGTAGATGTGTGTACAAAATTAGGCTCGGCGCTCTCTGATTTCATCTGTTACTATATTGATCTTTCTATAGAGTTCGTTTTGTGGTCTCTTCATCCAAATGCCATTTTTGTTGATTGGACCGTAAATCTCCCTGAGAATTTTTCTTTCCTGCATTTCTATTTCCTTAATTTTTGAATGACCATCAATCACCATTGTTTCAGCTGCATAGATTGCTTCTGGAAGAATCACTGTTGTATAGTACCTTAATTTTGCGTCTGTCGAAATGTACTTCTAGTTGTAATGCGTCCATGTTAGCTTGTAGGCCTTCTGGAGCTTGGTGATTCTTCGTTCATTGGCAATTCGGTTTAATCCTGAGGACTATATAGTTTCACCGAGGTATTTAAAATGGCAGACTTGTGCAATTTTACCATATTTTGTTATTAAAGGGGATTTATTTTCTGGCTGCCTTTCCATATATTGGGTTTTTTCATATCTGTAGTCCCGTTTTTTGTGAAATTTCATGTAGTTTTTCCACTGCGTGAATCTCTTCTGTTCTGTTATTGGTGATAATTGCAATATCGTCAGCGAAAGCAAGACACCTGACTTTAATTCGGTTCTCTTTCTTGATACCAATTTGGATACCCTTTACGTGAGGTTCCCATTCCCTGATAATCTTTTCTAGAACAATATTGAAAAGAGTTGGGGATAGTCCGTCCCCCTGTCGGACTCCAGATTTGATTTCGAAGGGTTCTGATACTTCGCCCATGAATTTCACTTTGGCCGTTGTTCCTGTAAGTGTCTGTTCTGTGATTTTTCGTGTCTTTCGGTCGATCCCAAATTCTTCCATGATTTTAAACAGGGCTCCACAGTCCACTGAATCATATGCTTTCCTGAAGTCGATGAATGTAACTACTGTGTTTCTACATTTCCTCATTTGTAATATTGTCTTTAAGCACCAGATCTGTTCCGCACATGAGCGTCCTTTTCTGAATCAGGCCTGGTATTCACCAATTAGTGTATCTTCTTGGGATTCTATCCTGTTTAAAAGCGCTTTGGAAAGGATTTTGTAAGCGACTGGGAGCAGGGAAATTCCTTTGTGATTGTTCATGTCTGTCTTGTAGCCCTTTTTGTGTAGCGGGTGAATTAGAGCGCATTTCCAGTCCTCTGGTATCTGCTCCGTTATCCATATGTCTGACATTATATGGTGTAATTTCTGCATAAGTATAGGATCGTTTAGTTTCCAGAACTCAGCAATGATCCCATCTTCTCCTGGTGCTTTGTTATTTTTCAACTGCTTGACTATCTCCATAATTTCTTCAAGATCCGCGGCATGTGGGTCTGGGTGTGTGAATACTAGAGAAGAGAAGACAAGTTTTTCTTGGGGTGGTTCGCAGTTGAGGAGGGAACTGAAATATTGGGCTAAGATTTTGTAGTTATTTTTCGTGTTGGTTTCCAAAGAGCCATCGGGTTTCTTGAAGCACAAGCTAAGCGCTTTGTATCCCTGTAAGTTTTCTCTGAAAGACTTATAAAAATTTCTTGTATTATTTTTGATGAAATCCTGCTGGATTTCAGAGAGTCTGTTGTTGTCATATCCCCGTTTTTCTTTTCTAATTATTTTTGAGGTCTGTTATATATATATATATATATATATATATATATATATATATATATATATATATATATATATATACGCTAAAATATATGCTACACAGTGCATGCACGTGTGAGACGCCATGACACCATAACCAACACGTATCCACGCATCAGGCGAAAACTGTGTACTATTTTGAGCAATCTTTGCAGGGTGCAGTCTCTCACCACGCTCCCAGACAGAGTGCTCCAAGGAAATTGATCGTTTCATGCATTTAAATTTACCGCGGTCTGAATTTTCTTTTCCATCCTTTCAACAGCTAAGTGCGACTGTTACACCGAAGGGAGAAAACAGCTCGGTAAATGGAGTGCACGTAATGAAAGCCAACACGACCCTCCTATAGTGGCGCTTATTCTCCAATAAAAGGGTTGTTCTTTTTCCGGTGCGCCGTCTCGGCTGACGCCGTTCACAGCGCCGAGTCGCGATACAATGAAGTGAGGAGGCTGCGAGGGAACTAAACAGGCGAGGGGGCGGCATTCAGGCCGTTTACGCCGCCTCCGCCCCCGCCCCCGCGGGCACTTGCTCTGCTGCCGGGTCGCGCCCCCGCTCCCGCCCTCGCTACCTGCGCGGCCTCACAAAGGCCGCCCTCCTGATTCCGCCGCGGGCCGCGCCGTTGCGAACAAAGGGGGACAGCCGTCACCGCCCGCGCCAGCGCCGCCGGAAATTTGCCGGTCGCCGCTGCCGCTGCCGCCTGCGCCGGCGTCGCCACCGCATCCCGCTGACGGGCGCCACTACTGTGGCGCAACAAGTAGAGCGGCGCCCGGCCACCCGGCCACCCGGCACTGCACCCGCCCTGAAGGCGGCAGAGCTGCGTATCCCATGGTTGACACTGGCCCCTCGATTCCGAAGAGTGGGTATAAAGTACACTGCGTGAAATGCCTTAGCTAGGGACGAGCGAGGAGTAGGATGCGCTAGGCACCGAACAGTAACATCTGCACCAGAAAAGAAACTGAACAATTTCACTCACGATGACCAAGTATTGGGTTTAATCTCTTCAGGAGTAGAGTTCCAACATAGATTAAACAAGCACATACGAACTAAAACAGAGAGGAAAAATTTCCAGGAGCAAACATTTTACAACAATATAACTAACGTGAATGGACATCCGTTATTAGCTCTTAACAGACAGTGAATCCCCAACAAAAATTACGGATAAGTACTAAGCGAACTCGCGCCCCGAGGGTTCCATACAAAGTTAACTATAGATAGATGTTTCCTGTTATCGATATCAATACCAGCAAGATACTGTGCCTGGGAGTCCCATGACATTCGGGAATGACAAAAGAATATTTTTGTCGCTGATATACCCACAAATTAAGACTTTTCGAATTTTTTCGTTTCCTTTTGCTGTGAAACCTTTCTTGTGCGAGGTGCCGGGGCTAGCAGTGTATTTAACACTAAATTCTTCTAGAATCTTCACATGTAAATGATGCTCTATTCTAACTCCGACTTTTGCTGTTGCACATGGATTAAAAAGAAGCGCGAACTGACTGTAATCGACCCTGCAAGTGGAGTAGAAAAGAGTTTGGCGCCTGCAATAATTTAATTTGATAAATAAGTTAAATAAAGGAAAGTTTCATTAACGTAGTGAGAAACGATAGGGTTGCTCTACCGATTAACAGAATGAAAGTTCTGTCCAAAATAACAATATGACTTATTATGACTAAACTCAAAATAATAAACAAAACACATGAAACATTTACAATACATCAAATTGGCTCAAATTGGATACTCAAATAAATGCTGCCAAGGTGAAGTTGTCCCTAAACGAGATTGTGACATTTATGACGAAGTGGTATGTGGAGCCAATTCCTTGAAACTCAAATCTTAAGAGGAACACACAGCCAACCCAACATTAATTGTTGCTACAGGAGCGAGAACTCAAACAATGAACACCCAAGACAGGATGAAGTTAGAAAAAGACGAGCAGGCGCGCTCTGCTGAGCTCTGATTATCACCTAGCAAAATTGCCTGCTTTGCCGGTGCTGCGTACATACATTACCAAGCTGTCTTCTTAAGTGCAAGGACATGATCTGGCATACCGGAGACGATGGCTGGTTGCTTCGACGTCCCGTTGTGGTGATGATAATGTTGCGAGTATAACCCGAAACAAATTATCCTGGTTTGGTTGTTCCAGACTAAAGACTTCCTAGCAATAGAAATCCGCCTCTGAGGGAGACGAAGAAGGCTCGCCACACAATCACTGACGGTACAGTGACTGCTTTTAACAAGCGAAGTCACACAGTAACTCTGATACAGTCAACTTTAACCAAAACTGCTCAAGACAGACAACATAGGCCGCTTGTATAAAGAACGCTCAATTGCAAACTCAACTCGGAAAGTTACGTTGAAGTCGAAACTTCAGCAACTTCGTCAAACAGTTACAATTAAATAAAAGTATATTAGACAGCCAATGGAAGGCAGGCTGTCCAGAGCAGCGAGAGCTCAGTCTTGTAACCTACTCCGACCGAAAGGCGAGAGCCAACTCTCTCAAGAGCACCTGTACAAGCCGAACACAGAACATTCCGGCCCCCACGACAGTGGCCATGGTTAAACGTTCCAATCAGCAACTCGAAAACCGGCGGAAAATTCCACTCTATTGCCGAAGCACTACCATTCCACCAATGGAGATTCTTGGCGCCAATTTCTGCGCCAATTTTGCTACGACACGGAGCTATGCCCTAAGGAAGCCAAACACAGTTACGATTTTGCAGAAAACGCGGTAATTTTCCCACCAAGACTGCCTGGGAACATAAGTCATTCCCACGCCTCGCTGGTAGCCCACCAGAAACGGTTTTCACTAAGTTTCTGCGACGTAACGGAATCTCTAGCCCAGCCGCTCCTTCCGGCGCATCTGGTCGTGTAGCTCCCACCCTTATGACAATGTCGGCTTCTGGAAAGCATCCACTCGACTCCCTCACACCCGTCAACTTAACCCTTTCAAGCTCAGCGGGACTTGCCTGTCACCGGACCACCCGGGTGACGAGAGACGCTGTGTGGGAAGCCCGCATGTGAAGGAATAGCAACTTTTCACCGCATGCAATTAGAGAGGAAAATCGAATTACTCAGAGTAAGATAGAAATATGAGAGGGGGCTCATGCCACCTCTCATTTGTAGCCAACTTTCATGATTATAGGCCAGCGGAATGTATTCTGTAGGCTTTCATGAGTGAGACTGCGAGTATCAAAGTATGTGTCATAAATGACCGTATTTTCCGACTACAATGAATTACAAGTTTACATTTTCTACGTCGCAAAGGGACTACAGACTTTAAAATGTGTATAAATTTTAACGTGACACATCGACCCGTTCCTGACAAAAGGGGATCTTAGCAGACGGACAGTCGGACAACAAATGATTTTTATGTATACATATATTATGAAATTAGAAATTAACAGTTGTCAATGTGTTTCTTTACTTTTACTATGACAGCTTGCTGACTGCCAAAAAGGAAGCACTCTATTGGTTTTGATGAATGACTTTGGGAGTAGGGAAATATGTGCCATATATGACCCTATCTTTTAGTGGTGTTGTTTTACAACTTCGCATTTACTATACCACAGAGGAACTATAGATTTTGTTAGGTAACAAGCTAAAGATGAAGAGTTAGAGAAAGTATATTTTCATGTAGATCAGTACGTAAAGAGAGATGAAAATCTAATAGCCACGGGGGACTAGAATGCGGTTGTAGGCAATGGAGTACAAGAAACGGATACAGGAGTATATGGCCCCATGAACCATGGCCCTTGCCGTTGGTGGGGAGGCTTGCGTGCCTCAGCGATACAGATGGCCGTATCGTAGATGGAAACCACAACAGAGGAGTATCTGTTGAAAGGCCAGGCAAATGTGTGGTTCCTGAAGAGGGGCAGCAGCCTTTTCAGTAGTTGCAGGGGCAACAGTCTGCAAGATTGACTGATCTGGCCTTGCAACACTAACCAAAACGACCTTTCTGTGCTCCTACTGTGAACGACTGAAAGCAAGGGGAAACTACAGGTGTGATTTTTACCGAGGGCATGCAGCTTTACTGTATGGTTAAATGATGATGGCGTCCTCTTGGGTAAAATTTTCCGGAGGTAAAATAGTCCCCAATCGGATCTCCGGGTGGGGACTACTCAAGAGGACGTCGTTAACAGGAGAAAGAAAACTGGCATTCTACGGATCGGAGCGTGGAATGTCAGACCACTTAATCCGGCAGGTAGGTCAGAAAATTAAAAAAGGGAAATGGATAGGTTGAAGTTAGATATAGTGGGAATTAGTGAAGTTCGGTGGCAGGAGGAACAAGACTTTTGGTCACGTGAATACAGGGTTATAAATACAAAATCAAATAGGGGTAATGCAGGAGTAGGTTTAATAATGAATAAAAAAATAGGAGTGTGGGTAAGCTACTACCAGCAGCATAGTGAACGCATTATTGTGGCCAAGATAGACACGAAGCCCACGCCTACTACTGTAGTACAAGTTTATATGCCAACTAGCTCTGCAGATGACGAAGTAATTGAAGAAATGTATGATGAGATAAAGGAAATTATTCAGCTAGTGAAGGGAGACGAAAATTTAATAGTGATGGGTGACTGGAATTAGAGAGTAGGAAAAGGGAGAGAAGGAAACATAGTGGGTGAATATGGATTGGGGGAGAGAAATGAAAGAGGAAGCCGTCTGGTAGAATTTTGCACAGAGCACAACTTAATCATAGTTAACACTTGGTTCAAGAATCATAAAAGAAGGTTGTATACTTGGAAGAATCCTGGAGATACTAGAAGGTATCAGATAGATTATATAATGGTAAGACAGAGATTTAGGAACCAGGTTTTAAATTGTATGACAGATGTGGACTCTGACCACAATCTATCGGTTATGAACTATAGATTAAAACTGAAGAAAATGCACAAAGGTGGGAATTTAAGGAGATGGGACCTGGATAAACTGACTAAACCAGAGGTTGTACAGAGTTTCAGGGACAGCATAAGGGAACAATTGTCACAAGTGGGAGAAAGAAATACAATAGAAGAAGAATGGGTAGCTCTGATGGATGAAGTAGTGAAGGCACCAGAGGATCAAATAGGTAAAAAGACGAGGGCTAGTAGAAATCCTTGGGTACAGAAGAAGTATTTAATTTAATTGATGAAAGGAGAAAATATAAAAACGCAGTAAATGAAGCAGGCAAAAGGGAATACAAACGTCTCAAAAATGAGATGGACAGGAAGTGCAAAATGGCTAAGCAGGGATGGCTAGAGGACAAATGTAAGGATGTAGAGGCTTATCTTACTAGGGGTAAGATAGATACTGCCTACAGGAAAATTAAAGAGAACTTTGGAGAAAAGAGAGCCACTAGTATGAATATCAAGAGCTCAGATGGAAACCCAGTTCTAAGCAAAGAAGGGAAAGCAGAAAGTTGGAAGGAGTATATAGAGGATCTATACAATGGCGATGTACTTGAGGACAATATTATGGAAATGAAGAGGATGTAGATGAAGATGAAATGGGAGATACGATACTGCGTGAAGAGTTTGACAGAGCACTGAGAGACCTGAGTCGAAACAAGGCCCCGGGAGTAGACAACATTCCATTGGAAGTAATGACGGCCTTGAGAGAGCCAGTCATGACAAAACTCAACCATCTGGTGAGCAAGATGTATGAGACTGGCGAAATACCCTCAAACTTCAAGAAGAATATAATAATTCCAATCCCAAAGAGAGCAGGTGTTGACAGATGTGAAAATTACCGAACTATCAGTTTAATAAGTCACAGCTGCAAAACACTAACGTAAATTCTTTACAGACGAATGGAAAAACTCGTAGAAGCCGACCTCGGCGAAGATCAGTTTGGATTCCGCAGAAATGTTGGAACACGTGAGGCAATACTGACCCTACGACTTATCTTAGAAAATAGATTAAGGAAAGGCAAACCTACATTTGTGGACCTAGAGAAAGCTTTTGACAATGTTGACTGGAATACTCTCTTTCAAATTCTAAAGGTGAAAGGGGTAAAATGCAGGGAGCGAACGGCTAATTACAATTTGTACAGAAACCAGATGGCAGTTACAAGAGTCGAGGGGCATGAAAGGGAAGCAGCGGTTGGGAAGGGAGTGAGACAGGGTTGTAGCCTGTCACCGATGTTATTCAATCTGTGTATTGAACAAGCAGTAAAGGAAACAAAACAAAAATTCGGAGTAGGTATTAAAGTCCATGGAGAAGAAATAAAAACTTTGAGGTTCGCCGGTAACATTGTAATTCTTGTCAGAGACAGCAAAGGACTTGGAAGAGCAGTTGAACGGAATGGTCAGTGTCTTGAAAGGAGGATATAAGATGAACATCAACAAAAGCAAAACGAGGATAATGGAATGTAGTCGAATTAAGTCGGGTGATGCTGAGGGAATAAGATTAGGAAATGAGACACTTAAAGTAGTAAAGGAGTTTTGCTATTTGGGGAGCAAAATAACTGATGATGGTCGAAGTAGAGAGGATATAAAAAGTAGACTGGCAATGGCAAGAAAAGCGTTTCTGAAGAAGAGAAATTTGTTAACATCGAGTATAGATTTAAGGGTCAGGAAGTCGTTTCTGAAAGTATTTGTGTGGACTGTAGCCAAGTATGGAAGTGAAACATGGACGATAAATATTAGATTACATCATGACAGGCAGAGATTCCGATATCAGATCCTGGATTGTAAGGCGTACACAGGAGCGGATATATATGCAGATCTCAATTTAGTACAAAATGGCTCTGAGCACTATGAGACTTAACATGTGTGGTCATCAGTCCTCTAGAACTGAGAACTAGTCAGGAAAAATCAGTGCACAAAACAGTGGGATACAAACGTACTAAGGAATGAGAATATATGGTTGAAACTCTCAGAAGCTGTAGATACAGCGATAAGAAATAGCTCAGTAGGCAGTACAGTTGAAAAGGAATGGACATATTTAAAAAGGACAATCATAGGTGTTGGAAATAAAAACATAGGTACGTAGAAGGTAACTGCCAGGAAGCCACAGATAACAGAAGAAAAAGCTCAGTTGATCGATGAAAGAAGGAAGTACAAAAATGTTTAGGAAAATTTAGGAATACAGAAATACAAGTCGCTGAGGAATGAAATACATACGAAGTGCAGATGAGCTGAATTGGCTCCAGGAAAAGTGCGAAGAAATCGAAAAAGAAATGACTGTTGGAAGGACTGACTCATCAGGTAAGAAAGTCAAAAAAACCTTCGGCGAAATTAAAAGTATGGGTGGTAACATTGAAAGTGCGTAACAAGGAAAACATCAAAAGCAGACTACCGTTGGCAAAAATGGCATTTATGGCCAAGAGAAGTCTACTAGTATCAAACATAGGCCTTAATTTGAGGAAGAAATTTCTGAAAATGTATATCTGCAACACAGCATTGTATGGTAGTAGGAAAATCTAGGAATACAGAAACACAAGTCGCTGAGGAATGAAATACATATGAAAACCGGGTCAGAAAAGAATCGAAGATGTTGAAAATTGGATGGATTAATAAAGAAGGCCGGCCGGTGTGGCCGTGCGGTTCTAGGCGCTTCAGTCTGGAACCGAGTGACCGCTACTATCGCAGGTTCGAATCCTGCCTCGGGCATGGATGTGTGTGATGGCCTTAGGTTATTTTAAGTAGTTCTAAGTTCTAGGGGACTGATGACCACAGATGTTAAGTCCCATAGTGCTCAGAGCCATTTGAATCATTTGATAAAGAAGGAATGAGGATGTTCTGCGCAAAATAGGATAGGAAAAGTATATGACGAAAACACTGTTAAGACGAAGGGACTGGACAATGACATATGTTAAGACATCAGGGAAAGACTTCCATGGTACTAAAGGGAGTTCTAGTGGGTAAAAACGGTAGAGAAAGACGAGATTGGGATATATCCAGCAAATATTGAGGACGTGCGTTGGAAGTGCTATTCTGAGATTAAGAGGTTGGTACAGGGGAATAATTCATGGCGGGCTGCATCAAACCAATCAGTAAACATGATCCAGGCCACCTTTCACCAGATCAGAGTATCGGATTTCTCAGTTTTGTAATTGACAGACTGGCAACGTAGACTTCTGCTTAAAGTACTAATCCATTCGCGCAGTTGCCTCCATTTCCCATATAGTCACCAACAGCTGATTTTCAGTAGCTGTTCTTCTGTTATCCCTGATGACCAAACTGTGTGAGAGGGGCGTTAAGTAGACGCGGTCGTGCGTTCCTCACGGCGGGACACTAGGCGGATACGAGAAGTGCGGAAGGTTGGTTCGCTGCAAGTATGTTACATCACATCGACTATTAGAGACATACATAGCAATGACCAATAATTTATAAAAAATTTTAAGTCAAACCTGCGAGAGGTGCTGGAAGAGAGTCAGTGGGGTTCTGGAAAGTACCGTACCGACAGGGTTGTGAAACCACGCCTTGGCCAGCTGCACTAAGATCCTCCGTTGACGATGAATGGCGCGAACAGTCCGATCGAAGTGGTCCCACTAATTTTCGACTGCGTTTATGGCCGAGGAAGTACATTTAACTCATCCTGTCGATACCGAACCACGCACCCACACTGTGAGCTGTTTTACGAGTTGCACTGTCCTGCTACTAGATGTTATCATGGCGAGGAAGAACAAACTATTCGTTCGGGTGACATGGTCCACAAGGATACGTGCATACTTGTGCTAATCGATTGTGCCTTCCATTATGGCGAAACTACCTAGAAATAACGCTCCCTCCTCCGGCCTGGGTGTCGGCTTTTCGACGTTTCGCGCCGTACACGCATCCCGTGCGACGGAGCACAAAACATGAGGCCAACTGTCGCCACTTAGTGGCTGTCCATTGGCTGTATTTTCATGCAGTTTCCAGCCGTCGCCGTCGCTGCACAGCAGTCAGCATGGGTGCATGAGCTGGGCGCCTATTGCGGAGTCCCAAACGCAGCAACATTCGCTGAACGGTCGTTGAGGAGACACTGTTGGTAGTTCCTTGGTTGATCTGGACAGTCAGTTCTTCAACAACTGCACGTGTATTCGCCCATAGGCATCTCCGCAGCCATCGTTTGTCCCGTTATCTATCAGTTTTGAATAGCGCCGCTGTGCCATGCACGGTGTGCTTTTAACCACTGCGGCATGTGAATAGTTTGCAAACATAGCTGTTTCGGAAATGATTCCACCCTTGATCCGACGCACACTAAATGATCATGCCTTTTCGACGTTTGCATTGTTTACGGCGTCCTCGAGACACTCTTTATATACCCTCCACTGCTAGTGCTGCCGCCTCCCTTTTGTGAGTGGTTATTGCACTTTGACATTGAAAATCATCCTCGTACGTCCATATTTAAATTGGATGATAGTGGGACATCAGCTGGTATAATTTTTATTAAAAATGAAACTCCTCCATTTGTACTTAAGATTTCATATTTATTTGTTTACTACACTCCTGGAAATGGAAAAAAGAACACATTGACACCGGTGTGTCAGACCCACCATACTTGCTCCGGACACTGCGAGAGGGTTGTACAAGCAATGATCACACGCACGGCACAGCGGACACACCAGGAACCGCGGTGTTGGCCGTCGAATGGCGCTAGCTGCGCAGCATTTGTGCACCGCCGCCGTCAGTGTCAGCCAGTTTGCCGTGGCATACGGAGCTCCATCGCAGTCTTTAACACTGGTAGCATGCCGCGACAGCGTGGACGTGAACCGTATGTGCAGTTGACGGACTTTGAGCGAGGGCGTATAGTGGGGATGCGGGAGGCCGGGTGGACGTACCGCCGAATTGCTCAACACGTGGGGCGTGAGGTCTCCACAGTACATCGATGTTGTCGCCAGTGGTCGGCGGAAGGTGCACGTGCCCGTCGACCTGGGACCGGACCGCAGCGACGCACGGATGCACGCCAAGACCGTAGGATCCTACGCAGTGCCATAGGGGACCGCACCGCCACTTCCCAGCAAATTAGGGACACTGTTGCTCCTGGGGTATCGGCGAGGACCATTCGCAACCGTCTCCATGAAGCTGGGCTACGGTCCCGCACACCGTTAGGCCGTCTTCCGCTCACGCCCCAACATCGTGCAGCCTGCCTCCAGTGGTGTCGCGACAGGCGTGAATGGAGGGACGAATGGAGACGTGTCGTCTTCAGCGATGAGAGTCGCTTCTGCCTTGGTGCCAATGATGGTCGTATGCGTGTTTGGCGCCGTGCAGGTGAGCGCCACAATCAGGACTGCATACGACCGAGGCACACAGGGCCAACATCCGGCATCATGGTGTGGGGAGCGATCTCCTACACTGGCCGTACACCACTGGTGATCGTCGAGGGGACACTGAATAGTGCACGGTACATCCAAACCGTCATCGAACCCATCGTTCTACCATTCCTAGACCGGCAAGGGAACTTGCTGTTCCAACAAGACAATGCACGTCCGCATGTATCCCGTGCCACCCAACGTGCTCTAGAAGGTGTAAGTCAACTACCCTGGCCAGCAAGATCTCCAGATCTGTCCCCCATGGAGCATGTTTGGGACTGGATGAAGCGTCGTCTCACGCGGTCTGCACGTCCAGCACGAACGCTGGTCCAACTGAGGCGCCAGGTGGAAATGGCATGGCAAGCCGTTCCACAGGACTACATCCAGCATCTCTACGATCGTCTCCATGGGAGAATAGCAGCCTGCATTGCTGCGAAAGGTGGATATACACTGTACTAGTGCCGACATTGTGCATGCTCTGTTGCCTGTGTCTATGTGCCTGTGGTTCTGTCAGTGTGATCATGTGATGTATCTGACCCCAGGAATGTGTCAATAAATTTACCCCTTCCTGGGACAATGAATTCACGGTGTTCTTATTTCAATTTCCAGGAGTGTAGTTTCAATGTTGAGTCAATGACATCTTGAGGCCCGTACACTTTGATGATATCAATTGTGTGTGGCTGAGTACTAGCAACTAGTTACTGCCCGCCATCCATGTGGAGCACGTATTGGTCTCACCGCGGTCTTCTAGTGCTCAGCCACACACAATTGATATCATCTAAGTGTACGGGTCTGAAGATGGCTTTGATGCAACGTCGTAACTAGTAGCCAAATAAATATGAAATCATTAGTACAGTTGGAGGAGCTTCATTTTTAACAAAAATTGAAAATATCGGTGGTCACACTAATGTGATTGGGCCGTGTAATGACTTTCTGTCGCTTTTCAACATAGTCCCCTTCCATTTGCACACATTTTTCCTGTTGTTCTGCAAGTCTGAAAATACCCGTTCGATAGCATCCCAAAAACAATTACCCACTACTGGCCAAACATCCTCCACTGTTTCCGAACGTTGGCGTCACATCCGTTCCGTTACAGAACCGAGAACATGCTAGTCAGAGTGATCCAAGTAGGAATAGCCGATAGAGTGTGGGAAAGTTTCCTTCTGGAATATCCTGATCCACATAGTGACACGAGCAGTGTGAGAATGGGCGTTATGCTGTTGGGGGATAATTTTCCCAAGGCCTGTTTCCTCTCACAGTCCTTAGCGGCATATAGTGTGCTGCGCCATTTAGCAGTAGCTTTACTAACAATTACCAATTCCAAATTACTTCTAGTGTCTAATTTTTGTATAATTTAAACAGCATCCTCTTATGAAGAACTTTATATGACGACAGCATTTTGCTCGTAAATCTGTTCATCCTTTACTACATGTAATAGAGACTTGTATACCTGCTGGCGAGGGAACCCTTCCTCTTTGAAGACCTTCGGACAATCCTGATGCTACCCAATAGCAGCGCCTTGGAAATTCTACTTAAAACATCGAAGAAAATAAGAGAAGACGCACCTCCAGAATTTTACAGCACAGTTGCCATGATTGACCGAACATGGACGAAGGAAAACTTCGAAATGAGACACGTGATCACCAGAATGGCAGTCCATGGTTTCCACCATCTTATTTGCAACAGCACGTCATATCATGTACCAAACGAAATTTGTGAGCGTAAACTGTGTGACCATATTTCCAAACGTTACCTCTGAACCAAAAGGACACGAGCAATAAGTGACTATGCAAATCACAATATGTGAAATTTCTAATTTATCTTATTATTATCACTGTACATTGAATTTGAATGGCTATTTGCCAGCAATAAACTTATTATTACTATATTTTGATTTTCTGATGAAGACACCCGTAGTCGACGTCGAAACCAGGTTAAAGTAAAATCCTATTGCAATCGGTTTGCTGTGTTATACAAATCAAATTGGGTGTGTTACACAAATCACTGCAACAGATAATTGCTCTCTTGAACCCTCTACTCAACTGGCTTGGTTACAGGCAGCGAACTGATAACAGTCGCAGAGTTTACCTCACTGTTAACGATTGCGGTACTTTTCGAGATGCCACCGTGGCACGAATCAGCTGTGTCCCGCATCCCCACAATTTGTAGTCCCACCACTGCGAGATACTGAGCGTGTCGCTCAGTGTGCGGCTCCGGCATTCACTTATCGCCTTTCAAAGTCCGCCATCGATCACACACTTCGTCAAAGAAGTTCCAAACTACCACTGTCGTCTGTAAGTTGCTATCCGGCGAATCTTTTCCTGCACAGTTCCCACGGCAGTCGCGCCAAGAACAGGCAGAGGCGACTTTCGATCGATCCAGACCACTCAAGCCCCCGACTTGCAGGGAGCACCCTCTCGGCCTTATGACGTCCCTTCAGCACGGCTACACTGCTCTCAAGGGATGATGTCCGCGTTGTAGCTGAAATTAGTTCATTGTCGTATGCCTCGTACGAAGGCTGTCCGCTTTGGTGTGACAGAAATGAACGAACTCTATCCACGGTACAGCACCAGTAAAGCACGTCTTAGCTCTCGAGTATTTGCTTGCAAAGTATTTAGAAGATGCCGGCGTGCCCCTCATGGAACCAGCCCGCTTCGGAAACAACGACGTCTGTTTGTGTTTTTCTTTGCATCAAGAACATATCTTCATAAAGGGCTCTATTGTCCAGCTTTGTTGTTGCGGACGTCATTCTCCTCTGGAACCAGCCCGAGTCGAACGATCGACCTCAATTTTACGTTTTTAATTTATATAACAAACTCAAATTCATACACTACTGTCCATTAAAATTGCTACACCAAGAAGAAATGCAGATGATAAACGGGTATTCATTGGACAAAAATATTATACTAGAATTGACATGTGATTACATTTTCACGCAATTTGGGTGCATAGATCCTGAGAAATCATTACCCAAAACAACCACCTCTGGCCGTAATAACGGCCTTGGTACGCCTCGGCATTGAGTCAAACAGAGCTTGGATGGCGTGTACAGGTACAGCTGCCAAAGAAGCTTCAACACGATACCACAGTTCATCAAGGAGTAGTGACTGGCGTATTGTGACGAGGCAGTTGCTGGGCCACCATTGCCCAGACGTTTTCAGTTGGTGAGAGATCTGGAGAATGTGCTGGCCAGGGCAGCAGTCGAACATTTTTTCTGTATCCAGAAAGGCCCGTACAGGACATGCAACATGCGGTCGTGCATTATCCTGCTGAAATGTAGGGTTTCGCATGGATCGAATGAAGGGTAGAGCCACGGGTCGTGACACATCTGAAATGTAACGTCCACTGTTTAAAGTGCCGTCAATGAGAACAAGAGGTGACCGAGACGTGTAACCAACCCCATACCATCACGCCGGGTGATACGCCAGTACGGCGATGACGAATACACGCTTCCAATGTGCGTTAACCGCGATGTCGCCAAACACGGATGCGACCATCATAATGCTGTAAATAGAACCTGGATTCATCCGAAAAAAAAGAAGTTTTGCCATCGTGCACCCAGGTTCGTCGTTGAGTACACCATCGCAGGCGCTCCTGTCTGTGATGCTGCGTCAAGGGTAACCGCAGCCACGGTCTTCGAGTTGATAGTCCATGCTGCTGCAAACGTCGTCGAACTGTTCGTGCAGATGGTTGTTGTCTTGCAAACGTCCCCATCTCCTGACTCAGGGATCGAGACATGGCTGCACGATCCGTAGCAGCCATGCGGATAAGATGCCTGTCATCTCGACTGCTAGTGATACGAGGCGTTGGGATCCAGCACGGCGTTCCGTATTACCCTCCTGAACCCACCGATTCCATATTCTGCTAACAGTCATTGGATCTCGACAAAGCGAGCAGCAATGTCGCGATACGATAAACAGCAATCGCGATACGCTACAATCCGACCATTATTAAAATCGGAAACGTGATGGTACGCATTTCTCCTCTTTACACGAGGCATCGCGTCAACGTTTCACCAGGCAACGCCGGTCAACTGCTGTTTGTGTACGAGAAATCGGTTGGAAACTTTGCTCATGTCAGCACGTTGTAGGGGTCACCACCGGTGCCAACCTCGTGTGAATGCTCTAAAAACCTAATCACTTGCAAATCACAGCATCCTCTACCTGTCGGTTAAATTTCGCGTCTGTGGCACGTTGTCTGCGTGGTGTAGCAATTTTAATGGCCAGTAGTGTACCTCACGCTTTTGTCATTACTCTATTGTGAAAACTGCGCTAACGTTAACTTGACAATGTTGTAACTACTGCTGGCTGTATGGTGTTCGTCTTTCAGTGTTTTTATTTTACATTAAGTACCCAGTGTTTGTCGCAAGTTTGTACATCGAACTCTTTCTATTGTTCTGCTGTAGAAATAGCAATTTTTTAATATGGTGCTTTTATAGCTACTGTTGGCTGTATTTTAATTACTTTCCAAAGCCGAAATAAATAAATAACTCTTGAGTGTTCCACAATAGCGGGAGGAGTTACTGTATACACCTCAGAGTAAAGTGTACCTTTAGAAGAATGTTGAAATGTTCATGCTTTTGTAAGGAAATCGTTTATACAGCCGGGTAACGTATGTCGTTTGCCGTGATGTAGTGGTGAAGGTCTTTCGCTGCTTCGACACCCGCCACTTGTAATTACTTATATATGATTTAAAATCATTGAAGCTTTCGTAACTCGTAGTAGCTACCGGATTCTATGTAACTACTTCAGAGACAATAGCGAATAGACGTAGGGATAGTAAAATGTTCCGATACTTCTACATCTACATTCCGCAAACCACTTTCCGGTGTGTGTGACGGACGGTACTTCTGCTGCGTTTATCTGTTACCCGTTTCCTGTTCCATTCGCGAATGGTGCGTGGTGAGAATGTCTGTGGTAAATCTCAGTATTAGTTCTCACTTCTCCGATTTTCTCTTTCTCTTTGTGGTCATTTCGTGAGACTATTTGGGAAAAAGTAATATGTTTCCCGACTCTTTCTGGAAGGTATTCTGTAGGTATTTCAGTTGTAAACCTCTCCATAAGTATAACGCCTCTCTTACAGCGTCTGACACTGAAGTCGGTTCAGTATCTCCGTAACGCTCGCGCGCTAACTAAGCGATCACGTGACGAAATGCGTCTACCTTCGTTGGATCTTATGTATCTGTTCTATTAATCCAACCTCATAAGTGTCCCAGATTGATGAGCAATATTCAAGAATCAGTTCAGCAGTTGCTTTGTAAGCCACTTTTATCGTGACTGTATTACATTTCCTTTCCTTCCCATAGTTTCAGGCTGGCATCTGTTTTTCCTGTTATTTATGTGACCATTCCACTAGATGGAATGAATGGAACGTGACCATTCGTACTGGATGGTTACTTCTTGGTAGTTACTTCTTCCACCTATGTTTCACCAATAGGCTTATCTTACAGTAGCGGATTTCTTCATCTATTTGCAACATTTATTTGCGTTCAGGATCAACTGGCCGTCCCTCCACCAGTCATCAAACCCTCTGCAGGTATTCCTACAGTTCACTACACTCTTCTCGCATTGATAACTCCTTACACACAACCATTAGATCACCGACACACAGGGCGTACCGTAATTAACTGCGTTAATGCATACAATTGAAATTATAGGATCGAGAAGCAACAGAGTCGGAGTAAATACAGGTCTGCAAATGAACAGCGTGCGAGATAAGTGAGGCTTTGTGGTTTCCAGCCACTACTGATGTGATCTGCGTAAACAGAGCATCCCGATCCGTTGTGTGAACCTTGTTTATATTTTCAAGACATGAAATTGTAAACAGGTTGGGTACTCCAATACAGTACACATTCAGAGTGTCATCCACATCAGTTGTTTGCGGACCGCTATTTGTGTCGTACGCGTGTTACATTACAGCACCTAGGAGTATGGGAATGTGCGGATATGGTATGGCTAACGGCAGTACGAGGGAGGATGTGCGCTAGTACCAAGAAACATACCCTACCTGAAGGCATTCCGAGAGTCATACGTTTACAAGGGTGGGTCAACGCTTCTGAGAAACAGATAGCTTCGCAAAAAGCTGCGAGAGTGACTGGGCCAGCATGAATTACATCTGTGCTTGAATATTAGGTCCTGGAAACAGTCTAACACCGTGCAAGAACCTCGAGGAGGCGGCTTTCAACACTAACGTTTTGTCAGTGGATGTAACAACAAGCTGTAGGCAAACCTATGTTTCAGAATAACAGTTATTTGCCAATGAAGCAAGATTCATTCGTGACGGTATGTTTAACTATCACAATTCGCACGTTTTGGGATATCTAGGCCCCAACCCACATTCTGTGGAGGAATCTTCAAATCAGCTACGTTTCTCATGGAGTTTATGCGTCGTGGATCTAGGTGATCGCCTTCTTGGTACGTACATGTCACCAAACAAACGCAATGGACGAAATTAGGTTTCTGCCGCGTTATTTTAGAGGATTGTTAAAAATGTTCCCTTGAAGCAAAGCCAGTGGATGATAGAGCATCGCCATCTTGCGCTGCAGTGGTGATATCTAACGCGCCGACATGGCTTAAGACTGATTGGGCGAGGAGGACATGTACTATGGTTTCCAAGCTCACCTGTTCTGGACCTCATGGCTTTCTGTGTTTGGGACCACCTTAAAGGTGTAATGGGCGCCACTTCGGATAAATCTGTTGAAGAATTGGAGCAGAGACCTGTCAGTCCTTGTAAAGAATTTCGAAATGGTCCAGACGTGTTTGAAAGGATTCGATACTCACTGCCGCGACGAGTACGGACCTGCATCCTGGTACAAGGACGACACTTGGAACACCACATTTAGCTCCGAGCATAGACATGTAGCTGTTATCGTGTCCGTCACATCGGTACGTCTATCAAATTATCTCAAATAACACGTCTTAATGTTGTATTGCATTCTTACCTTTTCCTAGCTAGGATTAAGTTTACAAAGAATCAAGTCAACTGTGCTTGGTATCCAAAAATCGCAATTTTATCGCAAAAGATTCGTTTCTTGGTCCTGTGTTTACTGAAACTTTTTTTTTTCATCTAGGCTCGCGTACTTTCAACTGTGTGCGTTGACGTCATTAATTATGTTACACCCCTTATACTGAAAATAGTAACGGTCGTACTAGAATTCACCGGGGTACCTCTGAGGTTATCTTTGTGACTGTCGATTTCATTGCTCTAAGAGTGACGTATTGAAATCAATCTGTACAGAAGTCATCAGTTCAGTCACAGAGTTGGTTATATACTCAGTAAGCTGATGCTTTTTTTCGATAAATGGTAGGGCGCAATTGTACAAAATATTTCCTAAAGTCAAAGAACACATAATCAACGTGGGTGCAGATGTTTGCTGTGCTCTGGGTATCACGCGCAAACTGAGCGAGGTGAGTATCACAAATATTTTCTGAATCTATATTGATTTTTTCAGTGGATTTTCGTTCTTCAAAAAACATCACAACACGTGAGGTTGATACATGTTCCAAACCATTTAACAGATAACATCATCGACACAGGCCTATAATTACGTTCATCTGACGTACGGACCTTCCTTCAAATGGGAATCTACTTTTGGAGGCAATGGGAAACCTAATTCAGTTTGCCCAGTTTGAAGCCCGCTTCTTCAAAATGCACGGAAAGTGATTTAATCGCTGCGACGTCTCTTCTGGTGTCTCATTCAGTTAGTAACAACAATATGCGTTTAATAACACCATTTGTACTACTTGTAACGTACATAAACTGGTACATAAACTGGCTATCATATGAAACCTACTTTCAGAAATTCAGATCACACGACTTAGCACATATTACAGTATGGTAAAAGACACGTCACACAACAGCCTCGAAGTAGACAAGAAGGCCACCGAGTAGCTTGATATAAGTGACATAAACAGAAATGGGTACGAGAGATGCTTTGCTAAATATTATTTCCTGAAGTGGTGAACTCCGTTTTCAAATGCGGTTTACGAGGAGAGATATCGTATTAATGCCTCCGTTCAATTCTCGCATAACTACAAAGATTGAAGATACGAAGATAAGTCACTTATATTGAGAAACGTCTATGCTGTGTATAGCTGATAACATCTCCATGTTAAACTCCAATGTATTTTGCGCTGCCATCCATGGGTAATAAGTTGGTCAGGGCAAGTCATGCTGTTATGTAACTAGTAGTAGTGGAGTAATGGCAGTTCTGCCTCATGAGTATATCAGTATTTCATCTGATACCTTTCAGGATGCTATATGTGTAGTTTTTGATATAGTAATGAAGTAATTCATGCTTCAAACATATATATAAGGGTGGCATAGCCAGAGTCTAGATGATTCTGTAGTTTTGACTCTTGCTTTTAATGGGGACTTAATATGTACCATAATATAGTATACTAAGCCTCTCGACTTTGGCGACATCAATGTGCATTGTCTATGGGGGGAGAACCCCCACTCCTCCCCACATGCTAGCGCAAAGGCCGTGCTGCAGCTCTTGTGTCTGCTGTGTATAGCTGATAATATCTCCATGTTAAACTCCAATGCTTTCTGTGCAACCGCCACCCAGTCATAGTTTACTATACTATGGTACATATTAAGTCCCAGTTAAAAAGCAAGAGTCAAAACAGCAATGTTAAAACCGAAAAAAGTACAGGGACATATGGAATACATGACACGTTCTGCACCACGTTTCCATTTCAGCTAAAGCATCTACAGTGTGCTCAAACGTTGAAAGAAATGTAGCAGAATAGGAGGATAGCAGAAGTGATCTGCATAACTGTTGTCCATGATCATTGACATCTGTCTGTTGTAAAGCTCAAGCATAATAACATACCTGGAACAGAATATCCATTTTGATTCCATTTTTTATTCCATAAGGAACTATTGTGCACAGCGACTGTAGACTGCAAGGAAGGAGAGAAACACAGCGATCAGTCATTTTCCTTCTGAGTTTACACCAATAAGGTCGTATGGTGATATGCACTGCTGCGAGTTTCTTGGACTGTAACTCAAAATACAATGAAGATGGCTATCTATAGCCGAAACCTAGGTATGCAAGAGTAATGAAAACTAATGGGATTGTTACTGTTTGCTATGCCTGTCCTTCCTTTCGAACAGAGTAATCTCCTCCACGCCAACCAGCGTGGAGACATTGGTCAGCACTAACGATGTGTGTCACTTTGGATCAGAAGAGATTCTCTCTGGCTTTGCGCAGCTAGCTGAAGTAATAAATACAGCCGGTTTTAAGAGATGAAGGCGACTCTCACTATTTGTAGCATCGTCGACAGGAATGACTATGAGAAATTGAAGGTGTAGGGGAGAGAAGGGAGAGTAATGGGAACCGATTGCAAACCTCAACTGCATTGGGACATGACCCGGAATTAATAGCAACGGGCGAAACTGTGTACCGGACCAGGATTGGGACCTGGGATTTCCAGCTTACTGCGCCATCCGGGACAAAGCGTTATCACACTTGTGTGGACTATCTCGGAATGCCTCATGGCCAACCCACATTCTCCCCGAGCGCCACCTATCCGCAGTTCACATCCATGTCCTCCATGCTCGCTACTCTGAGATTCCCGCAAGATGTCGAACGTACTTGTGCATCAGCAGTGAAGAGGGTTGGTCCATTGCCCACCTAGGCGAGTCAATTACATCAATGGGTGATATCTGTTCTGTCAGATACGTACGAAAGAACAGACACCACACACTCATAGAACTGAGTGTGGTCGTTTGATAAAGAGCTGAGTGGAGGGTCTGAGTCAGACGCTCAGACCGTTGTGCGACCGCATAGGCTGCAGATTCCTCGACTTGCGCCATAGGATGGAGTATTCCCAGGTTCCGCTAGATATGTCAGCGATTTACTACAGACAGGTAGCAGTTAGACCAGAAGTAGGAGCTATGTGGAGGGGACTGAGCGATTTTTAGGTTAGAGGCTCTCGGCAAACTTCAGAAAAAGTGTCAGTCTGAAATCGTCCAGGGCGAACACAGGATAGTAGGCCTAGCAACAATCGGTATTGTATTGCAAAAGGCACAGAGCTCCAAGCGCTAATAGAAAGCATGTAAACTCAAATCATTATAGATACGGAAAACCGGCTAAAGCGGAAATAAAGTCAGCCGAAATTTTTACAAATTACATCATCGTGGTCACGAAGGATAAGCTAAACACAGTTGGTGGTGGAGTGTTCATTTCTGTCAGAAGTGGTCCACCTTGTAGTGAAACTGAAGCAGAGACTTCCTGTCAGTTAAGTAGGTAGAGGTTGTACTTGACAACTGGAATAAATTAATACACTCCTGGAAATGGAAAAAAGAACACATTGACACCGGTGTGTCAGACCCACCATACTTGCTCCGGACACTGCGAGAGGGCTGTACAAGCAATGATCACACGCACGGCACAGCGGACACACCAGGAACCACGGTGTTGGCCGTCGAATGGCGCTAGCTGTGCAGCATTTGTGCACTGCCGGCGTCAGTGTCAGCCAGTTTGCTGTGGCATACGGAGCTCCATCGCAGTCTTTAACACTGGTAGCATGCCGCGACAGCGTGGACGTGAACCGTATGTGCAGTTGACGGACTTGGAGCGAGGGCGTATAGTGGGCATGCGGGAGGCCGGGTGGACGTACCGCCGAATTGCTCAACACGTGGGGCGTGAGGTCTCCACAGTACATCGATGTTGTCGCCAGTGGTCGGCGGAAGGTGCACGGGCCCGTCGACCTGGGACCGGACCGCAGCGACGCACGGATGCACGCCAAGACCGTAGGATCCTACGCAGTGCCGTAGGGGACCGCACCGCCACTTCCCAGCAAATTAGGGACACTATTGCTCCTGGGGTATCGGCGAGGACCATTCGCAACCGCCTCCATGAAGCTGGGCTACGGTCCCGCACACCGTTAGGCCGTCTTCCGCTCACGCCCCAACATCGTGCAGCCCGCCTCCAGTGGTGTCGCGACAGGCGTGAATGGAGGGACGAATGGAGACGTGTCGTCTTCAGCGATGAGAGTCGCTTCTGCCTTGGTGCCAATGATGGTCGTATGCGTGTTTGGCGCCGTGCAGGTGAGCGCTACAATCAGGACTGCATACGACCGAGGCACACAGGGCCAACACCCGGCATCATGGTGTGGGGAGCGATCTCCTACACTGGCCGTACACCACTGGTGATCGTCGAGGGGACACTGAATAGTGCACGGTACATCCAAACCGTCATCGAACCCATCGTTCTACCATTCCTAGACCGGCAAGGGAACTTGCTGTTCCAACAGGACAATGCACGTGCCACCCAACGTGCTCTAGAAGGTGTAAGTCAACTACCCTGGCCAGCAAGATCTCCGGATCTGTCCCCCATTGAGCATGTTTGGGACTGGATGAAGCGTCGTCTCACGCGGTCTGCACGTCCAGCACGAACGCTGGTCCAACTGAGGCGCCAGGTGGAAATGGCATGGCAAGCCGTTCCACAGGACTACATCCAGCATCTCTACGATCGTCTCCATGGGAGAATAGCAGCCTGCATTGCTGCGAAAGGTGGATATACACTGTACTAGTGCCGACATTGTGCATGCTCTGTTGCCTGTGTCTATGTGCCTGTGGTTCTGTCAGTGTGATCATGTGATGTATCTGACCCCAGGAATGTGTCAATAAAGTTTCCCCTTCCTGGGACAATGAATTCACGGTGTTCTTATTTCAATTTCCAGGAGTGTAATTAGTTCCTTGTATGGGCGCTGCGACTCGGATGATACAGTTGCTGAGTAGTTCCAAGAAAACTCGAGTCTCATTTTAAATATGTACCCCACTCATAAAACTATACTTGGTGGTGACTTCAGCCTACCATCGATATATTTGAAGTCGGTGTTTGGCATAAAACGTCGTCCGGAATCGTACTGGATGCGTTCTCAGGGAAGTATTTTGAACAATTAGTTCAGAAGCCTGCTGTAAGTACAAACAGTTGCGAAAACATTCTTGACGTTTTTGCAACAAATAGTCTTGAGCTAACAGGAAGCGTCATGACCGATACAGGGATTAGCGAAAGCAAGGTTGTTGTAGCGACACAAATAAACGGAAAATACACGTATTTAAAAAGCATATAAAAATTCACTTGATGTTTTCAAAGAGACAGTCTCCACTCCTTCCAATCCGTTTACGTAAGCGAGACCAGATGTAGTTTCAATTCAAAGAAATAGTATCGGCTGAAAATTAATAAGACATGGTACTGATTGCCCATGGTACACAGAAGGGTCAGAAGACTGTTGCAAAATGAAAGTGCCAAATGAAAAGAAAAGCAAAACTCTGTCTCGAAGTGTGGCTGAAAATCCAAGGAGATGCTGGTCATATTTTAAGTACGTCAGCAGCAGTACCTTCACTGCGCGATAGCACAATTACTAAAAACAGTTTTTCTAAATTCTTTCACCAAAAGATGAAGTAAATAAGCAATAAGTCGAATCAAGAAAAATTGTCAACACGAGTAACTTAGAAGTCGATATCCTCGGTGAAGCAAAGCATCTTCAATCAATAGGCAAGCTCTCCAGCATAGAATTTATACCATTCAGGTTCAAATGGCTCTAAGCACTATGGGACTTTAAACATCTGAGGTCATCAGTCCCCTAGACTTAGAACTACTTAAACCTAACTAACCTAAGGACATCACACACATCCCTGCCCGAAGCAGGATTCGAACCTGGGACCGTATTAGTGGCGCGGTTCCGGAGCATCCAGGTTCCTTTCAGAGTACGTTGATACAATAGCTCCATACTTAGCAGTCACATACACTGCTTGCTCGACAAAAGATCAACACCTAAGAACTATCATCAAGTTGCACAGGTCACACTAATACTCAAGAACGAAAATAGGCGTAGTTCGCTGAATTACAAACCCTTATCGCTGACGTGATTTGCCGCAGAATTTTGGAACGTATATTGAGTTCGAACATCATGAGTTACCTAGAAGATTTATTGACAAACAGCCAACAGCAATTCAGAAAATATCTTTCTTGTGAAACACAACTATTTCCTTTGTTTGCACGAAGTAATGAGTACTATCAACAGAGGATATCATATTGATTCAACTATCTTAGTTTTCCGGAAGGCTTTTGACACATATCATCACAAAAGACTTCTAATCAAACAGTATATTTAGTCTCGTCACAGTCGTGCTAAATAATGAAAAGTGTGAAGTCAGTCACAAGAGTAGTAAAAGGAATCCGCCAAATTTCAGATACACGAGAAATCACACAAATCTAAGGGCCGTAAACTCAAATGACTACTTGGGGACTACAGTTACAAAAAAGTTAAATTGGGAATATCACATCGATAATGTTGTGGAGAAAGCAAACCAAAGACTGTGATTTATTGGCGGAACGCTTACTACTAAAGACTGCTTACACTACGCTTGTCTGCCTTCTTTTGGAGTACTGCCATGTGGTTTTGAATCCGATAGTACTGACGGAGGACATCGGAAAAGTTCAAAGAAAGGCAACTCGTTTTGTATTACAGCGAAGTATGGGAAAGAATGCCACGAATATGATACGTGAATTGGATTGGCATTCATTATTTAAAAGCGTTTTTTGTTGCAGCAGGAGCTTCTCATGAAACTGATGTCACCAACCTATTTCTCAGAGTGTGAAAGTATTTTGTTGACAACCACCTACATTTGGAGAAATGACCATCATTATAAAATAAGAGAAATAGGATCTCGCACGGAAAGATGTAAGTGTTCGTCTCTCCCGTGCGTTGCTCGAGAGTGGAATGGTAGAGAAACAGTTTGAAGGTGATTCGATAAACTTTCTCTCCGTGATATGCAGATTAATCATGTAGACGTAGACATGAAAATCAACTAGCCCTTTCCTCATGTGTTGTTCTTAAGTCGTAGATCATGGAAATAGGGGATCCAGTATTTCTTTAAATCAAATTGGATTGAGGTTTTCTTAGTATGGAGGAGGCAGCGTGTTATTTTAGATGAGTAATAATCACTAGATGTAGAAGTGACTTCGACGATTGCTGAGGCAAGTATCTCGGGACGCTTCCTGTTCGTGTTATGTATTAGTGGCGTGGCAGACAGGTGAACAATAAGCTCATACTGTTTGCATGTGATACAATCACAAACGCGATGATAAGTTCATTAGTATATGCATGGATAATACATCGATGAGCGAAACTTCCCATGATGTGCAACTGCTAAGTAATATACACTACTGCCCATTAAAATTGCTACATCAAGAAGAACAGCACATGATAAACGGGTATTCATTGGACAAATATATTGTACTAGAACTGATAAGTAATTACATTTTCAAACAATTTGGGTGCATAGATCCTTAGAAACCAGTACCCAGAACAACCACCTCTGGCCGTAATAACGGCATTGATACGCCTGGACATTGAGTCAAACAGAGCTTGGATGGCGTGTACAGGTACAGCTGTCCATGCAGCTTCAACACGATACCACAGTTCATCAAGAGTAGTGACGGGCGTATTATGACGAGCCAGTTGCTCGGCCACTATTGACCAGACGTTTTCAATTGGTGAGAGATCTGGAGAATGTGCTGGCCAGCGCAGCAGTCAAACATTTTCTGTATGCAGAAAGGCCCGTACAGGATCTGCAACATGCAGTCGTCCATTATCCCGCTGAAATGTAGGGTTTTGTAGCGATCGAATGAAGGGTAGAGCCACGGGTTGTAACACATCTGAAATGTAACGTCCACTGTTCAAAGTGCCGTCAATGCGAACAAGAGGTGACTAAGACGTGTAACCAATGGTACCCCATACCATCACGCCGGGTGATACGCCAGTATGGCGATGACGAATATACGCTTCCAATGTGCGTTCACCGCGATGTCGCAAAACACGGATGCGACCATCATGATGTTGTAAACAGAACTTGGAATCGACCGAAAAAATGACGGTTTACCATTCGTGCACCCAGGTTCGTCGTTCAGTGCACCATCGCAGGCACTCCTGTCTGTGATGCAGCGTCAAGAGTAACCGCAGCCATGGTCTCCGAGCTGATATTCCATGCTGCTGCAAACGCCGTCGAATTGTTCGTGCAGATGGTTGTTGTCTTGCAAACGTCCCCATCTGTTGACTCAGGGATCGAGACGAGGTAGCACGATCCGTTACAGCCATGCGGATAAGATGCCTGTCATCTCGACTGCTAGTGATACGAGGCCGTTGAGATCCAGCACGGCGTTCCGTATTACCCTCCTGAACCCACCGATTCCATATTCTGCCAACAGTCATTGGATCTCGACCAACGCGAGCAGCAATGTCGCGATATGATAAACCGCAATCGCGATAGGCTGCAATCCGACCTTTATCACTGTCGGAAACGTGAAGGTACGCGTTTCTCCTCCTTACACGAGGAATCACAACAACGTTTCATCAGGCAACGCCTGTGAACTACCGTTTGTGTATGAGAAATCGTTTGGAAACTTTCCTCTTGTCAGCGCGTTGTAGGTGTCGCCACTGGCGCATACCGTGTGTGAATGCTCTGAAAAGCTAATTATTTGCATATCACAGCATCTCCTTCCTGTCGGTTAAATTTCGCGTCTGTAGCATGTCATTTTCGTGGTGTAGCATTTTTAATGGCCAGTAGTGTATTTAGTGTGCTGGCGCCGTAAAGAGATGTACCAAACACAACCGGCGATTAGATAGCTATGAAAACTGCGCATATTGATGGAACGGACACACCAACCATTTCGCATCATGAAGTAAAGTTTCTGGCTAAAGAGCCCTAAGCTACGATCTGACAAATCTAAAATAAAGTCGTTCCAGCCAAATCATGTGGTATACGGAATCTTCGATCTCGTGATATATAGGATACATCCAAGTCGGCGACAAATATAGCGTCGTAATCTCGGGCTTGGTACGCGATCGAAGATTGAGAAATACGTTTTATCGTCTTCCATTGGATGTCCAGAGTATGCTCTTATAATTAAACGTTCTTTCCTAGCCTCCGATTGCCTAAGTTTCGCGAACAGTCTCGAGAACGGCCTGACAAAAAGACGTCTGTGTCAGTCTGACAGTGTACGCGCATTGAGAAAGACGTACATATTGTGACAGGCTGTTTAATTTTACTTCACTTATGTGTCCCTAAAAATTATTTAATTACACATTGTCAATGGCCTAGCAGCCCATGAAACGTAGCGAAACTCGTTACAGACAACGTGAGTGCTATCAACGAATCTACGATGGCGTGGTATCTTCTGAGTAAGCGAGACAACTATAAAAGGTGAATAGAAAGAACATTCACGATGTGTGCTTGAAGTATACACGTCCAGCTATAATACCCAGCTGAATATATTTTGCTCTTAACAATCAGCTACTATCATGTTTTCGGGCAGTAGTGACAAGTGTATTTGTAGCAAGAAGCCTCACTAGGTGTACAAGAATTGAGACACACCTGTATGTAACGTTCGGACTTCACATGCCAAACGTCAGATGTTACGGACAAGTTCACTTGGAGGATGCCACGCCTTTTATTTCCTTTCCAATTCCAAAGTCAGGGCTGGCAGCACATTATGCCATCTTGTTCTCCTTGGCTAGAATTAGACGGTGATGTGGTGCACTGCTCTAAGCAGATAAAAACAGGGCTCTAACTCTGGCCTTCCCGATGGGGAAGATGCAAAATATCACGTGTATTCAACACTGTGTGCACGCCCTACAATAGGTTACAAAAATCTGCCATTACATTAATACCAATACTGTTTCCAGAAGGCGCACTTTTACTTGACGACGAGGTGCTTGGACAACCTGCTGGCTCTGCGACACGGAATTTCCAATGAAGAAGACGATGACACAGATTGACAGCCGTTGTTGTGAAGGAACAATATGCAATATTTATCAATGATAAAACATTTCAGGCTGGCGGAATACGCTCAATCAGTTTTCTTTATTGAAATGTACAACTTTAGCTATTTCGTTACTTTCCTTGTGTTCGGTGTAGAGAACAAAAAGAAATGATTATCGCAATGGAAGCACATTGATGATAATCAGGATCGAGTCCCCTCCGGTTACACTGATTTAAACTTTCCGTGGTTTCCGTAAATCACTTAATGCTATCGGTGAGGGTTCCTTTGAAAACTTGCCATTTTCAGACGTATCCTTGCCCAATCATAGCTTATGGTCAGTCAGTATAGACGTCGTTGTCGGGACGTTAAACCCATATACTTTCCGCCACTGTTTCAGCTGTTCACCTTGTCACAAGTTCTCGACGAACATCTTACTGATTACTCCCACAGTTAAAGTAAATGAATCGGGGAACCTAAACATAGACTTGATCGTACAGCTCAAAGCTGCTGTTGTTGCTTGCGAAACACAAGGATGAGCTAGACCCAAGTAGTATCCTTTCATCGGATTAAAGGCAGTTCGTCTGCTACACCAGCTAGCCTGAGTGTGGTTTTTCGGGGGTTTTCCAAGGTCATTTAGGCAAATGTTGGGCTCGTCCCCAATGTTCGCCTCAGGAAACACGATACACAAACAAAATACAATAACTCACTCAACGTAGTTTAGGCGATTCACAGACAGATGGCGCACACGGCTTATCTTCCTTACTTTAACCACCGGCTATGACGACAGAAAGATCACAAAGAAGTAACATAATAAATCAGCCACATAATTGCAGCAGTGGTTACCATACAAGGAAATAAACGCCGTGAAAGTTGTGAGCGGTACATGATGTAGACGTTAATATGCTAGTGAAAGCAGTTTATTACTTTTGTTTTAGCTTGTCAAGAAAACGAACGTTAAACACTTCCTACCATACTATTTCGTTAATGACCAGTGCTTTAGAAACCTGCAAACAGTGAAGAAGCAGTGTGGTCGAGCGGTTCTAGGCACTATAGTCTGGAACCGCACGACCGCTACGGTCACAGGTTCGAATCCTGCCTCGGGCATGGATGTGTGTGATGTCCTTAGGGTAGTTAGGTTTAAGTAGTTCTAAGTTCTAGGGGACTGATGACCTCAGATGTTAAGTCCCATAGTGCTCAGAGCCATTTGAACACTGAAGAAGCATAGAAAAATGATATTTAAAGCCAGTGCAAGGAATGCGTAAAGATTATCTCTCTACTAAAACTCTTAAAGTATGAAATCGTATTGCACATCGAATCTTGTCACGGCAAACTTACACTTAACTCCCTGCTCAACTAATCAAATTTCTGAAGGAACTGTGTTCGGCGACATCTCATACAATAAGAAAAATTCACGGGAACGACCCACAGACGCTGTAACCAGTGCGCCCGCTGAAAGATCCAAAGAAAGCAAAACTTTTGCTGTCAGAGAAACAGAAAGCCATTTCTCTCGAAAGAGGAAGATGGCAGTCCCCGGCTTGTAGATGCGAGAGTCATAAAAAAGCACACAAAAGGTATGAACTGAATGAATCCTCAGAAAATTCTTTCTCGGGCACAATATTCTCCTCTAAGACACAATTTTCTGGTATTAAACTACAGAAAGGAACGACGTATGCAGTCTTGGGAATTCGAAGCAGCGAAGAACATCGACAAAGTGCTCGTGCAGGGGCGACCAAGTTTCCGTTTGCTGCGAGGCTCACTGTCGCCCTGACTGAAAGGCCGCCTGCCGGGAGCGCGTAATTCTGCTGCGACGAAACTTTGCCGCGTCTTTGAGGGCAGCAAGCCAAAGTGCCTCTGGGTAACGATGCACCACTTCAAATGTCATGAGTTTCTGCTGCTCGGCGGCGCAGGTAGAACCCATTGCAAGCTTCCCAGACGTCATCAATTAACTCTACACATTATTTTGTAAAATGTAAACTTTCACTGCTGAAAATGTCACAATTAATAAAACGTTCCGGGCTGATAAGCCGTGCGCTACAGTGTGGAGCCGAGCGACAGCTGCGGCGCAGGTTCGAATCCTGCCTCGGGCATGGATGTGTGTGACGTCCTTAGGTTAGTTAGGTTTAATTAGTTCTAAGTTCTATGCGACTGATGGCCTCAGAAGTTAAGTCGCATAGTGCTCAGAGCCATTTGAACCATTTTTTGAAATGTCGTGCGGAAATGGGTTTCACACTGAAACCCAACATTTCGTCCCCATCTGCTGACAACATTTTCAAGGAGGATCGTAACTTTCGGCTCGCTACTGACTGCAGCAAAATTCCGTTTACGCTTGCTCCCACGCAGTGTCATGGCGTCACATGTGTTGAATACCCGAGCCCAATTGGCTGTTGTCGGCTGTAATCGTCCCCTGTTACTATCACTCTATGGTGGAAGACTGGTGCACATCTTCTTCGGTGCGGGATGCAGATGTCATTAAAGTTCTAGCACTGCTTCCTCCCATAGGCCTCTCTTTACAACCTTTCCTGGCATCCGCTTGTTTTCCACAGTGGCATGATAGCACGAGCGGACGACGTCAACCACAACGGCCGATGGCTCACAGGTATCAAAGAATGTGACTTCACGTCACTGCGCAAGAGCACGCGTAAACTGTATTTTTCTGCAATCAACAGCGAGCCAGGGTTTGAATCGGAGACTCAAAGATGCTGCAATCCCCCTTTTAATGTGAAATTCATTCGACCACGAAATAATGGACCGAAACATTTTATTAATTGAAAATCTATTTTCTGTAATTGATATTTGGCGAATTGTAAACACCACTTTGTGTCAATGTACAACTAAACAGGGGTCAGTACAGCCTCGCGAAGCTGGAGAAGATGCTCTAAGATACGGTAGATTGGAGAACTGTAACAAACCGATAGTAAGCGGACTGTAACGATACTGGAGGGTACTCAGTATTGTAGAACACTCAGTATAATGTAGTTTATTGAAACTGAACTACACTTCTCGAACAATCACTATATACACACAAAATCAAATAACGTGTAAACGACCATTCATCAAGAGCGTCAGTGAGGTCCGTCGGAGCTGGTCCTAGCTCGGCAAGGAACTGGCTGTACTGCTGCTGCGCTGGCCTTATAAAGCTGGCGGAGGCCGGCGGAGTACTCCAACTTTCCCTCTATCTGCGAGGCGACCTCTGCAGAAAAATGTTCGCATTAGTCTCTAGCAAGTTCTGTTTGTTTTGAAGAATTGTTTTCCTCTTGGTTGCGCCTGCAAGTGCTTGTGTTTGTTATATGGTACACAGTGGTGTCTTGAGTGTAGTCTGCCTGGCAGGGGCCGTCTGTGGCAGACGTAACAGATACAGATACCATTACAGTTACATATATGAAAGATTAATAATTTTCTCCTCTCGTACTGAACAGAAAAGTGACTGAAACCATCCTGTAATTTTATAATTTTATGGTGGTCTGCTGCTTCCCCCACAGCACTACTGATGCAAGAAATGTTGTAATGTTTAAGTACAAGTCGACCATGGAAAGAAGAGTGCTACTCCACCACAAAGTATAAAGGGTGATCAAAAGGTTTCTGTTTGAGGACATTGATGTAGTGTTTGTGGAATGTAGCGCTTACTCGGATGCTGGTATATAAGCACCGACATATAGGCAAATGATCAGTTTGGCATTCGTGTCTTTCTGATGTACATGCATAAATAAGGAAAAGTTATTACCAAATGCATCCGAACAATACTGATATGCTGTTATTCTTTTCTTGGCTGCTGAAGGAGATTGAAGGCCACATACGGGACAGCATCTGTCGAAACTGCCATTGTGGAATTGTGCGCCAAGTTCCATACTGGTTGCAAATGGACACAAGACGCTGGTCGATCTGCAAGGCTAGCCTCATCCATTACACTCGACATTCGAGACCCTCGATCACCCGCCCTATGGGCCTGATGTCTCCCCATGCAGTTATCATACCTTCGGTACTTGGCTCTGAGCACTATGGGACTTAACATCCATGGTCATCAGTCCCCTAGAACTTAGAACTACTTAAACCTAACTAACCTAAGGACAGCACACAACACCCAGCTATCACGAGGCAGAGAAAATCCCTGACCCCACCGGGAATCGATCCCGGGAACCCGGGAGTGGGAAGCGAGAACCCTTCGGTCCTGATAAACAAGGATCGACGATTCCTATTGGATGAGGATGTGCAACTTGCAGTTACAGACTTCTTCGTAACAGTATACAGTGTTTTCCCAAACGGATATATTTAACCTAGGGCGTTAATGGGTCGACTGGCGGAATGCTCGCGGTGATTTTTTCTATTGGGATACACATTCTGGAATGTCCGGCCTTCGAAAGGAAAGTTTATGAACGCCCCTTGTAACACTTCTGAATGAATTTGATTTCTATTCTAAGACATTACTTCATTTTTCACTTTGCTTCCAGTTCGCATACTGCATCCAAAAAATAGTAGCTCTCATTTCCGCACAAACTAATGAATCACAGTGAACTCATTTTGTTCACAATGTACTTACCAAAAGAAAACGTATGTTAATAGATCGTGCCCAAAGAAAGTCAGTGCAGACTAATTTGGGAACAGTGTAAGAAACAGAGGATGAAAAGTGGTAAATATGTATCAATGTGATGTTTTGTATTGATTATTTAGATATAATGCACTAGCACAGAGAGCCTAATTCGCGGACACATTACTCCGACAGGTAGGTTATAAATGGCACAATAGGATACTCACGTATGGGGGACAGGTAAATTACAGCCAATGTGTGTTTTACTGTGTGGGAGGTAATTGAGCCAAATTTTGTGCATGTCATTACGTTACTGGTTACAATCTGGATGTTTTTCAATTATTTTAGTAAAGTAATTTGATCAGGATGTTGCTGTATGCTTTTAGAACACGCAGCATCACATGAGGATCATTTCATCAATGGTTACTTTGATTATCACTTTCTTGATATGGTTGGTTATTCTTGTTAATTATAGAAACAAATTCGTATACCAATTTCTTAATATGGGTCTCGGAACTCTAGCAATATTTTTTATATATTTATATATACGATCGCAGCAAATTTTGGTTTGGAATAATTTAAATAAATTTGACAGTAACGCACTTAGAAAACTATTGTACAGAAGAAATTTGTAGTATAGTATGTAAAAAGTCGGGATCGAATTTCATCTTTTTAACAGCAGTGGTTCAGAAGAAAATGTTCGTTATACACTGAAAAATGAAAATTACAAGGAATACGGAAGAAAAGTTTCATAGCATATATGGCGGAAAAAAGTACGTAAATGTTGGCCACGGCCGTACATTTGGTCTTCCTCGTCTTTATGTAGCTATTTTCTTCTAGTCTGATCCTTCTGGCACTCTCTTTTGGTAACATCATTCACTGATATTTCCATCAAATTCTAGTCTCAAGTGTCCTGATTCTTTCAATGTTGCCATCATTGAACCTCGGAGAAACGTGTGAGAGAATTTTAGCTACTAGACGGGTAAAACGTTGTCTTTGGGCGTCTCTTCCAAATGAAGCCATTAAAGCTTGCATCAGGGTTATGCGTTTTGCTCTGTGTACATTTCTTTAATAAATCGTAGTTATTCGCATCGAAAAGAGGATCACAGCGTTAGGTACTCTTAAAATGTCTTCTCTGAAGGAAATAATAAAATACTGCAAGCAAGGACACAGATGTGTAGAAACGGGGGCGTGGCAGTACACGTAGTTGGGGTAGTATGGCTTTTAAGTCAGCACGAATTAAAGCCTGAAACTTGGAGACAATATTTATAACTATTCGATGGAAAGTAAACAAATAAATACATAGAAACATAAATAAACAAATGAATAAATTAAAAATATTAAAAACCAAAGTTTTTGAGCAATTTTTACGCCTTCGTGGCGTTCCTCAAGCTAAATTTACTTTCGCGGCAGTACAGTGGTTCTGCAGTCAGCCGCAAATGCCGCTTCTCTTAATTTTCTCAATAGTGTTCCACGAAAACAACGTTTCCTTGCTTCCAGGAATCCCGCTTTGAGTTCACCAAGCATATCCGTAATACCTGAGTGTTCACCCATCCGTATGGAGAACCTATACGGGAAAGGCGGCTATAAAATAGTGTGGACTCACGGGTAATACGGACTTCTTAGTGTTTCTAACATTTACCGCAGAACAACGAGCGCATTCAGTGCATGGAATGAAATGCAGACATCAGCACGTCATTTGCTAAAATCTGAGTGAGGCAGCTGTTGCTGTTGCGTCACAATTAAATTTATTTGCTTTTGAGTGTCGAAATTAGTGAACGGTGTTATTTGTAGCATCGGTTTATAATATTAAGGCTAAGAAATATTGTCATATTAGTACTAGATTTAAGTAGTTTCACTTAAATTGTACCGTAATTATGCTATCCCGGTCAATGTATAGTGATATGAGCGAAATCAGTAATGTCTTGTTTTGCTTTTAGGGCACGATGTCAAGACTGAAGAAGAAGCGTGCCGCAGAGGGTCCAGGAGGACTGATACGAAATTAATGAAACAATCTGTTCCAGGTGTTTACGAACGCGGAATGACCGAATGTGCTGATTCCGATCGTTTCAATGTTGCTAGGACTACACTGTAAAATAGATTAAAATCGTAGGGAATCAGCAGACACCTGTGACACGTCAGATGGGTTTTCAAACGAATATTTGAAGAAATCTGCGAAGAACTGCTTGTACGAAACACAAGAAACTTTATGTTTTATGTCTTCTGATGGTGGTATAAAGAGGACATTGAAGGCAAATGGGAATGATAGTTATTCAATCGACAGGGCTTTTAGGCGGAATATTTATACCGTTAAGAAGAATGACGAGGAACCACCTTCTCACTCCGTCAGGTTACCGTTCGTTTCTGGGGTCACTGACCGCATAAGCAGAATTTTAAATAAAAAAGGTATTCAGACATCTTTCTTTAGTCAAAACAAAATAAAAGACTTTTTCCGACGGAAAACGGATGCACCTGATTACCTCCACAATGTAGCCGTTAAGAAGAATGACGAGGAACCACCTTCTCACTCTTTCAGGCTACCGTTCGTTTCTGGGGTCACTGACCGCATAAGCAGAATTTTAAATAAAAATAGTATTCAGACTTCTTTCTTTAGTCAAAACAAAATAAAAGACTTTTTCCGACGGAAAACGGATGCACCTGATTACCTCCACAATGCAGCCGTCTATCAAGTGTCATGTGGCTGCGGCAAAGTGTACATAGGCGAAACGGAAAGAACTGTTAAAGAACGCATTAAGGAACCCGAACGGCACATGCGGTTAAAACAAATTGCAAAATCGGCAGTAGCGGAACACCAGGAGAACTGTGGCTCTAACATCGATTTTAATAATGTAAAATGTAGACTGGCAATGGCAAGGAAAGCGTTTCTGAAGAAGAGAAATTTGTTAACATCGAGTATAGATTTAAGTGTCAGGAAGTCATTTCTGAAAGTATTTGTATGGAGTGTAGCCATGTATGGAAGTGAAACATGGACGGTAAATAGTTTGAACAAGAAGAGAATAGAAGCTTTCGAAATGTGGTGCTACAGAAGAATGCTGAAGATTAGATGGGTAGATCACATAACTAATGAGGAAGTATTGAATATGATTGGGGAGAAGAGAAGTTTGTGGCACAACTTGACCAGAAGAAGGGATCGGTTGTTAGGACGTGTTCTGAGGCATCAAGGAATCACCAATTTAGTATTGGAGGGCAGCGTGGAGGGTAAAAATCGTAGGGGGAGACCAAGAGATGAATACGCTAAGCAGGATGTAGGTTGCAGTAGGTACTGGGAGATGAAGAAGCTTGCACAGGATAGAGTAGCATGGACAGCTGCATCAAACCAGTCTCAGGACTGAAGACCACAACAACAACAAAGTGTACTGGCTAAAGAAACAAACATTTATAGAAGAAAGGTCCGAGAAGCGGTTGAAATTTCTAAGAATGCATCTAATTTCAGTAAAGAGGACGGCTATAGGCTTCCGGCATCGTGGCTCCCCGCCATCAAGGAAGAAAATACGCGGCCGCGGTGTGTGAGCGGCGTAAACATTCCCCCTCTCTTGCTCTGTCCATTTCGAATCTAGCCACTGATGATGACCAACCAATAGCGGTAGCAGGCATTTCAACCAATAACCCTTTTCCAGCATAAGTGTGGAATAGTGCCTTTCTAGCCAATGACGATGGACCGCCAATGGTATCCACAGGAGATAAGCTACCAACGCTCCTTCTTCTGCATCAGAGCGGGGATATTAGCCTATGACTATGGCCCACCAATGGTAGCCATATGAATTTTAACCAATACTATCACTTTTTCAGCACGAACGCGAGAAAACTCCCCCTTTATAAGTGGACGCGACACTCGTCTCTGACAGTGTTCCAGCAGTTGTGGACACCAAAAGATCCTGAGGAAGATCCCAGCAGAGGGGTCGAAACGGTGAACGTTTTAGAAGAAACATGATACGGCCTAACAACCCAGAAGATTTTAACTTCAATAAGAAACTTTTATTCCAGTTTAATACAGCTTGCTAAGATTGCATTTCAAAAATTGTCTTACGATTTGGCAGCGATTTTAAAACTGTCTCACAGAGTTAACAGAAAAAAGAAATTGGCAGATAAAGATTTCTATCAAAAGGTTATGAGAAAGCAGCCTGAACTGTCTTACAGCGAACTTTAGTTCACAAATGTAATGCGTTGTGTCCAGCTTCAAACATTTTATTACCTTGTGCTTTGATGTACCCTTCCGGAAAAAAAATAGTTCACCTGGAAAGACGACGTGCATTTTGATCTAATGAGGAATAAGCCACCTGGGGGCCAGTAAATGTCTTGTGATGGTTTCAACGTCGTCCACCGGCAAATATCGTAATGGCATAGCTACTATAGCGCCATCTGTGTCTATCCTTCGGTCGGGAATACTCACAGCCAAAAGGCTTATTGTAGTGCGGACGTGTAAAGCAAGCAGACAGTCATGCCACGGAGACTCGCTTGTGTTTCCTACAGCCAAGTGGGCGAGTTTGAAAGGGGTCAAACTGTGGGCCTCCGGGTGGCGGGATGGTCCTTCCGGGGAACTGCCACACAAGTTGTTGACGTGCTGCGTCAGCTGTGCAACGATGCTGGTGTCAGCGGTCACGTAAACATTCTCACACGTGTGGGCGGCTTCTGGACGTCCACGCAGCACAGGCGCCTGACAGGATCGCCGTACTGTAAGGGCAGCAGTGGCTACCGCAGCGAAGGTAAGACGGCGTCTGGTCCCAGATGTGACAACACGAACTGTTGCGAACCAGTTATTAGCAGTCGGACTACGAGCGCCCACAACACTAGCCCATACTCCACTCGTTCGTCGACGTGCACAGTTCCACTGGTGACGTCAGAGGACCACTTGGAAGATGAAATGGCATGCAGTGGTCTTCAGCCATTAAAGGGGATTCTGCCTGCATGCAGGTGGTGGTCGTTTGCGCGTACGACGCAGACCTGGTGAACCCTTTTGTCTTAGAGAGTATTCTTCCATGATATACTGGGTCCTCCACGGGCCTTGTGGGTGGAGGGGGCGGGGGGAGGCAAGTAACGCTAACCAGCACCCGGTACGTGCAAAATGTTCTTATACTTGTTATTTTACGTTCTTGTAACTGCTTGGTGTAGGAAGGTGATACGTTGCTCCAACAGTAAAATGTCCATGAAACTCAACGCCTTCTGCCAGTCGTACGGCATTTTCCCTGGCCAGCTCGATCTCCGGTCTCGTCTCCAGCAGAGCACGTGTGGGATACAATGGCACGATAAGTGACTCATGCGACTCGTCAACCAACGATTCCTGCAGAAGTACAAATAAAGAACTTTTTATTTCGTCCCTCATAAAGGTTTTCGAAAGTACAATTAATTTAAATGTATTTTCCCATTCTATCATCTCAAAACGTTTTCGCTGTTATAAATCTCTCGAACGTCATTCATGAACAGCGTTCTCAAGTTATTTTTTCAGTTTTCTGACTATGTCACAAATCAATTTGTATGTCAGTATAATTAAGAGTATTTTCCGTAATAACAAACCAAGCATTTCATTAAACGAATCCATTTCTCTCCGCTTACGCTTCCACACCTTGAAAAAGTAAAAATAAACAGCAAATACGATGATTGGAACTTTAATAGCGGCAACTATTTATTTGCAGCTCGTACAAAATATATATGTGTTTCGAAGTTTTACTGACCTTCATAGTAGTCACCAGCATTGTGTATAACCCGTTGCCAGCGATGTGGAAGTCGTAAGATGCTCTTAGCAGTGCCGGTTGTGTTGACAGTTCGAGCGGCGCGGTCTATTGCCCGACGAATTTGTAGCAACTCTGAAGTAAATGCCATGAAGTGTTTCCTTCAGTTTAGAAATCGAGTTGAACTCGAGTTGAGGGCTTAAGTCAGGGGAGAGCAGTAGGTGGTATAGCACTTAGCAGCCCCATCAGTCAAACAAATCAGTAACAGCTTGCACTGTACGTGCTTGAGCTGCTAAATGGTGGTCAGGTCCTGCAGGAAGTGTCATCACTTCTGTCTCTAAGTTGGTCGTAGGTTGTGTATCAAAAATGAAAAGTACAGAATCGGAAGTGATGATACTTTCTGCACGACCTGACCATCATTTTGCAGGGCAATGCTCAAGCACGTACAGTGCAAGTTGTTACTGATTTGTTTGACTGATGGGGCTGCTAGGTGCTATACCACCTACTGCACTCCCCTGACTTAAACCCTCGAAAGTTCAACACCATCTAAACTGAAGGAAGCACTTCACGGCATTCGCTTCCGGACTGCTACAAATTCGTCGGGCAATAGACCGCGCCGCTCGAACTGTCATCACAACCGGCACTGCTAAGAGTATGCTACGACTTCCACATCGCCGGCAACGGGTTATACACAATGCTGGTGACTACTTTGAAGGTCAGTAAAGCTTCGAGACAAAAAAATAGTTCAAATGGCTCTGAGAACAATGGGACTTCTGAGGTCATCAGTCCCCTAGAACTTAGAACTACTTAAACCGAACTAACCTAAGGACAGCACACACATCCATGCCCGAGGCAGGATTCGAACCTGCGACAGTAGCGGTCGCGCGGTTCCAGACTGTAGCGCCTAGAACCGCTCGGCCACTCCGGCCGGCAACTTCTAGACACGTATCTATTTTGTACGACCTGTTAATAAATAGTTGCCACTATTAAAGCTCCAACCCTCGTACAAGCAAATTTTAATAAGTTGTAAATTTCATCCCCTGGATGAATATAGCAACTACAAGGGCATGAAACTGCTTTCCTCGCCAGGTTTTTTTTTAATAATGAACGCTACTACAGCGATTGCACGCCACAGACTACAACACACGGCGGAAATATGGCCGAATATTTGAACACAAATCAGTGCTTACAACAGGATTAGCAGAATGTTAATTTGTGTGCTGCACTAACTCACCTCAGCGTAAAATGTGTAGTCCCTCACATACGGAAGCTCAACGTCCTGCACACAACAGACACTCTCAACAGGACAATGGAATGAGGCCACTAATTCGCACGTAGCTAAACGTTAGTTGCCAACTGTGGAAACATGGAAATTCCTAGGGGAACTAAATTAGGAGCAGTGACGGAATTTGGGCTTCTAAATTTATCATTAGAGTTATTCTTTCGTTCCATGCTTTCTTTTAATCCTAAGCCACACAAAACAATTCTGTACAGTTTGTATGGAATCTTGAAATGAATGCATAAAAATGTAGTGAAAACGGCACTTAAAATCCCTTTAGGTAAAAAGCAAAGTACACCATAAGTTCGAGAAATGTCCACATAATGGTGCGGAAAATGTCCTGTGATACGAAGAGCGTGCTATCCTCTTCCTCGGTTCGACAAGATCTTGAAAACGCTGAAAAACTACATTCACCTCACTACTTGTTGAGAATAATGCCCCTTGTAACAGAGAACTGTATTGGAATGTGCAACAGCTGCTTCAGATCTTACCCCTTCCGTGAAAAACCAAGCACATTCGGGCCCCACCACTGACAATGAACGTTCGTCTGCCAGTCGGGCTGCCCCTAGTACCATCTGAGGATGGAGCGATGAAATATGCAACGGATCTGGCTCGTTTCTCACGTCCGTGTCACAGGTGGCGACTACAGACATGAATTCAATCTCCAGTCCTTCTCGCCATACGCCACAGTCCTGCAAGTCACTCTTCCGAGCAGTCTGTAGAAATAGCTGCCGCCTCTTTCCATCTTCCCGTTGGGAGAGGGACGTGTGCGAAAGCGCAGGAAATGGAAATTGGTTGAGGGCCGCGACACGTGCCCGGGATGCACAACAGCGCGACTGCAGACCCCCCGACACAGCATGTCGTTTCACCTCAGCTCCACACGTCCCCACGGGCTCTGTCGAGGTTGTCGCAGGTGTCACCCCAGCCTCCTACCTTTTGAATGTGGAGGTCTTTTTCGCTGTCTCTCCTGTATTTAACATTCAGTATTTCGTCTGAGCGGAATTCTAACACTTTTCGTTTCAGAACGAGTTATTAATGTCGTGTACCGTTGCAACAGAAGAATATCCGTTAATACAAACCGTGGAATACAATAAATATGGCAAACTATTCGAGGCACTGGAAACAGAATGCAGGATGATTGATAAAATGTCGATTGATTGACAGCCTGCAATTTGTGACTTATTTGCTTTTTCATCATCACATGTCTCTAATTAGATAGAGTTACTATACTCGAGTAAATGTGTGAGCATGTACAACATCTTCTGCTGTGTGGCAACATAGTGTCCGCATATCTAAGAGCCCAAAGCTTTACAACGCTGTTGATTGCGACTTGTCAACGTCTTTTATACGGAGTGATTTAGCTGCCCTACCTATGGGTGTTATGCAACGTATAACACCTTCAAAAAACCAGGTGGGGGATTTTCATATTCTCTCTTTCGATAGGCGCTAACTATTAATCCCACAGAAAAAAAAGACAAAGAGGACCTTTCTGTATAAATTTTAATGTAGTATTTCATTGGAATAAGTTTTCTCTAGGGCCTGCAGTTTCAGAATTATTAAAAAAAAGAAAAAAACAGAATATTTCGAAAACTGTGGTCTCCAGCTAAAAAGTGTTGCAATACAAACTGTAACTACACTACTGGCCATTAAATTGCTACACCAAGAAGAAACGCAGATGATAAACGGATATTCATTGAACAAATATATTATACTAGAACTGAAATGTGATTACATTTTCACGCAATTTGGGTGCATAGATCCTGAGAAATCAGTACCCACAACAACCACCTCTGGCCGTAGTAACATCCTTGATACGCCTGGACATTGAGTCAAACAGAGCTTGGATGGCGTGTACAGGTACAGCTGCCAAAGAAGCTTCAACACGATACCACAGTTCATCAAGGAGTAGTGACTGGCGTATTGTGACGAGGCAGTTGCTGGGCCACCATTGACCAGACTTTTTCAGTTGGTGAGAGATCTGGAGAATGTGCTGGCCAGGGCAGCAGTCGAACATTTTTTCTGTATCCAGAAAGGCCCGTACGGGACATGCAACATGCGGCCGTGCATTATCTTACTGAAATGTAGGGTTTCACAGGGATCGAATGAAGGATAGAGCCACGGGTCGTAACACATCTGAAATGTAACGTCCACTGTTCAAAGTGCCGTCAATGCGAACAAGAGGTGACCGAGACGTGTAACCAATGGCACCCCATACCATCACGCCGGGTGAGACGCCAGTATGGCGATGACGAGCTGATAGTCCATGCTGCTGCAAACGTCGTCGAACTGTTATTGCATATGGTTGTTGTCTTGCGAACGTCCCCATCTGCTGACTCAGGGATCTAGACGTGGCTGCACGATCCGTTACGGCCATGCGGATAAGTTGCCTGTCATCTCGACTGCTAGTGACACGAGGCCGTTGGGATCCAGCACGGCGTTCCGTATTACCCTCTTGAACCCACCGATACCATATTCTGCTAACAGTCATTGGATCTCAACCAACGCGAGCAGCAATGTCGCGATACGATAAACCGCAATCACGATAGGCTACAATCGGACCTTTATCAAAGTCGCAAACGTGATGGTACTCATTTCTCCTCCTTACACGAGGCATCACAACAATGTTGCACCAGGCAACGCCGGTCAACTACTGTTTGCGTATGAGAAATCGTTTGGAAACTTTCCTCATGTCAGCACGTTGTAGGTGTCGCCACCGGCGCCAACCTTGTGTGAATGCTCTGAAAAGCTAATCATTTGCATATCACAGCATCTTCCCCTTGTCGGTTAAATTTCGCGTCTGTAGCACGCCATCTTTGTGGTGTAGCAATTTTAATGACCAGTAGTGTACATTTTCTTCTGTAGGGCTAATAATAATCTGCGCCTTTTTTAAAGCGTTGCTGGTTGTATAAAACCCATAGCTAGGCGCAGCTGAATCACTCTGTGCATCTCCTCCATAAACCCTCTGTGAATGCTGTCAACCTTATCAGACACACTGTATGTCACCTCCTTCAGGGAGCACACTGGCCAATGTGCAGTGCTGTGCATGGTCTAGAACTGATGTGACACTCAACTGTTCACGTAAGGCATGGCTGTGTAGTGGTGTGTATGTGCCAGTTGGCGGCAGAAGGAGTTATCGCTTTTGCACGTGCCCATGACCTGACCGTAAATTACGTTGCCAGATTAGTTGGTGTGTCAGAGCAGGCTGTCCAGAGTCGATGTGGAGAGCATATCACCACTTGCAGTCAAATAACAAGACGTATGAATCAAGATTGTAGAAAGTTGCTAAGCAATGGGGACCACTGAGATGTCTCGATACAATGACAGCCCGTTTCATACACAAAATTAATTACTGCTATAAGTGAATACAGGTTCATCTCAAACAATTTCCGAGCGAGCAGCGCAAAAACAACAGCATGCAGTGGACATTTGAAGTCGTGTAACTATAGAACGGCCACTGCTCACAGCGGTAATGCTGCACGTCTTCAGTGGACCAAAAAAGAGAAACTGGACAGTTTCTGACTGGAGTCGTATAGTGTGGACGGACGTCGCACTTTTGCCTCATTTTAAATGATGCAAGCCTTCGAGTTCACAGATGGGCCCACTGTGTATCTAGAGTGCAGTAAAGGTTGAAGATATTTCTGATTATTGGAGTTATTTCACACAACATGATTTGGGCCCACCCATTAAATCTGGCTCGAATGTTAAACAGGTGACAACGTGAGGATGGTCCCACAAGCGACGCAAAAAACTTCCTTGGAGGAGAAATCAAAGGAAAATATGACGCTGACTAATCAACCAGAAGAATTTACCTTCAATGTAATGGTTATCAGAAGGTGTGGTCATCATCCATGTCTACCACTTTTCTTTTACGGTGTGAAGCGCAGACAGTATCGCATACCGGCTACAGCTACTGTTGCACAGCCATGGCTAGATTGTTAAGCGTACTAATGAACACTCAAATTTCATATTAAAATTACCATTTCGCAGACCCATTTTGTTACGAAACAGCTGATCCTGACAAGGCAAACTCCCCATAGCACCCCCTTCACATTAAGTAAAAAATTGCCTAGTGGATAGCCTGTCAAAAATTGAACATAAATCAAATATAAAAACGGGAGGAAGGTGTATAGAAATTTGAAAAAAGAAGCAAAATCTGTGAACGGTCCTAGGTTAAGATATGCAAAATCGGTCGCATGGAAAGAATAACGGCATCGTGCTTGTGACGTCACGAGTTCGACTGTAAAGCGGAAATCTCTTCTCTTTTTCTTTATTTTGCAGGCTCACAAGATTGTGAACTTCCCGTTTGGTCATTGGCATGTCTCTTCTCCTTCTGTAGTCTTGGCAATTATCATATTATACACTGTTATAGAATATGAGTCATGTTGTAAGAATATATTCCGGTCGCAAGTAAATGTAAAATAGTGAGAGGAGGCGAGATGCCGCTTAGACCTCTCATAGAAATGAAAACAACAACTAAACTGGTGTGAACTATGCTACAACAAAGTAATTCAAGAGACGAAACTTCCAGAACCGAACGCAAGAGTCACAACGTGTGGTACTTGTGTAGAACAAATACGAGATACGTACGTGTGGAGGTCTGTTCCTTACACCTCGCTGTTGCAAACGGACGTTACACCACTACGTAGACACAAATTTGAATGCAGCGAACAGACACGTCTATGACCAAAGGGACAGTCCATAATTTTGTGAAAAAAAAGTGTTGGGATGAGGAAGCTCACCCTTCGTAATCCATAGCCGTGACCACGTGATCACGACGCCGTGGCTATTGAAAGTCGCTCGATGTTGCACGTTTTGCGCTTGTACCATTCAGTGTTTCAATTTTGCTTCTTTTTTCACAGTTCAGTATACCTTGAAACACCCCCGCTTAAATTCCTTTATTGGGTTTTGTGTAATTTACCGAAGCCGCCAAACAGTTAATTATTATGATTATATGACCGTGTGCTTAATGGATGAAAGGCTATCGGTTTTTCTGCTGTGATTTCGGGGGTATTTCAACCGAGTGCGGCTGTTCTGAGACGGAATAGTTAATGATTGAAAGTTTGTCTATTATTAAAAACCATGAAGGTTGCGATGTACACACTGATATGCACACACAAATTCTGAGGCAATTGCTGCCTTCGCCTTACACGTCTAATTACGGTTATATCTTTTATTGGTTACTGATTTTAAGAACTTTGTCACACGCAATGATGATGGTTAACATCCACAACAGTCCTTACTTCAATCCATGGTTGTTGCTGGCCGACGCGGTTGACGCGAAACACGTAATTCGGCACTTGTCACTTCTGGTGTCATATCACTCGCGAATCGGTATAGATGAGGGTCCACCCCACGACGATCAGGGGGACGCGCTCATTTGTCAAACTCCGGTGAATTTACCGTTTACTACTCACTCGACCCCCATTCTTGCCGTCTCTCCAGTACTACTACTCACTCGACACTAGTCTCACTGCCTCCTGCAGCGCTCGACAATCGACTCCTGTCTGCTATCGACCTAAGTGTCGGATACTATCATCTATGTTCGTGGGATCATGGATCCCTTACAACCTTCATGATGTTTCATGCTCGATGTGTATTCAGTTTCTGAGGGGCTATCTACTGGGCCAATCTACCACCAAATCCGAGGAGGGTGCGATGGGAAAATGGAGCCCGGTGAAGCAGACGTATCGAGGTGACTTTACGGCGGCAGGAAGAATATCTCGCTTCAGAAGACGGTGCAGGAGCGCTGGCGTGTAACGGCCGCGTCACCTGTGGAGCCTGTTTGGTGGCTGCGCTCCGCGGAAGATGGGCGGCAGTGGGCCGGCGGGGCGGCGCTGGCGACGACGCGTCGCGGCGGCACGCAGCGGCCGCCTGATTGATGGCGCCTCCAGATTTTGGGACCGCACGCTGCGGCAGACAACGCTTGTCCCGGTAATGAAAGTACGTGGGCGGAGGGCCGCCAGCTTGATTAACGAGCCCGCGGCGGCTAATGAAGGCGCCGGCTTTCAAACTGCCGCAACTTTTCCTCGCATCGCCGCATCGATCCCCGCTCGCAACTATCTGCCGGCGCCGGCACCGCAGCTTTCAGTCCCCCCTGTCTCGGTATGAACTTCGATAGGCACACTTCTCCTGTGTGACGGTACAGTTTCAAGCAACTTGGTAGGTTCAGCGATTATCTGTGAATAATTTGTTTGTCGTTGGCCGTTGTTGTAACAAGGCTGAACGGGGGTACTTCGTAGGGGACCGTGCTAATCGAATTTACCTGTAAATAGTTTTTTAGTTATCAGTATAACTGCACTAGACACATTAACATAACCACAACCTATTAGTGACGTCAACGTGCAGTAATCACTAACAGATAGCGAGTGCCATCTTTAGCATTGCAATGTACGTAAAGCTTGTCGGTGGGGCACGGCAAACCGTCCAGTCGCTGTCGTAACGCCGAAACAGCCACTTATCATCATGAATTCGCTCATGGACTACAAATGTTAATGATGTTCAGACAGCAACCAGGCACAAATTTATTTTCAGTTCGTTTATTCAAAAGGTACCGTTACCGGTTTCGAATCATTACGATTCATGGTTTCATTACAGAATGTGGTACGTTTTTTTTTACAGGTTAATTGTCGTGAAATGTCGGTTTGGAGTGTCTGTTTTCATAGTTTTCGTCGAACGGATGTGAATACATTCCCACTGGATTCTTATCATTGCTCCCGTAAATTTTTCTCACTGAACACTTTAGATTTGTCACAGAATAGATTTCTAACATGCACGACATGTTTTGATACATACAAAGCGCTTACAAACATATATGATAGAAATATATTCTGTGACAAATCTAAAGTGTTCAGTGAGAAAAATTTACGTGTGCAACGATAAGAATGCAGTGGGAATGTATTCACATCTTTTGGTCGAAAACTATGAAAAGAGACATTTCAAGACAATTAATCTGTAAAAAAAAAATAAATAAATAAAAAAAAAAAACATATTGTAATGGAAGCATGAAAACCGTTTGAAGATGAATCGTAATGATTCGAAACCGGTAACGGTACCGTTTGGACAAAGGAACTGAAAATAAATTTGGGCCTGGTTCCTGTCTCAACACCATCAACATTTGTCTTCAAATAACAGCCACGGCCTCCAACCATGTCATCATATGACAAAATTGCACATGATCATTGACTTCCGGGCGGAGAGTTGAAGTAATTAAAAAATGGCTAAGTTTGTAAACTGTTCGCATGCCGTCGTGATAAAAACATACCGTGCATGGCAAAACTCCTCTATCCAAAGCCGACACTGAGTGAACTGTGGTGCACTACGTTCCATACATGACGGGGACTTAGGACGGCTGTGGAGACGTGAACGTTCGAATGGACATGCAATTGTTGAGCAACTGACCGCCCAGATAAAGCAGTGTCTTGTCAACGAGCATTCAGTGAAAGTTCCTCCGTAAGTGAACGTTGTTGCGTATGAGCCTTTGCAGCAGGCGTCTGATTCATGCTGCCACGCTGACTGCTGTCATCGACGATGATGGATGGAATTTGCACGTTAATATCGCAGCTGGGCGTCCACTGAGTAGCGACACGTGGCCTTCACAGATGAATCACGTTTTATGTCAGATGTCACGCACTTCGAATGTACGACACGAATAGTCTGAAACCGAACACTCTGCAATGAGGAGGGACCTATTGTCTGGGGAATGTTTCTCGTCATTCTGGAAGATGCAATATATCCATCAGGACAATGCAACGTGTCACGCAGTTCGGAGCCTATGTGTGTGGTTCCAAGAGTACATGGATTACTTTACATACACTCCTCTGGCCACCAAACCAGATTTAAAGCCCATGGGAAAAAAAACAACTCGTCCGCCCTCCAGGCAGGTGGTGTCCACAACAGCTTCGGCAGACCAGAACTTTACTTTTGGCTGCACAGTCTACCAAACACCTCGGTACATCACGCCGCAGTTGAACTTCTGCCCTATTCGATAGGCACCGAATGACTGCTCCTGCCGTTGAAACCGTTCAGGGACAACTTAGGTCTGCCACACCATATCCAAACCGAGTCGGGCCAGTGCTCCATACCAGGTGCAGCGATGTCCCTTGACTCGTCAGCCGCAAGGAACCACAGCTTCTGGCAGAGGATGACGTTCCTGGCGCCACGTGTCCTTGTCTCACAGTAACATACCTCACGCCCAGCCCGCGCCCTACTACAATCCTTTCTTTCAGGAGTGCTAGTTCTGCAAGGTTCGCAGGAGAGCTTCTGTAAAGTTCGGAAGGTGAGCGACGAGGTACTGGCAGAACTGAAACTGTGAGGACGGGGCGTGAGTCGTGCTTGGGTACCTCAGATGGCAGAGCACTTGTCCGCGAAGGGCAAAGGTCCCGAGTTCGAGTCTCGGTCCGGCACACACTTTTAATCTGCCAGGAAGTTTCTAACGTTGTTCCTGCTTATATATTTATTTTAGCTCAAAGAAAAACCTTTATATTACAAAGTTTACATTTCCTAAGTAAAATTATAATCAATTGCCCAACTCTGCCCCTTGTTATGACTGCGCGATCTAATATCAATAACGCGAAATGGCTGACATCATCCACGTACCCAACGCTATAAGACACGACTTTCAAAGATGATCTACGGTGGTATGGAATGTCAGTGCAAATAACGTGATTGTCACAGCTGTGTAGCTTTTATAGCCCTAATAAACCGAAGCAATTTGCGATATCCCCGTATGTACTGCGTCCGGTGCCTCGAAGTGATGGTTCTCGTACTCGTCTGCATAAAAACTCCAGCTACAAATAAACTCTTTGAAACACTAGGACGGTAGATGGCAGTCCTCTGACTAATATACTCTAATACTGTCTTCTGCTCTCTGTGTTCCACTGACGCGAAACGCGAACTCCCAGCCACAAGGACGGAGTTCAGATAACGTCTCAGCGTTAGTCCAGAATCTTATAGGTTCGCAGCAGTACAGTGCCTAACTGTTCTAAAAATAGACTCTCCTGAGAGCAAAGACAGCAAGTCCGCCTATACGAACAAAAGCTGATATCAAGCGACCGTCACACATGGGGGCTCACAACGGAAGACCTCTTCTCTCCACCGCTGGCCTCCCAGCAAGCCTCGGTTCCCCACCATCATAATTCCGAAAACGAATCATATTCCCGAAACCATGGAACATTCTCCACCTCTACAGATTCTTCCGAACGCTGACCAACCATATTTTAGTCTTTTTTCGTCCAGCGAGGAAAATTTGCAAGGAAAAACCTATACTCGTACAATGGTACGCTTCTAAGTAAAAATCCTTAGAAATAACCCAGCCTGTATGGTTTTCGAGGTGCCGCTTCTTCGTTCCTCTCACCTACGACCAAGATTTTCGTAGTTTCCGTAGTACAATCCTTCCGCTTCGGCTACATGACTGGCCGGTTGCGACTCTATTGTGCTCCAGCGCTTAGGTGCTACGACGTCCGTCTTGCTATTTCCTGTGTTTAAGCGGGACCAGCACACCTGTGTGGACCTTCCACCCAGGGCTTGAGTTCCATCTGCCGTTTCATTTCCAGTGGCGTTCCAGCCTCTACTAGTATAGGCAATCATTCATTACGCCGTTATTTATAACAAAGACACTCTGTCACCTTTCATGCAATAAGCGTTAACAATTGTGAATTTTAAAATTTTCCCGGCGAATTGACTGTTCAAACAAATTTCGGGCTTGCAGCCGGTCGTCGTTCAATACGTCGCACGATATTTCAACTGGGCACCTGCCAGTCATCTTCAGGTGAGCCGTCGCAGACCTGAAGATGACTGGCAGGTGCCCAGTTGAAATATCGTGCGAAGTATTGAACTACGACCGGCTGCAAGCCCGAAATTTGTTTGAACAGCGTTAACAATTATTTACAAGTGTACGTGACGATGTCAGTCTCCTTTATATATTCATATATACGATGTACAACTTATCACATGATACCTAATTGTGTTTGTAGATCACGGCAATGTATGTGGCTGAGTTCTTGTAAGGAGCGAAACTATTGCCACCTTACAATGTAAGGAAGAGTAAGAAGCGAAATTTGTAGGAGACAAGGTTTGGCTACTGTAAGCAGTATGAAGTGGATGTGGATTGCGGAATTTATGCGGAGGCGAAGTCTTGCACTCGACAGACCTTCGTGGAGAGCCACATCGAACTTATCTTCCGACTGATGACCACAACAACACGTTTATGTCAACTCTTCTCTAGCTTCCATCCGCGTCAGGTGGTGTTAAATATCCACAAGTGTTCGGACGAGTGGTCATCGGTCATTGTGAAGTGGTGACCGTTGTGGGAGGTCCTGTAGCCGGCCACATTATGCTACCGCCTGTGAAGTCACTGATGTCTGTCCAGGCGATAACAGAACCCGTCCGGAAGCTCGTGGATATACAACCACTTGACATGACCGAAAGCACGAGAAAAATTATTTAGTTATTCTCAACTTGGGACTATGTATTCGAACGTATTCATAAATCACGTCTGTTTACATAAGTTTTCCTTGTATTAAGGCGACCAGGCCTGTATCTGTGTAATACGATATTTCGTCGAATAAACTGCTACTAATACTACTACTTCTTATTCTTCATTCGTGAATTATCTAATTTCAGCTGATCCTGTCAGCAGAGTCCAGCCATCCCTTCCATGGTCTTCGTTTGGAACCGTCACACAGAAAATGTTCTGGGGCAGGGTAACCAAAGACTGCATTTTATTGATACTTACAAAGTGGAACATATCTACTAAAGAGCCTACCCATACTAGGCTCAGCTATCAAGTTCTAGAGTGTTGCTATACGGTATGGGATCCTCAGCACATATGATTGCCGGTGGACGTCGAATAAATTCAAATAAGTGCAGCTCATTTTGTATTATGGCGAAACAGGGAGAGAGTGTCACGGATATGATTAGCTAACTGGGGTGGCAATCGTGAAAAGAAAGGTGTTTCTCGTTGGAGTGAGACCTTCTCACAAAATTTCAATTATCGACTTTTTCGTCTGAATGACAAAATAATTTTGAAAAGTGATGGAACGTTTATGATGGTTGCATACAGCTCCTTTAATCAGTTTATTACATAACTAGTTCAAATCATAAACAGACCGTCGTCAGGTGTACTGTGACATTATATTTACATGTGTGACAATTCATAACCACCATCAAGCAGCATGTTAGAAAACAAAATCTCCATTCGACCATAAATCAGGATTACTAGTTGTCATACTTGTGATTACGATGTGATAGCACAACTGAAGATCGTCTGTTTGTGACCAAAACCGGTCGTGTAATGAACTAACATATAGATATACAACCATGATTTTTAAGAAGTTCACACGCTATAAATCATCACCTCCTCAAAATAATGACTTACCTACTTCAGGAGAGATGGCCATTGTAAGAAAAAACGAGCAATCAGAGAGCGCACGGAAAGATATTTGTTCTACCACTGTAGCCGACATATTCGTCCCTATAAAAACAGCATCTGTTCCGATATTTAAAACAATTCTCATTTATTCTTCCGGCTCAGTTGCACATTTTTATTTACATAATAGTTTCCCTGATACTGGACCATCTTCAGATATATTTACTTGCGTCAGCATCCTGTCTTGCCCGTGTTAGACTTTCTCATGAGTTTACCGTCCAGACAGATACCTTCTGAAAAGACTTCTTACCACTTAAATGTATTTAATGTTTTCGACAGGCGAAAACCAACAGCCGTTAAGCATTTTAGAAGATACATTTAACCTTAAACTGTTGTATTTCAACTATGTCATCTACCGGTTTCAGTCATAGACCATCATCTCTGGGTGTAATGTAAAATAGATGATTAAAAACATTATCTCTGGATATGAGGATAAAGAGATTATTAAAAACATATTTCATTTTTCTTTTAAGCTGATCCAACATTGAGGTTAGCAAGTCAAGGACGAGTTACGACAGTTGTTTGGGTAGTTTCAGTGTTTGCTGTTCGAAACGGCTGAGAAATAGTTTGAATGTGCTTCTGTGAATCCTGTACCAAACACGTAAGTGTGTTACTTGAGAGAAGGAGAATTTTTATGTCACAGATCGCTTGTAAGCAACCTTCATTGTCGATTACCGGCTTCGGTAAGCGTAGTTACCATATTCATATCTCCATAAAAGCTTACTGCAGGTCTCCCACACGAGCTGTGCAAGTACTTCTTCTGAGGGACGAGGTGAACAATGAATCGGTCAGGGGTCAGACCGCAATATACACAGTAATTCGCCAGATGCTAGAGCCCCATACCACATACCGCAGCTCAAAGACAGATCTCCAAGTAATCGTAAAGACGTGGTTGTACAACATGAAACGCCTCTAAATGGAAACTTGTCGCTGCGTCTTCAGACGAGTACATATGTTTCATTGTCTGCTGGTACATGTAACAGCTTCTACTGGAACAGGGAGGTGGACGAGCAGTGGCTCAGCAAGCGTGCCGTTGTGTCGCTAGTCTTCCTGCAGACGAGGCACAGCGTCTAACAATAGGGCGGCGAGCCGTGAGGGGAGGCGGTATAGCAGCTTGGCGCGGCTGCCACAATGGCCGTCAGATATTGAGGACCGCCGGCGACCACTTGCCGCTCATAAAGAATTCCTTGTGACGGACCGGCGGGGTTCGGGGCCCTGGTCCTCTCCCAGTAATATGGCGGTGGGCCGGCAGGGGCAGCGACGGGCGAGCCCCCCGCGTCGCAGCATCTCCCCGCCGGCACCCCTTCGCCTCCTTTTATAGCAGCCATAAACTCGCGAGCCGTGTAGGCCGCGAGCGGAGTTTAGCCAATATATCACTGCGTGCGTGGCTGGCGCTACGTGCTCGATCGGAAAACGCGTTTTGTAGTGTATCGCGCCAGCTGGGAGGCTTTTGCGGCAAGCGCGCCGAATGCCGATGCCGCCTGCCACCTCCTCCGCCTACGGCACCGCCCCCGCCTCCCACACGAGGCCGGCGCGTGACGGTGGCCGGTAATTGCGAGATTAGTTCCGGGTGGCGCCTCGCGTTTATCTGTCAACGCGCGCCGGAGCGGCGTGGCCGCGGCCGGGGATAAAGCGCCCCCCACCGGGACCTGCTTTCTGCCACTCGCGGCGTATTTGTTCAGTAAAACGTGCCTATTCATTTCAACCACAAGCGAAGCATGCCAGTAACGTGAAGCGAACAACAAATTGTAGCCTTCTAATAAAACGAAGGCCTAAAGGCTACAGTCTACAACCAATTGCAGTCGCTTACCTGTCTCATGATGTGCTCTGTCAACTGACACCTTCAGTCAACTTTCCCCATACACTTCCCATCTGCCCAATTCCTTATTACTTACCCTGTCTACTCACATAATCTTTAGTATTTTTGTGTAGCAACACGTTTCAAAAGCACCTATGCTGGTCGTATCACCCACATGTCGCCCTTCCGTGCAAGGGTACTCGCCACACTAGAGTTGCGATCTACCGAAACTGTGGTTCTGTAGTTTTGGTACACAACATAAATGACGTCGTCGTATTGGTAGTATTGATGGGGAAAGAAAAGTAGATGAATGTGTAAGAAAGAAAATGGGACCGACGACTTCTCTTCTTTTCTTTCTTTTCTCTCTGTGTCATAGCGTTACAGAATATAAAATGCATTTTATAAGTAATGACAATTAGTTGATTGCTTACTGCGCTTTAATGTGACCAATGGAATTTCTTTTGGTGCAAGTAGAGTTTATATCCACGAACATAAAAAGTAAATATAATTATTGTTATTTTTTACTCAATAATACGTCCTTCATCGTGATCAAAGGCAAGAGCTTACTGTTGTTACTGAAAAATGCGAAATTTGTTTATGAGTATTGAGGCGATATCTGATGTATTTCTGTTTTTCATTTCTTTTCACCTATTTGTTGAGCAAATGGCGTTCTCTATTCTGTATGATAAATCTACATTTCTTTAATTTTACTACATCAACCCACTGTCTCGTTAGAAATCATTAGTTTTCGAATAAAACCTGATTTATCTTTGATTTTTGTTTTAAACGCAGTTTCTTATTAAGTGACATATAGGATGATAAATACGCAAAATAAAAATATACCGTAGGTCACCTGGCCCTTTACACATCCGCTCTCAGCTTCTAGTCGGTTTACCACTTCCGGTTTTTTAGCGGACTCTAATAAGACGCTAGTAGTATACGTTAAGAAAGCAATTTTTATGTTGACGTTCGATAGGTATGCAACACACCCAATGCACAAGTAACGTGGGTGCGACTTTCACTAACCAAAGCAACTAGGAAAACTTCCATGGTCTACACTTACTTACCACAGATTACAGTAGTACAAGGTAGCTTTAAAACTCTACTTCAGACAAATACTTTCAGAAATGTGTGCTTGGCATTTGTGGCCAGGAGTACCCTTCTGAGAAGTTCGGCCGCCTGGTACAAGTCTTTTTATTTTACGTCACTTCGATGACTTGCGGGTCGATGTTGGTGAAATGATGATGAGAACAACACACATGCGCGCGCACGCACATACGCGCTCACACACACACACACACACACACACACACACACACACACACACACACACACACACAGAGAGAGAGAGAGAGAGAGAGAGAGAGAGAGAGAGAGAGAGAGAGAGACTCCATACTACTTTCATTTACTCTAGACGTGCGACCCTCTCTGGTTTCGCAGTAGTAGCTCTAAGCGTCTTTCACCAGGCGATGGGTGAGGTGCTTAGAAAGCTCATAAGCATGGGATTCCTCTCCGGTCAAATGTGAGCAATCTAGGTGATCCTAACTACAATTTGGCCAAATATTTACGTCCTGTTCTCAGCCCCCACTTTGGAAAACGTGAACATCAAATGTATAATTCAATGGAATTTCTCCGACGATTGAAGTCTTTGCGCCTTGGTCCTCCAGACTTGCTAGTTTTGGTGTTGTGCCAATTTTTACTCGGGTTCCTCTGGAAGAGACCGTATCGTTAATTGGTGAGAATCTTGACCGTGTGCTGACATCTTCGCATTTCGTATGTAATGATAAATATTTTGAGCAAATTGACAGAGTGGCTAATGGGAGCCCTGTTTCCCTCATAGTCACCAATCTTTTTATGAAAGTCATTGAAGACACGGCGCTCAAGCTTCCGTTTCTTAAACCTACCTCTTTTTGGAGATACTTACATGATACTTTATGGTTTGGTCTCACGGGGTTGATGCTAGGTCGTTTTAATTGTCTCCATCCTAGAGTCAAATTTACCATGGAAGTTGAAAAGCATGGCAGACTTCATTTTCTTGATGTTTTTGTTCACAGAAATTAAGATGGCACTTTGGGGCACAGTGTATCTCATAAACCTAGGCATACTGATCATTATTTTCCTGCGACCGGCTGTCATCCAGCGTACCAACGCACGGCGGTCTTGCAGACTTGGATGAACAAAGCCTACGGCATTTCCGACGAAGAAAATTTGATACAGGCAATGTACCATCTTAATGTTGTTTTTGAGCAGATTGATTAACTGACTAACAAATATGTCGTACTCTTTCAGTTCGGACCGCCGGGGAAGCCATCAGAGGATACTTATGAGTGTGTTGCTTTTCTATCTTTTGTTGGGAGTGTGCTCTCCAAAATATCAAGAAAAATTGTGTGATCCTGGATCAGCAAAGGATGAATTAGGGCTGAAGAATCCCGTTGTATACAAAATTCCGTGAGATTTTGGGGTGCCTTATATTGGTAAAACTGCTCGTAAAAATCAGGACTGTTATGTAGAATACCATCGTCACACTCTTTTGCTCCAGCCAGAAAAATCCACAGTGGTAGAATACTGCCTTGATGTGGAACATAAGACGATGTACTCTATAATGGGGCGCAAATGATCGCTCCTGCTTGCCGCTACTCAAAATGGTTTATAACGGAGGCTACTGAAATTTGATTATCTGATAATATTATTAATGGAGATAAGGGTTCCCCTTTAAATATGATGTAGAATTCCATTCCAACTGATATTAAACAACAAATATCCTCTGTTAGACCAGCGGATTCTTTTAATTAGTGTTCCGTTAGAAATATATCATTCTGCTTATTTCTTCCATCAGTGCACTACTAGGTCACTTGTACTTGAAGCCACCAGCTCTGCTCCTCGCCCATGGGCGGAGAATTTTTGAATCCATTTATAGTCCCCCTGTGGTTAACATATTTCTTCTATCTAAGAGAGTCGTTCAATAAGTAATGCCCGACTTTTTTTTAAAAAAAAGCCATTAATACACATAGAGAAACGTCAATGTTTGAGTTCCACATCTGACGTTTGTTCCGTGCGCCGGTGAAGTTTCGAACCCAGACAGTTGGCAGAGCCGTAGTAAGCGTGAAAATGGTGTCTACATACGACTCACGTTACAAGCAGCGCGCTCTTATTGAATTCTTGTGTGCAGAAAAAGAAACCGTGGTGAACATCCATAAACGTTTGTGTACAGTGTATGGCCATGCTGCAGTTGATGGTACAGTTGTGCGGTGGATAAAGAAAGGTACAGCCTCTGGAAATGCAGAGCTCCATGATCAGCCACACACGGGACATCCTGTCACAGCCAGACACGCTGAATCGTGGGGATGCCATTATTCGTACCGACCGGCGCATCACACTCGGCAATCGGCTCAACAGCTGTCGGTCAGCATTGGAAGTGCGTTTGCAATGATCACGATGGTTTCCACGAATGCTCACAGCTGGCCACAAGATTCAAAGAAAGGCCATTTCATCTAAATTGTTGGAGTGTTTTGAGACCGACGGAGAGGCCTTCCTGTCACGTATCGTTACGGGGGACGAGAGCTGGGTGCACCACTTTGCGCCGGAAACAAAAGGGCAGTCAATGGAGTGGCATCATCTTCATTAACCACTGCCGGCTGTTGTGGCCGAGCGGTTTTAGGCGCTACAGTCTGGGACCGCGCGACCGCTACGGTCGCAGGTTCGAATCCTGCCTCGGGCATGGATGCGTGTGATGTCCTTAGGTTAATTAGGTTTAAGTAGTTCTAAGTTATAGGGGACTGATGACCTCAGAAGTTAAGTCCCATAGTGCTCAGAGCCATTTGAACCATTTTTTTTTTCATTAACCACAAAAGAAGAAATTCAAGATAGTCCTCTCTGCTGAAAGAGTCGTGGTGACGGTCTTAAGGGATTGTGATGGCGTCATTCTCGTGAATGTGATGCCATGAGAGTCAACCATCAGTTCAGAGGCATAGGTGAAGACTGAATAAATTCAAGAACCGTTCCCGACGTGTCAGATCGGAAAGAACCCAGCAGAAATCTTGCTCCAACACGATAATGTACGCCCACACACAAGTCTGAGAATCCGGGAACACATCGCCACATTCGGTTGGACACCATTGCCTCATCCACCCTACAGACCAGACCTGGCACCCTCGGATTTCCATCCCTTTGGGCCGCTTCAGGATTCTCTACGGAGAACACACTTTGAAGATGACGAGAGTGTCAGTCTTGCAGTGAAAACGTAACTTCGCCTACAGGACAAGAGCCTTTACCAGCATACATGCTCTTACACAACGTTGGCGTACGGTCATAGAACGTGATAGAGACTACGTAGAAAACAGGACATGGACAAGACATGTTGATGTATATCGTCATTAAATTCTGACTCTTAACGATAAATGTGTCCTGAGAAAAAAAATGTGGGGCATTACTTATTGAACGACCCTCGTACATGTTTTAGTATATCTGTTTCTAATTCGATTGTTTGTTTGTTTTATTTATTCCTATGACGCGTCTTTCCTTCTATTCTAGGCTCATATTTCATAGGGAGAGTTAATTATGTGAACTCTGAGGGATGTTGTATTGCATTTAATATGTTTACACCGCATTTAAGTTCCCTCAGCAAGTTCTCTGTATTGTGTGGAAGAAAACGGTGATTGAAAGGCCAAAGCGCTCTAAAACTCGTGTATATTTTATTTTAATCTAAATCCGTGTGAACTTTGTGCTGTCACAGTTTATACTTATTATTATTCTTAGCTGTTGTATACTTTTCCTAAAATTACAAATGTTTTATTTATAAACGTAATACAGTATTTAACACATATGAAAGTTTGTATTTTAAACTAATAGTTTGTCTAGGTCGCCGTACAGAACTATATTTGCTGGACTCCAGCGTTTGTCAAACTTCAGCTGATTATAAACGACTGTCCTCTGAAGTACACTTGAGTCATACCTTTTGTCTCAGGCTACAGCTCTTATGAATAGAGTTCAAGCGGTAGAAATTCCAGGTGAACTTTACACGAACGCGTTTTGCGTTTACTTATTTTAAAATTATTACATTTATTCTTTATCTATCTTCATTCTGTATATGGCGTTTCGACCTATGTTTACGAAAAACAATTTATGTGTAATACTTCTACGCGAAATGTAAGTTCTGTTTACTAGTAGCCCCTCCATTCCATCATGCATTTAACAAACCTGTCCGTCTATAAGTTTTAGTCAAATGACAATCATGTTGCGCTGCTATATGTGAAACGTAGACTCACGACTATGTTTCACATTTTATTTTGTATTTACACCCCTCTTCATCATGGTGAGTGTGTTGTCGGCTACTGTGGGGGCAGCATAGAGACAAACAAGGAAGGGATTCAAGGTGGAATGGCCGGTGGCAGAAATCCGAAATCATCTGTACATGATGTAAGATCTGTACAAGATGTAAGATTGACGTAGCACTTTATTTTTACAAGGAAGAGAGCCATTACTTAAGTTGTAGTGCCTCCTATGTACTGATACTCCACCATCTTTTACCAGTCACAGAATGCAAGCTAAGTTTCGTCTTCCTGTTACTCAGTACTGACGCTCTGGAAGACTGCGACGTAACTGGGCGCGACCAGCGATCGGCGGTTGGTTAAGTCAGGGTTGACAGGGGGCGCTGAACTCTGTCTTCCTGACCCGCCAGAGTAGCCGAGAGCGCTAATGCGCTGCATCCTGGACTAGAGTAGTCGCGCCGGCCCAGATTGATTCCGCCCGGCGGATTAACGACGAGGGCCGGTCTGTAGGCCAGCCTGGATGTGGCTTTTAGGCGGTTTTCCACATCCCGCTAGGTAAATACCGGGCTGGTCCCCAAGTTCCGCGTCCGCCGCTCGTGGTTTCGCGGTAGCGTTCTCGCTTCCCGAGCACGGGGTCCCGGGTTCGATTCCCGGCGGGGTCAGGGATTTTCACCTGCCTCGAGATGACTGGGTGTTTGTGTTGTCCTCATCATTTCATCCTCATCCAGGAAAGTGGCGAAATTGGACTGAGCAAAGATTGGGTAATTGTACGGGCGCTGATACCCACGCAGTTGAGCGCCCCACAAACCAAACATCATCATCATCACCAAGTTCCGCCGCAGTTACACGACTCACAGACATTTGAAAACGACTGCATTATTTCATGGCTTGGCGTCAGAAACGGCATCCGGCCACCCTCTGCAATTAACACTGCCAATTCCGTAATAACAAGCCGACCGCGCGTTAGAGCGGTACAAAGGCCCCAAGAAAGAAAGAAAGCTGAACTCTGGTCTTCCTGGAGCTATGGCGCTGCCCATCCTTTTCAATGGCGCAGGAGGTCAGCAGCTTCCTGATGCCGTTTTGTGGCACTGCACTGGTCGGTGTGTACTCGATGCTTTAGGACCACACAAAAGTTCTACATTATTTAAATTTTCATGTCACAAGCTTATAAAAATGGGATGTCAATTCGGTGTATGTATCAGTACATACGTCGATGGAACGCTGTTAGCTTCAGTTTTCAGACTTACAGCTTGGGAGCACTATCAAATCTTGCTGTATCATTGTTTCCTTACATTAAAATTATTACATGAAGCTCATTATATGTCACTAATTCGTTAAATAATGCAGTGTTGTGATTTTACAATCCTTTGTGGCCTGAAGAGACTGATAAACTGTTATTACCTACGAATGAGAATTTGTCGTTTACACATACCTTGAGCCCAGATTGTCTTACTTTGTGAGTTTGGTGCACTTTATGTGGCAAGAAGTATCTGTCCTATTGGATTCCAGGTCTTGAAGCCACTCATCACAGAAAGTAATTAATTATCTGGCGTAAAATGCAGTGATTCCACAACTACAATAAATAAGAAAATACTTTCCTGGATCACTGTGAATTTTGTCAGAACCATCTTGCAACCTGCGAAATCACACAGATGTCGTACAGATCATGACGGGCGTCTTTACAAGTCGAAAGCTTTGAAAGCTATCTGCCAACCTAGTCGGTATCCGCAGTTATGAACACTACCTGATCAAAACTGTGAAGCCACCTATTAGTTCGGGGTCGTCCACCACTCACCTTTACGACGTAATGAAATTTGACAGGGACACTTAAGTATCTGAAAGTCTCTGGACGATTGGAAGCCCGTTATTCACCAAGAGCCAAAAGCAGATAACGTAACATTGGCGGACCGTCGGGTAGGGAACGAAATCGGCGTCCTGTCTCAACCCAAAGCTGTTTCATTAGGTCAGGCTGGAATCAGGGACAGGCCAATCCATATAGGTTTCCTGTTCCCCACAGACTATTACCTTACAAGCGCTGCTTTATGACATGGTGCATTGTCATACTGATACAATCGTCCTCTCCGATATGTTCCTCTACTGTATGTGGTACACATTATTGTAAAATGTGTTCGTACCCTCCCCCATTTAGCGTTTTCTTGAGCTGAATAAGGGGACCGCGCCCTAATCACGAAAAATATACCCATACCGTAACACCATCTCCTCTGTTTTTCGCTTCTGGCAATTCATATGATGGCTTGTAGTGCTCTCTAACTATTCTTGAAACACAGATCCCTGCATCACACTGCTACAAGGCACAACGTGATTCGTTACTCCCAATCACTCGTTTCAAGTCATCCATTGTGTCGTGGGTGTCGCTCTTTGCACCACCTCACGCGTCACTTACCATTGACTGTAGAAATGAATGGCTATACGGAGCTTTTTCGCCGATTGTAAGCCGCTCTCTTTAGCTCTCTACTGACCGTCCTACTGCTAGTGGCCTGCTGATAGCACTCTGGAGCTCACAAGTGGTTCCTTCCGCTGATTTACCGCCACTTTTTACAACCACGCTCGGCAATACTCGACGTTCCCTGCCCGTCAGTACGTGAGGTCTGCCTGGTCTTGATTTCGTTGTGGTTGTTCCTTCGCATTTCCATTTCACAATCATCAGCTGAGGTCGACTATTCCAGTTTGAGAAAAAATGGTTCAAATGGCTGTGGGCACTATGCGACTTAACTTCTGAGCTCATCAGTCGCCTAGAACTTAGAACTAATTAAACCTAACTAACCGTAGCGGTCGCTCGGCTCCAGACTGCAGCGCCCAGAACCGCACGGCCACTCCGGCCGGCCCAGTTTGAGAAAGGTTGGAATATCTCCGCTGGATTTGTTACTCAGGTGGCACCCGATGACTAGGTCGCCTTCGAAGTTACTGAACTCTCCTGACCGACCCTTTTCACAGTTATTCTACTCTACTGACATCACAGTTCTCTATGTCTTCTTTTACGTTGACGGTTCCACTTCTCGTGAAATATAGTGGTCAATTCCACATTGCTTTTCGTCATATGGTGTACGTCAAAAAGGGGCATTGGAACAAAGATCAGCTAGTATAATTTCGGTAAGCTACTGCGTGAGTAAAAAGTAACTTTCTTGTCACGGTGCTACTATAGAAGAGATATTCTATGGGCAAAGCGTTCACAACGTTGTCAGCGGGAAAAGGAAAAAGCCAGAATAAACATCGCACAGATAATTTCTTTACGTTCCCTACGTGGCATAACTGCGTGACTAAGTGGTATGTATAAGAAGTGGTACATGTTGTGCAACAGTAAGAATTTAAAGGACATAAAAAGGAGCGAGGGATTAAGGAAGACGAAATTGTAGATCAATTGGTCCTTGTACTCACAGAACTGGAGCCAACCCAGTAATGTTCACAGGTTACAGCGATGATAATGATAGTGACTTAATAAGTGACTGACTCGAACATTTTTACCTATACATTATAGCTTAATTATGCTGGAGTATGTTTAATAACAATACTTTTTGAGTGGAACGAGGAAAAAGTAATTCCTTACTTCTGAATGTGTCTTAAAGTTTGATACAACATTTCAAAAAATGTCTAATGTACGTCAATATCCGTCCTCGCGAAAGGAGATCGATCCCTCTTAAGATGCAGCGTGTGCCAAAAGAAACATGAGTTTACTTAAAATGGCTAGTTTCAGACAACAATGAGTTCCTGAATTCAGTCTGAAAACAAGAAATTAGGCTGCAATCTTGGATAATATGCATTCGCACAATAATTGCAAAGGTGCATATTTTGATGTTATACCAGCCTACAATGAATGTAAAAGTAACACATTCAATTGGCTGTTTGCTGCGGGTGCAGAATTTAGGATGATCCCGCAACATACCCACAGTGGTCTTCGCGCCTACCAAAGCCTTTTAATTCCATCGTGCCCTTTGAAATCGATACAGTGACGCCATAAAAACTAGATGATGCTTACCTCAGGGTGACGTATCAAATCTTGAAAAGCGCCGTTCCAAATTAATGCAGTAAATTGTGACTGGTGAGTTTTTTTATGTATTCATATTGTAGTAAAGGAGTATAGGCTTCAGGAGAGGGTTTCAGCCGTCAGCCTAAGAACAGGCATCTTCAGATTATTCTCAGTTAACAATCACTTGGCCGGCAATAAACGACGGCGAGATGACAGGGCAAAGGGTGGAACGCCTGCAGAATATGCTAATAAAATTGCGTGTAAGAACCGTACGGTGTTTTTTCGGTAGCATAATATCTCCTAACCGCCTCGGGCACAAAGAGAATATAATGGAAAGATACGGGAACTCTGATGTAACAAAGAACTTGAAACAAAACGTTTCTCTGTGGTTGCATTTAGCAGACTGCCGGGGCGCGTGGAAATGTCTCGCACGGCGAAGTAAGTGCACCGTGAATCTACGACTCTCACCTCGGCGTTGGTTTTCTTTTTTTCTGTTAAAACGAAGCAAAAAAAGGGGGGGGGTGAGACAAGGATGAAAGGAAAGGCAGGATGAGAGGAGAGCAGAAGGGAGGCAGGGGGAAGGTTTGAATGCACAGTAATGCGGAATGGTGAGAGAGAGAGGGAGACAGTGAGTTTGAGACAGAGAGAGAGGACACAGTGGTGACAAATGAATAATGGAGCTGCGGCAGCGGCGCATGCGCGTCGCAGTGGGACGGTGGGGTGGGGTCGGGGGGGTAGCGGAACCATTATGCGGGCACTGGATAGCGGTCACAGCAGCATGCAGGCAGACCCGGATGGCAACCTGGCGTGGAGTGGGGCACGGCGAGCGTCCGGATCCGTTACTACGCCGACTGCTAACCCACAACGGTTCCACGTTTTGGCTCGCTAAGTACCACCTCTGGGAAGTAAAACACATTGAAAGTACGCAATTAGCTGCATTGCCACTGAACTCGAGGTGTATCACATTTTGGCTTGTTTATACAGGGAGGGGCAAATAAAAGTGGCCCGGACGAGTGGATACGATTGCACGCGAGTGTATGCGTATAGCCAGCTCCCCTGACTACAGGTACTTCCAACAGGATAGAGCAGCGGCCATACAGTCGGCAGAACATTGGAGCACCGTTACATAATCTACACGCTTGACAGAATTGTTAGCAGAAGCCAGCCCGGTCGCAGCCCTAGGTGGCCACCCAGGTCATCTGATCTGTCAGTGTGCAACTATTTACTGTTGGGATCGCTCAAATCTAAGGTGTATCGCAACAACATTCATAGTCTTCAAGAACTGCAGCATAACATTTCGGATGAGATTGCAGCAATTCCAGCAGCCCAGCTTCGATCCGCTTTCAGCAACTTGTCGACCAGTGTCCAAAACTGCCAAAAAATGAATGGGGGTCACTTTCAACATCTGTTATAGTAAGCGTAGTACAGTATTTCGTTTCCTCTGCTGTGTTTCTTTGTGCCCTGGAACCCGCTTCCCCGGGCCATTTTCATTTGCCCCGCCCTGTACTTACGTAGTGACAGGGATGCAGCAGTGTCGTGGGTGGGGGGCTGGGCATTTTGGGGTCGTAAAATGTTCAAAATTTATGTGAATTCCTAAGGGACCAAACTGCTGAGGTCATCGGTCCTTACCCACTACTTCAAAACTAACTTAAACTGTTTTATGCTAAGACCAACACGCACCACGCATGCCCTCCGGCGCGAGGGCCACGCAATCCGTAACATGGCGCCTCAAACCACGCGGCCACTCTGCGCGGCTAGGGGCGTAAGTATCATTCCCTGGGTAAGACTATTTAATTGCAAAATCAAAACTGAACTATAGCCACAACTCGCTCATGCAGTAAAAATGTGCTCGTATTCAGAAACCGAGAGATGTGGTGTAGCAGTTAACCTACTGGACCCTTATTCTGGAGGACGTCGGTTCAGATCATCCCCTAGTCATCCAAATTTCGGTTTTATGGGATATCTCTAAATCGTTCGAGACAAATGTCGGCAAGGTTCCTTTGAAAGGGAGCGGTCGATTTCCTTCCCCGTCATTAACAAAACAATCAAGGTTGTGCTGCATGTGTAATGATCTCATTGTCGACGGGACGTTAAAAAGTAATCATCCTTTTTTCCGTTGTCAGTAAGAAAGGAAGCTCAATCGTTGTGGCCATAGACGGGCCGATCGGAACCGACCGACCGCCCCGTCGTCCTCTGCCAATGGCGTCAAATTGATGAGCGTGGGGTCAGGACTTAGCTTCACATTTGCTCACTAGGTAAAATACTACTCTCCGATTTAAAAGAATACGCTCGCGGCTTTGTACAGCTGAACAACGGGGACTAAGTGGTCATGCCACATTCCACTACTGACGTGACTTGTGGCAGTGAAGTGGTGCCTCTGTGCCAGTCGGCTGTATGGAATCAACGCAATAATATGGATATACAGGGAGACAGAATGGCAGGAAGGGGCTATCGTGTTTGGACGGCGAAGCTGTGGATGAAGCAGCCTGAGTTGTTAGTATCTCAGTGTCAACCGTCCAATGGTTCTACAGGGTATGGTGTACCACTAACAGCGATGTGACGCAGACTGAAAACTCATATGGCTGAAGCGGCAGTGCGACTGTGTGATAACAAGGCTTGTAGCTCCGGGAAAGTAATATTATTATCTTTATTTAATAACACAGTTAAATCGAAATGTGTCACGGACTGCGCAGCCCCTCCTGCCAGAGGTTCGAGTCCTCCCTCGGGCATGGGTGTGTGTGTGTGTGTGTGTGTGTGTGTGTGTGTATTGTTCTTAGCATACGTTAATTTAAGTAGTGTGTAAGTCTAGGGACAGTTGGCCTCAACTGTTTTATCCCTTAGGAACTCAGCCGCCGCGGTGGTCTAGCGGTTCTGGCGCTGCAGTCCGGAACCGCGGGACTGCTACGGTCGCAGGTTCGAATCCTGCCTCGGGCATGGGTGTGTGTGATGTCCTTAGGTTAGTTAGGTTTAAGTAGTTCTAAGTTGTAGGGGACTTATGACCTAAGTTGTTGAGTCCTAAGTGCTCAGAGCCATTTGAACCTTAGGAGCTCACACACACTTGAACATTTGATATCAAAAGGAAACTATATCTACAATTCTCGTACGAGCAGTAATTTCACCTTGTTCTTAAACAATTATACAAAATAAGAAAACAGCAAAGAGCATTCTCAAACATAAAAGTCCAGGCAACTAAATAAGCTTTTTAAGAAATTACTTATTTTCAATTGGAAGCATCAGACTTTAAAAATGTTGAAATAATAAATTATTATGTCATGACTGCCTAATTATCCCAAATTATCACGTTACTGGCTAAAGTAAAATATTATCATCCTCAGACGTTATGAATTATACCACGCGTAATGACTACAATTATTAGTCAGCTAACGAAATAAACACTGATATCATGTTTTTCAGCGTACTGTCCTCAGTCGTCAATAAAAATAACTGCACTTTCATCGCTAACAATGTAATTAACAGAACAATAATCAGCGTCCTGTACTGGGCAATGTGATAACGATGCAGTGCTTGTGCCGGCATTAGCCCCGTGTTTTCTTTCATACACAAGCAAGAGCGGCGTAGTTACCCCGTCCCCCACAGTCGCTGCGCTCCGTCAGATGTCACCTCCCTCCAAGTCTCTCATTGTACACTGATTTCAGAGAAGGATCCAACTGTCAAAAGCCCTGGAAAGTGAACTGCAACTGCAATAGCATGCTAGTCGTTGAACACATTTCCAGAATCATGCAAATTGTGTGCGTCAATTTCAGATTCTTCCAATACATCCAGCTTTCATCTCTTATCTGCCTTACGTGCCTTGATCCTTACGTAAAAAACTAATATATTCACTAAATAAGCAGTTACTAACCCGGGAAAGAGACTGACAAGAAATAGGGCTGAACTGATGTGTGTGATACACTCGTGATGTTCAGTTTTCGAGTGACTAATTCGATCTGACTACGGGAGGACAAGCATTCGGACGAGATACCCGTTTTCGTTTCGTGTGATTTATTAGTTATAAAAACGTTTCACGTAATAATTACTCATAAAGCACTTGTGACTCGAAGCACGTCTATACTTGCGTATCTGGAGGTAAGAATGACGGTAAAGATACTACTTGATTTTAGATACATAATTCCTTATACTGGTCTAATTATATAATTATTATGGTTTTCCGTGATTTCCCTAAATCGCTGTAAGCTGAAATGGTTCCATTGAAAAGTGCACGGCTGATTTCCTTCCTCATCGTTGACTCAGTCCAATCTTGTGCTCCTTCTCTTATGATTCGATGTCAATGGGATATTAAACTCAATGTTCCTTCCTTCCTTCCTTCCTTTCCTCCTTCTACAATTATTCTTTCTGGGTATCACCCTCAAGTGAAACAGAAAGGAGAGGGAATGATACCAGTACCTTTTGCCACATAGTGTACTTCGGTTGGTGCAGAGCAGATGATGTAGATCATCATATTATATATTACGTCTCAAGTCAACTTCTCTTTTCCTAAACACATACTAATCACCCAGAGATGAATGACGCAGACTTAGAAAGGTTATTTCACCAGTTTATGACGGTGTATGCCGATTTTGCGCTGAAACTTGCTACTTGTGGGTTAATTTAACACTAAAGAGACTTTTAGCTGTTATGGGCAAAAGGACGTAACGGATGCCTAGCTGCACACATTTATTTTACGAAACGAACTTATTAATCACGAATGAGGTATACCTGTTCCAGATTATCTCCTACATCTACATCACACTCCGCAAGCCACCTAATGGTATGTGGCGGAGGCTACTTTCCGTACCACTATCCTCCACCTCTGTTCCACTCGCGAATAGTGCGTGGGAATCATGATTGTCGGTAAGCCTCTGTACTGACAGGCTGTAATTTCTCGAATTTTCTCCTCGTGGTCAATAAGCGAGATGTATGTATGTGTGTTTTGGGATGGGGGGGGGGGGGGGGGGGGCAGGGGGAAGTAATGTATTGTCCCGTTCCCGAAATTTCAGTAGTCAGTCTCTCCTTGATGCAGCACAACGCCTCTCTTGTAAAATCTACCAGTGGAATTTGTTTAGCAACTCCGTAACGGTCTCTCGACAGCTAAACGATCGGGTGAGGAAACGCTCCGCTCTTCGTTGGATCTTCTCTATCTCCTCTATCAGTCCTACCCGATAAGAATCCCAGATAGATGAACAATACTCAAGAATCTGGCGAGCAAGTGGTTTATATGCCACTTCTGTTGTGGATGTGTTATATTTCCTTAAAATTCTTCCGATGAATCTGAGTCTGGAATCTGCTTTTCCCACTATCTGTTTTGGGTGGTCATTCCACTTAAGATCGCTATGGATAGTTACGCATGGATATTTTACGGCTGTCTCCAGCTGTTTGTCACCAATATTATAACTTTACGGTAATGGATTTCTTTTCCTATGTATGCGCAATATGCTACATTTATTCACATTCAGGGTCATCTGCCAGAGTCTGCACCATTCATCAGTTCTCTGCAGGTTGTTCTGCAAATTCTTACTATCTTCTGGCGTTGGTACTTTGGTACAGACAACTGCATCATCTGCGAATAGCCTTAAAGAGCATTCGACACTTTCTACTAGATCATTTATATACAGGGTGAGTCACCTAACGTTACCGCTGGATATATTTCGTAAACCACATCAAATACTGACGAACCGATTCCACAGACCGAACGTGAGAAGAGGGTCTAGTGTAATTGTTTAATACAAACCATAAAAAATGCATGGAAGTACGTTTTTTAACACAAACCTACGTATTTTAATGGATCCCGGTTAGTTTTGTTAGCACATCTGAACATATAAACAAATACGTAATCAGTGGCGTTTGTTGCATTATAAAATGTTAATTACATCCGGAGATATCGTAACCTAAAGTTGACGCTTGAAACCTCCAACGTTCAGTTGCGAGAGCCGGTGGACTGAGTCAAAGTAGTGTCATGCGCATACTGCATCGTCACCGCTTTCACCCGTTTCATGTGTCGCTACATCAGCAATTACATGGTGATGCCTTTAATCATCGAGTGCAATTCTGTCAATGGGCATTAACAGAGAATGCGTTGCAGTTCTACCTGTTTACCGATGAAGCGGGTTTCACAAACCACGGGGTAGTGAATCTACGGAACATACATTACTGGTCCGTGGACAATCCTCGCTGGCTCAGACAGGTAGAACGACAGCGACCGTGGACTGTAAATGTATGGTGCGGAATCATTGGCGACCACCTCATTGGTCCTCACTTCATTGCAGAGGCCCGAACAGCTGCAACATACATCGCGTTTCTACAGAATGATCTGCCAACGTTGCTCGAAAATGTCCCACTGGAAACGCGTCGACGTATGTGGTATCAGCATAATGGTGCACCTGCACATTCCGCAATTAACACTAGGCTGACCCTTGACAGGATGTTCGACGGGCGTTTCAAAGGACGTGGAGGACGCATAAATTGTCCAGCCCGTCCTCCTGATCTTACACCTCTGGACTTCTTTCTGTGGGGTACGTTAAAGGAGAATGTGTACCGTGATGTGCCTACAACCCCAGAGGATATGAAACAACTTATTGTGGCAGCCAGCGGCGACATTACACCAGATGTACTGCGGCGTGTACGACATTCATTACGCCAGAGATTGCAATTGTGTGCAGCAGATGATGGCCACCACATTGAACATCTATTGGCCTGACATGTCGGGACACACTCTATTCCACTCCGTAACTGAAAACGGAAACCACGTGTGTACGTGTACCTCACCCCTCATGGTAATGTACATGCGCGTCAGTGAAAAAGACCAATAAAAAGGTGTTAGCATGTGGACGTAATGTGCTGTTCCAGTCTCTTCTGTACCTAAGGTCCATCACCGTTTCCTTTGGATCCCTACGTAATTCGGTGCTCTCCGATACACACGATCGAACAGCGGAGGAGTGGTACTCAAGCGTCAACTTTAGGTTACAATATCTCCGGATGTAAGTAACATTTTACAATGCAACAAACGGCAATGATTACGTATTTGCTTATATGTTCAGACGTGCTAACAAAACTAACGGAGTTCCATTTAAAAAAAACGTAGGTTTGTGTTAAAAAACATACTCACGTGCTATTTTTTGTGGTTTGTATTAATCAATTACACTAGCCCCTCTCCTCACGCTCGGTCCGTGGAATCGATTCGTCAGTATTTGATGTGGTTTACGAAATATATCCAGCGGTAATGTTAGGTGACTCACCCTGTATACTGTAAACAGCAGTGGTTCTATTACACTTCCCCGTGGTATTCCGGATTTTGTTCCGTTAAGAGCAATGTGCTGAGTTCCGTCTGCAAGAAAGTTTTGAATCCAATCGCAATTCTGCTTCGATACTCCGTAAACTCGTGTTTTTAACATTAAACGGCAATGCAGGGCGGTGTCAAATGCCTTACCGAAATCAAAGAACCCGGTATCAACGTGAGCGCCGTTGTCCACAGCGCTGTGGATCTCATGGAGCTGAGTTTCGCAGGATCTCTGTCTGCGAAATACATCATGATTTTCATAGAGGATATGTTCATTTCCCGAAAAAGTCATAATTCTTGAGCATAAAACATGTTCCATAATTCTACAACAGACTGACGTCAACGATATAGATCTATAATTGTGTGGATTTGTCTTATGGCCTTTCTTAAAAACAGGAATGACCTGGCCTTTTTTATGGTCGGGAATGAGGACGACTTCTTATGCCGGAAGGCTTGGGCTGTCAATGCTGATTGTTTATTAAAATTTAAGCAGTGGCGGGTTTCGCACGCGGGACCAAAGAAGTTTTGATTACTAATCAAATACGCTATCCTTTTTTTAAATTTCTTTTTGTTCGTTACACTTGTTCAGGACGTCCCATGACACCCATTCACGTTCATCGTTGATCCATTCAGCTAGTTTTTATTTTTAATTTTTTTTATTACAGACGGCAGATAAACCTATGACCGGACATGCTGAGCTATCGTGCCGGCGTACCCTTAGACCTTACTGTAACTGAAAATGTTTGTTAATTAAAGTCATTGGTTATACGACCGTACTGACCGTCCTCGCTCTCTGCCCGTCGTACCAGCTGGAGTAAACATGTTGAATGCAAAACCCGTTTTTGGACACATTGAAATGTGCGTACGAGGCTGCATCATACATTGATAATCTTTATCTCACGTCGTTCGGTTCATGTTTTCTCTTCATTCCCCCACAAACCTTATCCCAATGAATAATTCTAAATACTGTCATTATTTAAAACTGTAGATGTGCGAAAGTTTCGCACTGGTCCCCTGGTACACATATTTAACAGTCATGGGGTATGCACACTGGCATTACTTAATGAGTTATGCATGACCCCTGACCTTTCTTGTTCTGGATCATCACTCTTCTGATTACTTTGATGGAATTCTGGATTACTTCCTTTCCTGTTCCAATGTACCTCAGAGATTTATTAACTGCCTGTGTTGTTCATTGTTTGTTGAGTTTATTCAAATCTTTGTTTCCAGATTACAGTTTTTACTCTTTCTTCTCTCCATGTTAGTACGGAAGCTATTTCCTGGTGTCTCAAAACATTTCCCATCATTATCATCATCAATCTCCTAGTTAGTATGTACCATACACGCCTTTCTTCAGCTATTCTGATGACAAAATCCTTATTTTATATCAGCTCATTACGTTTTCAGTATCCTTCCGTAACATCACATCTCAAATAATTCTGTTCATATCTTTCCCAGATTTACTCTGACATCGGAAAACAATCCCACGTTTAAGGGAAAATGTAAATGAATATTTTGGAATTGCTCTCGTTATCTGCTTATGGTGCTAAACTATGTTTTAGTTTTTGGTAAGTAATACGAAAATGTACGAGAGTTGTATTCACACCGCCAAAAAGTACTATTAAATAATGCTTTATTCTGCGAATGGATTAGACATGACTGTCAGCATCTGGCTGTTATGTCTACACTAGGAGCGGAATAAGGAATGGTCTAAAAGCAGGTTTTCGGTGGTGTAATAACATTTTATATAAAATTTCTCTAACTTGGTGAGGTAAACTTCACATTTTTATGTAAATCGTTTTCTGTAGTGAGATGGCTGTAAAGGATGAACCGGAGCTACACCGACAGAATTTCGGAGGTTGTCCGGGGATATTTCCGAGCATTTTAATACAAGATCGATGGCGTGATCTCCGGTGGTTTTTTGCGCCGTAACTGCATCTAGTTTGTAAAAAGTTTTCTACAGCCAAAATCCCATAAAACCTTTTTTTTTCGACAACCAGTTTCGACAGACTTTGCTGTCATCTTCTGGTCCTCAGAAATTGTTGGCCATTCTAGTTTGATCTTTTGCCTTCAGTTAGCTTTCTATCTGTATTTCACTAAAAATTTCTGTATAACACTGCGAGTATCGACGGTATACATTGTGTGTTTTGTTTGGTAACACTTGTTCCATGCACTCTTAGTATTTGTTGTTAACAACAACGTTACCCTTCGATCTCGGTACTGCATTCATTACTGTTTGTTTCTGTCTCCTTTTTGCCTACTAAGTTAGTCGTCGGTTAACAGTGAAGCGAGCACTACGTCTATATTTACTTGTGGGGAGTTCGCCAATATGCAACTAGCGTATGGGTTCACTGGATGCAGTGGAAGACAGACACAACGTCGTGTTGGTGACACGTTCTCCCTTCGACAACAACCCCACTGCACTACTTCTTAATTTTGCTTCTGTATGACGTGCTTGAGGGCTGTTGCATTACTCTACGTTTTGTGTTCTCACATACAGACTTTTAGGCTTTTGTGAAATTTTTTTCCAATAAGTTAAAATTAAATAGTTATTAATGGGTAAATGGAGAGTGATTTACAAACAGAAACTGGGGGAAGTTATCCAATCTGAAATTCTGCAGTCTACTGTAAGTTTCGTGTGACACAAATTTTTTCTGGATCACCACCCAATTTCATTAAATTTGGGAAAACTTACTAAAAGAACTGAATTAATCACTTAACTGGTAAGTATAACTAACGTGTTAATATTAATAAAAATATCTAAGTGAATATACGGAATGAGCATATGGGAAAAATTTAAGTAGAACCATTAAATCAAACAATTCAAGGCAAGCCTCAACAAAAAGAATAAGATAATCAGACAAAGTCTACAAATATAAGCACTGTATTTTGCGCTCCAGAAACTCCAGGGGGGATGTATTAAAAATAATCTCACACAAGGGGACCGGTTTGTCTGAGAAACAGTGATCACAGTATGACACAGTTTATTAATATAAAACATCATATTAAAATTTTACGAAACAATTCTAAACTATGGTCTGTCGCTGCCTGTTATGTAGTTGACTACCTCATTTCATTGTTACACTGAGTGCTGTTGTACATTGCGTGATAAATGAAAACGAAATCTTCGGCGCGCATGGGAAGAGTTCACACAAACATACACGATTCACGCACAAGAATAGGGATAAAAGGAATTTTGCCCATCACAGTAAGTCAGACGGTCAGTGGTTCATCACTATCGCTATGATTGATTTATTGTGAATAAGTATAATACTTAACACTTTCCAACAAATGAATTTATCGGCATCACCTTGCACATCGAACAAAGCTGCGCTGGCGTGAAACACCCGCAAATGCTTTGAATACTCATGAACAAAGCAAAATTATTAAGACTAGTGAAGGCTTCAAGAACAAAAATGTAAATCGTATAGACACGAACAGTAATAAAATATCACGCAGAATTAAGAACAAAACTTATTGAAGATGGTACTGGAAACACGGTGAGATTACCACCACGAGGTATGAAAAAAAGCTATAAAATCTTAAAATTGGAACGAAATGAAAAGTAGAACAACTAAAACACATACATACGAGAGAAAAAAAAATGGCTCTGAGCACTATGGAACTTAACTTCTGAGGTCATCAGTTCCCTAGAACTTAGAACTACTTAAACCTAACTAACCTAAAGACATCACACACATCCATGCCCGAGACAGGATTCGGACCTGCGACCGTAGCGGTCGCGCGGTTCCAGACTGTAGCGCCTAGAACCGGTCGGCCGCCCCGGCCGGCACACACGAGAAAAGTTCACACTTAAATTTCCAGCTGAAAGACAAGTCAGACAACTGAATTTTAAACATGTGCTGGAGTGACGAACTTCCTACACCACGTTTTCTGCTTACACAGGGCGAGGACTGGAGAAAACTTACAACATGCAGAAAAATATACACTGATAACTGTAAGAATTCGACTACTGAACTCAAAACTGAAATGGCAGATCAAACGTGTACATCAGTTCCAATAGCTACTCTCCATCACACATAAGCACATTAACACACTCACCAGCATCAGGTCGCTCTTAAGAGTATCGTCTGCACTCACCAAAGATCCAGTCCCGAGTGCCAAGAGCGCGCTCTCCCTGCAATGAACTTGCCCCAGTTAGCCCCAAGAGACCAGAGTGATTCTTCCCACCAACAACTTAACTACTGTCGAATGACTATCGAAAGCGTACGAATCTCTTTGTTTTGACTGAGAAAGCTACGTTGGCTACATTGTTGCTACCACCGCAGTCATCAAGATGCTGTACTGCTACCACGAATAAGACAAATTCAACATACACACTTATTCATTCATTCATGCATACAGAATTTGGGAGCACAAAATGTAGGTGACATACATAGGATTAGATGCTTACTGGAAAATGAGGACAAACACGAAGTACAAAACTAAATTTCAAATAATTGAGCGAGACAGCACAAAATACAAGTTAAATAGTATTTAAAAAATCTAACAGCTAAGTTTTAAAGTAACTGGTGTAACAAACTGAATAAAGTGTAATCACATCATTGGCGACCACTGGTCTTTTAAACAAAAATAATCAGAAAATATCCACGAACAACCCCAAAATTTTGAAGGTGTAAATCTAATTCACACTGTATATCTTTGCAACATAATGATACCATCAAGGCGCCTAAATAATTAAAAAAATTAGGCTCATTTATTGTCAACATAGCTGTATTTATTAAGTGAAAGAATTGACTTAGTAGCCTTTTCCAGATTTAGTCAAAGACAAGGTATATATAAGTTTATAAAATATTACGTTTGAAAGAAGAAAAGACGTGGTAGTCGAATGTCGTTCGGGCAAAGGAATAATATTTTATAGCAAGCACCCACAAACTACCGTCTTCGATTGATATTTGCGAGCAAATGCGGATCTTTTCCAACACCACATCGTATTTCGCAGCTTCTACTCCTTCATTAATCGCCGAAGTTTGTTCTAGAACTTCCAAGTACGGAGCGATTCTGAGCGCTTTGAAATCCCAAGGATAAACACGGGCCGTTTACTTGCGACGAAACTTAGTTTAAGCTATTTCAAAGGCGAACGTCTGTGAGTTCGAGGGTTGGTACGTGTAGGCGTTTCAAAGGGGATCCTTTGCGCCGTCGAAGCGGCAAAGACCCGTCCTCACGTTTAGCCACGCACCCCCACCGACCGGTTGCCGTCAAGTACACCGCCCCAGCTTAAGCAAACTGGCGCTGCGGCTCAAGTGTACGTCCAAATGACGACTCTCAGTCTAAAGTCCACTGATATGTCGGGTTCGACAGCCGTCACAAAGTAGAACGAAGAGTTTCGTCATAATCTCAGACCAACAGTTGCGTCTCATATTTAGTCTTACTTTGTCGCGCCACACTTGTTTTCAAGTTCCTGTGTTTACCTTCAGGTTTATAACGAAGCATATGTTAAATTATAACTCGAATTTCTGGTATCATAGATTTTTTTCTCTTGTTGTCACATAAGAGATAATAGTTTCTCAACTTACCTCGTACTTATCAAAACTATTCGAGATCCGAGAGTCCTAAACTAGTGACGGTAATTGTGGAATCTGTTAGAGGTGAATCTTTAGTTTGTAATGGTGGTGTAACAGCAATTAAAAACTGAATTATCATATTAAGACGTAAAATTTTAAGAGTGTTGTCGTTGGACATTGTCTCAGACAATTTCTTTCATTAAATCTTGAGCTACACGTAAGTGCAACATAAAATTTGTGCATTTCTTTTTGAACTTAGTTATCCAGAAAATCTGAAGATTAAAATAAACTGAAAGTGACTGCCAGTGTTTGACGCATTTAGGAACGCCATTCACTACAATACAAACAATCTTAAAGAAGAACGTCTCCAGTTAAGTAAAAGTATTTCCATTAATTATGTGTTATGCATCCCTCCCTTCCCTACGAGTGGATCAGAGACCAGTTCTGAAACATCGAATAGCAATGGATTGGAAATATGTAACTTTAGAATCATTTTCTGCTATGTTACCTCTAATGGAACTATAAACATTTATTACGGCTTGCAAGTTTCTTTTTTTTTCATTTAGTTCTCCACCACCATTTATATTATCGTCGGCAGAAACTAGTCCGTTGCCAGAATTCTGAGCCTTCTCATCCCTTACACATTATGTGATTCAGTGTGAACACGAGAACCTGTCCATAATGTAGACTTTTAAAGTGCACCTAAACACTGTTCTCCTCATTCCTTTTTGCTTAAAATAGAATGAACATGCAACATATGAAGTCAGAAGACAATTCAGTGTCAGCGTGAAAAGAAGCCAAGGGAAAAGCTGTACTACACTAAAGTCATTTGCAAACATAATGAGTAAAGGAGAGCATGTTCTTCGAACAGCATGTTAGAAATTTTGAACAGCACAAAAAAGTTACAAAGTGACCAGAGAACACTAACATCCAAAACATGTGATTTCCAATCTTGTGAAAGTAAAGATATGCTTAAAAAACAGAATGTACTACATAGGAGAAGGAAACGTAATTTGCAATACAAGTCAGTTGTAGGGGAACTGCGATAAATACTTGACAACAGTTGGAAGTGTTGTGTATTAGTGCTTAAAGACTACTATTGTGACCGGGTATAGAAAGGAATAAAAAGAAAGATTACGGTTTAACGTCCCGTCGACATCCAGCTCAAAAGTAACGGAGAGTAAGTTCGGAGTATCTCATGGATGTGGAAGGAAAACGGTCGTGCGTGTTCAAAGGAATCATCCTTGCATCATCAAGGAAAAACGAAATCTGGATGGCCGGTCGTGGTTTTGAACCGACGACCTCGCGAACGTGAGTCCAGTGTCCTAACCACTTCCAATGGATATCATGCTTTACAAGGGAAGTACCCCACTCTAACGGCTTAAAAAACATAAAATGACTTTAAACTACGAAAAAGTGTCCATTCTATAACCCATCAATCTTATATACCTGTAAAACGCGCATGTGTGTACAGTCGACGTTTGAAGATTAACGAATATAGATCCTACAGGATCGCAAGCCAGTAGAGAAACAATGACGCATAACAGGCAGTTACGACCAAAGGGTTCACAACTGTCATAAATGAGGTATTGCGAGGGTAATCCCAAAAGTAAGGACTTCTATTTTTTATAATTTCATAGACCTGTTTATTTCTACAATGGTTTACATCAGTTTACAGCTTGAACATTTAGCTATTTTTCGACATAATCACCATTTCTATCGATGCATTTTTGTAGACACTGTGGCAGTTTTTGTATGCCCATGTCATACCAGCTTGCCGCCATGCTGTTCAGAACCTCTTCTTTCACCTCGTCGTCGGAGCTGAATCGCTTTCCGGCCAAATGTTCTTTTAACCTAGGGAACAGGTGCCAAGTCAGGACTGTAGGGTGAGTGGGTGAATATGTTCCACTGAAACTGTTGCAGGAGAGCAACGGTTTGCCCAGTGATGTGTGAGCGAGCGTTGTCATGGAGAATGTGTACGCCCTTGATCAACATTCCTCTTCTCCGGTTCTGAATTGCCCGTTTGAGCTTTTTCAGAGTCTCACGGTACCTGTGAGCGTTAATTGTGGTACCAGTGGGAAAAAAGTCGACCAACAATACCCCTTTCCGATCCCAAAAAACGGTTCTTATGACTTTACCTGCAGACTGTGTTTGTTTGAATTTCCGCGGCTTTGGCGAAGAAGGATGCCGCCCCTGGCGCGATTGTTGCTTGGTCTCAGGTGTAAAGTGGTGTACCCAGGTTTCGTCACCTGTGACAATTGAGTCCAGATAGTTGTCTTGTTCGGCTGCAAGGTGGTGAAGAAATGCGCGGGAAACATCAACTCATTGCCGCATGTGGTCCTCAGTCAGCATGCATGGCACCCATCTTGCGCACACCTTCCGGTAATTCAATGTCCCCGTTAAAATTCTGTGACCGGTGCTTCGGGAAACCTTAGGAGCCAACGTGCAGAGATCATCCAGGGTGATCCGCCGATCTTCACGCATACTTTGCTCAACCTTCAACACTCTCTCCTCAGAAATTGACGGTCTCCCGGACCTTTGTTCGTCGTGAATTTCGGTCCGACCAACTGCAAACTCTCTACACCACTTACGAACATTTTTGGCATCCATACAAGACTCACCATTCACTTCCATCAATTGGCGATGGATTTCAATTGGCACAGTACCCTTTGCGTTCAAAAACGGATTAACTGTGTGCAATTCGCACTTGGCGGTAACATCCAACGGGAGCTCCATTCTCAACGGCTGCCAAGCCAAGACTGAGCGCCTCAGCGCGGCGTGCGCATGTTTACCCACAGCGCGTGGAGCACTCTTCATAGCAGTGTGACCAACTCCCACACAAACAGTGTTCTGTACTTATAAAAAAAATAGGAGACCTTACTTTTGAGATTACCCTCGTATCTGGTGTAAATCTATCACTTCCTTGGCATAATATATGTTAGTACATGCAGCACTTACAGTAGCATAGCTCCCAAAACAGAAACTGCTGTGTTGTTTAACATTCTTCCCTCACTCTCCACCGAAGAACAATGCAGAGTCTCAGTTAAGTGATTAAAAAGTACCCAAATGCAATGGCTCGTCCCATAGGTCTCGAATATTTAAGCACTGTGGTTTTGGCTACTGGACTTCCACAGAGCGGACACAGTAAGAGTGATGCCGAGTGTGCAGTCGATCCGTTTCCTGGAACACACAACTATCACATCACGTTGGATGCTCTCATCTGGACTTACTCTATTTACAATGAAAATTGTAAACATACTGCAGTGCAGCGCAGTGTAGTGTCTGACGACCAACGGCCACATTTAATGAAGATAGATCTCATTAGCTGCTATTATGGTTCTGCGTAGCTGTAGAGTATTTCAGAACAAATAACAATTTGTGACGAGCCAAGATTCGAATCTCCATTTCGCGAGCAGTCAGCTTAACCACTCACGATAGCTGAGCATACTTACAGTAGCGGCCCAAATCCCTGTTTGTCTAGATCTCTGCTCTCTCGTGTACTCGCACCATATCACAGTGACTCCTGCGCAAGGTGAGACATTATTTCCTCTCGTCATTGTCTTACTGTGGTGTGAAATACTGCAGTTCAGTGTCTGAGACACTATCAACAGCTGCATTCCGTTAAGAATGATCTGAGGTACTGCAATGCAGCATTTCATACCATAGCAAGGCAATGAGTAGAGCAAACAGTGGCTCATCTTGCTCGGGTCTCACGGTAGTATACTGTGAGAGTAGCGGGAGAGTAGAAACCAAGAAAAAATGGAGATATGGACGCTCCTACAAGTGTGCTCGGCGAGCAGAAGTGGTTACGGCGACTGCTCGCGACAAGTGGGATATCCGGCTTCAAAACGCAGTCCGGCACAAATTGTCGTTCTGAAGAATTCTGCAGCTGATGCCAAGCAAGATCGGAAGAGATAGAAACGAGCCACCGAGGTACAACAACCGAGTTAGAAAACTGCTGCGGAAGCAAAAGGAAGTTCACAGCAAACATAAACATAGCCAAAGACTTGCAAACAAACAAAAATTACGCGAAGCGAAATGTAGTGTGAGGAGGGCTATGCGAGAGGCGTTCAATGAATTCGAAAGTTAAGTTCTATGTACTGACTTGGCAGAAAATCCTAAGAAATTTTAGTCTTGTGTCAACGCGGTAGGTGGATAAAAGCAAAATGTCCAGACACTCTGTGACCAAAATGGTACTGAAACAGAGGATGACAGACTAAAGGCTGAAATACTAAATGTCTTTTTCCAAAGCTGTTTCACAGAGGAAGACTGCACTGTAGTTCCTTCTCTAGATTGTCGTACAGATGACAAAATGGTATATATTGAAATAGACGACAGAGGGATAGAGAAACAATTAAAGTCGCTCGAAAGAGGAAAGGCCGCTGGACCTGATGGGATACCAGTTCGATTTTACACAGTGTAGGCGAAGGAAGTTGCACCCATTCTTGCAGCGGTGTGCCGTAGGTCTCTAGAAGAGCGTAGCGTTCCAAAGGATTGGAAAAGGGCACAGGTCATCCCAGTTTTCAAGAAGTGACGTCGAACAGATGTGCAGAACTACAGACCTATATCTCTAACGTCGATCAGTTGTAGAATTTTGGAACACGTATTATGTTCGAATATAATGACTTTTCTGGAGATTAGAAATCTACTCTGCAGGAATCGGCATGGGTTTCGAAAAAGATGATCGTGTGAAACCCATCTCGCGCTATTCGTCCACGAGGCTCAGAGGGTCATAGACACGGGTTCCCAGGTAGATGCCGTGTTTCTTGACTTCCGCAAGGCGTTCGATACAGTTCCCCACAGTCGTTTAATGAACAAATTAAGAGCATATGGACTGTAAGGCCAATTGTGTGATTGGATTAAAGAGTTCCTAGATAACGGAACTCAGCATGTCATTCTCAATGGAGAGAAGTCTTCCGAAGCGAGAGTGATTTCAGGTGTGCCACAGGGGAGTGTCGTAGGACCGTTGTTATTCACATTATACATAAATGACCTTGTGGATGACATCGGAAATTCACTGAGGCTTTTTGCGGATGATGCTGTGATATATCGAGAGGTTGTAACAATGGAAAATTGTGCAGAAATGCAGGAGGATCTGCAGCAAACTGACGCATGGAGCAGGGAATGGCAATTGAATCTCAATGTAGACACGTGTAATGTGCTGCGAATACATAGAAAGAAAGATCCCTTATCATTTAGCTACAATATAGCAGGTCACCAACTGGAAGCAGTTAATTCCATAAATTATCTGGGAGTACGCATTAGGAGTCATTTAAAATGGAATGATCATATAAAGTTGATCGTCGGTAAAGCAGATGCCAGACTGAGATTCATTGGAAGAATCCTAAGGAAATGTAGTCCGAAAACAAAGGAAGTAGGTTACAGTACGCTTGTTCGCCCACTGCTTGAATACTGCTCAGCAGTATGGGATCCGTACCAGATAGGGTTGATAGAAGAGGAAGAGAAGATCCAACGGAGAGCAGCGCGCTTCGTTACAGGATCATTTAGTAATCGCGAAAGCGTTACGGAAATGATAGAGAAACTCCAGTGAAAGACTGCAGGAGAGACGCTCAGTAGCTCGGTACGGGCTTTTGTTGAAGTTTCGAGAACATACCTTCACCGAGGAGTCAAGCAGTATATTGCTCCCTCCTACGTATATTTCGCGAAGAGTCCATGAGGATAAAATCAGAGAGATTAGAGCCCACACAGAGGCATGCCGACAATCCTTCTTTCCACGAACAATAAGAGACTGGAATAGAAGGGAGAACCGATAAAGGTACTCAAGGTACCATCCGCCACACACCGTCAGGTGGCTTGCGGAGTATGGATGTAGATGTAGATAATCGCAATGCTTTCGTTTAAATAATAAGGCATCCTGAAGCATGGAGAACAGTTTCTCTATATAGATATCGCTTCGTGGGGAGTCTTCCACGTTTTTGGTGATTGCTTACTTCTCTTCATGTAGCTGTTACCCTGGTAATGCTACACTTCTGGACGTAATACTCTGAAGAGTCAAAGAATCTGGCTCAACTACCTAATACCGTGTAGGGCCCCTGCGAGTACGCAGAAGTTCCGCAGCTCGACTTGGCATGGACTCGACTGACACCATGAATACTGCATGGATGTCCATAAATCCGTCAGAGTACGAAGGGATGGAGATCTAAACAGCATGTTGCAAGGCTTCCCAGATATACAAAACAATGTTCATGTCTGGGGAGTTTGATGGCCAGGGGAAGCGTTTACAGTCAGAAGAGAGTTCCTAGAGCCACTCTGCTACAACTTTGGACGTGTTGAGTGTCGCATTGTCCTGCTGAAATTGTCCAAGTGTGTCGGACTGCACAATGGACATGAATGGATGCAGGTGATCAGACACGATGCTTACGTACATGTCACCTGTCAGAGTAGTATCTAGACATATAAGGTGCCCCATATCACTCGAAGTGCTCACGCCCCACACCATTACAGAGCCTCCATCATCTTGAACAATCCCCTGCTGACATACAGGGTCCATGGATTCATGAGGTTGTATCCATACCCGTACACGTCCATTCAGTCGATACAATTTGAAACGAGACTTGTCCTGCCAGGCAACATGTTTCCAGTCATCAACAGTCCTATGTCAGTGTTGATTGGCCCAGGTGAGGCGTAAAGCAGTGTGTCGTGCAGTCATGAAGTATACACGACTGGGCCTTCGGCTTCGAAAGCTCATATCGATGATGTTTCGTTGAATGGTTCGCACACTGACACTCGTTGACGGCTCGGTATTGAAATCTGCAGCAACCTGCGGAAGGGTTGCACTTTTTACACGTTGAATGAACCTCTTCAGTCGTCGATGGTCCCGTTCTTGCAGGATCTTTTTCCGGCCGCAACGATGTCGGAAATATGATGTGTCACCGGATTCCTGGAATTCACGGTACACTTGCGAGATGGTTGTACTGTAAAATACGTACTTCATTGCTGCCTCGGATGTGCTGCGTCCTATCGCGGGTGCGCCGACCATAACACCAAGTTCAAACTCAGTTAAAACCTGATAACCTGCTATTGTGGCAGCAGTAACCGATCTAACAGCGGCTCCAGACACTTGTTGTCTCAAATAAGCGTTGCCGACCGCAGCGCTGAAATCTGCCTGTTTACGTATCTCTGTATTTGAATAAGCATGCCTATACCGCGGCGCGGTGTAGCCACGCGGTCTTGGGCGTCTTGTCATGGTCCGCGCGGCTCATCCCTTCGGTCGTTCGTGCTCTCTCTCGGGCATGGGTGTGTGTGTCGCCCTTGGCGTAAGTTAATTAGAATAAGATTAAGTAGTGCGTAAGCTTTGTACCGATGACGTAAGCAGTTTGGTCCCATAACACTTTACCACAAATTTCCAAATTTCCATCCCTATACCAGTTTCTTTGGTGCTTCAGTGAAATACGAAACGTCTCAAAATTCACATAAATACATAGTACAAATATTAGCACGCTAGAGACCATAAAGTATGGTTGAATAGGAAGAGTATATTCTGTATATAAGTTAACTTCTCAAAGTAAAGTTGTATCAGCAATAAGCACCATGTTATTTTAGTAATCTGATACTCTGTTTTATTCGTGATAAGAGCTGGAAATTTGTAGTACCTAGAAGACTACGTAGTTCGTCCTATCATAAAAAAACTTTTTAAGTGTCTTGCTTTGGAAAAATCTACATGCTGACTTCGCAATGTAAGTAAATTAGACAAAAGTTCATCAGGTTACAGGCGAGATGGGTGGTAAGTCAGGAGGAGTGTAGTATTTCGTTTTACACGATGAAAAATTTATTTATTACTGAGCCGTATCAATTGAAGGAAATCAGTAGCGGAATTTGCATTGAATCAGTAGCACCAATTATCCGACACGTGTTTCCGCGGAAGCTCACACACTACGCTCGTCACCTTTGACCTTACGGGAACGCTGACGCAAGCCGTTACCGCTTGCATACTGCACAAGTTTCATCCGACAACATAATTATGCCGCATTATACACCACAGGACAACAGGTATCCAATTCTGGGTTACAGTTGTTGTCGCGAGTGGCGACGTACAACTTCAGAGATCGGTATCTACGGTGGGACTGAAGGCGTGACAATGGCGTCCGCTAAGACCGCAGGTTAGCGCTGAGTGCCAGATTCTGACAGTACAGTTTACTTTCGTCTACAGGCATCACAGGCGAGTCTGTAACACACAGAACAAGTGTCATGAAAAAGGACCCCCCAACATGATTTACCTGAAGGAGTCGCAAACACATATTTGCCGTAGCAGAAAATGCTTTTGCTCAATAAGGATGCACAGGTCTGTTGTATAAAAGATACCTTTAAAAGAAGTGTTGCTCGTCTCCCAATGTATCTCAAATGTGAACTGATAATTATAACGATGTTTCTGTAGTCGCAAAGACAGAAAATATCTGAAGCAAATTATAAGTGACCATAACAGGACAAGCCGGAGGTAATTCAGATAAATTATTATTTTAACAGTAGAAACTTACTACCACAGTTAGGTAGTTTCTTGCCTAAAGTCTGAACCATTTCTGACATCTAAAGTTTTCTCTTCTATGTCCGGTAATGTTGTTTAATAAGAACAAAATACTTTTTGTATGTGGTTTTAACTAATCGCAGTGATTTCCTTTTATTTAGTAATAATAATGAGGGAATACCAATGGGGTTTCAGGATACTTCGTGCAGTAGCCGAACAGATCCGTAACGTCATAACCATCGTCTTCGACGTCCAAAAACGATGTCTCAGTCTGTGAACTGCAAGAAAGTCTACTGGTCAACAGTCCGTGAAGTCCTATTAAACATCCTTACGAATTTGGGGTTCACTTTAAACTGTTTACGGATACAGGGTCAGAGATAAATTTCCTAGAATATCTTACGGATTTTTCTGATATCAGAACAGGAATAAGATATTCTTCAACTGTGTTCTTGGAAAAAATCCGTAGGACCTGGCAAATGAAACTGATGAAAACCGAGTATAGCCCTTGAGAATTACAAATAAATTCAAAGACATCATAGTACACTATCTATCTTTTGCTGATAGCATTTTCCAAGTCATTTAACTGAATGGAAATGTTAAGATTCAACTCTAATTGTTAAAGGACATCAACAGAGCAGCACCTGGTAAAGTCATTATGAAAACAAAAAAGATTCGAAAGCACTTGCGGAACGAATACGTTAACTAGAAACGTCCTATCGAACTTCGCACACGAAATACAACAAACAAAATGAATTTCATAAAACACTAAGATACATCACTATGAAATGGTTCTGAAGCCAGTGGTTAACTATGCATCCGAAACCTTATCGCTAAATACAGATAAAGACTTCCTCGAAGAACTGGAGAAAAAAGAGCGCAGAATCATTAGGACAATCATGGGATCCAATTACAAGAGTGGCATCCGCCATAAAAGACCCAACAAGGAAGTCTAAGGCAAAGTAGAAAAAGTTACAGAGTCAACCCGCAGAAAAGTGTACGATTTTACAGTCCCCTCAGACGACAGGATGAGAACATGTTGACCAAGAAGATTTCCCTCTTTTTTTATTCGATCGCGGAACCACAATGCCTTGATTTACAAACACTAACGAAGACTTCCAACTCTGCAAATCGAGCCTGAAGGGGCCTGTGACATGGATCTGTTCCTTAAGACGCTAGTGATGAATGGGCTACATCGAGGCGAGCAACTATAAAGAATAAGCAGTGACCCTTGAACGGAGAAGCGAAAGCAAGCACTCTCACAAAGAATTAATGAAATATGGGCTTCAGAGAAAGGAAAGTTAGCTGCCAAATGTAAAGAACACGTGACTTGGTCTAACTGGCCAGACCGAAATAATAATAATAATACAAGAGTTGACTGAAAAGTAATGCCTCCACCTTTGTAACTCTTCAACAGTTGGCAGCATTGGTATGCAGCAGGTACTGGCTTGTTCTGTAGCCTCCAGCTGGCGGGAAGCCAAAGCATTGAACGGTTGTGTTGTTACAGTGTAAAGTATGGAACCATTCGCAGACGGTCGGTCAATGCGATTTAAGCAACGTGCAGTTATTGAATTCTTAACAGCAGGAGGTGTCACCCCAAAAGAGATTCATCAGAGAATGAAAGCAGTTTATGGTGATTGTGTTGATGTGAGTACTGTGCGTCGTTGGGCGATTAACTTTTAAAGATGTTGACGCGGAAACATCTGACCTGCGTGACAAACAGAGTTGTACGTCCTGTGACAGCAACCACAAAGTTTCACAAGCAAGGAAAATGTTGACAGATTGATTCAGGACGATCGTCGTGTCACTCAGAGAAATTGCAAGCACAATCGGAATTTCATAAGAATGTGTGGGTTACATTATTGCTTTTCTTGGCTATCAGAAGATCTGTGCACGATGGATTCCCTGGATGCTGACATCTGAAATGAAAGCGCACAAACTTGAAATTTGCCAGGAAATCCTCTCGCGTTACGAGAATGAAGGTGACGCCTTTCTCCATTTAATTGTGACAGGAGAAGAAATGTGGGTACACAATTACGACCCTGAGACGAAACGTCAGTCCATGGAATTTCGACACAAAGACTCGCCCCAGAAATAGAAATTCAAGACACTGCTCTCAGCTGGAAAAGTTATGGCCACAGGGTTCTGGGACGCAGATGGTGTTATCCATGTTGATTTCCTTAATCGTGGGACAACAATAAATTCAGGGTGTTATATCAAAATGCTGCGAACTCTGAAACGATGGCTAACAGGGGTCCGAAAGGAAAACGGAAATGTTTTCCTGCAACATGAAAAACACCACACTTCACCTGCCACCACAGCAGAACTTCAGAAACTGAATCTCACCACCGTACGGCATCCTCAATACAGTCCAGAATTAGCACCGTCTGACTCCCATCTGTTCCCGATAATATACTATTTGCAGGGACATAATTATGTTTCTCATGAAGACGTTGAGAGAAGCGGGAGACTGTGTTTGCGGAAACAGAGTGTCGATTTCTTCCGTGACGGTTCCAGAAAACTTGTATATCGTTGGCAGAAATGTATCCAATTGGCTGGTGATTATGTGGAAAAGTGAATATTGGTAACGAAAGATCAAATTCTAAGGATTATTTTTGTGTTTGATTTATTGAAATAGTCCCATCCAAACCCAATTAATGAAGGTGGAGGCATTACGTTTCATTAATACCCTGTAATCTTGATATTCTAGTTACGTTAGTCGAAATTTCCAGAATTATGTCATCTTCCTGAGGAGCGAAACTAATTATGCAGCCTTGTATGCCACCTTCAGAATACGATGGGCCCGCTTCGGCTGGTCGACCTTTGAATGTCGTAAGGGGGAGGGAGACTGGCAGATTTGTGATGGGCCAGTGTCTTTGCCCCATGGCGGCGACTTCACCCTGGTCTGGAAACCGCAGCTACAGACACAGAATGGCAGTCAGTGTGATTTGGCACGAGGAGACGGCTGGTTCCTCCTGGGCATGCTCAGTAAGGTTTGCGTGCGAATTTATCTGGGTAAAGGCAAGGGCAAAAGAGCAGAAAAAGGTTCAGGACACTCTCTTGTCCTCAGGCTTCGAAACCGCCCTTAAGGCGGAAGAATCAGCAATGATCAGCTATATGAGGTTGCAGAAGCCAATGGAAACCACTGCATTAAAGACACATAACGTGTGTCGACAGAACATGTGGCCTATAACTGAAGAAATGACATGATCTCTCCACTGGCAAAAGATTCGGGAATAGTCAGCCAGAAGGAACTGCCACGGCGGAGACTATGAGAAAAAGAATGAATAACCAACGAAAGGATAAAATTCTACGATTCGGAGGGTGGAATGTCAGAAGCTTGAACATGGTAGGGAACCTAGAGGATATGAAATGGGAAATCGAAAGGTTCAATTTAGTTGTAGTAGGGGTTAGTAAAGTAAAATGGAATTAACGATTTATGATTAGATGAGTATAGGGTAAAATCAACAGCAGCAGAAAATAGTACAGTGGGGGGGGGGGAGGGGGGGAGGGGGGGCAGAGAGTGGGTTACTGTGAACTGCTCAGTGATATGGTTGTTCTTATCAGAATTGACAGAAAAACAACACCGAAAACGATAGTTCAGATACACAAGCCGTCGTCGCAAGCTGAAGATGTAGGGATGGAGAAAGTATATGAGGATATTGAAAGGATATTACAGTAGGTAAAAGGAGATGAAAATCTATGGTTCAAGGAAAGAGAGAGGAGGAAGACTGAGTTATGTAATGAATTTTAGCTGGTGATAGCGAATACTCTGTTGAAGAATCACAAGAGGATGTGGTATACTTGGGAAAGGCCAGATGATGTGGGAACATTAAAGGTGGATTACATCATGGTCAGACAGAGATTTCAAAATCATATACTGGATTCTAAGGCGTACGCAGGAGCAGATGCGGACTCAGACTAAGATGTAGTAGTCATGAAGAGTAGGCTAGGTTTAAGAGATTACTCAGGAGAAATCTGTACGCAAAGAGGTGCGATACGAAAATACTAAGGAAAAACGAGATACACTTGAAGTTCTCTAGCAATACGGAATAGCTCAGTAGACAGTACAGTTGAAAAGGAATTGACATGTCTTAAGATATGAAGATGGAAAGAAAAAAATAGTTTCAAACAGGTAACAGCGAAGAAACCATGAGTAACAGAAGAAATACTCCACTTGATCGGTGAAAGAAAGAACTACAAAAATGGTAAGGAAACTCAAGAATACAGAAATACTAGTCGCTGAGGAATGAAATAAATAGGAAATTCAGGGAAGCTAAGACGAAATGGCTGCTTAAAAATGTGAAGATATCGAAAAAGAAAGCATACAGGAAAGACAAAATAACCTTCAGTGAAATGAAAAGGAACGGTGGTAACATTAAGACTGCAACGAGGATTCCAATTGGATGGAAAGAGTAAAAGGCCTCTATGACTGGGAAAATTTATCTGATTTCATAGAAGAAGAAACGAGAGTCGATTTAGAAGAGATAGGGGATCCAGTTTTAGAATCAGAATTTAAGATAGCTTTGGAGGACTTAAGTTCAAATGAGGCAGAAGGGATAGAAAACATTCCATCAGAATTTATGAACACATTGGGGGAAGTGGTAACAAAAGAGTTATTCAAGCTGTTGTGTAGAATGCAGAAGTCTGGCGTCATACCATCTGACTTTCGGAAAAATATCATCCACACAGTTCCGAATACTACAAGAGATGACAAGTGCGACAATCATCACATAATCAGCTTAACAACTTACGCATCTAAGTTGCTGACAGAATAATATACACAAGAATGGAAAAAAATGGTGATGTGTTAGATGACGATCAGTTTAGGTTTAGAAAACGTAAAGGCAACAGAGAGGCAATTCTGATGTTCTGGTTGATAACGGAAGCAAGACTAAAGAAAAATCAAGACACTTTCATAGGATTCGTCGATCCGGAAAAAGCGTTGGACAGTGTAAAATGGTGCAAGATGTTCGAGATTCTGAGGAAAATAGTGTCAAGCTGTAGGAAGAGACGGGCAATATACGAGCCAAAAGGGGATAATAAGTGTGGATAGCCAAGAATGAAATACTCGAACTAAAATGGGTGTAAGACACGGATGTAGTCTTTCCCCTCTGCCATTAAACATGTACGTAGAAGAAGCATTGATGGCAATAAATAAGATTCCGGAATGAGATTGAAATTCAAAGTGAAAAGATATCAATGACAGGATGCGACGATGACATTGTCATACTGTGTGAAAGTGAAGAAGATTTACATGATTTGCTGAATGGAATGAAGAGTGTAATGTGTACAGAGTTTGGACTGAGAGTAACCGAAGAAAGACGAATGTAATGTGAAGTAGCAGAAATGAGAACAGCGAGAAACTTAATACCAGGATTGATAGTCACTAAGTAGGAGAAGTTAAGGAATTCTGCTACCTAGGGAACAAAATAACCAATGACAGACGGAGCAAGGAGGACATTAAAAACAGACTAGCACTGGCAAAATGGGCATTCCTGGCCAAGGATAGTCTACTAGAATCGAACATAGGTGTTAATTTGAGGAAGAAATTTCTGATAATGTGCTTTTACATTGTGTGGTACTGAAACACGGACTATGGGAAAACCGGAACAGAAGAGAACCGAAGCATTTGAGGCGTTGTGCTACAGGCGAGTGTTGAAAATTTAGTGGAGTGATAAGGCAAGGTATGAGGAGGTTCAGCGTAGAATTGGAGAGAAAGAAATATGTGGGAAACACTGACAAGGAGAAGGGACAGGATGTTAAGACATCTGTTAAGATATTAGGAAATAACTTCCATGCTACTAGAGGGAGCTGTAGAGGGCGAAAACTGTAGAGGAAGACAGAGATTGGAGTACGTCCAGCAAATAATTGAGGATGTAGGTTGCAAGTGCTACTCTGAGATCAAGAGGTTGGCACAGGATGTTAACATTTTGCTGCTAACTGTTGTGATTACATCACACAATCGACTCTCTTAGGACCAGTTGTAACTCTTGTGTTAGACCGAGCGACTTCTCCCTTCGCCATAGCATTTGCGATTATCTGTATGTCATATTCCATGCCCGGGCGGACGGATGTGGAATGAATTATTTCTGAGTAGTATAGGCAGAGTGGTTTTAAAGATTCACATGACAGTGACAAACATTGAAATATAGATTTACGTAGGGACTGGTATTCAAGTATCCTGACCTAGAAAGAAATTTTCACTCTACAGCGGAATGTGCGCTGATACGAAACTTCCTGGCAGATTAAAACTGTGTGCCGGACCTTTGCCTTTCGCGGGCAAGCGCTCTAGGTACAGGCGGAATTAAAGCTGTGAGGACGGGGCTTGAGTCGTGCTTGGGTAACTCAATTGGTAGAGCGCTTGCCCGCGAAAGGCAAAGGTCCCGAGTTCAAGTCTCGGTCCGACATACAGCTTTAATCTGCCAGGAAGTTTCATATCCTGACCTATATAATAAAGAAATAAATTAGAAAAATAATCATACAAAAAAGCCACAAAAATGGGAGTTTGGTTGTTTTACTCTTGCTATTAGCTAATGTTGCGTCGAGGGTATCTGAGACTTGTGTAAATTTCTAGTGCTGTATGACTGACTAAATTATAACGTGTGACCACTGTCTTATTGGACCAAAAACGTTCCCTGGAACAGAATAGTCTCTTAATACCGTTACTGTGATTATCTAGAAATTTGGTAAAATCCCGCCGTACATGCTTGGTAAAATCCTTTGGGTATCTGCCCCTGTGATATTAGTTTCCAGGAACTAATTATGGCTGTTTCCAGATTACCTGATGAAATATCAGATATAATGTGACGTTCGTGGATCTCCAGTGAAGACTGTCAGAAGTACTGGTCTGGCTCCATTTGCCGCTGTATTCTGCGTAGTAGGTCTGAAGCTATTGGGGTTCCTGGGTTGTCTACCAAGCTGCGGTCAAAGGAAATTTACTAATACTTGTCAAGTGTTGGTATGTAGCCTTAAGGGTTATTAAAGGCCACCTGATTATGACAGTACTTGAGATGGTTTCCTTGCCTGATGTGACAGGCGTGGACGTAAGTAGTAACAAAGTCTTTAATTACCGTTTCGTGGTTACCAGAAAATTGTGTTCTTCATACTTAGTTGTGTAAATAATTATTATGATTTTACAGTTTTTCTGACCAAGCAGTTTCTAGTAAAATTTAATTATGTAAAAGGTGAACATGATTTACAGCCTTTTGGTTAAGTAATTTCAAGGAATTTAAAATTTTAAAATGATATTTAGCTGTCAGTTTCCATGAATTATGTGTTATTTGCTAAGTATCCACTTGGATATGTGACATATAGAAGTGTGCCCATAGAGCGAGATTGTAATTAATGATTTAATTTGTAATCACTGGTGAACGTTTGGGTTTAATAAAAGTTGACTCAATCCTCACTCCATATTACCTTCTGGTACATAAAGTAGCGATGGTAGTCAGCCACACTCCCAAAGAAGCAGCTCTACGTAATAAGGGAAACAGTGGTTAGAGTATCGAGACAGTTTTATACACTAATACCCTTTCACTATTTACCACCTCATTCATCCAGTGTCACGCGGTGGTTTTCCGTCACGATGCAGTCAACAACTACAGTGATTTCAGTTATCACTGCGCGCTATTCGTCCGACTGGCGAGTAAATCGTATCTTCCGACTGCATTTATAGTCAAGCCACTGGAAGAAACATGCTTTATCATTGTGGATCCTCGCTCAGTGATGAATTTCAATAGTCTTCGTGCTGTATTGTGCTAGTAGTGCACGTTAATGTGACTGCACCAAGTGAGGTGTCACACCGCGCGCGTGTGTGTTTGAATCGGCTGCAGCTGTATCAGCGAGGGCCGGCCGCTGGAGCCACCTGGGGGAGGCGTGCACGCAGCCTGCCGGCGACTCGCGCATAAATATGCGCGGAGCAGCGCTGAGTGACTCTCTCTATGTTCAGCCCGTTGTGCCGTGCACACCAGTCGCTCTGTGTCTCGTAATGCGTGGATCCACGAGAGGCTTAGTTCTGCTACTGTGCGCCGGCCGGTGTGGCCGAGCGGTTCTAGGCGCTACAGTCTGGAACCGCGCGACCGCTACGGTCGCAGGTTCGAACCCTGCCTCGGGCATGGATGTGTGTGATGTCCTTAGGTTAGTTAGGTTTAAGTAGTTCTAAGTTCTAGGGGACTGATGACCTCAGCAGTTAAGTCCCATAGTGCTCAGAGCCATCTGTTGTTGGTCAGAGGTTCGTGAATAAAGCCACATATGTATTACGCGGATTGGTTTCGTTTGTTACTTGGTTGCTACACGACTGTCGACGAGTTTGGAACATTTTCTGTGTGCGCAGTGTTTAAGTGTGATTTCATTAAGTTATTCGTTATGGACGAATTTTATGGGCCCTGACTGATCGGTTTACTTTCACAGGGTACCCGTTCATCCACCCACTTTTCCTCTGTACGATGATTCAACCGAGGTTTAGGAAGCTTACAAAAAAAGAGTCAGACAGCATTTTTTGGCCTTCGGTGTGCCAGACTCCAATTTGTGAAAAACCTTCTTCCACTTGTAGATTCTACATAAAAAAAATCAATTACTGTGTCAGCTTGGTCCTTTACAAGTACCAGCAGCTCTTACTTTGGATCACATGTGCAGTTGATTGTATAACTACCATCGCAAACGAATGCATCTCAAAGAGGGGCGAGGTGAAGTTCTGCCAATGCTGCAAGAAAGCAAACAAGTCGTAAAGGGGATGGGCAACTGAACTCCACGGCCTTAGCCATAAGCGTCTATTCGTTACTGATGCCCATAATGACGCTCATATAGTCGCCGTGGTGTGCGACGCAGTTATCTGTTTAGCTACGGTCAAGGAAGTGTGCCAGAACTACTTTTTCACACTTTGAACGTAGATACACGGCATTTCTATGAATACTAATTCTTTTTTTTTTTATTTCAACTAAAGCATCTGGTACCTCTTTCAGCCCACTGGTAATTCAAAGATTTAAAGTTAAATAAATTTCTTTTATTTCCGTCTATGATCACAAAATTCTTAGATCCTTAGACTACCGGATTGGGTCAGCGATGGAGATCTTCAGATCTGTTTTACATTGAAATCTTTCATTGAGTTTCGGTGGCGAGGTTTGTTGCTCTTCAATGCGAAAAGAAATTCTGGCACAAGTATTTTGGTCCAAACATGGACACAATCTTAGCTGCAAACTTGTGAAGTTTTGGAAATCTATGCTAACGAAAAAATTTTATGTTAATCTCCAAGACTTATTTGGTTATGAAACTGATGACTTAACTGCCTGTCACGCTGTAGGTCTATGAGTTCTGACTATAGGTATTTATGCTGACTGATATATTATAAATTGACAATGTTGTTTTAGACCTTCGCTTTGAAGTTCCTAATACAGCCAGAAGACGGCTTCACTTCCATTTTAAAAGAACCGCTCACCACTTTAAGCACTGCGTCGTGAAGTATACACGATTGTGTTTAAGGATGCGGCGAACTTGCTATTCATCTTAACCCTAGAGTAACGAATTGCTAATCCCGAGACATAAATAACAAGGTGGGGTAAATATTTACCCCACGTTTTTCTGAATTATTTGTTTCACAAAAGAGGTTATGGAATAACATAAAGTAATAATCACACAATATGAAACATTTATTACGAAGTATACTTCTGTTTTATAATATGACAAAGCAAATCATAACTATAATATCAATGCACTTTATTGTATCACGGTTGTCATATACAGAAATACGTCACTGCACTTATCTATTGCATTCAGTTACCCTTTACGTTAAGACATTGCAAAACACAATAGAATAAATCAAAAGGCATAGGAATCATTGAAGGAAACAACATCTAAATTGGTTAAAAGTATAAAGCTAACAACTACGAAGTTGTTCCTCATGTGAAAGGAAACACAGATTTTATAAATTATTTTCAAAATTTGATGATATTTTGAATATACCAAACATTTTAAAACAAAACAGTTGTGGCAACTTTGACAAATATTTTTCCGATGGTTCTTGAACACTGGATTCAAAGGAACTTTTCCGGTCTTCTTTCCGACTGCTAAGAAAGCATCGTCCACTTTTTTGAGATCGTTTCTGGTTGTGCTGCTGATCTTGGATTACCGCTTGAAATATCGCTCCCAAAAATTTGTCAAAATCTTTTCCATGGTTATGCGAAGCTCTTTGCGTAAAATTTTTCTCGTGATTCTGTCCTTCATTTCCGCTTCAATCAGCCCGAATGCCAATGACTTGAGAAAATTGCTTGGGTTGTTTGTGCCACCATAATCCTTATACAAGAAAAATCAAATGGCTCTCAGCACTATCGGACTTAACTTCTGAGGTCATCAGTCCCCTAGAACTTAGAACTACTTAAACCTAACTAACCTAAGGACATCACACACATCCACGCCCGAGGCAGGATTCGAACCTGCGACCGTAGCGTTCGCGCGGTTCAAGACTGTAGCGGCTAGAACCGCTCGGCCACCCCGTCCGGCTCCTTATACAAAACATAGGCATTTATTCCTGATGCATCTAATAGCCCATACATTTATCGCATTGTCCAGCGCCTGGTTTCTCGCGCTGTGGTCTTGTTGTCGCATAGTAAATCAAATAAATCGACTCCCTCTTTGTTATCATTGTATAAAAGTACTATGTTCGATTTCTTTGTCTTCTCATGTATTTCACCCATCTCATGCATCGTTGACAAAAGAACAACGCTTTTATTTTTCCTTAGAATGTATGACTCCAACATTTTTTTTCTCTCCTGTAAATGAATACAGATGAAGAAACTGACCTATTCTTGGTTTGAAGCAGGGATTCAGGTATTTCTGGTTTATTCGTGCGTAAGGTGCCAACCATTGTCAACTTTTTGTCAGCCAGTTTGGCGGCTACTTCGCAAGAAGCAAAGCAGTTGTCCACTTTAATGTTCCGGTTGGTTCCATATACAGTTTCACATAATTTCACACATAATATGTAGGAACTGAAACACATTTGTCCCTAGTCTCTTTCCCCAAATATGGAATTCCTTCAAAAAAATAATACGTCTTCGCGTCACATAATGAAATTATCTTTAGCCCATATCTGTCCGGCTTGACTGGCAGATTCATTTTGAATTGGCATCTGCCTCGGAAGCTAAGGAGTGTCTCGTCAATGGTTAGGAGGGCAGAGGGAGTGTACAATTCTTGACTATGTTTGACAGACATACACGATAAATCACGTAATGCAGAGAACTTGTCTGCCGTTCTTCTTTGCAATCAAGTATGTTGGTCATCAAATCTTAGATTATTGATCAAAAACTCGAATCGGGTTTTCCTCATTACTCCCCGGAAAATGGGAACCCGTATACTACAGACCACGCATCAGTACAATTCAGATGCGCATTTTTTAGAGCTCCACTCATAAAAAGTATACCAAATAAAGCTTTAATTTCGTTTTGATTGATATCTCCAATATACCACTGCGCTGATGTGAATTTTTCCTTTGAATTTGCGATTTTTTAAAATTGTGTACGTGAATTAGTGAAACCATGTCACTAACAAACAACAGTTCAAATTATTTCAAGGGAGACGTTTCGTTTATTGCTTTGCCTAGTGCACCAAGTGCATGTACCACTATATTCTTTGCTGCACTGTCGACGCTTTTTTGTGGAAGGGATGTGTGTTCCAACAATACCCATTTCTGCCATATAAAATTTTCCTTACTTGGCTATCTCCTTCGTCTGATGAATCAACCTCAAATGGCGGTACATCGAATTCGCCATCCTCCTGGTCGTCTGTGATATGACCGTCTTCAGGTTCACACATCTTCGTCTGATTCACTGTAATATACGCTTTCAGCCTCTGAACGCTCAAATTCTCTTACTATTTGCTCTGGAGTTCTTAATAGTTCATGAGAAGACATTTTCTACGCCTGCAGAAGAAAGTACCACCTATTTTGTAAACAAAATATTTAACGTAAATAACAAGGTGGGGTGCTTTTTTACCCTGAACACAAAATTACACACTTTACCTGTTAAAGGAGCATGGAAAATAAAGCCTGAGAGATTATAGCCTCCTCAACGTGAACAACAATACTGACTGGAAAGGTACACAATGGCTCCCGTCCGAGAAGCTAGTGGTACCAACATAGGATAAAAAATTATATCGACTGGGGTAATTTTTTACCCCACCTTGTTATTCTAGGGTTAAGGCAGCGTACATTTTTCACTTTGGTCGTGCTACATAATCACGTTTGATTATCCCTTTTTACCGTGAGAGCTCAACTAATCAGGCGCTGAGAGAACAGGCTTGCTTTAGATAACGTAGGTAATATTAATTAAAGGAAAAAATGGAAAAAAATACATGCTACGAAAATTTCAACGGTTTCTTTGCCATGATTTACGCCAGCGGTGGAGGGCTGGCACCAGTCTGTAGCACTCCAAAGTGACAAGTGTGCTCTTTCGAGGGGGTGGTTACAAGTATGAGGCTCTAACAATGTGTTTGGTGAGCTTATAATGAAAGTTGTAGGGACGCGCAATGAATAGGAAGGCCTGTAATCGCAACAGTTTATGGATGAGAGTACTCTGTCGACCATTTGTCGGTGTTAGCGAGATTAGACAAGAGCTTGACGGCTGAAAGTGAGTTTGCAGAGCGGCAGTCATTACGCAGAAAGCGGCAGCCATAGGTGGACGCTGTGAGGCCGGCACGCAGGTGGCCGCCACGTAATTAATGAGCGAGCCTGAGAGCGGAAGGGGACCTGGTAGGCCTGCCGCCGCCAGCACAGGGGCCTCCTGCACGTGCCGGCTGCTCTGCGGCTGGCGCCGACCAGCCGGAAAGCCGCCACGTTTGTGGGCCAGCTCCATTCTGTGTCTACAGCACCCAGCGTGCAACGTTGACTGGTTAGTGTGCATTTCGCTGTGGATTACGTGTGAGGATTGCTATAAAAATTACGGCAATTTTTATTTTTAGGAAATAATTGTATTTATTCAGCTACATCAATTTTATCCTAAAAAACATAGTCCCCGTCAGATATCACACAGCGTGCTGCACAATTCATGTTACAGACTTCTAAAAGGTTGCAAGACAGACTTAATAGAAAGAGCTTTGCACAGGAACCCATTTCCGGAAACGTCATTTAGCGGCGCTACAGGACGTCAAAGTTAGAGGCGCTGCCGCATGTAAATGCATGTATATACAGGGTGATTCCATGATGATGATACAGACTGTCTAGGAGCCGGCCGGTGTGGCCGAGCGGTTCTAGGCGCGTCAGTCGGGAACCGCGCGACCGCTACGGTCGCAGGTTCGAATCCTGCCTCAGGCATGAATGTGTATGATGTCCTTAAGTTACTTAGGTTTAAGTAGTTCTGAATTCTAGGGGACTGATGACCTAAGATGTTAAGTCCCATAGTGCTCAGAGCCATTTGAACCATTTGAACTGTCTAGGATGACGCAGAAGGATAAATGTATCAATTTGATGTGAGGTCCCCTCTCCCGGAAACAAACGAGTCGAAAGTTATAAGCGAAAATCATTCTGACACTGGATTACATATACCAGTACTATTGTTCCTGGGACTGTAGGGTAGGCAACTTCAGAGATGAGGATGGATCAAAGTAAGGAAGGAATGAATGTCTGTTAAACACTGAATCTTGAAAGTATACCTTAAGAGCTACGACCACTTGTTCAATAGAGGAGATGTTTTTCACAGTAGCGATGATCATCAAGTGCTAATAGCTCCTCAGATGCGCATTATAGAGCCAATGGTTACTTGACTTATTTCCTTGTTTTAGCTCATACTTTCCACCTATGAAAACTACCTATCCTACAATCTTAGCAACAACAGTACCGGTACATGCAATCCAGTGTCAGAGATGTCATAACGGTTTTCGCTCATAATTAAGTTATATATTATAACATACACTAAAGCACCAAATAAACTGGTATAGGCATGCGTATTCAAATACTGAGATACGTAAACAAGCAAAATACGGTGCTGCGAACGGCAACGCCTATAGAAGACAACAAATGTCTGTCGCAGTTGTTGGATCAGTTACTCCTGCTACAATGGCTCGTTATCATGATTTAAGTGAGTTTGAACGTGATGTTAAGAGTTGTCGCAGGAGCGATAGGACAGAGCATTTACGAGGTAGCGATGAAGTGGCGATTTTCCCGTACGACTGTTTCACGAGTTTACCGTGAATATCAGGAATCCGGTAAAACAGCAAAATCTACATCTACATCTACGTCCATACTCCGCAAGCCACCTAACGGTGTGTGGCGGAGGGTACCCTGAGTACCTCTATCGGTTCTCCCTTCTATTCCAGTCTCTTATTCCTCGTGGAAAGAAGGATTGTCGGTAAGCCTCTGTGTGGGCACTAATCTCTCTGATTTTATCCTCATGGTCTCTTCGCGAGATATACGTAGCAGGGAGCAATATACTGCTTGACTTTTCAGTGAAGGTATGTTCTTGAAACTTCAACAAAAGCACGTACCGAGCCACTGAGCGTGTCTCCTGCAGAGTCTTCCACTGGAGTTTATCTACCATTTCCGTAACGCTTTCGCGATTACTAAATGATCCTGTAACGAAGCGCGCTGCTCTCCGTTGGATCTTCTCTACCTCTTCTATCAACCCTATCTGGTACGGATCCCACACTGCTGAGCAGTATTCAAGCAGTGGGCGAACAAGCGTACTGTAACCTACTTCCTTTGTTTTCGGATTGCATTTGCTTAGGATTCTTCCAATGAATCTGTCTGACATCTGCTTTACCGACGATCAACTTTATATGATCATTCCATTTTAAATCACTCCTAATGCGTACTCCCAGATAATTTATAGAATTAACTGCTTTTAGTTGATGACTTGCTATTTTGTAGCTAAATGATAAGGGATCTATCTTTCTGTGTATTCGCAGCACATTACACTTGTCTACATTGATATTGAATTGCCATTCCCTGCACCATGCGTCAATTCGCTGCAGATCCTCCTGCATTTCAGTACAATTTTCCATTGTTACAACCTCTCGATACACCACAGCATCATCTGCAAAAAGCCTCAGTGAATTTTCGATGTCATCCACAAGGTCATTTATGTATATTGTGAATAGCAACGGTCCTATGACACTCCCCTGCGGCACACCTGAAATCACTCTTACTTCGGAAGACTTCTCTCCATTGTGAATCCGGCATCGTTGAAAGATCCTGCAGGAACGGGACCAACGACGACTAAAGAGAATCGTTCAACGTGACAGAATTGCTGTAGATTTCAATGCTGGACCGTCAACATGTGTCAGCGTACGAGCCATACAACGAAACATCATCTATATGTGCTTTTGGAACCGAAGGACCACTAGTGTACCCTTGATGACTGCACGAAACAAAGCTTTACGGCTCACCTGGGCCCATCAACACCGACATTGGACTGTTGATGACTGGAAACATATTGCATGGTCGGACGAGTCTCGTTTCAAATTGTATCAAACGGATGGACATGTGCGGGTGTGGGGACAACCTCATAAATTCATGTTCCCTGGAAGTCAGTAGGGGTCTGTTCAAGCTGGTCGAGGCTCTTTAATGGTTTGGGGCGTGTGCAGTTGGAGTGACATGGGACCCTGATGCGTGTAGCTATTACTCTGACAGGTGACATGTACGTAAGCATCCTGTCTGATCACCTGCATCCATTCATATCCATTGTGCGTTCCGACGGACTTGGCCAATTCCTGCAGGAAAATGCGATACCCCACACGTCCATATTTGATGTAGAGTAGCTCCAGTTTAAGCACTTCCGCAGGCCACCAAACTCTATAGACATCAACATTATTGAGCGTATCTGACATGCCTTTCAACGTGCTGTTCAGAGGAGATCTCCACACTCTCGTACTCTTTGCTATTTATGGACAGCCCCGCAGGTTTGATGGTGTCAGCCCCCTCCAGCACTACTTCAGACATTAGTCGAGTCTACGCCACGTCGTGTTGCGGCACTTCTGCGTGCTCGCGGGGGCCGTACATGATATTAGACAGTTGTACCAGTTTGTTTGGCTCTTCAAAGAACACTACTGTCCATTAAAATTGCTGCACCGTGGTCTAGGGTTAGCGTCTTTGATTTATAATCAAAACGTCTTCGGTCCCGGGTTCGATCCCCGCCACTGCCTAAATTTTGATAAATAATCAGCATTGGCGGCCGAAGACTTCCGGCATAAGAAGTCAGCCTCATTCTGCCAACGGCCTTGTCAAAGAGGGCGGAGGAGCGGATAGAGGTTCAGGGCACTCTCTTGTCCTAGGGGTGGGAAATTGCCCCTAAAGGCGGAAGAATCAGCAATGATCAACGACATGAGGATGCAAAAGGCAATGGAAACCACTGCATTAAAGACACGTAACGTGTATCCACAGGACATGTGGCCTGTAGTTGAAGAAGTGTCATGATGATCTCTCCATTGGCAAAAGATTCCGGTATAGTCCCCCATTCGGATCTCCGGGAGGGGACTGCCAAGGGGGAGGTTACCACGAGAAAAAGATTGAATAATCTACGAAAGGATAACGTTCTACGAGTCGGGGCGTTGAATATCAGAAGCTTGAACGTGGTAGGGAAACTAGAAAATCTGAAAAGGGAAATGCAAAGGCTCAATCTAGATATAGTAGGGGTCAGTGAAGTGAAGTGGAAAGAAGACAAGGATTTCTGGTCAGATGAGTATCGGGTAATATCAACACCAGCAGAAAATGGTATAACAGGTGTAGGATTCGTTATGAATGGGAAGGTAGGGCAGAGGGTGTGTTACTGTGAACAGTTCAGTGACTGGGTTGTTCTAATCAGAATCGACAGCAGACCAACACCGACAACGATAGTTCAGGTATACATGCCGACGTCGCAAGCTGAAGATGAACAGATACAGAAAGTGTATGAGGATATTGAAAGGGTAATGCAGTATATAAAGGGGGACGAAAATCTATTAGTCATGGGCGACTGGAATGCAGTTGTAGGGGAAGGAGTAGAAGAAAAGGTTACAGGAGAATATGGGCTTGGGACAAGGAATGAAAGAGGAGAAAGACTAATTGAGTTCTGTAACAAGTTTCAGCTAGTAATAGCGAATACCCTGTTCAAGAATCACAAGAGGAGAAGGTATACTTGGAAAAGGCCGGGAGATACGGGAAGATTTCAATTAGATTACATCTTGGTCAGACAGAGATTCCGAAATCAGATACTGGATTGTAAGGCGTACCCAGGAGCAGATATAGACTCAGATTACAATATAGTAGTGGTGAAGAGTAGGCTGAAGTTCAAGACATTAGTCAGGAAGAATCAATACAGAAAGAAGTGGGATATGGAAGTACTAAGGAATGACGAGATACGTTTGAAGTTCTCTAAGGCTAGGCGCAAATTGAGAAGCGTATAGCACGTGTGACGTGACACGACACTACAGCGCGACACGCACGTGCCTCACGGGTCACGCGTGTCCAGCGCATATTGCGACGCGTACACATACTTCGCACGCGCCGACTGGCGACGCTCTGCGCTGACTGAACCGAAGCGCGCGCAACCTCTTATCTTTCTCAATCGATTTTACAGAACTATTCTCTGAAAATATATGATTTTTGCCTTACTTGTAGCGTTATATGTCAGCTTCGTGCCCATCACCTCGCTAATGACCATTCTTATTGTGATGTACACATTTTAGTAAGACACTACGCAAAACTCAAAAAGTTTGCAACGAAGATTAGGGGTCGCTATGATTTTGCGTTTGGTGCGTATTACACCATATGTTGCTGCGTATGAAATTTAGCTAACATGCTGAATTTTTGTTTAGATTTGGGAGGAGATCTCTATCTGCCTCCGATCTCGAGAAAATGGATCCCATGTAGCGCGCTCACTTCCGATCTCACGCCCGCGAGAATAAAGTGCTCGCAACATCTCTCGTATCTCCTAAACCGCTCGAGACATCATAACGAATGTTTGGCGAATGATAGCACACAAGGAGGAGAGTGTTTTGCTAGTTATTCAACACACGGAACTTTCTTATCTATGGCGATATATCACTACTTATACTTCTTTTTTTATTTATTTCACTCCAGTGACTGTAATTTTTTAAGAGTTATCGACAGCTAGCGAATCAAGAGCTTCCTAGTATGAAAATAAACATGAAATTTCTTCTTTTACGTTACTGCAAACTGATACTATGAGGTTTTTCGTAAGCTATTGAGCTCTGTAATTGCCAATTACTTGTTTAATGAGGCCCTATGTTTCGGAATTCTGTCTCAATAGCTGCTGTAAGATGAGGTTGGCAAATTACATTGTGACAAAGGAAGTACAATTAAACCAGTCACCAAGAGAAATGTGGCCTTTACTCATAAATGGTGATGCTTCTTCGAATGAGAAAAGGTTAACAACTCACACAAAAACAGATTGGCAATTCTGTTGGAATTTTGGTGGAATCCCCGTGACCCATCGTATTTTTAACACTGAGCGACTGGAATGGAAATTTCCCAAAGGATTTTATTCCTTCTCTTGATCTGAGCAGTATTAAAATAATGACGAGCGTTCCTTCAGGCGGAATGATAGGCACATGCCAGATACTGTTTACTCACCTAGGGTTTGCCAAACTGACGCGTGATCGCGAATAAAATAGTTGTTATTGAGAAAAATAAACAATTGGTCTGTCGCACAACACAATGGTCAGTGTATTGTCAGCAGCGAAGGATAATGCGCGCGACAGGAATGCACAAGCTAGCCATGTGTGCCTTGTGAGATGGAGTTCGAAAAACATTGTCATGAAAGTAGATCTGCCTTTGTCAGTAGCACATTTCAACAAATTAAATATATCTAACCTTTACACTCGTTTAGGATATTCCTACTTTCGTAATAATACCGACCATTTTATTCATTTGTGTTGCCTGTTGTTGTATAATTAGTTTATTAATGTTGATAATGTCATGCAACAATAGAAATGATTTTTCTCATCACAGCGAACCAATTAAAACATTGTTATTTGTGACTGCTTTTCGACAGTTTCTAGCTTGCAGTGGAAATATGTTGTTCACATGCATGTAGTACAGTGTGTCGTATTACATTATTACATACATATCAGAGTAATCACAGTGAAACTTCTATACTTCAGATCTTGGACGGTTTTTACCACAAGAACAAAGGGATCACACCTGTGGAGATTATCCCTTTCTAAATTTTTGTAACAGATCGTACAGATACGCTAGCTTACTAGGCAGCGAGAATATAACCTTGCTTTACTTTCCTGCCTTGATTCTTAATCACATGATTTTATAATATTCCTTGCTTCCTTATTCACTACCCTCTGTCCCTTCTTGCGATCTGAAAACATCACGGAGGCATATGGTGCAAATTCCAGCGGCCAATGGCTCATCAGTTACTGAAGTATACATTTGTCTTGACAGAAGAAAAACAAAACAAAACTATGCATATATAAATAACAGGAAAGTATAACGTGCTAACGAAGAAAGTTGGAGCGTTTAAATGGCGAAAAACGAAACACTACCCAAAGGCAATAAAATCCAGTACACAGTAAGGCAAAATTTATGGTATTGGCAATACTGCCACTGCTGATACGCGCCGTTCCGATGTGAGCATATGGCTGGGCTACTTTTCCCCTCCCCTCTTCAAATTTCCCACGGTGCTAGGGAGGCAAGCGCGACGCGCGGCGCGAGAAACTGTGCCTCAACCACAACGCTGCGCGACCTGGCGCATGCGCGTGTCGCGTCCCAGTCGCGTCGCGTCGCAATTTGCGCGGTCCCATTTGAACCTGTGATGTTACAAAAACGCGCGCTGCGCTGCGTCGCGCCACACGCGCTATACGCGTCTCAATTTGCGCCTAGCCTTACGCTATAGATACAGCAATAATGAATAGCGCAATAGGCAGTACAGTTGATGAGGAATGGACATCTCTAAAAAGGGCCATCACAGAAGTTGGGAAGGAAAACATAGGTACAAAGAAGGTAGCTGCGAAGAAACCATGGGTTACAGAAGAAATATTTCAGTTGATTGATGAAAGGAGGAAGTACAAATATGATTCGGGAAAATCAGGAATACAGAAATACGAGTCGCTGAGGAATGAAATAAATAGGAAGTGCAGGGAAGCTAAGGTGAAATGGCTGCAGGAAAAATGTGAAGACATCGAAAAAGATATGATATTCGGAAGGACAGACTCAGCATACAGGAAAGTCAAAACAACCTTTGGTGACATTAAAAGCAACGGTGGTAACATTAAGAGTGCAACGGGAATTCCACTGTTAAATGCAGAGGAGAGAGCAGATAGGTGGAAAGAATACATTGAAAGCCTCTATGAAGGTGAAGATTTGTCTGATGTGATAGAAGAAGAAACAGGAGTCGATTTAGAAGAGATAGGGGATCCAGTATTAGAATCGGAATTTAAAAGAGCTTTGGAGGACTTACAGTCAAATAAGGCAGACGGGATAACATTCCATCAGAATTTCTAAAATCATTGGGGGAAGTGGCAACAAAACGACTATTAACGTTGGTGTGTAGAATATATGAGTCTGGCGATATACCATCTGACTTTCGGAAAAGCATCATCCACACAATTCCGAAGACGGCAAGGGCTGACAAGTGCGAGAATTATCACGCAATCACCTTATCAGCTCATGCATCGAAGCTGCTTACAAGAATAATATACAGAAGAATGGAAAAGAAAATTGAGAATGCGCTAGGTGAGGATCAGTTTGGCTTTAGGAAAAGTAAAGGAACAAGAGAGGCAAAAAAAAATTGCTCTGAGCACTATGGGACGTAGCATCTATGGTCATCAGTCCCCTAGAACTTAGAACTACTTAAACCTAACTAACCTAAGGACAGCGCACAACACCCAGTCATCACGAGGCAGAGAAAATCCCTGACCCCGCCAGGAATCGAACCCGGGAACGCGTGCGCGGGAAGCGAGAACGCTACCGCGCGACCACGAGCTGCGGACACGAGAGAGGCAATTCTGACGTTACGGCTAATATTGGAAGCAAGCCTAAAGAAAAATCAAGACATTTCATAGGATTTGTCGACCTGGAAAAAGCGTTCGACAATATAAAATGGTGCAAGCTGTTCGAGATTCGGAAGAAAGTAGGGGTAAGCTATAGGGAGAGACGGGTCATATACAATATGTACAACAACCAAGAGGGAATAATAAGAGTGGACGATCAAGAACGAAGTGCTCGTATTAAGAAGGGTGTAAGACAAGGCTGTAGCCTTTCGCCCCTACTCTTCAATCTGTACATCGAGGAAGCAATGATGGAAATAAAAGAAAGGTTCAGGAGCGGAATTAAAATACAACGTGAAAGGATATCAATGATACGATTTGCTGATGACATTGCTATCCTGAGTAAAAGTGAAGAAGAATTAAATGATCTGCTGAACGAAATGAACAGTCTAATGAGTACACTGTATGGTTTGAGAGTAAATCGGAGAAAAACGGAGGTAATGAGGAGTATTAGAAATGAGAACAGCGAGAAACTTAACATCAGGATTGATGGTCACGAAGCCAATGAAGTTAAGGAATTCTGCTACCTAGGCAGTAAAATATCCAATGACGAACGGAGCAAGGAGGACATCAAAAGCAGATTCACTATGGCAAAAAAGGCATTTCTGGCCAAGTGAAGTCTACTAATATCAAATACCGGCCTTAATTTGAGGAAGAAATTTCTGAGGATATACGTCTGGAGTACAGCATTGTATGGTTGTGAAACATGGACTGTGGGAAAACCGGAACAGAAGAGAATCGAAGCATTTGAGATGTGGTGCTATAGACGAATGTTGAAAATTAGGTGGACTGATAAGGTAAGGAATGAGGAGGTTCTACGCAGAGTCGGAGAGGAAAGGAATATTTGGAAAACACTGATATGGAGAAGGGACAGGATGATAGGACATCTGCTAAGACATTAGGGAATGACTTCCATGGTACTATAGGGAGCTGTAGAGGGCAAAAACTGTAGAGGAAGACAGAGATTGGATTACGTCAAGCAAATAATTGAGGACGTAGGTTGCAAGTGCTACTCTGAGATGAAGAGGTTAGCACAGGAAAGGAATTCGTGGCGGGCCGCATCAAACCAGTCAGTAGACGGATGACCAAAACAAAAAAAAAAAAAAGAAACACAATGAAGATGACATGCTACAGACGCAAAATTTAATCGACTGGAGAAAGATGCTGTGATATGCAAATGATTACCTTTTCAGACCATTCACACAAGGCTGCCGCTGGTGGCGACACCTATAACGTGCTGACGTGAGGGAAGTTTCCAACCGATTTCTCATACACAAACAGCAGTTGACCGGCATTGCCAGGTGAAACGTTGTTGTGATGCCTCGTGTAAGGAGGAGAAATGCGTACCATCACGATCCCAACTTGTAGCCTATCACGACTGCGGTTTATCCTATCGCGACATTGCTGCTCGCGTTGGTCGAGATCCAATCAAGGGTAATACGGAACGCCGTGCTGGATCCCAACAGCCTCGTATCACTAGCAGTCGAGATCACAGGCATCTTATCCGCATGGCTGTAACGGATCGTGCAGCCACGTCTCGATCTCCGAGTCAACAGATGGTGACGTTTACAAGACAACAACCATCTGCACGAACAGTTCGACGACGTTTGCAGCAGTATGGACTATCAGCTCGGAGACCATTGCTGCGGTTACCCTTGACGCTGCATCACAGACAGAAGCGCCTGTGGTGGTATACTCAACGACGAACCTGGGTGCACGAATGGCAAAATGGATGAATCCAGGTTTACAGCATCATGATGGTCACATCAGTGTTTGGCGACATCGCTGTTAAAGCACATTGGAAGCATGTATTCGTCGTTGCCATATTGTCGTCTCACCCGGCGTGATGGTATGGGGTGCCATAGGTTACATGTCTCGGTCACATCTTGTTTGCATTGAAGACACTTTGAACAGTGGACGTTACATTTCAGATGTGTTACGACCCGTGGCTCTATCCTTCATTCGATCCCTGTGAAACCCTAGATTTCATTAAGATAATGCACGACCGCATGTTGCACGTTCTGTACGGGCCTTTCTGGATACAGAAAATGTTTGACTGCTGCCATAGCCAGCACATTCTCCAGATCTCTCACCAATTAAAAACGTGTGGTCAATGGTGACCGAGCATCTGGCTCGTCGCAATATGCCAGTCACTACTCTTGATGAACTGTGGTATCGTGTTGAAGGTGCATGAGCCATCCAAGCTCTGTTTGACTCAATGCCCAGGCGTATCAAGACCGTTATTACGGCCATAGGTGGTTGTTCTGGGTAATGATTTCTCAGGATCTATGCACCTAAATTGCGTGAAAATGTAATCACTTGTCAGTTCTAGTATAATATATTTGTCTCTTGAATACCCGTTTATTATCTGCATTTCTTCTTGGTGTAGCAATTTTAATGGCCAGTACTGTGTATTATTCATAAAATATATTACAATTATATTCGGCGAAGGAAGATATACTCAAATAAATGGACGTCTTTCACCATAACAGCTCCATAGGTTGTATAGGTTACGTAAGAAACACTGCCAAGAACGGAGCAACTTTGCAGTGACCTGCGTTCCACGGATGCTTGTACCTGAGCACGTATGTAATCCTGCCTCCCGTTGTCTCAGGGATACAGCACAATGTGCACCATTCCCACTCTTTCACAGAAGAATATTTTTCTCTCGGCCCCGCTAGCAGCTATTCCATGTTCCTTTTTCAACCAAAGAATGACCGGTGTGGAGCTTAACGATATCGTCAGTTTGAAGCCTCACTAAATGGGCCGCCACAACATCTAAAGTATGCTGTACATTTTGCTTTTTATGATCTCATGCACTTGTCAGCTATGGAAGTTCTAATGGGAAAGCTATGAAAGCCAAAAGCACCGGACCGCCTGCTCAAATAAGCTGCAGATTAATACTTCAGTGGCTAGCTGCTTATGAAACCCCGAACAGGCTCTGTCAGTGGTCGGCGGCTAACAGTAATCTGCTTAGCCAAAGATAAATTAGATCTTCTGCTGGCGCTGCCAGCTGCGGCCGGCTGCGCAGAGCGGGTAGGAATTTCGCGCTCCAGAGACCTAAATGTGACGGCAAACAAGGTTTCGCCAGTACATTTCCAATGTGAAAAGCTGATGAGCTAACACAGAGAAGCGCCAGTGCTCCATTAGTTTCTGTCCAGTTGCAGTGCAGTAAGTGACTTCTGAGAATAAATTTCCCTTGCTACATGTCTGTGGTCAAAAATTTTTGCCTTCAGAATACCGGTTTCCGTCTATAGCCAGTATCTTCAGACCTGCTTTATAAAAACATGTCCAGGATATGAAGCAGATCTGAAAATGGTCATTATAGGCTGAAACCGCTAATCTGAAAAGAGCAAAATTGTGACCATAGACGTGTAGTAAAGGAAATTTATTCTCTATTCGGATCACTGTTCATTTCTCGACCACATCGCATCTTGTGACTTCAGAGAAGCTGTAGGTCATTTAATATTCAAAGATTTCTTACTTCACCTTCCTTCAAAATATGCATTCAAACGTTTTCGGTTTGAGGCTAAAGGTAACTTTAAAGTAAATTTCAGAATGGTAAACAACAGTAGTAGCGTAGAACGCTCAAATTAAAAATGATCCTACGTGGTATTTATCTTTTTAAGAGGAAAACGACAATTTCCTTCATCAGATGGAGGTGTTTGTTGGGATCTGCAGAGGACTGATACGTAACTACATGATATTAACACTGTAATTCCCGTATGAGATTATAATGTTCAAATATGTGTGAAATCTTATGGGACTTAACTGCTAAGGTCATCAGTCCCTAAGCTTACACGCTACTTAACGTAAATTATCCTAAGGACAAACACACACACACACACACACACACACACACACACACACACACACACTCCTGCCCGAGGGAGGACTCGAACCTCCGCCGGGATCAGCCGCACAGTCCATGACTGCAGCGCCTTAGACCACTTTGCTAATACCGGTTAAGAGATTATGTATCTTAGGATTAGTAATTTTATGTGGCTACGACGGTTGAGTGCACGGGCGAATTCCAGCAACGACTGAGGCATAATATTCTTGGAAGTCAGATGAAACATAATCTGGAGAACTTTGCTTATGAAAAGTACACACGCTAACTTTCTATAAAGTTTAAGGCTCTAATAAAAGGCGTATCTCTAAATTGTTCTTTAGCAATCTGTAGGTCTCTCCACGACCGAATATTCCCAACAATAAACAATATACGAGGGCTGTCCAGAAGGTAAGTTACGATTGATCGCGAAATGAAAATCACAGTGAAAATCAGAAATTGTTCATTTGTAACAGTTAGCTACACCTTTCAGCTACTTCTCTACGTAGTCGCCGTTCTGACTCAGACATTCGTCGTAGCATTGTACCAACTTTCCAATACCCTCATCATAGAAGGCAGCTGCCTATACTTTCCGCCAATTCTCTACGCTGGCCTAAAGCTCGTAGTCTGTTCCAAAACGTTGCCTTCATAGCCAGCGGTTCATTTGAGCAGAGATGAAACTCAGTGGGAGACAATTACGGGCTGTATTGTGGGTAACCAAACATTTCCAATTGAAACGATGCAGGAACATCTTCATTGCCCCTGCAGAATGAGGCTGAGAATTGTCTTGCAGAAGAAACAGCACGACACTTATGTAATGTTGGTTGCATAGCTTCAGGGGAAAATTCTCTCCAGGCCCTCGTATTTGGCGGGAGACACTATTTTCTATAACATCTTTACGCGCTCACTAAGAGCTCAGGAATGAAAAGAGCGACATAATTCTACCTAGAGTCATACTAGAGACACCGCCCAACACATCTTTGCAAAGCTTTATCGGATTTTCATAGTCGTTTCCATTTCGCGACCGATCGTAACTTACTTTCTGGACAGCCCTCGTATATCAAAATCTCCCACGACCATTGATCACCATGTCACGGTGCTGCTGACATTAGTAATCTCTTCCCTTTCCGTCCTTCCCTTCTCTTCCTCTTCCTCCTCTCCCCCTCAATTTACACACTAATCACAGTTTCATTGTTGATGAGTTCTTACGTGTCATTCACGAAGAAGAGTCTTGTGTTAGACGATGAAGCCAATCTCTCGTTTCTTGACATTAAAATGACGGTAGACTTTCTGAAACATAAGGTTTCTAAATTCATGTTACAGTTTTCGTAGTCTTTTATCCGTCTAAGTCCAGTTTTAAGTCTCCTTGGCAGTTTCATAACACTGCTGTTTGGAATAAACCGACCTTAAACAACTCCAACAAGACTCATATTAATTCCATCGCCTCAGTCCTTCATACCGATCAGATATCTTCTTTAATACAACGGAAAAACAGCCAAGGTTACAAATTTCACTTTTCTTTATTTGAAGTCTAGTTTCGGGTCGGGACCCATTTTTAAATTATCTACACAGTCATACTGATATTTCCTAAAATAAAAGAACCATGTCAAGAGAACAAACGTAAACATATAGCAAGGTATTCGTATATCCTTTACAAATAATTTATTAAACATAAAGTATACTTTTGACAGTATAGAAAGGAAAACAAAATTTACAGTTCAATTCAGTTCTTGGAGCATATCTTAGCAAGATAAATAACAACTTAAAATACCTAAAAGCATAATGAAAACCCAAGTCAAATAGACATCCCTAGCAGATAGTACGGGGCCAATAATAGTTCACAACGTGTGGCCCTTCCTCACAAGCAATGGACAAAAAAATTAACTTACGCATTTAACCGCAGGATAACCAGCTAGAACTTTCTGAGTTAATTAAGAGTACTTAAATTCATAAACTAAATAAAGGTCTTTGACCACTCCCGAAAGCAGCTAGTCTATAACGCGAAGCTGGTTGTTGTCGAACTACCAATGCAAATTTCTCAAATCACTTTTCTGTACAATGTGACATACAAAACAGTTCACTCTTGCAGGACATAATGACACCAACAAAATCAGTCACACTCACATTACAATAATAACAGGATCACCTAACGCACATAGAAAATCAAATACCGTCACTGTGTAATCAGTATTACTCTCTCTTTAGAGAACTGCCCACACGCCCGTTGTGCCACCCATACAACAGCTGTAACACTCTGCACTATACCCAAGGCCCTTCTGTGTCTAAAAATTACTGGTTGTCCGATGTAATGTGAGCACATTTCTTCACTGTACACTGCGCTGCTTTACTCGACTGGTCAAAACACTGCTGTCAGTTACTGAAACAGCCAGCCGGCGCTACTCTTGTATTCTAAGATTCCCTGTGGGCATCGCCACTGGAATCGCCATTCTGTTACGCGGAAGAGGCACCATACGCACCACTGGGTTATTTCCGTCCACATAACGGCCACAACCCACGTTGGCCGTTGAGTTTCCCTCATGTGAGACATGTTTCTCATCGCGAAGCACGCCAGACGTTACGTCCGACGTGGTCGCCGCACGCTTTGTAACGACCTGTTATATTTCACGCCAGGAGCTCTTCATCGTGATTTGCGGCCTTAGCGCTCTCCAGCGGCAATTTACAGATCCATCTGGTGCATAAATCATAGTTTCTTTATGAAAATGGACGTGCGTAAAATAGCTGCTATTGTCGAAGAAGAGCAGAGAAAATCGCGAAGAAAATTCTGGACTCGTCTATGGCTTGAACAGAGAATTGCTGGCTGAGGAACACTGCATAATGTTGTACGACGATCCGAGATACTTAAAAAAAACTAAACTCTGCTCGAACAGGCCATAAACGCCCAAGGGTACCGACCGGCCGCCGTGTCATCTTCGGCACACAGTCATCATTGGATGCGGATATGGGGGGCATGTGGTCAGCACACCTCTTTCCAGGCCGTTTTGTCAGTTTACGAGACCGGAGTCGCTACTTCTCGATAAAGTAGCTCAGTTTGCCTCAAAAGGCTGAGTGCACCCCGCTTGCCAGCAACGCTCGTCAGACCGGAGCGTCACCCATTCAAGTGCTAGCCCAGCCCGGCAGCGCTTAACTTCGGTGATCTGACGGAGAACCAGTGTTACTACTGCGGCAAGGAAGTTGGCTGAGATATTAACTGGTAGAAGTTATTCTTTAACAGACTGGAATCTTCATCCAGTTTTCAGTTTTGTACTGAATATAGTTAAAGTATTGTGCCTAACGTCAGTTCATGTTTGCACAATATCCGTATTCGAAATGGTGTATTCACCACCTTCACTCTGAGGTAACGTATTTCATAATTTCGATTTCAAGATCGAGATTCGTTTCGTAATTTCTTTTAAATGGAGGAGAAGATTTTTTTCGAAGCTGTTCACCATCATTGACAAACATATTTACTACTAAGATGCAAACACGAGTCAGTCCATAAAACCAAGAGATAGGTGTATATGTTTTACAGAAAATTTCATAATAGCAAAACCTTCCAATGTGTAGCTTGTGCAGTCTGGAACCGCGCGACCGCTACGGTAGCAGGTTCGAATCCTGCCTCGGGCGTGGATGTGGGTGATGTCCTTAGATTAGTTAGGTTTAAGTAGTTCTAAGTTCTAGGAGATTGATAACCTCAGAAGTTAAGTCCCATAGTGCTCAGAGCGATTTGAAGCATTTTCTTTTTTTTTTTTTTTTTTTTTTTTTTTTGTAGCTTGTGTTTAGTTTCTGACATAGACTGCCAGTCACGATAACATTTGTAGTGACGGGAAGCATTGCAGTTTTTTTTTCTTTAATCATCAGTCTTTTGACAGTATGAATGATAACCGCCACGAATTCCTCTTCGTCTCAGAGCAGCACTTGCAACCTACGTCCTCAACTATTTGATGGATGTATTCCAATCTCTGTCTTTCTCTACAGTTTTTACCCTCTGCACTAGCATGGAAGTTAACTGATGTCCAATCATCCTGTCCCTTCTTCTTGTCAGTCTTTTCAATATACTCCTTTCCTCGCAAATTCTGCGGAGAACCTCCTCATTCCGCACCTTACCGGTCCAGCTAATTTTCAACATTCTTCAGTAGCACCACATCTCAACTACTCCTGTCCTCTTCTGGTTTTCCTTCTGTCCATGTCTCACTGCCATGAAATGCGCCACAAACGCCGCCAACCGCGTATAGGGAAAAACCAGCGCGAAATCTGCAATATCGTGACCTGGTGGATCTAACAGGAAACGAGATCTACCGCGAATTAATAATTCACGACACAGTTTTAAAAAATTTGAAATTTCCCCTGTGTGTGGAAAGGTCATTTTTTCTGCTATCACGCACCAACCATTGTCATCCCAGATTTCTTTTGGTTATAAACTTTTTTGTAGTTCGATTTATTGATATCTTGGCTTGGTGAGAACAACTACAGATAGGGTGTTAGATGAACTACTCCAAGTGCCTGAATACAGAAGCTTGAGAGTGACACATCTAACGAACAAAACGTGACAGAATGTCGTTTCATAGTTACCGAATTGAGTGACTTGTGTGTGCTTATACAGAATAGTGCTTTGTGTGCGCTGTATGGAAGAGATGGTAGGCGATAACGATTGTGGAAGATCATAAAGGCAGGAAGATGTGGGCAATAAGCAGTGGGGTAGCAAAAGGAGGACATTCTTTTGGTTAGTGCAAAGAAAAAGTTCAAAATTCAAATTTTAGACTTTCCCTGTGAATGCGATATATGAGGAAACGTGAATGAGCAGCTCATATATTTTGTGCTATCACTGATCTGTCACCACCCCCAACATTTGAGATGTACACTGTTATTCGTTGGCCGGCCGAAGTGGCCGTGCGGTTAAAGGCGCTGCAGTCTGGAACCGCAAGACCGCTACGGTCGCAGGTTCGAATCCTGCCTCGGGCATGGATGTTTGTGATGTCCTTAGGTTAGTTAGGTTTAACTAGTTCTAAGTTCTAGGGGACTAATGACCTCAGCAGTTGAGTCCCATAGTGCTCAGAGCCATTTGAACCATTTTTTGTTATTCGTTGTCAGGTTTAGTCAAGTGAGTACTGCGTCTTTGAAGCAAGCTGTTGAAGAAACTGTGGTGTCCAACACAGCGGCAGCCTTTGATGGGTCATGGGGTGAAAAGTGTTACTACTTACAACTGCACAGAGTTGTCGCAACAACATCACTAAAGAATGGAAAGGCAATAGTGTTGAATCTTCAATGAAATACTCCCATGGATACAAAAGAAGCAACCATCTTTATCAATGAGCACTGAATTAATCTGGGTACTTTGATGCAACAAAATCAAATGAATTCTCAGAATATATCAAAGAGTAAAATTAAGGTGTGTCGTTCACGAATTAACTTAGAGCTGGAGACTGAAATCGATTTGCTAATGTGTGAAAGGAGTGTATAAACTGAAAAATTAGAGCGTTTTAGACATGTGCAAAAGAGTCTGGTTAAGTTTTTATAAAAACTGATTGGGGGGAAACCTGAATACTGCCAAATCTACGGATGGTCGTGATAGCTCCAGTAAGGGTTATGACTCTGCTATGGTATAACCATAAGAAGTAATATGGGGAAATAATCAGCAGCTTTGCATTCAGGCTGACTTGGTTGCAATTGTAAAAGTCAAACGTCGGGCAAGGAGCAACTTCATTGCTCGAATGACGTGTTTCGAAATTAGATAGAAAAATATTTTATAAAACATATCAATGCACAGCTACAGCATTTCACTTTGATCAAAAAACATCTGGCAAAAACTAAAATATAGGCACTTGGGAGCGATTGATGTACAAATTGTATTTCACATAAAAGTGCAGCAATCCCCTCTTGGGTGGTTGTATTGTAGTTTGCGCAAGGTATTTTCAATCAAAGTGGAATGCTATAGCCGTGTATTGCAACATTTAGATATCTGATGATGATTAAACTCAGAAACTTGTCTTGTGAGCAATAAAGTCATTCCTTGCTGATGCTTGACTTTTACCGTTGAGACCCAGTCAGCCTGTATCTAACGATTGATTATTATAATGCTTGTTGCCTGCCCCCTGCATGACTTTATGTTACATTTACATATACTATGGTATAGGAAACATGAAGAAAGCAGTTTGGCCTACCTTCTTCCATAAAGCTTCTACCGACCATTATCCACAGCATAGGCTTTTTGACAGTGATTAACGCTCTTAGTGTGGATACAAGAAAGCACTTGCAACTGGCGAAATTTATTCACATCAGCGTTCATTTACAACACTGGATGCAATGAAGCAGTATACAAATTTCATTTACTGAAGTGAATAGAAATTATCTTAAAAAATCTCTATGAGGACTAGTGTGATTAACTGTGTATCAAAATGCTCAGATGACGACCCTCAAATTGTCCTACAATTTTCATCCTGTTAAGAGTTAACGGCTTTTAGTTACAGCCATGTAAACTTTATGAAAAATTTTTGTGCTTTTCCAGAAGTTCACAAGCGTTCCTAGGAAAATGACCTTATGACACTGGAATGCTTCTCTTACCAAGAAAGAAGCAAAGCAGCGATTGTGACAGTATACATATTGGCCTCCACCGTTCTCGTATGAATAAACTAATGCCGTATCTCTAATGACGTCATTATCGACCGTCTGTAGACTCTATACGGAGTATATGCTGAGATAAAACAGCAGCCTATCTACTGAGGGGGGGGGGGGGGGCGTTTGACCTCTATGGTTGTTAGTGGAGGGTCCATTTATGAAACATCCCCTTTGAACAATTATAAAGAACTGTGCTTAAACTGACACACAATATTTTTGGCGCAACGCAATCTGACTTTCAATAATCCCTACAAAAGAATGGCCCTGACTAACAATAACCTATACCTTTCATGAATCACTCACCTCACAAAAATCTTCGTTACTCAAACTACTGCAATACAGCGAGCGCCAATACTGCCAGCTAAATAAAAGATTCAAACTACTGAGGACACTAACTACTGATAGGCATAGTTGGCAAATGGAAGATTTTGATAGAGAAAAAACAATGTATTTACCTTAATATTGTTCAAAAGTCATATTATATATATCAGTTCATGACATCCCGTCTTACAAATTTCAAAACTCCGCCATTTCTCTCCCCACATCCACCACTGCTGGCGGTTCACCTCCAACTGCGCAACGCTACGCACTGTTAACATCCAACTGCCAAACACTACAATGGCAGACAACAATGAAAACTAGCCACAGACTGCACACAGCACAGCCAGTGATTTTCATACAGAGCGCTACGTGGCGTTACAAAGATAAAAACCTAAACAGCCTACTTACATAGCCCCCACGCTCCTCACAAAAAATTTTACAAATTGTTTTGGGCAATGGCCAATACAGATTTGATAAAAATTTTCGCAATTACAATAACAAAGAAATCAAATGCACACACTTATTCATACAATGTCGGTCAAAAGCTAAAATTTTCTCACAGTCCATAAAGACAGTCCTGATCATTCATCACAGTAAAATTGCAGTGTTTTTTTTTTCTCAAAGTCTGAGCAGTAAAAGAAAATGCACACGGAAGTAGTGGATTTCCATGCAGTCTTGAAGAAGTAGTGTTGTCCTTCCAACGGAAAGACAGTGCTGACTCTTGACATGCAGACAGGTAATGGGCCACAACAGAGCAAACCCACAGCAGAGTCAGTCGAAGTTTTGAAGAATATTGGTAGGTAGGTCATCACAGAGCAGACCCACTATAGTCTTGGTAGAGTGTATGGTATCGGTGGACCACCAGAGGTGCAGACCCACTGCGGTCCTTGTAGAAATAATGGTATTGGTGAGTCATAAAAGGTGTAGACCCACTATAGTCCTTGTAGAGATGGCTAGCAGCCATCTGTTGCGACTGTGCAGGTGCACAATCACCATCGAAGAGTCTTGCAGAGAATATAGCAAGTCCATAAACCACCACTTGTGCAGGCATAAAGTTTTTGGAATTGTCCTTAGAAGTCTTGCAGGCAATATAGCAAGTCCATAAACCACCACTTGTGCACTCACCAAAAAAATTTTTGAAATCTCCTTAGAACCAGCATTGCTGTTATCCAGTCCCTTGCTGAATTATTAAGACACATGCAAACACTATCAGTCCCTACTTCTCACATATTGTCCATATACTATGACCAACAGAAACGTTTGCAGTGAAATGTAACAAAGGTACAACATACATCATTAAAGAACATAACAATACAGATAACATTTGTAGTAACACAGACTATACAAAAGAATAGAAATAAACATATACATCAGTGTTACAGGAATTATGACATAAGTAAATACATAAAATATCAGAATAACTTTTGAAACATCAACTTCACACATGAGCATTAAAACAAAACAGAATAAATAATGTCTGAGCATCTTTACAAGGTAAATAACATATTATCAGAAAAATTCTACAATATAACTCTCATCAGATAAACACATAAAGACAGGAAGAACACAAATATACAAGAGTACACAAACACATAGCGGAATAACAGAAAGGGAAAGGACAGGGTTTGTTTTACTGCAGTATCTTGCAAACAAAACTTTCTTTATTTCTGGGAGATCTCCCTTCGTTTTTCATTATTTCAAAAAGTGCTATCTATACCTGCTTTCTGTACTTTTTCTGTAAAACTTCTCAATGCATTTCCTCCAATTCATTGCAACTCATTCTCTTATGTAGTCTACCCCTCTTAAGCTAACTTAAATCTACTGAGCTCAGATGCTAACCTAAGGGACGAGGCAATGCAACAGCACAAAACAAATAACGCAAACAGCAATGACAAAAAATGCAGATTTGCAAAGCAAGCAGCATTATAGGAATTAGCAATGCAATTGCAATATTACAACTAATATAAGGCAATGTGCAGCAAACAAGAAAAATAAATCAGTAGTAAACTGGCTTAGCAGAGTAACACAAATTAAAATTCAGTAGCACTATGCCTGGCAAACAGCAGCAGCAAATGCAATAACTTTTATCTAAACATGACAAATCTCAAGCAGAAAGAATATTACAATAAAGATGGCCATGTCTAATACCTATGTCACATCTTAACACTAGAGTGATGCATCACGATAACTTACTCTACCAAAAAAATTACCAAGTAGTTGAAAAGAAAATAGTGTATGCAGTTACTGTTATTAATCCTTTCTTGTTGTTCTTTTCATTCCAAGTGCTCCTTTTTCGAGGAATATGGATCACAAAATTATTATTTAATAGATCTGTTGGCAGAAAGTGTTCACATTTGCAAATGCAGTTTATTTTATTTTATAAAACCTATGCTGCAACACAGCTGGAAACTAGATATTAAACAAAATGAGCAATCTCTCAACTACAAAGACAATAGATGTAAAATGTTTCTCATCATTTCATTAGGCATTTTAGTAAATATCATAAATTAAGAGCTCCACAGTGTAATCATATGTTTTCAAGTTTGAGCGTGTCGTATTTGCGATGCTTTCGACAAAGAAATGTCAATAGCGAGGATAATGGCCTCTTTTTTTTTTCACCTAATGGCTTTCTTTTGTCAGACGACTACCCCCAGCTGGGCGCCCAAAACGCATTATGTCAAGGTCACTTACCTCTCTTACTGAAATATTTATGACAGCAGTTTCCGCCACAGTGGCAGTCTCATATAAAAAAATTCACAGGTTGAGAATTTGCGTTACAAATGTGTAGAAACAAAATCCTTTTGATATAACAGTGTCAAAAAATTTTCGTCAGCATTGTAATACACTCACACATTTACATACATTTCATAACTCTTAAAGTACGATTCTTGGTTTCCAACAACCTTTTCGACAAATCAGAGTCCCTAACCAATAGTCATTGTTCCTTACCTTATTATACATATACATATCGTCGACGCTTCTACAATATGTCATCATAACAGATACGTAGCATAATCAAATTCTTCATATAGCATCAGCTTATTGATCATAAACATACCTCAACAGCATAATACACATCGTCATAATAATAATGTCATAACACCTCAGTCAAATCTCAAAAACGTCGTAGCTTTCTGCAATAATTTCAAAACTTAAAAAACATTCCCTGCTCATTTCAATAGTGTCATCTACCTCAAACGTACTTTAAAAATCATGACCCCATACCAAATGCGACATTCAAAGCTCTCATAGTATCACAATGGTTCCAAAAAAAAAAAAAAAAAATATGAACAGTTCACAAAGTACAGACAAAATACAATTTAATAACTGTGAAATTATCCAACTGTGTAATTGCGTAAACATCTGTCACTGATGTAGTAAAAAAGACATGTTTGTTTCTCTGTTAGATAATCAGATAGCTGTGTAATTCTGTGTTAGAGAAATATAGTACCGGTGTGTAAAGTTGTATAAGCAAATACCATATTAGCTAGGGCTTCTTGTGCTTGGTGCACACATGGTACACAAAGTAGGCGTGTACCCCCCTGAGGATTAATGTTATAATACCCTCATGTGTTACAGATTACATCAATGGAATGAAATGTATCACGGAAAACCTTTGTATCATTGTACTTCAAATATCTTTAAAAATAAATGTTTTAAGTACAAAATTAATCACTCAGATACGTATATTGTAGCGCTAAACTGTGCGTCTTTCTGTAAGATAATTCTGTGGAAGTGTCGTAGTTATCATCCTCTGTAAGCAAAGTTCTGCTGAAGTCAATGTACTTACCTCATCATAAACGAAAGTGAAATGCTTTGCGTATAGATATCGTAGTTATTACGTACCTGACCGCGATCAAGAAAGTACTATAATGTGATGTATTGTTATGCTATGAAAAAGGCTGTCTCATTGTAGCTATACCACAAAAGTTACTACTAAAACATGTTTTACTTTCCAGAATAATACAGAAAAACTGTGCAGATATAGAACAGAAACACCGCAAAAGCAACATTGTAAATGGTCACTCATTAGTAGCGTCGTGATAAAATCGTGTAGCTGTCACATAAACTAACCGCTGTGTCATCTGGTATCTCACAGAAAGTACATTAAATCCAGAATGTATTTTCAAGTAAACCAAAATGTTGCATTAAAATCTCATTAGTAGTTCCAGTATATGTTCTAAGTATGTAAGCCTGATAGTCGTTACATAATCGTGCAACTAACAAGCAAGAATGTACAAACAACAACACTGTGTCGTCTGTTCACTATAACAATGCATCCGTAATTTCTGTTTAAATAAGTTCTCTTGGTTCTTGACTGCATATTTAACTTCAAACATTGTTGCATGTTAACAGATTCTTAGTCTGACAAAGCATACTAGTAATGCAAAGTGAAAAATTTTATAGCAAAGACTAAGTTAAAACAAAACAGATTATCTCTCAATAAACGGTTTTACATGTGAAATGTGGTGCAAGCCTTTACTCTTCCTACTATGCAAAGCTCGAGATTCAACGGAATTATCATGTCGTATACGTCGGTAAAGAATACTGGAATTTTTCTCAAGGTTAGCGTCTATGTAATTTTTACCTCAGCCAGCCGGCGCACATGGCTGCCTGCGGTGCGAGTCATTGTCTGTCTCTTTGTTGGCACACATCGTTATCGGGATTAGGAGGCCTAACTTCTACAAATTCACCTTGCCGAGAGGGCCCTGTCCTGTTTGAATCCCACCAGTTCTGATGAAATTCAGGTCTGCCGTTACGATTATATCGTCTGTCGTCAAGTCGGTAGTTTCCATAGTTTCTTTTTCGTCGGTCATGTGGTGGAGAATTTCTCCTGGAATCGTAACTGCGTGCTGAACTGTTGCATCTGAAGTCTTTCCGTCTCCCTTGATAATAATTGTTTTGGTTCCGATATTGTCTGTTTCTATGGTTATCTCTGTCATATTCATTACTACGGAAATGCGATCTTTCTCTGTAACTATTGTTCTGCCAACGGTTGTCATATGGCGGTGTCTGTTTTGGTCACGATTTACATTGTAAGAATAGCCTTGTCATGTATTATTTCTGTCATCGCGGAATTGTGGCAGATGTGACCTGTAATTGTCGAGCTCCTGTTTTCGCGTTCCGCGATTGTCAATGTCAATTTCCAGTTCTTGTAAGAGTCCCTGAAAAGCTTCAATGTCGTCTTTGCAATGTCCTGCCAAAATAATATGTCGTAAATGTTCAGGTAATTAAGCAAATGCGGATGAGTTCTGAGGGGCTGTATGGGTTTGACAGGTACTGATTCTTGTGCAACATGTCTTCAAAATGTTTCACAAGACTTGAAAATTCAGATTGTTCGAAATGTTTCATCATTATGATGCTATGTTTTACTCTGCCTCGTGTAGCTTGAAACCAATATGCTGAGAGGAAGGCATGATAAAATTCTCCTTCACTGTGGCAATCGTGAATGACCGATCGCATTCTTTCAGCTGGTTCATTCTCTAAGTAGCCACACATAAATTCTAATCTGTGCTCTAATGACCAGTTGGGAGGAAAACAATGACAGAATTGATGGAGCCACGCTTGTGGATGAATGTCGTTGCCACAATTCTTAAATGTTTTGAATTTACGTGTAGTAATGAACAGCTTATAGTCAAAATCATCACGTCGGCGAGTAGCATATCGGTCATTGTTACGTCGTTTCAGCGGTTCCATCTCAAAATTCGGTGCACCTTGCCAATTTCTTTCATAATTTCCGAAATGCCCTGTGTTATTATTTTGTGGCTTTTCCGTATTTCTAAGTTCCTCTTCCCGTGTTGGAGCGCGAGTGTCCCCTGAAATATGTAATTTTTGTTTTACCTGTGTCAGCTGATCTTGTACTTCCCGGATTTCTCTCTGGTGTTGCGTATTAATTTGATTGTGATTTTGTTTGAATTTCTTAATTTGTTGATACTCTTCTGTGTTAGTGATGGCTATAGGTCTTGCGTCATTCAGATCATCATCTACCTTTGCAGATAAGTTAGTGAACTGATCTGAAAGTTCGGCTACTTTCTCTGATAGTGTACTTATTTCCTCAGTGTGTTTTTCTGAACCAAGTTTCAGAGTGTCCATTTGTGTTGAAATCGAATCTACTGTGTCCTTTAAGTTTTCCTGAGTTTTTGCAAGTAGCATAACCGAATCGGTAGATGCAACTGAGTCAATTTTAGCCCACAAGGTCTCATGATTTTCGTGAACAATGATTTGCAGTTCTTTTATGGCTGCTTCGTGATTCTGTAATGCATTTTCATGCCGCGAAGAAATAGGTTAAAAATGCTCACAAATTTGTGTTTTTACATCATTACAGACTTTTTGACATTTCGATTCAATGTTATGTAACTCAGTAGTTAAATCTTCACGTGTTTATTCAAGTGTGGTGTCTAACTTTTGAAGCTATTGCTGTGTTTGTCTCTGATTTTGTTCCATTGTGTCTAACTGTTGCTGTGTTTGTCTCTGGTGTTGTTCCATTGTGTCTAGCTTTTGAAGATTTTGTTCCATTGTGTCTAACTTTTGAAGATTTTGTTCCATTGTGTCTAGCTTTTGAAGCTTTTGTCCGATTTGTTGCATTAATTGTAATAACAATGCACTGGTGTCTGAAACATGTTCCTCAGTGCTTTCCGGCAGTGAAGTTGCACCGGCAACATTCACATTTTGACAAGCAGAAAATGTGTCTTGACTTATTTGAGAAAACGGTGAGGACCCAAAACCTGAATCTGCAGTATTTGCCAGATTGTGTCGTGTCATTCCCGATTCCTGAGGCGGGCTGTTGCCGACCGATCGATCAATAATGCTTCCCTGTTCACTAATGGTTTCACTGTCCACACCATTGTTTGCCACTCGCTCCATTTCCCTATGCACAATTACCAAATTACTATGTTGAACATTAGTTAATTCATTACACGGTGGCGCTAACACACTGCTTTCGTCTTCACTGTCGTTTCTCAGTTTACTTTGGAGCCTAGTATTACGTTTTTCACGCGCCATAATTGTCACAATATTTCACACGATAACACAGTAAAGCACAATTTGAAGAGCAAAAATAAGAAAACACATTAACATAGCACTGAAAATAATATCTAGTTAATCGCAAGCACAGCTGCGAAATACTTGGTGCAAATCTACATGCATGCCACAATTGTTTTACTGTACAACAATGAAAGACTGCAACTACAAAGGAGATTATCTCTACAATTACGCGCTAGCAATAAACAAAAGCTACACTAAAACTACAAGAAAAAATCAGAAGATTCCAGTGAGGTATCATCGGCTAAGGGTCGACATATGAAAAGTCCCCTTTGAACAATTATAAAGGACTGTGCTTAAACTGACACAAAATATTTTTGCGCAACGCAATCTGACTTTCAATAATCCCTACAAAAGAATGGCCCTGACTAACAGTAACCTATACCATTCATGAATCGCTTACCTCACAAAAATCTTCGTTACTCAAACTACTGCAATATAGCGAGCGCCAATAGTGCCAGCTAAATAAAAGATTCAAACTACTGAGGGCACTAACTACTGATAGGCATAGTTAGCAAATGAAAGATTTTGATAGAGAAAAAACAATGTATTTACCCTAATATTGTTCAAAAGTCATATTATATATATCAGTTTATGACATCCAGTCTTACAAATTTCAAAACTCCGCCATTTCTCTCCCCACATCCACTACTGCTGGCGGATTACCTCCAACTGCGCAACGCTACGCACTGTTGACATCCAACTGCCCAACACTACAATGGCAGACAACAATGCAAACTAGCCACAGACTGCACACAGCACAGCCAGTGATTTTCATACAGAGCGCTACGTGGCGTTACCAATATAAAAACCTAAACAGCCTACTTACACATTTTTCGGGTTTGTCTGGATGGCATCCTGGCGTCCTAAGATCCCACCTGGGCGTTCAGAGTTCGATGGGTTGGCGTGGTCTTCAGGAATCCTTCGGAGGTGAAGGTGGCTGAAGCAAGACAGACCGGTGTCCTGGAAAATCTTTCGTTCCAACTCTAAGTCGACACGAGTGCGCGAACTCGCCCAGTGGCGCAACCCAACGTCGACGAGGTGACTTGAAACACGACACAGTGCCTAATAATTTTTCACATAGTTAATTCTGTACCCATAATGTAACTGCGATGTAATTTCAGTCATATGTACGCTTTATTAGTTCACCAATAATTTCCTGCAATTAAAAGTAAAGGAATTATTGCAAATGATGTTTTAAAAAAAGGATATTATGATTATGATGTTGTAAAATAGCTGGCCTAGTCAGGGAGTTTAATATTTTATAGTCACAAAACGAATTTAAAGTAACGAGTATTGTAGCTGTTTGCGTAAGCGCGGATGGGGCAGAAGAGAGCTTCTAGCGTTAAGTGGACAAGTGAAGATGCGGTGAACGAGAATGTAATTTATAATAGACAAGATTTTTAATATATGGCCAGGCCTATTATGTGATTGTAAGTGGGCGCAATAGACTGTCATTTAGAGGAATTAATATTCGAGAAGAGTAATATGGGCCCAAAATTGTTATGTGGAGCGATGATAAAGAAGATCCTCTTGCCATACATTGTCAACGAATAATGCTTTACATTGCACCAGCGATAAGTATCGTGAAGTTCAATTTACCAAACTGAGAACTGTACAACAGTGTCATTTAAAAGTGGTGAACTTACGTTGCTTAGTAGAACAGCTGGTTAAAGAATAGTGACCAACAGCTAAACAGTGAAAGCGTAAATTACGTGAATGTTGACAAAATATTGCTTCACAATCGTATGTTTCGCTTTGTGTGTGTGTGTGTGTGTGTGTGTGTGTGTGTGTGTGTGTGTGTGTGTGTGTTCATTGCAAGCTCTGCTCACATCTGCAAATTAAGTAACTATGTGGAGCTAAAATGCTGATTCTTCACTAAATGAAACACTACTAACTTTCCAGAAATAACTTACTATAATAGAAAACAAGTATTTATGAACATTTCCGATTGTAAATTCAGTAACAGCGTTACAGTGAGTAACGCGAAGCTATTCATTGCGCAAACTGTTACGCAAATAATTGACGTTTAAGTGCATGTGTTCAGTAAAAATTATTTTCCTGGTTTTCTTATTGACTGTAATTCATGGTATTAGCTGTGTTTTGACATCTGAGGTCGAGTCAGTGCTTTTGGTCCCATACTTGTCTGATTACACTCCAGTGATTAGTTCATCATTACTGGCTATAAGCGATTAGTAACCATAATTTTTACTCGAGTGATCTCGCGAACATAAGAAATACACTCCTGGAAATGGAAAAAAGAACACATTGACACCGGTGTGTCAGACCCACCATACTTGCTCCAAACAGTGCGAGAGGACTGTACTAGCAATGATCACACGCACGGCACAGCGGAAACACCAGGAACCGCGGTGTTGGCCGTCGAATGGCGCTAGCTGCGCAGCATTTGTGCACCGCCGCCGTCAGTGTCAGCCAGTTTGCCGTGGCATACGGAGCTCATTCGCAGTCTTTAACACTGGTAGCATGCCGCGACAGCGTGGACGTGAACCGTATGTGCAGTTGACGGACTTTGAGCGAGGGCGTATAGTGGGCATGCGGGAGGCCGGGTGGACGTACCGCCGAATTGCTCAACACGTGGGGCGTGAGGTCTCCACAGTACATCGATGTTGTCGCCAGTGGTCGGCGGAAGGTGCACGTGCCCGTCGACCTGGGACCGGACCGCAGCGACGCACGGATGCACGCCAAGACCGTAGGATCCTACGCAGTGCCGTAGGGGACCGCACAGCCACTTCCCAGCAAATTAGGGACACTGTTGCTCCTGGGGTATCGGCGAGGACCATTCGCAACCGTCTCCATGAAGCTGGGCTACGGTCCTGCACACCATTAAGCCGTCTTCCGCTCACGCCCCAACATCGTGCAGCCCGCCTCCAGTGGTGTCGCGACAGGCGTGAATGGAGGGACGAATCGAGACGTGTCGTCTTCAGCGATGAGAGTCACTTCTGCCTTGGTGCCAATGATGGTCGTATGCGTGTTTGGCGCCGTGCAGGTGAGCGCCACAATCAGGACTGCATACGACCGAGGCACACAGGGCCAACACCCGACATCATGGTGTGGGGAGCGATCTCCTACACTGGCCGTACACCACTGGTGATCGTCGAGGGGACACTGAATAGTGCACGGTACATCCAAACCGTCATCGAACCCATCGTTCTACCATTCCTAGACCGGCAAGGGAACTTGCTGTTCCAACAGGACAATGCACGTCCGCATGTATCCCGTGCCACCCAACGTGCTCTAGAAGGTGTAAGTCAACTACCCTGGCCAGCAAGATCTCCGGATCTGTCCCCCATTGAGCATGTTTGGGACTGGATGAAGCGTCGTCTCACGCGGTCTGCACGTCCAGCACGAACGCTGGTCCAACTGAGGCGCCAGGTGGAAATGGCATGGCAAGCCGTTCCACAGGACTACATCCAGCATGTCTACGATCGTCTCCATGGGAGAATAGCAGCCTGCATTGCTGCGAAAGGTGGATATACACTGTACTAGTGCCGACATTGTGCATGCTCTGTTGCCTGTGTCTATGTGCCTGTGGTTCTGTCAGTGTGGTCATGTGATGTATCTGACCCCATGAATGTGTCAATAAAGTTTCCCCTTCCTGGGACAATGAATTCACGGTTTTCTTATTTCAATTTCCAGGAGTGTAATTAGTGAAATTTGTCATAAATTGAATTCAGTTATAACTGTTGATTGAAAATCACTAAAGAGCTTTTCAGTCAACAGTGAAAACAGATTTAGTCTATTTATTAAAAATATCCACTATCTATTTCTTGTTTTCACCGCTGTTGTCAGAATTTCTTTCAATCGTTATCTTACAAAACTAGTCGTGCGATAACGGTTCTGTTTTATCTGTATCTCCGCGATAGCAATGGAAATACTATAGGCGACAGTGCTACCAAAGTAGACCTACTGAACACAGCCTTCCGAAATTCTCTCCCCAAAGAAGACGAAGTAAATATTCCAGAATTCGAATCAAGAACAGTTGCCAGAATGAGAGTCGTAGAAGTAGATATCCTCTGAGTAGTGAAGCAACAAAAGCAAGTGTTCCAGTCCAGACTGTATACCACGTGGGGGACTTTCAGATTATTCTGATACAATAGCTCCGTACTTAACAATCATATACAACCGTTCGCTCTACGGAAGCTCCGTACCCGAAGACTGGAAAGTTGCACAGGTCACACCGTTATTCAAGAAAGGTAGTAGGAGTAGTCTATTAAATTACAGGTTCCAGTGTTTTAGAACGTATACTGTGTTTGAACATTATGAATTACCTCGAAGAGAACGGTCTGTTGACACAAAGTCAACATGGCTTTAGAGACACCATTTCTGTGAATCACAACTAGCTCTTCGCTGACACGTGGTATTGAGTGCTAATGACAAGGGATTTCAAATTGATTTCGTATTTCCGGAAGGTTTTGACTCTGTAACACACAAGCGGCTTGTAGTGAAACTGCGTGCTGATGGAATATCGTCTCAGTTATGTGACTGGATTCGCGATTTCCTGTCGGAGAGGTCACCGTTCGTAGTAACTGACGGAAAGTCATTGAGGAAAACAGAAGTGATTTCTGGCATTCCCAAAGGCCCTTTGCTATTCGTTATCCATATAATCGATTTAGGAGACAATCAGAGCAGTCGTCTTAGCTTGTTTTCAGATGATTCTTTCGTTTATCGACTAATAAAGTCATCGTAAGGCAAAAAAAATTACAAAATGGTTTAGAAAACATCTCAGTGGTGTGAAAATTGGCAGTTGACCCTAAATAATGAAAAGTATAAGGTAATAAGTGCTAAAGGGAATCCGTTACGGCTACACAATAAATCAATCAAATCTAAACTCCGTAAATTCAATTAAATACCTAGGAATTACAATTACGAACTACTTAAATTGATAGGAACACAGAAAATGTTGTGGGGAGGCTAACCAAAGACTACGTATTATTGGCAGTTCTCTAGAATGCCTACACTATGCTTGTCCTTCATAGTTTAGAATACTGCTGCGTGGTGTGGGATCATTACTAGATAGGATCACCGGAGTACATCGAGAAAGTTCAAAGAAGGGCATCGCGTTTTATATTATCGCGAAATAGGCGAGAGTGTCACTGAAACGATTCAGGATTTGGGGTGGACATCATTAAAACAAAGGCGTTCTTCGTTGCGTCAGAATCTTCTCACGAAATTACAATCACCAATTTTCTCCTCCGCGTGCGAAAATACTTTGTTGACGCCGGCCTTCAAAGGAAGAAATGATCATCATAATAAAATAAGGGAAACCAGAGCTTGCTGGGAAAGGTATAGGTGTTCGTTCTTTTCCGAGCACTGTACGAGATTGGAATAATAGAGAATTACTGTAGAGGTAGTTCGATGAAACTTCTGCCAGGCACTTAAATGTGATTTGCTGCTATCGACGTAGGTGTAGATGTACTTATCCGGATTTCCATTATTCTTCGGAATAGATGCGTTTCCCAAACAACAGGGAACATTAGGTGCTCACGTCCCAAGTGTAGGTTCGTTATAGGCTGTCACCTGTGATAGTAACGCACTCTGCAGGGAGCCAGTGCGCTGGCAGAGCGTTGAGTGGCAGTGACGATCAGCTGAGGCTTTCGCAGAATTCCGGAGCGACTGTGCTTGGTGCAGGCGGCATTGTGCAGGCGAAGACTGGGGTGTGGAGGCAGGACGGCACGGCAAACAGAGCTCCGGACTTCAGCGTACGAGTGGCGAGCTGACAATGACGACGGCTTTAACAGCGGCTGTCTGGTGAACGCCTCCGGTTTCAACCTGCCTTGTGGCTTCGTCGGCGCGTTTAAATAACGCCGCGGTGAATTGTTTACTGTCTGGCAGCGAAGTCACGCGCCACCGGCTGGCGAGATGCTGCGCCCACATGTTGTCACCAGCGAATTGCCGCATGCCGGTATGAAGTGTGGGGCGCTTTGCGAGACGGCTGTGATGTCAGTCTCGTGCCTTCGTGACGGTGAATGGAACACCGTTTCCTGAACTTTCTTGCCGTTCAACTGTACCAACAGAGAAGGCCATATTTTTCCTTCGTGAAATGGAAGTCCTCTTGCAAACCAAAATGCTTCTGGAACTAAAAGTTCTTCACAGAACGCCAGACTCATTTTTAAATTTAAAGCCCTCACCACAAATTGCTGATCGTTTGGACAGTTTAAAACACCTTTTATACACTACTGGCTATTAAAATTGCTACACAAAGAAGAAATGCAGATGATAAACGGGTATTCATAGGACAAATATATTATACTAGAACTGACATAGGATTACATTTTCACGCAATTTAGGCGTATAGATCACAAGAAATCAGTGCCCACAACAACCACCTCTGGCCGTAATAACGGCCTTGATACGCCTGGACTTTGAGTCAAATAGAGCTTGGATGGCGTGTACAGGTACAGCAGCGCATGCAGCTTCAACACGATACTACAGTTCGTCAAGAGTAGTGACTGGCGTATTGTTACGAGCCAGTAACTCGGCCACCATTGACCAGACTTTTCCAATTGGTGAGAGATCTGGAGAATGTGCTGTCATTCGTCCACCCAGGTTCGTCGTTGAATACACCATCGCATGTGCTCCTGTGATGCAGCGTCAAGGGTAACCGCAGCATTGGTCACCGAGCTGATAGTCCATGCTGCTGCAAACGTCGTCGAGCTGTTCGTGCAGATGGTAGTTGTATTGCAAACGTCCCCATCTGTTGACTCAGGGATCGAGACGTGGCTGCACTATCCGTTACAGCTATGCGGAAAAGATGCTTGTCATCTCGACTGCTAGTGATACGAGCCCGTTGGGATCCAGCACGGCGTTCCGTATTACCCTCCTGAACCCACCGATTCCATATTCTGTTAACAGTCATTGGATTTCGACCAACTCGAACAGCAATGTCGCGATACGATAAACCTCAATCGCGATAGGCTACAATCCGACCTTTATCAAAGTCGGAAACGTGATGGTACTCATTTCTCCTCCTTACACGAGGCATCTCAACAACGTTTCACCAGGCAACGCCGATCAACTGCTGTTTGTGTATGAGAAGTCGGTTGGAAACTTTCCTCATGTCAGCACGTTGTAGGTGTCGCCACCGGCGCCAACCTTGTGTGAATGCTCTGAAAAGCTAATCATTTGCATATCACAGCATCTTTTTCCTGTCGGTTAAATTTCGCGTCTGTAGCACGTCATCTTCGTGGTGTAGCAATTTTAATGGCCAGGAGTATAATTTAATAATCTTGCTGGAAACTTACTGTAAGTATTGGAAAGTAAAAGATCCTCACATACAGGCAGACTCAGCGCATCGTTCAGTCGTAGGCTGCTGATCTTTGATCGCAGTGTGCTCCCTGTATGAAGCAGAGCATCCCAACGGGGGTGACTGCTGCCACCGGGGGGCTTTGAAGACATTTAAGGACACGTCCGGGGTCCATGGCAAATTTGGGAGGTGTGAGGCGCCATCATGAAATATACACTCCTGGAAATTGAAATAAGAACACCGCGAATTCATTGTCCCTGAAAGGGGATACTTTATTGACACATTCCTGGGGTCAGATACATCACATGATCACACTGACAGAACCACAGGCACATAGACACAGGCAACAGAGCATGCACAATGTCGGCACTAGTACAGTGTATATCCACCTTTCGCAGCAATGCAGGCTGCTATTCTCCCATGGAGACGATCGTAGACATGCTGGATGTAGTCCTGTGGAACGGCTTGCCATGCCATTTCCACCTGGCGCCTCAGTTGGACCAGCGTTCGTGCTGGACGTGCAGACCGCGTGAGACGACGCTTCATCCAGTCCCAAACATGCTCAATGGGGGACAGATCAGGAGATCTTGCTGGCCAGGGTAGTTGACTTACACCTTCTAGAGCACGTTGGGTGGCACGGGATACATGCGGACGTGCATTGTCCTGTTGGAACAGCAAGTTCCCTTGCCGGTCTAGGAATGGTAGAACGATGGGTTCGATGACGGTTTGGATGTACCGTGCACTATTCAGTGTCCCCTCGACGATCACCAGTGGTGTACGGCCAGTGTAGGAGATCGCTCCCCACACCATGATGCCGGGTGTTGGCCCTGTGTGCCTCGGTCGTATGCAGTCCTGATTGTGGCGCTCACCTGCACGGCGCCAAACACGCATACGACCATCATTGGCACCAAGGCAGAAGCGACTCTCATCGCTGAAGACGACACGTCTCCATTCGTCCCTCCATTCACGCCTGTCGCGACACCACTGGAGGCGGGCTGCACGATGTTGGGGCGTGAGCGGAAGACGGCCTAACGGTGTGCGGGACCGTAGCCCAGCTTCATGGAGACGGTTGCGAATGGTCCTCGCCGATACCCCAGGAGCAACAGTGTCCCTAATTTGCTGGGAAGTGGCGGTGCGGTCCCCTACGGCACTGCGTAGGATCCTACGGTCTTGGCGTGCATCCGTGCGTCGCTGCGGCCCGGTCCCAGGTCGACGGGCACGTGCACCTTCCGCCGACCACTGGCGACAACATCGATGTACTGTGGAGACCTCACGCCCCACGTGTTGAGCAATTCGGCGGTACGTCCACCCGGCCTCCCGCATGCCCACTATACGCCCTCGCTCAAAGTCCGTCAACTGCACATACGGTTCACGTCCACGCTGTCGCGGCATGCTACCAGTGTTAAAGACTGCGATGGAGCTCCGTATGCCACGGCAAACTGGCTGACACTGACGGCGGTGGTGCACAAATGCTGCGCAGCTAGCGCCATTCGACGGCCAACACCGCGGTTCCTGGTGTGTCCGCTGTGCCGTGCGTGTGATCATTGCTTGTACAGTCCTCTCGCAGTGTCCGGAGCAAGTATGGTGGGTCTGACACACCGGTGTCAATGTGTTCTTTTTTCCATTTCCAGGAGTGTAGAAATAAATAAAAAAGAAACGAGAGCATCAACTGACATGTTGTGGACACGAGAATTAATTCCAATGAAGACCAACTCTAGCTGCACCTGTTTCGGGTCGAGTTAGTGGATGGTATAACAGTGAAACATTACACAATTCGGAGGAAGTTTCGTTGCATATGTCCTTGCGCGGCGTATTCGTAGAATACTACTTTGTGATATTCTAGGTAACAATATGTACAGTTGCACTTGGTATGTATTTCACAGTTATTGGAAATTGATAACTGTATTAAGACTTGAGCAGCGAAATTTTTTCCCGATGTATTATATCCTTCACCCACGAGGAACATCATGGAATTACTGTTGGAAAACGTGGCTACGACCCTAAAAACCTGGAAAACTGCCAGTTACCTTCTTGATTTCAAGAACAGGAGTCTATCTTTTTATGAAAAGTGACCGGTGAGTAACTTTTCTTCCTCGTGAAAATTATTACGGACTGAGAAAGTTTGGGAACCTATGGTGTATAGTAACACAAGTAATTGGCAGTAACAGATTCAGTGGCAGCAAAAATTCTGAGTTTTTGGGTCTAACCCTTAGCTATTTTCTTCTCTCTGGAGTCTTAATCTAATATAACCGTGGAAGAGCCTCTGCAGGTTTGTAAGGACACAGCAGGAACACGTGATAAGCAGATGCTTTGAGATGTGACGTGGTACATGGTACGTGCTTGGTACGTGCAGTCGACAGCGGACAGCAACCAACAGGTGGGGATCCACGTGAGAGACCTGCTCCGCCAAATTGCTGTAATCTGACATAAATGATCATTAAATGATCTTTATAAATTAATTAAATTAATACTGCAAGGCAATAATTATTTCACGTCAAACATAACATTTTCGATAGAAATTGAAAACTATAAATTAGAATTCAATTAATAACTATTTCTCTAAAAAAAATCCGAACTGTAGCTCGAAACAGGAGAAAACGCATTTCGCAAGAGCACTGATAATTGTCATATGCAGGATTAAAATAATGCCGGGGTCCAAATAAACCAAAAGAGATGTTTGACAGATCCAGAGCGAGACAAACTTACACAACTGTAAAACTGACGTAAAAGTCAGAGAACTACCACGCAAATAAATTAGCAGGCGTTTCCACTGAGCAGAATAATATGAGTTTTTCTTATACAGTCTGCGTACCTACCCTGTTTTAACACGAACATACTCGTACTCTACGTATATGCAATAGTATGCACACTTGATTCCTTGCAATGTGCACAATGTTACAGTGGATATCACTAGTCAGTTAATTGCCTTTTTCTAGCTAGAACAGACGTGTCTCGCGTGAAAATTAAAATGATCACTGCACATTCCTTCTGTAACACAACATTAATTCCAAGTTGTGAATCAATCTCACGCAATTTTCATTAAGAGACAAACTTTACAAAATTATGGATGCTCTTGACAATTAAATTAGAAGCAATACAAACACAATTTTAAACAACACTTCATCAAAGGAGGAAGTAGATAATTTGAAACAACTAATTACAGTACATTCTATAATTTCACTTATTTGGTCTTTAGTATATGACAATCATTGACATTATGTAGTCATATGAAACATTTAAAGCACCACTTAAGAAATGCTACTCTGACAAGCTATGAATTGAATACAGAAACTGTATTTTAAGCAGGATATGAACTTAAAGAAAAATTTATTTAAAACAGAAAAAGGTTAGGAGGTGATGGGATAACACAACGACAGTGCTGGAGTAAATACTGTGATTGGACCATCTTACAACAAGTGATGTACACTTTTGCAATTATTTTTAATATAACGTCCGCTGGTGTATTGTAGCCCCAAAAACGTCTTGACTACGTGTAAACGTTTCAGAAACCTCCTTGTTAACAACACAGTTCTTCAGGACAAATGGAGGTTGTACCATGAATGATTTACACTGGTGTTAACAATGATCTTTGCCGCGCATTTCTTTAGAGGTAAAATGATATAATCATCGAAGCACCATTGAAAGAGAACACTGTTCACGGCGAAGACATCAGGTTGGTTGTATGGCAAGAGTTTCATGTCTTCATCGTTGGTTGGTTGAATACTTAACGATCAGACTTACAAAAAACGAGCTATTGTGACCACATGCGTAATGTTGAGTTTTACTTTCCGTGTAGACTATTCTGATCCAATGGATATACTTCTCCAAGGAAAAATTTCACTTGGAGTGGTCGATGTAGTATCCAGATCTGAATCATGTAGTCCATGTCTGGAATTTATTGGGTTGACACTACCAAAGACTCAGTCTGTTTTGTACACAGATATTCTTCAGGAATTGAATCGACTCTCAGTGGAGCTTTAGGATCACTTCATAGAAAGCAACCTTGCTACCACGCATTTGTGGCACATAGCAGTAATCGCTTTCTTTAGTAACTCTTTGTTGTTGTGGGAACAGTTTACCGACTCGTTTAATGTTCATTTTCATTTTCAGAACTTTTATAATGCTAATTTTTGGACACTGTTGTAAAAAAATGTCTGACGTTTAAGCTGTATTTAGTTCTGTAACCCCTTTTGACCGTTCTGATAAGTTTCTTGATAACGCTAACCTTTTGGGCCTTTGTACTGTGAAAATTATGCAACTTTCTTGTTATTTTTAAAATAGAAGGGTACAAAGTATGTAGAATTCTCGTGCCATTCTCTCTCCTACAAGCAGTTAGTTATGTTCTTTAATATGTTCAAGTGTGCGTGAATTTCCATGGGACCAAACTGCTTAGATCATCAGGCCCTAACTTATGCTAAGAACAACACACACACGCATGCCCGAGGGGGGACTCGAACCTCCGGCGGGAGGCTTCTTTAATAAGATAAGTAAATAGGCCTGATGAGGAACTGATCCACTGAAGTCGAAATATTTGTGTCCGAGAACAAAGGAGGTTATCAGCAGCTGCATCAGTAATTTATTCATTCGAGTATCTGTGAAGAGCAGTTGTAACGCTTGGAGTACTAAAACTTAAGAAGTAAGACAGTTTGTGTACAGACCGTAAAATATTCAGGTAATTAGGGCAGATGAGGTCAGGAGATTGCGTTGTTGTCCTGTTTCTTGTACGGTGCGCCACTGTACAACTATTTATTAGTGAGATTAAAAGCGCGGCTGCATCTAGGTCTGCAGTAAAGTTCCAATCTCAGCGCCCTTCCGAGAAACACACAGTCGCTTCCCTCTACAATTTTAATAAGTTCACGCATGTAAACGGTATAAGGAAAGCCGTACGGATTACTAAATATATAATACAATTAAGAAATTTTCTGACTGTGCTGGAGATGATTCTGGCTCTGTGGGAGACATAAAATAAATAATTTCCTGTCCGACGTTCCTGTATGTACGCGCAGCACTCACCCAGTGCATTATCTGTTACGACTGGGGTGACTAATAACGTAGTAGATACGCCTCGTTGATGTTAGAGGACTTCAACCATTGAAGCAGGCTCCAATGTTTCTTAGATCAAGCTAAAATAATATCGCCCAAGTCCTCAAAAACAATTTCTTACTTGCTGACTGAAATGTTGAGTTTCACGTCAAGCACTCTTAAGTGACATATTAAATGACAAGCATCATTAAGCATATTAAAAGTAAAGTTTTTTTATAGCCTTTGGACCACAAATGTGACATTGTTAGCTATGCACCCAACTACTGAGTTAATCTTATCGCGATATAAAAGCAGTGGATATAAAAGCAATGGCAACTCATACGTACATGATAATAAATTCCTCCTTGCATACCGAAATTCAGTGTATTTGTAACTATCCCCCCCCCCCCCCACATATTTGTAATCTTCCACGTAGATTCCTGACGTACTGCAGGTATGCGTGACGACCGAGATGAAATTTCCTCTGTATCAAACTGACACTCGCATTTTACTTATAACACAGTTTCACTGGTTCACAATAGCACTGTTTTTTAGAATTTTCTACCTGTCAGTACAAACGGGACTCTTATGTGATCACTTTGTCCTCCGTCTGTCTGCCTGTGTGTCCGTCTGCTAAAAACCCTTTTTCTGAGGGACGGGTAGGCGTATCAAGTCGAAATTTATATCACATACTGGCGTCTATGATCCGTTGGCGTTACAATAAACTTAACCTAAATCAAACCAATCATCATATACGGCCACTTATGTCTCATACTTTGATACTTGCAAACTCACTCCTCCAAACCTATACGATACCTCCCAATGGCCTAGAATCATAAAATTTGGCAAGAAGGAAGATTTCGCTGTACAGCCAAAGGAAATAATCTTAGAAGTGTTAATTTGTAATTATATTAGCCGAAATTTTTTATCTTTATTATCTGTCTGTTGTGCATCCGTAGGTTGCGCTCACTTTTTCTCAAGAACGCATAAACGTATCAAGTTGAAATTTATGTCACATACTAAGCCTATAGTCCCTTGGTGTTATAATAAATGTAAATTAAGTCAGTGCAAAGTAAAGATACTGCCATTTATAGCACAGATTTTAGCAGTCACAAACTCACTCATTAAAATCTATAGGGTGCTTCCCGTTGATGTGGAATCACAAAATTTGGCAAGAAGCAAGGTTTCACAGTAGAAATGAAGCAAAACAAAATAGGAAACTAGTTACTTTGTGATTAAATCACACGAAAAAAGTGTTTCCTTTGTCATTTGTTATCGTACTTCGAACTTGAAATTACAGCATTCTCGAAAGTCATGGAATCCCTGGGACCGATTTCTTACGATTTTCAATGTTAATATCAGGCAAAAGTCATAGACATTCTCGATTACCGGAATGGATAAATTGTCGATACACAAAATTAAATCTGTACACAAGCCACAGTGAGCGAGTATTACTCGCAACTGGCCAGTTTGTATCAAAACATATCACCGCATATTTTGTTTATCTCAATGTGTGATACTGTCAAGAACAGCTTAGAAAATATTCTTACAGTTAATGTTACTGTTTGAAAGCGAACATCGCCTCTGAAATCATTGTCGTCGTTGTGATATTCGGTCCGAAGTCTGATGTGGGGCAGATCTCGGCCCTACTGCGGCCTATGTAAGCCTCTTCGTCTTTCAATAACTGCAACATCTTAAATCCAATTGTACTCCACAATTTTTACTATCCCTTCTCTCCAATACACTTCCTTCACTTACCAAATTGACACTGTTGATGCCTGAGTATTTACTCTAATGTCTCATACTTTCTTCTAGTCATACTGTGTCTCAAATTTTCTTTTTTCCCAAACTCAGTACAGTGCTTCTTCATTCTCATTCGATCTACCCATATGGTCTTCAACTTGCATTCGTAGCACCATATTCCAAATGTTATATTCCTGTTTGGGTTTCTTTTTACCCACTTTTCTTTTCCCTACAAGGCTACAATCCATATAAATACCATGACAAAGACTTCGTAACATTTAAAATTGCATTCGAAGTTAACACATTTCTCTTTCCCAGAAACACTTTTATTGCTATAGTGAGTCTCCGCATTTTATATCTACTCTAATTCACACATTGTCAATTATTTTGCTGCTCATAAAGCAAAACTCATCTACTACTTCCAGTTCTTAATCTATTTCTAGTAGCAATCCCCTGATCTCTAAATTTACCTATGTTGGAAATATAGGTTTACCTTTCTTAAACCTCTCTTCTAAGGTAAGACGTGGGGTCACTACTGGCACGGTCTATCCCAGGATGACTTTTCTGTTGTTTAGCACTTCATTTGCTATAACCACGATTCGTTTATTACAAAATTGCGAAGTAGAGTGGTTCAGAGTCCACCAACAGTCTGTAACTGTCAGGATAAATAAGTTCATAGGTCGGCGACAAGTAGGGACAAACCACCATAAATAAGAGCATGCAGTGTACAAATTGTAGTGCTATGTCGACGTTGCGGTTGAGGGCAATTGTCCTTTTTTACCATAAGTGCGACATTTCATTCGAGACGTAATAATGGATTGTTACCAAGGGGGATAGAGATTAGTGTTTAACGTCCCATCGATAACGAGGTCATTAGAGACGGAACAAAAGCTCGGATTAGGAAAGGATGGAGAAGGAAAGCGGCCTTGTCCTTTAGAAGGAACTATCCCGGCATTTGCCTTAAGCGCATTAGGGAAATCACGGAAAAACCTAATGAAGGACGGCCGGACTCAGGTTTGAATTCTCATCCTCCCGAATACGAGACCAGTGTGATAAACTCTGCTATATCCTGCTCAGTGATTGCTGACATATGTCACGTATATTGCATCGTTCTGCCTATTAGGTGGGACATATCATGCTATAAAGTTTTCTAATTACTTAAATAAACTACACAAACAAGATATCATATGCAGGTTACATTGAAAATTGACATCAGGCAGTTCAAAAACTGACATGTAGAAGCACAATGGATAAATTTCCTGCTGTCTCACAAACTAGTGGAGACACTCATTATCAGGAATTCTAGCCAGAAATTACCGAACGGTCACCCTGCTTTAGGTTTTCCGTGATTTCCTTAAGTTGCTTCAGGCAGATACCGGGATAATTCCTTTGAATGGACACGGGCGACTTCCTTCCCCATCCTTGCCTCATCCGATGGGACCGATGACCTCGCTGTTTAGTACCCTTCCCCAAATCAACCAATCCACCACCTAGCTTGAAATTTCACATATTCGGCCATCAAATATTTTTCTCTTGAAAATCCCTAGAAAAATAATAATAATTTACTTCAAAGCGTATTGAACTCATTCTGCTACAGACAATGGAATCAAAAGACAGGCAAAAACATTGTGGATCACGTAGCTTATAATAACAAAGCAAATAAAACTATTCAAATAATAGAATTGTTATTCATTATTTCTCATTTCGGCATTGAATGCAATGACCAGCTAGAGAAGTAAGCATGGTTAATACCGAGACTGCGGTGGGCAGCAAAAATAAATAAGTAAATAAATGAGACTGAATAGAAGATGACAATGGCGTCTCCAACACGAATGCGTCACAGATGTTCCCCGGTATCCTACGTAGAATTACGTAGAATTTCGGTGCAAACTTCTCGAGAGACGCAGGGTTAACTTTATAAGGGTATTTATGAACTCGTTATTTCCCTAAATCGCTCCAGGAAAATGCTGGGACGGTTTTCTTCCCTTCCGATACAGTCCGGGCTTGTGCTCCGTTTCCAATGACATCGATGTAAACGGGACAGTAAACCCAGTCTTCCTTCTTTCCGTTCTTCCTTCCGATACTGCCTGCCGCATGCCCCATCTCACGTCGTGGAGATCCAGCCAGCACTGCATATCTACATCTACATCTAAATCTACATGGATACTCTGCAAATCACATTTAAGTGCCTGGAAGAGAGTGCATTAGTCAGGTTTCTAGCAAAATAAGATACAAAACTCTAACTACGGATAACAAATTTTACGAAAGAATCAATATGTTGTTGCAACAGTTAATTAGGTATCCATTTATAGTAATAAAACAATATTTCTCTAAGTGTTTCCGCCTGACAGCAGAATGGTTGGTATAATTAATTTACACTCTAACACAAAAAATCGGTTGATGTGATGTATTTGTACAGACAAACAAATGATTACAGTTTCAGAAAAATTAGCTGATTTATTCAAAAGAAATGTCTTCACAAACAAAGCAGTTCAGTAATGAATTGGCCCAACTATAGGCCTTATGCAAGCTGTTCGTGCCAAATTCTGTATAGTTGCCACGTTAGATCGTCACAGTCGTGAGGTGGTGTGAAGGACTTGCCCATAAAGCTTCAAACATTCTCAGTTGGGGAGAGGTCCGGTGACCATGCTGGCCAAGTTACGGATTGACAGGCACGAAACCAACCAGCAGAAACTCAGCCCTGGGCGGGCGGGTATTACCTTACTGAAATGTGAGCCCAGGATGGCTTACTACGAAGGGCAAAAAATGGGCCATAGAATGTAATCAGCTTATTGCTGGTGCGAACACCGTGGTGTAAGGGTAGCTTCTTTGATTAGTAATCAAAAGGCCGTAGGTTCCGGGTTCGAAACGCGGAACCGTCTAAATTTTGATTAATGATCAGCGTTGGTAGCCGAAGACTTCAGGCATGTCAAGCTCATTCTGCCAACGGCCTTGTCGAAGAGGTTGAAGGAGGGGACAGAGTTTCTATACACTCACTTATTTTTGTGGTGGGAAACTACTGATAAAGGCGGAAGAATCAGCAACGATCAATGGCGCGAGGACGCATAACGCAATGCAAACCACAGCATTAAAAGCAGATAATGTGTTTCCACAGGACATGTGGCCTGTATCTGAAGAAGTGTCGTGATGATCTCTCCATTGGCTAAAGATTCCGGAATAGTCCACCATTCGAATCTCCGGGAGGGGACTGAGAAAGGGCAGGTGACCATGACAAAAAGACTGAATAACCAACGAAAGGGTAACGTTCTACGTGTCGGGGCGTGGAATGTCAGAAGTTTTAATGTGGTAGGGAAGCTAGAAAATCTGAAACGCAAAGATCAAACTAGATACAGCAGGAATCAGCGAAGTGAATGGAAAGAAGAGTTTCTGGTCAGATGAGTATAGGGTAACAGCAGCAGGAATTGTGAGCAAATAAAACTCCTACAGCCATCCTTACGATTTTATTTATTTTGTTGCAACCCGTTTCGGCGCTTCAATGCGCCATCTGCAGGCTGTAGTTGATACGGAACGGGTCGATACGATCTCTGCATATATCGCATCAACTGCAGCCTGAAGATGGCGCATTGAAGACGTCGTCGCAAAGACCTCCTGCCAAAAGGATGGACATACCAAAAGCAGTAGAAAATAGTATAACGGGAGTCGGATTCGTTAGGAGTAGGTATACATGCCGACGTTGCAAGCTGAAGATGAAAAGATGGAGAAAGTATAATAGGATATTGAAGGGTAACACAGTACGTAAAGGGAGATAAAAATCTAATAGGCATGGGGGATGGAATGTAGTTTTAGGGGAAGGAGTAGAAGTAAAGGTTACGGGAAAATAAAGGCTTGGGACAAAAATGACAAAGACTCATTAACGTCTGTAGTAAATTTCAGCTAGTAACAGTGAACACTTTGATGAAGAACCGCAAGAGGTGGGGATACACTTGGAAAATGCCGGATGATACGAGAAGATTTTAGGTATATTGTATCATGGTCAGACAGAGATTCCGAAATCAGATACTGGATTATAAGGCGTACCCAGGAGCAGAGATGGACTCAGATCACAAAGTAATGGTGATGAAGAGTAGGCTGAAGTTCAAGAGATTCACCAGGAAGAATCACTATGCGGAGAAGTGGGATGGTCAGGAATACCTCAGTAGGCAGTACAGTTGGAATGTACATCTCTAGAAAGGAAATCACAGAAGTTGGAAAGAATAACAGGTACAAAAAAGATAGCTACCAAGAAACCATGGGTAACAGAAGAAATACTTCAGTTGATCGATGAATGAAGTAAGTACAAAAATATTCAGGGAAATTCAGGAATATAGAAATAAATGTCGTTGAGGAATGAAATAAATAGGAAATGCAGGGAAGCTAAGACGAAATGGCTGCATGAAAAACGTGAAGAAATCGAAATAGTCAATAAACAGAAAATCAAAATAACCTTCAATGAAGTGAAATGCAAAGGTGATAACTTCAAGGAGGCAACGGGAATTTCCGTTGACTGGAAAGAGTACAAGTCCCCGCGCCGTTCGAGTATGGAACGGTAGAGAGACAGCTTTAGGTGGCTTATTGAAACCTCTGCCAGGCACCTTATTGTGAACAGCAGAGTAATCACGTAGATGTAGATGAAGTGGCAGATTTGTCTGATGTGATAGAAGAAGAAACAGGAGTCGATTTAGAAGAGATAGGAGATCCACAATTTAAGACAACTTGGGAGGACTTAAGATCAAAAACGCAGAAGGGATAGATAAAATTCCATTAGAATTTGTAAAATCATTGGGGGAATGGTAATAAAAGTATGATTCATGTTGGTGCGTAGAATGTGTGAATCTGGCGATACATCATCTGACTTTCGATAAAATATTATCCACACATTTCCGAAGACTGCAACAGCTGCCAAGTGCGAGAATTATTTCTCAATCAGCTTAACAGCTCATGCATGCAAGTTTCTGACAAAAATAATATACAGAAGAATGGAAAAGAAAATAGAGACTTTAGGAAATATGAAGGCATCAGAGAGGCAATTCTGACGTTGCGACTGATAATGGAAGCAAAACTGAAGAAAAATCAAGACATGTGCACAGGATTTGCCTACCTGGAAAAAGAGCTCGACGATGTAAAATGATCCAAGATGTTCGAAATTCTGAGAAAAATAGGGGTAAGCTACAGGAAGAGCCGGGTAATATGCAATATGTCCAAGATCCAAGAGGAAATAATGAGTGAACGACCAAAACGAGTTGTTCGGTTTAGAAAGATTGTAAGACATGGATGTGGTCTTTTTCGCTTACTCTTCAATCTGTACCTCTAAAGAGCAATGACCGAAATAAAAGAAAGATTCAGAAGTGGAATTAAAATTCAAGGTTAAAGGATACCAAAGATACGATTCGCTGATGACTTTGCTATCCTCATTGAAACCGAAGAAGAATTACATGATCTAAATGGAATGAACAGGCTAATGTATACAGGATATGCACTGATGGTAAATCGAAGAAAGACAAAAGTGATGAGAAGTAGCAGAAATGTAAACAGCGTGAAAGTTAACATGAGGATTGATGTTCACGATGTAGATGCAGTTAATGAATGTTACTACCTAGTCAGTAAAATAACCAATGACTCATGGAGCAAGGAGTACATCAAAGGCAGACTAGCACTGGCAAAAAGGGCATTCCTGACAAAGACAAATCTACTTGTATCCTACATAGGCCTTGATTTGCGGAACAAATTTCTGAGAATGTACGTTTGGAGCATAGCATTGTATGGTTGTGAAACATTCACTGAGGTAAAACCGGAACAGAAGAGAATCGAAGCTTTTGAGACGTGGTGCAGCAGACGTATGTTGAAAATTCGGTGGACTAAGGTAAGGAATGAGGAGGTTCTACGCAGCATCAGAGAGCAAAAGGAATGTGTGGAAAACACTGAGAAGTGGCAGGATGGTAGGACATCATTTAAGAGAGGAGGGAATGACTTCCATGGCTCTATAGGGAGCTGAAGAGGGTAAAAACTGTAGACAGAGATCGAAACACTTCCAGCAAATAATTAAGGACGCAGGTTGCAAGTGCTACTCTGAGATGAAGAGGTTGGCACAGTGTCAGGTTGACATCCCACCGCTCTCCGGGATGTCTTCGCATACGTCTTCGTTGGTCATCGACGGTCAATTCTGAAAGTGACTCATCACTGGTAACGATTCTAGTTCATTCAGTGAGCTACCACGCCGAAGACATTTCAGCAAGACAACGCCCGCTCGCACACGGCGAGTGTCTCTACTACTTGTGTTCGTGTTTGTCAAACCCTGGCGTGGGCAGCAAGGTCGCCCGATCTCTTCCCAATTTAGAATGTTTGGAGCATTAGGGGAAGGCTCCTCCAACCTTCTCGGGGTTTTGACGATCTAGCGCACCAGTTGGATTTTGTCACGATATTCCTCAAGAGGACATCCAACATTTCTTTTCAGTAAATGCCGAGCCGAACAGCTGCTTACGTAAAGGCTGCAGGTGGACCAACACGTTGTTCTCTTGCTCAATTTGTGAATCTCTTTCTCTTGAATAACTCATCCAGTTTTTCTGAATCTGTAATCCATTTTTTTTGTAAATGTACACGCAATCTACCGATTTCTGCCCGATTCGGATAATTCCTTCGTGGTGTATGGTTCTTTTCTGTTTGATAGTGTATATGTATTTTAGTTTAAGTACTTTAAATTTTACGCTGAAGTATTAGCAGACTACTAAATCTTATACAAGTTACAGGCAAATAAATGATGAAAAAAGTTTCGAACATCTCTTTCCCCTAGAAAATGCACTTTCGTTACATCCTAAATAATCGGCGCCCATACACTCGCACCGAGAGAAGGAATTCACGGGCCTACGTGAGTGCATCTGAGGGCAACAAATTGAAATACGAAAAGTAATGACGCAGCCAACCCAGAGGAACACGAAAGAGGCCGAGAAAGAAAGCGTCAGAATAACGAAACGGTTTCGTCAGTCAGAATCATTGCCGCACAGCTCGCTGAGAGAAACGAAATAGGATTCTGAAGCCGTCGTGTCGGCGCGAATCGGGTAGAAATAACTTGCGGAAAGCAAATGTGAAAATAACGAAGTGTATTGGGGACGAGGGGAATGGCGGCGATGGAGGTAGGGGCGCCAAATAATTACTTCGAGACTCGCTGAAACCGGTTATTCTCTAACGAATACGAGGGCGACAAAGAAGATTTTTACAAACTCAGAAAGGAATTAGTTTTTAAAATGAAAGATTTTATTGTTTTTCGAGCTATCCCCCCCCCCCCTTAACATCAATACATTGCTGCATTCGATAAAAGCAGTCTTTAAAGCACATATATTACTATTCGTGAAGCACATCAGAACCAAGTTTTTATAGTATTCCCCAGCTTTATCTGATGAAATATTATGTAAATTGAAAACGGAGGGAGATGAAAGGAAAGGAAAGGGACATGTCCTAAAGAACTGGCACAAACCATTTATATATAAGATGACAAAGTGATTCAACATGTTTTATTCTGAATTTTTGGAAGATACAAGGTACCAAAAGGTGCTAGGTGAGGACTGTATGGTGGAGGGTCCATGGTGCTGACCTTTAGGACATCCACTTAGTTTTGCAGTATGCAATGATGCTTTGTCATGATGGAATTTTTTTTTTCAAAATTTGCGATAAACTGTCATCTGTGTACCATTCGGCAGTAATTGCACGTCTGTCAGCTACTTCTTTGTTAACAATGTGGCCTGTTTCCGAAAACATAAAAAAAGTAGCGTTCCTCTTCTTACCACCACTGTCAATTCGGCGACTTTTGTAGACTCCTAATCCTCTTTGAAAGACTCATTCAGTGGACTGGCTTTTGTTTCCAGGATCGCAAAAATGAATCCCGAGATTTATTTATTTTGTAAATAAAAAAGGCCTTCTCTTGCCGTATTGCACTTTACTTTCGAGTAAAATAAAATACTGTGCAGCAAGAGAAGGCGTTTTTTATTTACAGAACAAATAATTCTGTTCTCGATTCTGAGGACGGCCACGCAAGCAAACTCGTTAATCCCAAGATTCATCACCAGTGACGACGTTTCTAACCAAATTCCAGTGACACTTTGAATTTTGACACGTTTTCCATCAGTCAATACGTTGTTGATTTTGATCAGCAGTAATTTTATGTGGAACCCATCGGCAGCATAGTTTTCCCATGCCTAGCTTCGTAAAATATTTTGCATTTGACTGATACGAATGCCCATTGTTGTCGGAAGTAAGTCATAAGATGTCCGTCTATCAACTTCAAACATTAGTTAAACAGAGGCAACATTTTCATCCGTAACAACAACTCTTGGGCGTCCTTCAAGAAATTCATTAATAAGGAAAAACCGTTCTTTTTTTAAGTAACTTACCAGTTACAAACCGCTACTTTAGACTGGTCTCGGTAATTAAATGCATTCATAAGCCGATCTTAACGTATATGCGTTAATTACGATTTAAAAACGTAAAAAACAACGTTCGAAAACGTCTAGGTCGGATTCCTTTTTCGATGTTGTTGTTGTTGTTGTGGTCTTCAGTCCTGAGACTGGTTTGATGCAGCTCTCCATGCTATTCTATCCTGTGCAAGTTTCTTCATCTCCCAATACCTAGTGCATCCTACATCCTTCTGAATCTGTTTAGTGTACTCATCTCTTGGTCTCCCTCTACGATTTTTACCCTCCACGCTGCCCTCCAGTACTAAATTGGTTATCCCTTGATGCCTCAGAACATGTCCTACCAACCGATCCCTTCTTCTAGTCAAGTTGTGCCACAAACTCCTCCCCTCCCCAATTCTTTTCAATACCTCCTCATTAATTATGTGATCTACCCATCTAATCTTCAGCATTCTTCTGTAGCACCACATACTGAAAGCTTCTATTCTCTTCTTGTCCAAACTATTTATCGTCCATGTTTCACTTCCATACATGGCTACACTCCATACAAATACTTTCAGAAACGACTTCCTGACACTTAAATCTATACTTGATGTTAACAAATTTCTCTTCTTCAGAATCGTTTTCCTTGCCATTGCCAGTCTACATTTTATATCCTCTCTACTTTGACCGTCATCAGTTATTTTGCTCCCCAAATACAAAAACTCCTTTACTACTTTAAGCATCTCATTTCCTAATCTAATTCCTTCAGCATAACCCGACTTAATTCGACTACATTCCATTATCCTCATTTTACTTTTGTTGATGTTAATCTTATATCCTCCTTTCAAGACACTGTCCATTCCGTTCAACTGCTCTTCCAAGTCCTTTGCTGATTCTGACAGAATTACAATGTCACAGGCGAACCTCAATGTATTTATTTCTTCTCCATGGATTTTAATACCTACTCCGAACTTTTCTTTTGTTTCCTTCAGTGCTTGCTCAATATACGGATTGAATAGCGTTGTGGAGAGGCTACAACCCTTTCTCACTCCCTTCCCCACCACTGCTTCCCTTTCATGCCCCTCGACTCTTATAACTGCCATCTGGTTTCTGTACAAATTGTAAGTAGCCCTTCGCTCCCTGTATTTTAACCCTGCCACCTTCATAATTTGAAAGAGTGTATTCCAGTCAACATTGTCAAAAGCTTTCTCTACGTCTACAAATGCTAGAAACGTAGAATTGGCTTTCCTTAATCTTTCTTCTAAGATAAGTCGTAGGGTCAGTATTGCCTCACGTGTTCCAACATTTCTACGGAATCCAAACTGATCTTCCCCGAAGTCGGCTTCTACCAGTTTTTCCATTCGTCTGTAAAGAATTCGCGTTAGTATTTTGCATCCATGACTTATTAAACTGATAGTTCGGTAATTTTCACATCTGTCAACACCTGCTCTCTTTGGGATTGGAATTACTATATTCTTCTTGAAGTCGGAGGGAATTTCGCCTATCTCATACATCTTGCTCACCGTATGGCAGAGTTTTGCAGGACTGGCTCTCCCAAGTCTGTAAGTAGTTCTAATGGAATGATGTCTACTCCCGGAGCCTTGTTTCGACTTAGGTCTTTCAGTGCTCGGTCAAACTCTTCACGCAGTATCATATCTCCCATTTCATCTTCATCTACATCCTCTTCCATTTCCATGATATTGTCCTCAAGAACATCGCGCTTGCATAGACCCTCTGTATACTCCTTCCACCTTTCTGCTTTCCCTTCTTTGCTTAGAACTGGGTTTACATCTGAGCTCTTGATACGCATGCAAGTGGTTCTCTTTTCTCCAAAGGTCTCTTTACTTTTGCTGTAGACAGTATCTATCTTACCCTCGAGAGATAAGCCTCTGCATCCTTACATTTGTCCTCTAGCCATCCCTGCTAAGGCATTTTCCACTTCCTGACGATCTCATTTTTGAGACGTTTGTATTCCTTTTTGCCTGATTCATTTACTGCATTTTTGTATTGTCTCCTTTCATCAATTAAATTCAGTATCTCTTCTATTACCCAAGGATTTCTACTAGCCCTCTTTTACCTACTTGACCCTCTGCTGCCTTCACTATTTCATTCCTCAAAGCAACCCATTCTTCTTCTACTGTATTTCTTTCCTCCATTCCTGTCAATTGTTCCCTGAATCTCTGTACAACCTCTGGTTCTTTCAGTTTATCCAGGTCCCATCTCCTTAAATTCCCACCTTTTTGCAGTTTCTTTAGTTTTAATCCACAGTTCATAACCAATAGATTGTGGTCAGAGTCCACATCTGCCCCTGGAAATGTCTTACAATTTAAAACCTGGTTCATAAATCTCTGTCTTACCATTATATAATCTATCTGAAACCTTTTATTATCTCCAGGGTTCTCCCATGTATACAACCTTCTTTCATGATTCTTGAACCAAGTGTTAGCTATGATTAAGTTATGATCTTTGCAAAATTCTACCAGGTGGCTTCCTCTTTCATTTCTTAGCCCCAATCCATATTCACCTACTACGTTTCCTTCTCTTCCTTTTCCTACTGTCGAATTCCAGTCACCCATGACTATTAAATTTTCGTCTGCCTTCACTGCCTGAATAATTTATTTTATCTCATCATACATTTCATCAACTTCTTCATCATCTGCAGAGCTAGTTGGCATATAGACTTTTACTACTGCCGTAGGCGTGGGCTTCGTGTCCATCGTGGCCACAATAATGCGTTCACTATGTTGTTTGTAGTAGCTTACGCGAACTCCTACTTGTTATTAATTATTAAACCTACTCCTGCATTACCCCTATTTGATTTTTTATTTATAACCCTGTATTCACCTGACCAAAAGTCTTGTTCCTCCTGCCACCGAACTTCACTAATTCCCACTATATCTAAATTTAACCTATCCATTTCCCTTTTTAAATTTTCTAACCTACCTGCCCGATTAAGGGATCTGACATTCCACTCTCCGATCCGTAGAACGCCAGTTTTCTTTCTCCTGATAACGAGGTCCTGCTGAGTAGTCCCCGCCCGGAGATCCGAATGGGGGACTATTTTACCTCCGGAATATTTTACCCAAGAGGACGCCATCATCATTTAATCATACAGTAAAGCTGCATGCCGTCTACTACTGAGAAGGCTGCTGCCCCTCTTCAGGAACCACACGTTTGTCTGGCCTCTCAACAGATACCCCTCCGTTGTGGTTGCACCTACGGAATGGCTATCTGTGTCGAGGCACGCAAGCCTCCCCACCAACGGCAAGGTCCATGGTTCATGGGGGGCCTTTTTCGATACACACAAAATTTTCAAATGATAATAATTAACAAACTGTTAGAGGAAATCGGACAAACTACATGGCAATAAACTCTTAAAATACTGCACATAAACTGTCAAGTTTAAATAGAATTCATCTGCTCTACAAAGAATAGAAATCCAGATATTTTCAGTCTCCATGGTACACATAATTTCCGGCAGCTCTTTTTATTACTGTCAACACACTTTTCTGAATTTCTCACTCTGCAGCCAAGTGAACGCTTTCCGAGGGGTGACAGGTTTTATGCGGCCTCTGACGACCTCTTCATGGCGGAGCTGCCCTTGCACCATACGTGCCGCCTTATTTGCTCTAAGTATTCCAATCTCTGTCTTCCCCTACATTTTTTACCCTGTACAGCTCCCTCTAGTACCATACAAGTTATTCCCTGGTGCCTTGACACATGTGCTATCAGCCTTCATCAAGTCAGTGTTTTCCACATGTTCCTCGCCTCGCCGATTCTGTAGAGAACCGCCTCACCAGTCCACTTAATTTTCAACGTTATTCTGCAGAATAGCTCAAACGCTTCGATTCTTATCTTTTCCACTTTTGCATGATTCACTACTCCCTACAATTCTGTATTCCAAACCTACAACCTCAGAAATTAAGGTCGATGTTGGATACTTGCAGACTTCTTTCGGCCGGGAATCTCCTCTTTGGGTGTACCAATCTGCTTTTTATGTCTCCCTTGCTTCGTCTGTCAAGGATTATTTTGCTTCCAAGGTAGCTGAATTCCTACATCTACTTCGCGGTACCTAGTTTTGGTAACTATGTCACTATATCACATTTGTGCTGCTCCTCGATGCTTTCACCTTTTTCCTGTATACTTAAAATCCATTGTACTTGTTCATTAGACTGTTCACTCAACAGTTTTTGCAATTCTTCCTATTTCATTGACGGTAGCAATAACATCAGGAAACGTTATCACTGATATCCTTTAGCCCTGAATATATACTCCAGTTCTTTACGTCTCTTCTATTTATTTCGTTGGTACTTCGATGTACGAGTATTTATCAAAAAGTATGGACAAGGATCTACTTTCTAGTCTTGTACCTTTTCTATTAGGAACACTTCGTTCTTGGCCCTCCATTCTCATTTTTCCCTCTTGGTTCTTGCACGTATTCTCTATCGCCCATCTTTCGTTAATCTTACTCGAATTTTCCTGAGAATTTCGATTATCTCCCACCATTTTACATTGCTGAACGCTTTTCCTAGGACAACAAATCATGCGGATGTATCTTGATTTGTCTTAACTTCATATGCTACTAGCGTACCTGACAATGCTTGGCAATTGCTAATTACGTATGGGAATCGTACATATGTAATAATCTCCTTCTGCCCCCTCTCTCTGTCCATTTGCTCATCCCCCTCCCCCCCACCCGTGGTTAGCGCATTGGACTCGCATTCTGGGGGACGGTGATTCAAACCAGCGTCCAGCCACCCACATTTAAGTTTTCCGTGATTTCCATAAATCGCGCCGGCCGGTGTGGCCGTGAGGTTCTAGGCGCTTCAGTCTGGCACCGCGTGACCACTACGGTCGCAGGTTAGAATCCTACCTCGGGCATGGATGTGTGTGATGTCCTTAGGTTAGTTAGGTTTAAGTAGCTCTAAGTTCTAGGGGACTAATGACCACAGATGTTAAGTCCCATAGTGCTCAGAGCCATTTGAACCATTTTTTTCCATAAATCGCTCCACGCTAATGCCGGAAGATTCCTTTGAAAGAGCACTCCGGAGTTCCTTCCCCATCCTTGACACAATCCGAGCTCGTGACCCGTCTCTTATGACCTCGATGTCGACGGAACGTTAGTCCCAACTTCCTTCCTTCCTCCCCCTCTCTCCTTGTCCTCTCCCTTTCCAATTTCTCCTCCTTCTCGTCTCTGCCCATCTCCTCTTCCCCGCCCCCCCCCCACCTCTTTCTCTGACCTTGAGCCTTGTTTATTGTTATTGCAAATAAAACGTAGACTGGGAAATGAAGTCACATAAAACGGATGTGTTAATCGCTTGGGGTCATTAATATAAAGGGTGTAGGAGGGACCTGTCCAGTTGCTGGCTCTCTGAGGATAGCAGTTTCAGTGACCGTATTTCTACGAGGTGCATTCAAGTTCTAAGGCCTCCGATTTTTTTTCTAATTGACTACTCACCCGAAATCGATGAAACTGGCGTTACTTCTCGACGTAATCGCCCTGCAGACGTACACATTTTTCACAACGCTGACGCCATGATTCCATGGCAGCGGTGAAGGCTTCTTTAGGAGTCTGTTTTGATCACTGGAAAATCGCTGAGGCAATAGCAGCACGGCTGGTGAATGTGCGGCCACGGAGAGTGTCTTTCATTGTTGAAAAAAGCCAAAAGTCACTAGGAGCCAGGTCAGGTGAGTAGGGAGCATGAGGAATCACTTCAAAGTTGTTATCACGAAGAAACTGTTGCGTAACGTTAGCTCGATATGCGGGTGCGTTGTCTTGGTGAAACAGCACACGCGCAGCCCTTCCCGGACGTTTTTGTTGCAATGGAGGAAGGAATTTGTTCTTCAAAACATTTTCGTAGGATTCAGCTGTTACCGTAGTGCCCTTTGGAACGCAATGGGTAAGGATTACGCCCTCGCTGTCCCATAACATGAACACCATCATTTTTTCAGCACTGGCGGATACCCGAAATATTTTTGGTGGCGGTGAATCTGTGTGCTTCCATTGAGCTGACTGGCGCTTTGTTTCTGGATTGAAAAATGGCATCCACGACTCATCCATTGTCACAACCGACGGAAAGAAAGTCCCATTCATGCTGTCGTTGCGCGTTTACATTGCTTGGCAACATGCCACACGGGCAGCCATGTGGTCGTCCGTCAGCATTCGTGGCACCCACCTGGATGATACTTTTCGCAGTTTCAGGTCGTCATGCAGGATTGTGTGCACAGAACCCACAGAAATGCCAACTCTGGAGGCGATCTGTTCAAGAGTCATTCGGCGATCCCCCAAAACTATTTTCTGCACTTTCTCGATCATGTCGTCAGACCGGCTTGTGCGAGCCCAAGGTTGATTCGGTTTGTTGTCACACGATGTTCTGCCTTCATTAAACTGTCGCACCCACGAACGCATTTTCGACACATCCATAACTGCATCACCACATGTCTCCTTCAACTGTTGATGAATTTCAATTGGTTTCACACCACGCAAATTCAGAAAACGTATGATTGCACACTGTTCAAGTAAGGAAAACGTCTCCATTTTAAGTATTTAAAACAGTTCTCATTCTCGCCGCTGGCGGTAAAATTCCATCTGCCGTACGGTGCTGCCATCTCTGGGATGTATTGACAATGAACGTGACCTCATTTAAAACAATGCGCATGTTTCTATCTCCTTCCAGTCCGGAGAAAAAAAAGTCGGAGGCCTTAGAACTTGAATGCACCTCGTAATAATCTGCAGACAGTTTGAAATGCTAAGTTTCGGGTGATATAGATTCCGTAGTAGCATTCTAGTCGTAAATCTATAAGCCATAAACACAACGTTTCTCTTTCCACTTAAAAATAACTGTGACAAAGAAAACAAAAAAGCATACTGTTGTGTATACGAATTTTGCTTAAAATTATATATAACATTAGACATCTATATACATATATATATCGCAACACTCTCTGCTAGGACTGTCCATATACTGTCCGTATACTGTCCGAATACTGAAACGATACTGAGCGGCCGAGGATGGCAGGAGCGACGCTTATATTCTCCTCTTGTAGAGGCCACTTCTGTCGTTATGTTGGCCCAATCAGCGCACCATTGGCCAACGTCGTTTCACCGCCTTCTCTTCTCTTGCGTTCTTCATCTTCGTTCTGGCGCTTGTAGCTTTCCGGCGCTTGTGGTTGCGCCAGAGCAGAGCCATGTAGTGGTTCACATGGAGCCGTTACTTTCTCAATTTACCTTCAGACAGAGACGAGTAGTCAGTATTAAGTATCTTTGGCACCGACAGAGAGCGTTCAGGTCCGAGCCGTTCCTCTGCCCACGCAGACAAACAGGCCTGCACGTTGACTTCACGACTGGAGGTGAGGCAGCCAATATTGTGGCAGGAGCCTCGTCTGTTGCTAGCAGCGCCACAGGCCTACGCCACTGTGCATGGATTTGGGATGCATCCTCTATGAATGACGAACTTTGGAGTTAGTTGGTGATCGACTACTTTACGGTACGTTGACCTTGTGAAGATTTAAAGCAAGGATATCGATGCTGTGTCATATCAGTAGGAACTGTTTATTTTCGCGAACATAGCTGAACTGTATTACGGACGAGTTTCCATAAACCGCAACCTATCATCACTCTAATAATGAGAGACGATACTGGAACTGACAGGAATCAGACTGATTTTAAAAAAGGGGAGCAGGTTGACATTAAGAAGTCAGTATTTTTTAAATTATTAATACAGAGATTAAGGATAAAAGGCAGAAAGTACATGCACAGGGTGTCCTCCAAATGTGGTTACAAGCTTCGACGGGTTATAGAGCGTATCTTGACGAGCAAATCAAGGATGGGAACCCCTTCTGGAAAATTTATCCAACGAGGCCACAGTGTCTAAATTATAGCCGCCGATGCTTACCAAAAGGCTACACCTTTGGCAGCAAACATGACTTTGTTTGCTAACAGACCGTAAGCAGAACATCTCGCAGCAATCGCGACTGATTTCCACTGGACACAGTGTAACTAGCTGCTGCGTTAAGAGGCCCTGTGCCCTATGAACGTGATGTATTGCCTTGCTGTATAATGATTTCCTACCTGGGTTTCCTTCCGTAGTTTACGTTTCTCCTGGAACCGTCTAAAATCTCCAACGTTTTACGTTATGCAGGAGAAAAATGACCTGCAGATGGAAATCGGTGTCCGAAACTACCGACAAGTGAGGCAAGAGAGCACAACATTCATAGGAGACAGGGTCTGTCTAAGCAGCAGATAGCTCCATCTTCTCCAATGGCGACTGTGGCAATCAGTAGTGGTCACTGAACCACAAACGACATTGCCAGACGTTCTACCTGCAGTCCATCAGCATACAAAGTCACGTTTGCTGCCAAAGGGGTAGCCTATAACTTCTGCGCTCTCTATTGTCGTTGGATGACGTTTTCGGTCATAGGTCCTCTATACACTCTTCATCTGTTCGAAGTTTGTCGCTATTGTTCTGAGACATCCTGTATACGAAAATAGTCACTGCACGTAATCCTCTTAATAATAAACGTACTTGCAGTACATTCTGCATTATAGCAACAGTAAGCTCATTTGTTTAAAGACAATTTCAACTTGTATTTTTCTTATAACGATGGATAAATAAGTTCAATTAACTTTTAATTAAGAAAAGTTTCCCATGTTAGTGGAGGTTGCTAGTTTCATTTGATTGTATTTGTGTGGACACAGCTTGAAGTGAGTTTTAGTTATTTCTCAAGCAGTGTGCATGGTCAGTGATAGTGCACTATGTAGGGGAAGGTGGGGTAAAGTGGCAACTCAAAGAGAAACTGAATTTTTACCTAACTATGGTTATCGATAGGAACTTACCACCCACACCTTTTGAATATGCGTATCACAAGGTATCATACCAAATATTTGTTAGTGGAAACGAAAATAACGTATGGGAGTTAGATATAATTTTCTGAAGGTTACGAAGTGGCCACTTTTCCCTACCTATAGGAGTAATGTGGTCAGTTCAATCGCAATAGAATCCCTTGTCTATTGTTCTGATTTTCGGACACACTTACTACACATCTTGATGTCCTATTACCTAAAACGATACCAAGCGTCTTTGCCAGATCGTTTAGAATAGGGTTTTTGTATTAAGCCACATACGATAAAACGGAGACGGTTTAAAATAATGTAAATTAATTCGGGAGATACAATGACAGGCGGTAGCTTCATATATAAGAGGGGTCGAAAGCAAATCTGACCTGAAGTATTAGCGATCATATATGGAAGTAACTAACTTTTTCCAGTTTTCCCGACGATTGGTGCTTCTACTTTTCCCGATCGGACACCATACCGGCATTAGTGATTCACAGAAGAAACTATCGAACATAAAAAAAACAACAAGGACTTACGTTTGTAGTTCAAAAAATACTCTGTTTAACCATTAATATAGTAAAAAGGTATTACTCTAAATATGAGTGAGTTAACAAGACTAGTATAACTAACTTACATTGCGTCAGACGACTGAAAAACTGGAAAGCTTTTACTAAAATATAACGGGACAGACGTCCTGTGTCAAAGTGACTGGCATCAGCGATGGTGCGTATTAGAACCAGTTTGATCACTTCTCGATAGGCAGCAGCAACATTCAGAGCAAAAAATATACAGTTGCCACTTTTACCACCCCAACCACTTTACCCCACTCTCCTCTGCGCTATCAAATTAAAGTCATTGAAAGGTGTGAGCACTAACAGTGATGTAGTAGAACACGGTGTAACTGTTCAGCTACATTGTATTTGTGTCGGGCTGCTGAGTGTCAGATCAATTGTGACAACCACTGAACATTCAGTACATTCAAAATCCGTCTCTAAAAACGTTTTATACCAGGTGACCCATACTAGACCCCGGTTCTGCTACGTAGCTTTATTTATCTCAAGTGATGATTGAAACTGCATGACTACTCCTAGTAACGAAACTGCTTGACAGAAGAATAGGAACTTGAACTGGGACCTTTAAATTGCACTAGCGGCACTAATACATAACTAGTAAATTTGTGCACGCAGATCCTGTTCAGATGGCCAGATTTTATTTTCGACCATCATTTCAGGTGTCTGTCATAATTGTTAGTCTTCAGTAATGTTATTTCTTCCCTTTAAAAAAAAAAAAACTAACTGCTGTAACTCAAGTAGCGGCACAACTGAAGGCCAGTTAGGTCGGCAATCCGTTCAGAAGTCCGATGCGAGCTCCGGGCATGCCCACGCGCCGCGACCAGCCTCAGTTTTACGACTTTAATCCCTCCACGAGCGCGGCAGATGGCCCTCGGCTTATTGAATTTAGGTTTCTGCGAAATAAAGGAAATAAATCGGTATTTCTGGCGCTGAAGCGCGGGCCGAGGTTGACATTATCGGCAACTGGGAACCGCACTGGCTGTGCAGAGTTTATAATAACCCTCCCGGCCTATTGGGAAATGTTTTTTTGCCTGTTGTACGTGAGAGGTAGTGAATAAATTACTGGAATACTTTTCATATGAAAAGTAACAACCGCTCTATGCAAACAGGCTACAATGTTTTATGTTTCCAAAATAAATGCGAAATAAAATTCCGTGGCTCTCTTCTAGTGCTATAAAATACTATGGAAAAAGTGGCTGTAAGCGCGTTCATTGACTTGTCAACTAAAGGCAACCTAGTATCGAGTTCCATTTATCCGTAAGCCGTGGAATGTTCAACACTGCTATATGAAATAACGTTTTTAACTACGTAATAGGAAGGCAATATATTACGGAATTTGTGGAAATCCAGGCGGTAGAAGCAGTACACTTTCCTCAAGCTGTCACTTTCACAATTAATATTTTTCCACGTTATTAACTAATTATTTACACTATACCCTATCCTTATCTGGTCTGGTAAAGATAATGTGAGTATGTGCGATCATTACAACAGCACCAGATAATAAATGAAGCACACATGGCGATTTTCCGTTGTACCTTAAAAACATTTATATGACTGGCTATTTACTTTTTTCACTTGTCAAGATCAGGGCCTCTCTTTCACGCGTAAACAGACATACCTATTAACAAAAACAGTAACAATATACAACGTAGTAAAAGTACGGTACTCCAGTAACGTCCGCGTAACTATCATCGTACACTACAAGGCACAAAGAAAAGACGCACCGCGAATTATCCGAGTGGAACGGAAATCGGCAGATGTGATTAGCACGTACAGACAAACAATTTCAGAAAAATTGGAAGGTTTATTCAAGACAAAGAGCTTCAAAAATTCAGCAAGTCAATAACTCGATGGGCCACCTCTGGCTCAACGCAAGCAGTTATTCATCTTCGGTTTAATAGAGTTTTTGGATGGACTCTTGAGAGATATCATGCCGAATTGGAGCATGATATACAGGACATAAATGACGTCTGAGCCCTGCGATCATATTTATGTTAATAATTTGCAACCAACGCTGTACAGTAGCAATAAAGTCATGAGATATTCAATTGACCCTTTTATTAGATCATGTTACGCGTTTCGGGATTACACCCATCTTCAGACGTCACAAACTTCAACTCCTTCCTAACCAGCCAGGCGTACACCATTGACAACTCAAAGAAAGTGTCCAATAACATATGACTATAACTGCGACACAAGCAGTCTTGAAGCTCTGCTTTTTTCGAGTTGTCAAGGGTGTATGCCTGGCTGGTTAGGAAGAAGTTGAAGTTTGTGATGTCTGAAGATGGGTGTAATCCCCAACGCGTAACATGTTCTAATAAAAGAGCCAATTGAACATCTCATGACTTTATTGGGATTGTACAGCATTGGCTGCCAACTATTAAATTGGAGCATTACATTGTCTAAATCCCGAGCTGGTTTCGGAGGCACCCGCCGACCTTTCTGGCCAAGGCAGGGTTTGGAAAGCACGAAGACAAGGAGTAGAACCTCCCACCGTGTGCGGGCGGGCATTGTATTGCTGAAATGTAAGCCCACGATCGCCTGCCGTGTAGGTCAACAAAATGGGTCGTAGAATATCGTCGACGTACTGCTGTGCTATAAGGGTGTCGCGGATGACAAACAAAAAGGTTGTGCTATGAAGTGAAATGGCATCCCAGGCCATCACTACTGGCTGTCCGTCCGTAAGGTGGGCCACAGTCACGTTGGTACCTCGCTGTCAGGGCTGTCTCCAGATACGTCTTCGCTGGTCATCGAGTATCAGTTCGTAGCGGGGCTCATCACTGAAGATAATTCTTCTCTGTCCAATGAGATTCTATGCCGAATATGCCCGACAGCACTGGCTTGTTTGGCCGCGCGCGGTAGCCGCGTGGTCTCGGAAACCTTGCCACGGTTTGCGCGGCTCACCCGTCGGAGGTTCGAGTCCTCCCTCGGGCATGAGTGTATGTGTTGTCCTTAGCGTAAGTTAGTTTAAGTTAGATTAAGTATTGTGTAAGCCTAGCGACCGATGACCTCAGTAGCTTGGTCGTATAGGAACTTACCACAAATTTCCAAAACTAGCTTGTTGGTGTTCAGAGGTCGAAGGTAGTCGACGCAGGGGTCGCCGTGAGCTCAGCTGCCTTTCTGTCAGCCACCTACTAATGGTCTTTGTGGTCATTGAAACATAAGTGTCACGTTCGATCGATGATAATGATGCTGTCGTCTCTCTGGGTCGACCGTTTCTCTCTTGACCCTGTGTTCGGCCATGGTTCACCCTTTCCTGCCAACATCATCGAATAGTGACGTCACTCCTATTCAAATGTCGAGCGATTCTCCGATTGCTCTGGACAGCTTCTTCAAGCTCAATACACGTCTTCTCTCAAATACTGACATTTGAGCTTATTGTCTGCGACGTGTATTTACTTTCATACAAAATAACATTCGCAAAGACTTTATGCCGTCTCCTGTTGACTATCCCTGCCAGATGCGCAATGAAATTGGGCTGCAGTTCCACACATTCATCCACAGGCCGGCAGAGTTTACAATTTTGCATTTTCTGGCGATACCTGAAGGAATATCTGTTTTCCGTAGCTCCTTTGTGATGCGTGTTTACTTTTGTCTTGGAGTGTAATAAGAAGTTGACTCTTTCAGAGACGAACGAGAAGTAACGCAATAAATTAAAAGCTGAGACCCAAGAAGAAGAAAAGAGACAGAACTAGTTGGTAACGTAGACAATATTACATTAATAGGTAACTTACTCTAATTTTCGTTTGAGCGTGTTCGGAACCATTTACGAGTTAGTGAGACGTTTCTTTTAGACTTGTACTGACGGATTAGGAGATGGAGACAAATTTATTGTTGAGCATACGTACACCCGACTCCAACGGCCTTGCCGCAGTGGTAACACCGGTTCCCGTCAGATCACCGATGTTAAGCGCTGTCGGGATGGGCTAGCACTTGGATGGGTGACCATCCGGTCTGCCGAGCGCTGTTGGCAAGCGGGGTTCACTCAGCCCTTGTGAGGCAAACTGAGGAGCTACTTGATTGAGAAGTAGCGGCTCCGGTATCGTAAACTGACACACGGCCGGGAGAGCGGTGTGCTGACCACATGCCCCTCCATATCCGCATCCAGAGACGCCTATGGTCTGAGGATGACACGGCGACCGATCGGTACCTTTGGACCTTCTAAGGCCTGTTTGGACGGAGTTTTTTTTATACGTACACCCATTATGAATTTCTATGTTCATAAGCTTTCCAGGACGGAATCAGAATCTGTAATGAAAATGGTGAATCGATCGTTCGAATGTTATTGCAAATAACTTTCACCAGAGTATGCAGTACTACTGTGGCATTTTTCTCCCTGTAATTCCATGAGCGGATAGTAAATAAAATGCGACATAGGATTGCTTGTCATCGAGAGAGGCGAATGCAGCTAATGTTGTTTCTTAACAGAGATTCTTGACTAAATTTTTACTGGCCCACAATGGTGACGGAGTGGTGAGGCTCTGAAACTCGCACTCAGGAGAATGGCGGCTCAAATCCTCCCTCCATCCATCCTGACTTGGGTTTACTGTGATTCACCTAAATCATTTAAGGCTTACACCGAAATGGTTTTTTAAAAGGTCGCTACCGATTCCCCTTCTTATTCCTCGTAAATCTGAGCTTATTATCTCTCTCTAATATCCTTATCGTCATTCAGCTCAGCGTGTCCGGCGACGGTTAGGGCATGTCAGTGCACCGTGCGTCTTCCGTGGAAGTTTTGCCGTCACACTTCATAGTGCAGACAATACGACAGAAGCAGAATGAGATTTTCACTCTGCAGCGGAGTGTGCGCTGATATGAAACTCCCTGGTAAATTAAAACTGTGTGCAGGACCGAGACTCCCGAGTTAGATTCTCTGTCCGGCATAAAGTTTTAATCTGCCAGGAAGCTTCTAGTCGATAGAAGCCTGTAATTGTCTGAACGGTTCATATTAATGGGCAGTTTAAAAATCTCCACCGCCTCTAGTATCCTTCTTTCGTAGGTGCGTGGATGCCTACTTAGCATGCCCATTTGTGATGGAGTTCTGCCGCCACAATGTTGTCCAGTTCTATGTGATTCTCTTCGTCTTTTATTCGAGTCCTGATAAGTCGCTCCTTCTTTCCAGCAAGTATTACTAATCGAAAAACCCAGTTGCAGGTTGCCTAACGATTACCCAAGCCAATAAACTTTATTTTTATGTGTATAATTATTGTCCGAATTGAAAAATTTTGAATGTCACAATCTACTCACTAGGAAGTGTAATGTTCTATTAAAGGTTTAACACAGTAAGAAAAGTATTACAGTTACAGCTGTGTGTATGTGTTGAGGCAGTGTGACTCACTGTGTGCCACATCCAGTCTACATTCATCCAGTATACGAGAATGACAGCATTTAGTGACTTGCAACAAATTTCATACATAATTTCAAACATTAACGAAATTTTTCCTCGTTAATGCTCCTCACAAAACGATGAAACGAAAATGTTTATCGCTTTCTATATTTTCACAGTTTACGCAGTAATATTGCCTGATCAGGCGTGACGTTCTAATACATTACTTCTTAATTACTAACTCCATTCTCTATGTGCTCAGTCCGGAACCCCACGACTGCTACGGTCGCAGGTTCGAATCCTGCCACGGGCATGGATGTGTGTGATGTCCTTAGGTTAGTTAGGTTTAAGTAATTCTAAGTTCTAGGGGACTGATGACCACAGATGTTAAGTCCCATAGTGCTCAGAGCCATTTGAACCATTTTTGAACTAACTCTATTCGCAACACACTTTGCATGCAGTATCCAAATATACCACTGAATGTACCTCTAACGTTATATCATTGTAATATACAAAGCACAGGGGATATGACGTCATAATCACTGAAATGCGTGAAACATTTTCTTCTCATTAAAAAGGACTGAAAATTATCCAGGTTGTACGGATCCATTGTTTGAAAATGAGCGCACTTAGTGAAAATATAATTTTAATTAATTTCTGATGTTTTTTCGCTTACATGTTTGACGTCAAATTTCTAACACATTGTTGCAATGCCGTTCTGCCTGGTGAAGTCAACAGCTGTTGTGACTAATAACCAAAACGTTATTAGAAAAGCAAGGCAGACCATGTCTACAACTTCGTGGCATGTCACAAGAACACGGGTTCAGTATGCCAGAAATGCTATTCAGCAGAATGTCTGAGTGGATGTCATCACCAGCTGTTAACCGCCAGTCACCACACCAAAATGAACCAGCCACCTGCCACTGTAAAACTTTGTAGTCAATAGCTGCAGACCACTGCTTGAACTAAGAAGTTCGTCATCATGAGCTGATATACATTGTTGCTATTTAGGAAAATGCCACAGTCTGAAGCCACCCGCTTGGTGGGCTTCCTACCGATCTGCCTAAGGCGGCCAGCAGCCCTGACTGCTTCCTGCTGTCCACCGCGTGCCAGTGCCAGGCTTGCATCAGTGGCTCTGCTGTCATGTTGAGAACAGCACAGCACCTGCAGCTCCCACCACCCGTGGTTACATGAATTCCGCCATACTTTCCTGGTGAACTGATGCTGATGCCAGCTCACTACGCTACCAATGGCCACCTATGTCACGGAAGACACTGACTGCATTTCACCTCAACTCCACCTTTTAGGAATGTAGAAGACTTTCTCAATGAGAGATGTGTCCCTGACGGCTACTGTTCAACTCCTTGCACCAACACCATCGCCACCACCAGCATTTTAGTCATGCCACAGGTGGTGAATTACCATACTTTATAACATACCACCAACTCAACTCACCTGCCACTGTAAAAGTCAAGCACACAGCCTATACAAAATTAACTCATTTATGCTTAGAAGTTTGAAGCTGTTTTGAAATGTTAGTTAAATCCCTTAAAGAATCAGCGGTTAAGTAGTGTAACACTATCTTTATTCGCAGCTGACGACATGAACTCCCGCTGAGTGCAAGGTGTTGACGGCTTCTTTGGTGGACCACTGAATATGTTTAATTTTGTTGTTGGTCTGACAGTGTATTTAATGTACACTTGGCAAAGACTTTTTCTCCACATGCTCTGTAATTCCCCATGGGTAACGTGCAACCGAATGATGAGTGATTTGCTATAAGAAATTAGAGTGCAGCGACTAAGAAATTGACGAAGAAAAGATACCATATCCATTCTAGCTAAAATCAGGAAGGACGGACGTGATCAAGCAGCCGAATGTTAAAATTTTATGCAAGTGAACCACGGCCAGCTCGAATCATCTCCGATTTTTTCTGTTGTTGAGCCATAACACTGTACAAAACATTCGGTATTCTGACAAGTGAAAGACGCATGTCAGACGTTTTAATTTTTATATTTAAAGGATAAAAATTGCTCATATGAGTCTCTGCTACAAATAAGTACCCAAATGTGAGAAGAAAGGCCTAGAAGTTTACCCATTGTTCTCCTTGCTCCTCGCATTCTCGTGCCGAAAGAAGGACCACGCATAAATATCGCTGCAGTTCCATTATTTACGGAGTATACTTTCGGCCTTTGAAATGGAGATTGTTTTTCCTGACACACAGGCTGTTTCTAACCTCTCGTTACATATTTTTTATTTTGTTATGGGAACCACGAACTTAATCCTGAACATGAACTCATGACTGGATATGGAACGTACACATTCACGAGTGATAAATACACCAACACTCTTGTAACCTCCCCACAAAATTCCTTCTCATTTAACCTCCGCACAAAATTCATTCACATTTAGCGTAACCAACTTTTCAACAATTGACTGTGAATTTAACCTGGTAAATTTTGGACGTCAACAGTGCTGCGTCATGGCTCTGAAAGATCATTCTGAATAAAAAAGAGAAAAATTGTTATTTCAATGAAGTCGCCGGATAACGCATATATATCTGCTCTTAAAATAATGTTTTCTGGCACAGCCCTGTGCAATGCTGGCCGATACATTTGATATTTATGAAAGGAAGAAACTGATTTTTCTTTTGCAACAATCGGGATGAGCATGGATGGGAGAAATTAGTAAATTCCTTAAATTGAAATGAATGGTTGTTAAAAGTTACTTTTTATGAGAAAGACTATTATTACGATATTTTTAAAAACATTTACATGGGACTTGAGATGACATTACTACATATGCGAGAGGCTGCTTTTTACCATATACAATAATACTCAGGCTCCGGCATCGCTGCACCGCGACCGGCCACCCAACACGATACACCAAACCAGACCAGAGCAGACTGCCGACTGTGGCAGACTACCAACAGCTTACTGCTACAGCTACACAGTTCGTACTGCAGTCAACACTGCTCTCTAGTCACAGATTCTCTTATACCTTGCATATCGCAGGCAGCGCATGAGCAATACATCGAAATTACATCTGCTCAGACCTCTTACATAAAATTAAATCTGCTCGGACCTATTACATAACCCTCCGCTGGGGGGGGGGGGGGGAATTTGGCAGCGATGGTGAGTCAATTGGACTTGCCATGAGCAACAAATTTTTCTTAATTAACCAAGTTTACAGTCACAGAGTATATACATATACAGGGTTATTATAAATGATTGAAGCGATTTCACAGCTCTACAATAACTTTATTATTTGAGATATTTTCACAATGCTTTGCACACACATACAAAAACTCAAAAAGTTTTTTTAGGCATTCACAAATGTTTGATATGTGCCCCTTTAGTGATTCAGCAGACATCAAGCCGATAATCAAGTTCCTCCCCATCAATGAGTTCGAAAGCATCGTTGATGCGAGCTCGCAGTTCTGGCACGTTTCTTGGTAGAGGAGGTTTAAACACTGAATCTTTCACATAACTCCACAGAAAGAAATCGCATGAATTGCTGATCATGATCTCCACCACGACCGATCCATCGGTTTTCCAATCTCCGTTTAAGAAATGCCGAACATCACGATGGAAGTGCGGTGGAGCACCATCCTGTTGAAAGATGAAGTCGGCGCTGTCGGTCTCCAGTTGTGGCATGAGCCAATTTTCCAGCATGTCCAGATACACGTGTCCTGTAACGTTTTCTTCGCAGAAGGAAAAGGGGCCGTAAACTTTAAACCGTGAGATTGCACAAAACACGTTAATTTTTGGTGAATTGCGAATTTGCTGCACGAATGCGTGAGGATTCTCTACCGCCCAGATTCGCACATTGTGTCTGTTCACTTCACCATTAAGAAAAAAATGTTGCTTCATCACTGAAAACAAGTTTCGCACTGAACGCATCCTCTTCCATGAGCTGTTGCAACCGCGCCGATAATTCAAAGCATTTGACTTTGTCATCGGGTGTCAGGGCTTGTAACAATTGTAAACGGTAAGGCTTCTGCTTTAGCCTTTTCCGTAAGATTTTCCGAACCGTCGGCTGTGGTACGTTTAGCTCCCTGCTTGTTTTATTCGTCGACTTCCGCGGGCTACGCGTGAAACTTGCCCGCACGCATTCAACCGTTTCTTCGCTCACTGCAGGCCGACCCGTTGATTTCCCCTTACAGAGGCATCCAGAAGCTTTAAACTGCGCATACCATTGCCGAATGGAGTTAGCAGTTGGTGGATCTTTGTTGAACTTCGTCCCGAAGCCGAACAAAACTTTATGAGTTTTTCTACGTATCTGTAGTGTGTCGTGACCATATGTCAATGAATGGAGCTACAGTGAATTTATGAAATCGCTTCAATCATTTGTAATAGCCCTGTATATAAGTGCAGAACATAAAATGAAATAGAGTGCACATGCACTGAGTACAGAACTTATCAAGAAATGACAAAATGTATACGCAATTAGTACAAAACATATTAACAAATGACATAAAGTGCACACGCACTTTATATATTTTTTACCATTTTACAAGTAATAGGATAGGAAAGGGAAGGATTGCAGCAGGGTTGTAGCACAGTAGGTTGCACGTAGCTGCACTGAAAGTCCATATCTTTCTACAGAAGCACAACACCAAGTGAGACAATCTGAAGTTCTCTTCTCTGAAGTATTAATCAGTGTACCATAGACACTGAAATGTCGTATTAATATTCAATGTTATCATTTTGGTAGTACATTAGGTACACCAAACAGTGGGACCATAATAATATCTCCATCGCTCAAGGTGGTGGACAGCATGATGTGTCAACACCACACCCTTGCAGAATCCATACTCTTTCACCAACGTAGAATTAGTGCAGAAACCAAATATAGTGCTCCATGATCATGAGGATGGACAGTACAAACGGATATTGCAGTAATTTCTGGTAATTACCTCAGAAGGTGAAGGACATTAAGTCTTATGCTAGTCATCATTGAGAATTACAGTAGTCTATCAACCGATTTGAGTAACTGTTGGCACTCATTGCCTAGTTACTAAACATTTCTGTGCTATGTATGGAGTAGTATAGAACATTATTCATAAGTCATCTAATTACAGTAAACATTGGTACTCATTGGCCAGTTACAAACCATTTTTTTGCATTGTTCAGAAGTCATAATTCAAAACAAGAGGTAATTAATGGCATAGCATTTACATAATTCATCTAATTATAGTAATCATTGGCACTCATTCACCAGTTACAAATCATTTTTATGCATTGTTCAGAAGTCAACATTCAAAACAAGAGTTAATTAATGGCATAGCATTTACATAATTCATCTAATTATAGTAATCATTGGCACTCATTGGCCAGTTACAAATCATTTTTATGCATTGTTCAGAAGTCATCATTCAAAACAGGAGCTAATGAGTGTAGCATCAAGCTACTGGTATTCATATGTGATATCATGTGAGTGACATAAGACAAATTTAAAATATAAGAAACAGTCGCAATCATTGGCCAGTTACCAAACATATAGCAAGTATTGAATATTATAAAACATTTTTCATCATTCAAGTGGCATACGACATATTTAAAATGTAACACACTGTAACTATTACTCAAGGTCTGTGGTCCAATAATACATAGATATAATGAATTCAATATATTTGACAAATTTGCGTTATATTAGAACTACAAATATCTCTTAAACTGGTAGCATTATTTGGGACTGGTAATACATTTTTTTGTGCTAGCAATGCATTGCGTTGGGATCGATAATTAATTGCTAGCGGATAAAAATACTTGCTTTTGACTTATTGCTGCAAATAAGGATTAGTAACGTCATTCGTCATGAGCCAGCTGTAGCAAGGTTATGAAACAAGTAGAGTATATGTGATCACATTCATGAATGACACACACAAATGGGTAAAAACAAGGCAAGTACTAGAACAGGTTTAATGACTAACTGCTTATAGCACATTATTCGCCGGCCGCGGTGGTCTCGCGGTTCTGGCGCTGCAGTCCGGAACCGCGGGACTGCTACGGTCGCAGGTTCGAATCCTGCCTCGGGCATGGGTGTGTGTGATGTCCTTAGGTTAGTTAGGTTTAAGTAGTTCTAAGTTCTAGGGGACTTATGACCTAAGATGTTGAGTCCCATAGTGCTCAGAGCCATTTGAACCATTTTGAACCATAGCACATTAATTTCATGAATAGCTTCTCCTAGAAAAAATACAAAATGGATTATTGGGCTGAAAGAAAAAACGCATATTATGCAGAAAAGTAGTGAACTTCGAATTAACAAGTAATGAAACGTGTACTCAATATGTATGTACTCTAGCTGCCCTTTCCAAAACATTCAGTCATTGTACCACGCAACATAAGACATACTGTCAAAACTAACTGCAACAAATACTTAAATAACTACATAGCATCTCTTAACTAATAGTAAATATATAAACTTCATCATTAATCTCATCTGCAAAGAAAAGCTTCATTATTCATATTACCATTTACTTCATTACTATCATCACCTGCAAAGAAAAACTTCATTATTCATATTAGCATATTCTTCATATAACTATTCATCACCATTCATTATCATCTGCAAAAAAGACACTTCATTATTCATATTACCATTTACTTCATACAACTATTCATAGTATAGAGTTTCTTATTTCTAGCATATTTCATCATTAAAACTAGGATGTGTAGTTCTGTCTGACAGCCTGCATCAATCGCCTCGTATTCTGAAAGAAAAATAATTAGTTAAGACTGCTATTATACGATGTGTATAGTATATTCTTGTTAATGCTTGTTAATTCTGATCCATTTACTCTTCCTGACAAGGTATTGCATCATCTTTCGTTCATTCCGGGGGTGAAATTCCCATTTCATAGTAATCCACTGTGATTTGTTTAAGTTATTTCTTTTATACGTTATTGCTTTCTGAAAATGATGAATAGGGATTAATATCTTGCATTTAAATCATACACTCATTAAATAAAAACTTGTTTCTAGTGATATAATTAAGCATACAACATAGCATGACAGAAAACGTATTATGTCAAAAACATAGAGAGTGTTCAGGTGCAAAAATGTACACACAGTCTCATAATGCAGTAGCCAAAAGTGTACAATAGTCAAGATATTGATATACCATAAGGAAAAATGTCAAAGTCAACTGGTGTTTGTTACATCTTAAACATTTCATAGCGCATACAGGAAAACAATCATACATACACGAAAAATGGAAAATGTGCACGGTCTGATATATAACGACAAGAAAAGCGACTTGATAACCTTACCTTGCCGGGCACTTGCCAAGAAAAAATACGCTAATCATCAGTAAGTGTTCATATAAATGTAATTGCATAAGTGGTCATATAAAAATCAGGAAATGGCATTACAGTGTGATAAATCATAAAGTATGTTCATTCAATAAAGGGTTTAATATTGGAGACATGGTGATTGCCTTTGCTTTTTCTGGTTCTCAGAGTTTCGACGTGTACTACATTGGGGTGAGGAATGCTGCGAATTCGATATGGACCTGCGTATAGAAGCTCAAATTTACTACATCTGCTCTTTCCTCTGTTGGATAAATAATGTGTGCGTACTAATATCTTCTGTTCAACGTGGAAGTCACGGCGTATACAAACCTGTTTTTGCTGTCTTCTCCGGCGCTCTGCGGCACGTTTGATGTTGTTGAGTGCAATATCAATTATTTCATGGTGTCGTAGTCGACGAGAGGTAGGAAAGGATACTAATTCTTTAATTTTGTTAGGTGATTCAACATTTTTCAGTATAACACTCGGAGATAGCATAGTAGGTTCATTTGATATCCAGTTAATTACATCCCGGAATGACAGTATGTGTGTATCCCAATCAATATGTTTTTTATGGTAGTATATTCTACATAGTTTACCAATTTCTTTCATTAGTCGTTCACAAGGGTTCGAAGAAGCGTGATACTTGGATATATAGATCGGAGAAATGTTTCTTGTTCGTAACATACGTGTCCATATAGCAGATCGAAACTGTGGTCCATTGTCGGAAATTACTTTCAATACATGTCCTACATGAAATTGGAAATGTTTTACAAATGCTTTCGAAACAATTTTAGCAGTAGCTTTGCGTAACGGAGTGAAGCTTACAAATTTTGAAGTGAGTTCAACAGCGACAAAGATGTAGGGAATCGGACCAAAAATGTCTACAGTGGCCATGTGCCTCAATTTAACAGGTACAATGGGATGTAACGGAGGAATATGTGAAGTCGTGTCTGACTTAGCTTTCTGGCAGATTTTACATGACACTAAAACTCGTCGAATACGTTTCTCCATGTTGGCAAAATAACAGTTCTGTCACAGTATAAGAAAACACTTTCTGACTCCGTAATGTGCGTAACTTAAATGAGTATACCAAATTAATTTGTTAACAAGCTCGTCAGGAATACATAATAACCAGTTGCTGCTGTCAGGGTGAGAGCAGCGAAACAGAATATTATTGCGTACAGTGTAATGGTTTCTGTTGGTAACATTATTCCTATCTTGCCGAAGGTGTTTAATTTCTTTCCATACGTTGTCTTTACTTTGCTCTTGTGCTATGTCTTGTAATGAGGTCGAAATGAAATTTTCAAATGCAACTTGCTGACTGTACATGACGCTGAAATTTGCTTTGCAGAAGCTGGTTGCGATGTCTTGCTGATTGTTGCTGAGAGAACGGGATAGTGCGTCTGATACAACATTTTGTGTACCGGGAATGTGAACAATTGTAAAATTAAATTCCTGTAAATAAAGTTTCCATCTGCTTAATCTGTCGTGTGTAAATTTAGCGGAAAGTAAAAACTGGATAGCTCTATGATATGTGTAAACGGTCGTATGTCTTCCATAAAGAAAATGCCTAAATCTCGTAAATGCCCATACAACACATAATGTTTCAAGTTCTGTAACAGAATAATTGCGCTCAGCAGGTGACAGAATGCGACTCGCAAATGCGATGTTCTTTAATTACTGTAGTATCGTCTTCTTCAATTGTCCGCCGCTCGTTGTCTCGCGGTAGCGTTCTCGCTTCCCGAGCACGGGGTCCCGGGTTCGATTCCCGGCGGGGTCAGGGATTTTCACCTGCCTCGAGATGACTGGGTGTTTGTGTTGTCCTCATCATTTCATCATCATCCAGGACAGTGGCGAAATTGGACTGAGCAAAGATTGGGTAATTGTACGGGAGCTGATAACCAAGCAGTTGAGCGCCCCACAAACCAAACATCATCATCATCATCATCTTCTTCAATTTCCTGAAAAATTTGTACGCCTAAAGCGGTGTTAGAACTGTCCGTGGCAATGAAAAAATTTCTAGTAAGATCTGGGTGTGATAAAAGAGCTGCATTCAACAAGGCATGTTTCAAATTAACAAACTCAGACTGCGCTTGGCTATCCCAGGATCAAATAGTGTATTTACCTGTCAATTGACATAATCTAGGGGTGTCTAAAGCAGAGTAATGAATAAATTTACGAAAAAAGTTAATTAATCCCAGAAAGCTGCGTAGTTGTTTCTTCGTCGTGGGAACAGTAATGTCACGTAAAGCTTGAAGGTTTACCGGGTCAGGCGCAATGCCTTCTGCTGAAATTACATGTCCAAGAACTTTTATAGAAGTTTTGCCAAAGTGCGATTTGCTAAGATTAACTGTGAGTCCTTGTGCACGAAAAGTTTGTAACGGTTGTTCAAGAATCAGATTGTGTTCAGACCAGTTAGCTTCTGCAATAAGAATGTCGTCTACATACGTCGTGATTCTGTCTTTAATTTCTGTCGGAAGTATACTATTCAAACCGCGAATAAACGCTGCTGAAGAAATTGTTAAACCGAACGGTAATTTACAAGATTGATAACAGTCACCAAAACACAGAAAAGCTGTGTAATTTCTGCAGCTCGGATGGAGCTGAATTTGCCAAAATCCCGATTTCAAATCTAACGTGGAATAAATAGCAGTACCTTGAAATTTCTGTAGAAGTTCTTCTAGTGTTTGAGGGCGATCTGTTTCATTAATAATAATGTCATTAATGTGACGCGAATCAAGTACGAGGCGAAGTGAACCATCCTTTTTCTTAACAATATGGAGCGAGTTTATGTACGGACTAACTGCCGGTTCAATAATTCATTGGTCAAGCATAGCTTGCAATTCTTTCTTCACTTGATCTCTGTGAATGTATGGAACGGGATAGTGTTTGGCTTTAAACGTGTCGCGCTGTTTAACTTGAAATTCATACATAAATCCGGACATAGTACCAGGGACGTTGTCAAAAACTGGAGCTTGCTGTAAAAGAATTTTGCGTAGTTGCGTGCGTTCGTCGTCTGTATTTGCACTGCTCTGTTTAACTTTATCACAAATCATCTGCATAACGTCGTAGTCGGCTTCGTCTGGAGTATTATAGTTGTGTACGTACGTATCTGTGAACAATGTGGAATGACAGTCCGTGTTACGTGATGCAGAAATGACCTCTGTCCGATTAATTGTTTGTTCTCCTGCAGATAAAGAGTGCTGAAATTCTAAAGCCAGTTGTACATTTTCATCCTTTAACATTAAATAGGAATTTCGAAAGTCAATAATTGCGTCGTGTTGTACCAGAAAATTCGTACCTACCGTAAAATAACGTCTGTTGTCAATAAGGGAACAATCCAAAAATTTGAGTGAAACGTATGACCTGCAATACAAAATGATAAGTGTGTCTGTAATTTTACATCTACTCCTTTACCAGATACTGCTCCTTTTACTTTAGTTATGCCTAATGGTAACGTAGGATAGGTATTCTCTATGTTACATTCGTTGAAAGTTTCCTCATTTACAACTGACATAGGTGATCCAGAATCGATTACTGCTGAAAATTTGGATGATCCAATCTTTACTTCAATGACAGGGTGGGAAATGGTTTTTTGAATAACTGGTTTTTCATGCAAAAGTGTGTCTCGGATGTCGTCAAAAGTAATAACATTTTCGTGAACATGATTCTCTGTGTCAAAAGTATTGCTTGCGTTGCTGGAAGATGCAACCTGTACTGTACCTAGTCAAATTCTTTCTGACGTGCTGTTATTTTCGGGAGGATGCTGTGGCATTTCAACTATTTGTACTGTTCTGTTATTTCGTCCTGACCTATTACTTTCGGGATGATATCTACTGTCTGGTTCATTCATGATAATTTGTTGTTGCGGATGATTCTGCTGCTGGTAAGACCGACTGTTATTAAACGTACGCTGAAAATTGTGCTCATATCTTTTACGTCTGTCATGATAGTCATTAATATACGGTGCATTGCGATATGAGTTGAAATGGTGTGTTTTCTGTACGTAGTGATTTCCTTGTTGCTGTGCGTTACTATTTGGCGGAGCCGACGCTATACGTGTAGGCGGCGAAACATTAAAGCTTGGTTGACATTGCAGACTACATTGTTGGTTAGGTATGCTAACCTGCCGGTTTTGTTGCTGTTGCGGAGAAAAGCCTTTATTGTTACCAAAATGTGTTTGCGACTGCTGAAAATTTCGTACATACTGATGATTAAAATTTTGTTTGTTATTAAAATTACACTGGTATTTCTTGTCATTTCGGAAGTGTCTAATGAAAACTGTCACTTTCGGTAAAACCTGTCATATCGGGTTTTCTTTACACGTTTCTAATCCTAGATAGATCGATAGTTGAAGAGCTGTTTTGATAGATATAAAGGATAGTAAAAGAGAAGGCAGCAGTGCAGAAAACTAAAGATGAAATAGCACTACTACGGCTCAGGGCCCTGTGCACGCAACAGCACACATTCATCAAAGTGTAATGAATCCCCTGAGGTCTCTTACGCGCTGCAAATAAAATTTAATTTCTGCATTACAGGCAATGCCGGTGAAAATTCGAAAGCAAGTTGTTGTATCCAGTCCAAAGCGTGAATCTGTGTTCTGTTATTATTAAGCACTTTAAATTTCCTAACAGATAGAAAATGTTTGTAATAAAAATTATCGTCTCTGTATGTCTGAGCAGGTTCAGGATTGCATGATAATCTATTTGTCTGTTACTGTTCGGAATCTAAGTCACGTACTCTCTGTCAATTACCTAAATTATACATGCTGTGTGAGTGATAAATGTTCGGAATGTGGCGTATGCTGTGCTGTGTTAGAGGCTGAAACATTTTTCATCTCTGTCACTTCTTGCTGTAAAGTTGACAATTTTCTACGTAATGTATTATTGGACGAACCTATCTCACTGATCGTCTGCTGTAAATTTTGGAATTCGGGTGTTTGATTAAACGAAACTGGTGACGTATCGTCTGATTTGGTGTCATTATTACTTTCGATAACATCAATACGACTGGCCAATTCATCATATTTCTCAGTCAGTACTTTTACCGGATCATCGTTTTTTGTATCACAAGCATTAATTTGTTTTTGTATTTTACGTGTGGTTTTGTTCAATTTTTTAACGTCTGCTCTGATGGCATCGGGATCCTGTATTAATTCTAACTTCTCAAGTCTGTTGTTCATTGTCTGAAAGTCTAATGTGTGTGTGTGTCTGTTTTTGTTTTAAGATCGGAGATTTCATCATGCAATTCGGTGTTCAACTGTTTGATTTCGTCTGATACTGTAGCAATATTGTTGTCTACGTATGTTTTTGCTTTCGTAAACAATTTACGCTTATCTTCCTGACTCTGTGCAGTAATTGTTTCCATGACTTGTTGCTTTACTTTATTCTGTTCCTGTATAAATTTACTACGACGCGTATCACTGTTTTGTAGGCGGTGATTAAAACGTTCGTCTATTTTGCTGTTCTGTTGGTCAAATTTCGCGTCTACTTTCGCATCCAGTGTGCGTGAAAGTTCTGCTGACATTATTTTAAACTCGTCGCGTAACTGTGTTGCGTTCTCAGAACATTGTTTAGCGACTGCACTAATTTCGTCTCTAAGTAATTTAGTTGTGGCTGCATGTGTATTACTTAATTCTTGAGCCACAGATCTATTATTTTCATTAAGTTGTTGTTTGAGATTTTCATTATTTTCATAAATTTGTATTTGAGACTTTCATTAAGTTGTTGTTTGAAATTTTCATTAAGTTGTAGCAATAATGCCATAACTTGATCCATGCCAATATTACCTGCTCTATTCTCTGTGCTGTTTGAAGGCGTACCTGCAATTGTCACGTTTTGTGTAACCATTTGGTCATTCTGTGATTCTCGAAAAGGTTTGCCAATTGGGTGTGCACTGTGGGTCACTACCTCGGAATCAAATAAGTCTGACGTATTTTGACTACATTGTTCATCTTCGTGAGAAAAATTTATCTGTTCACAATTAAAAATTTTGCAAACAGAGTGTGTCAAACTGGGCAGCGTTCATTGTATCGGAACGTGCCGCATCATCAATTGTTACATTTACTGTGGACATAATTGAATTTGTTTGTTCATCATTAGGATCAAAATCAATACTAGTGACCGGCACGCACTGATTATCTGTAATTAGGGGATTATCTCTATTAGACTGAGTGTCGCTAGTATTATCTGTCAAATTATTCGAGTCGGCTATTTCACTCATTGCATATCGCGATGTACTGTTAACAGTTTTTCGCGGCATTTTTCACAAATCAAAATTAAGCACAAAAATGAAACAAAGACGAAGCAAAAATGGAACAAACACAATTACAACAAAGAGCAATAAATTGCCGATGATCTGTGAAAGAAAGAGTAACAAATTAGTAATGCGTTGCGCCAGATGCAAACTACATTTAAGTAAATAAGAGCAGATATATGACTACTTCTCAGAAATTCACAAAGAAATACGATCCTGGCCGGTTGTCACCAAGTGTAAATTACGAGATTTAAAAAAAATTTACATGGGACTGATCGTCTGCTGTAAATTTTGGAATTCGGGTGTTTGATTAAACGAAACTGGTGACGTATCGTCTGATTTGGTGTCATTATTACTTTCGATAACATCAATACGACTGGCCAATTCATCATATTTCTCAGTCAGTACTTTTACCGGATCATCGTAATGGAATAGAAACAAGGTATATGATCAGGTTAATATAGGATAGTGTCGACAGCAGCTTCAGGTAACAACATACATATGCGCGAGGCTGTTTTTTACCATATACAATAATACTCAGGCCCCGGCATCGCTGCACCGCGACCGGCCACCCAACACGATACACCAGACCAGAGCAGACTGCAGACTAGCAACAACTTACTGCTACAGCTACACAGTTCGTACTGCAGTCAACACTGATCTCTGGTCAGAGATTCTCTTATACCTTGCATATCGCAGGCAGCGCATGAGCAATACATCGAAATTACATCTGCTCGGACCTCTTACATAAAATTACATCTGCTCGGACCTCTTACACTCTCATTGAAACTCTCGAGTTTTAGCCATGTTTTCTAACTGAGAACCATTATGATGGTGGATGGGTGAAGTCTTTGATTGCTAATCAGTTCTGGGTCCGACGATAGACTGTTGCCACTTCTTCTCTTCGAAATGAAAATCGTTAACTCCACCAGCCGAAGAAATCCCATATAAAGAGTCGTCCTCATTCAAGACGTCAGAGAGGGGATAGACCACTTACACAAAACTAACTGCCAGGATCGCACTTTATTCGTCCATGTAAATTTTGCGTTTCAGAAGACTACCATCAATGGATCAAAATACAAAAGAAAAATAAGTAAAGTGTATTACATCAAAAAAGCACTTAGACGTTCCCTAATTCACTTCTAATGGTACATGATACGACACAGATCAATGATCGTCGACCTCTGTAAAAACTTTGCGTTATGAAGGAGATAAGGGTACTGGGTTATCTCTTACCCTTGACGAGGGTAATCGCCCCTAAGGTCAGTAAGATCTGCAGTGATCGATGTCATGAAGATGGAGAAGACGATGGACTGCGCCAGATTAAAGACATCTACACGAAATTTAGTCTCTAAAACTGCCACGATCTGAAATGTGAATGTGACAGGAAAGCTGAAAAAGGGAAATGGAAAATGCAATGGCTCAATCTACATATATAAGGCACTGTAATGGAATAGAAACAAGGTATATGATCAGGTTAATATAGGATAGTGTCGACAGCAGCTTCAGGTAACAACAGCTGTAATAGTGGTGGTGGTGATGTGTAGGTCGACGAAGCACCCCAGGGCATGGATGAGTGGGGGTGTGATGAGTGGAATCCTATTGGACGCCCAGTGAGGCTCCAGTCAAACACTAAAAAACAAATAATAAGTCTCGGTCGCGTTTTTAGATTTTTATTCGTTAGCAACGGGTTTTGGCCATTTCCTCAGACCATCTTCAGGTTTTTTTCACACCAATATGGTGACAGCAGAGGGTGCGAGATCCATAGAAGTAAGGATGTCACGGACATCAGTGATTACAGAATGCCAGTGAAACAGCATTGAAAAACCGTTTATCTGTTAATCAGAGTATATCAGTACGTGTGACGTTGCTCCAGACAGCCAGCACATGGAATTGGAGGCCACCAAGAGACTCAGCAGTTGCAGAGCGCCGAGTACCCAGCGGTGGACTCTTCATGTGTACAGCACCATGGATGGCAGGGTCCACAAGAGAATACATGTAGACCCATGGAACCTAAGGATCAGCAGACGTGAACGGTATGCACACTCATCGGTCCCTCCATCTGGATGCCGGCGAACTGAGATACCTCTATGTGATTCCGTAGATTTTTCCCGGGATTTTATACGGCAGCATATCCGTGAAAAGCATAAACATGAGATACCTCTAGCTGAAAAGGAACGTTCTTCACGGCCATACCAGAATTTCCATATGTCGCCAACCACGTGTGTAGAACCTGCACTCGTACATCTATTTTGTATTTTCCTGCACAGGGGAGACATTTTAATTGAAAGTCACTTATCCGATGTCGGTAGCGAGGGAGCCTTGGGTCTTTCTATTTCAATTTCACTGATTCGATCTCATGGTAATTATTTTCTAAATTCTTTTGGTTTATCTTTATGTTAAATTATTTGTTTGTGACTGTTTTATCCCTCTGTGTTTATTAAATAATTGCGATGCCTGTTTTGTCCAGAAGTACGATGTAACGAACAACACAGGCACTGCAGTATTGTATTCCTGCTGTGTCGTTACTTCGGCGTCTCTGAGCATTCGGCTTGGCGGCACAGTCACGCCTGCTGGTGGTAAAGATACCCTTTCTCGAAACCGTTACATCGTTATGTAGAAAAGGGTATGCGATGGATTTGGACATTGTGGAGAACGATCTTCATAAAGGCGCCGAGAAGTTCTTCCACTACCGTGATCTTCACCATTCAGAAGGATTGTGTCGGTGCATTTCACAGACTTCAACTCAACCTTGTTGCTCTAACACTCACAGACACGTGTATGAGGCCCAAACCAAATCAGAGAGGTAGGACAGACGTCAAATGACATCAACCGATACAACGTAACCTGCACCCACCGTGACTATCCTGGTGTATTCTTACCTAGCAAATATGTTTTCAAACGCCTGTAGCAAGGAAACTATATTTCTGGCCATGGCTTCCTACTCAAAATATTATGTACTCACTCCACTTTACAAGTCCTAGAAGTTCGTAACGAGAATTTCCGAACACTTTGTATATTGAATAATTGACAAGAGAACCGAGGATCTGTTGGATCAGGTTCTCCACTTTAGGAAACGTAAAGAAAGCTGAGGGGAAATCGATAATCGAAGCAAAACGTAGGAGATAAAATAACGCATTTCATACATTTCCGGAGATACAAGAGCAATACGACATCTTGAAACAGGACAATATAAAATTCCGAGAAAAATGGGTACAAACTATTGGGAAAGGCAAATGATATACGATTTATACAAGAACAAAGTGGATACAATAAGAATGGATGACAAAGAAAGAAATGCTCTGATTAATGAGCGTAAAGCAGGAATGCAGTATTTAGTTCCTACTGCTCAACATGTACGTCAGAGGAACAATGACGCAAGTAAAATAGTCCAGTGCTAATTGATTATAAAATTAAACAGAACATTAATATTAAGGGTCTGTGTGGAGCTACTTTTCAGCGGAGCAGAGGCGGATGACGATGAAGTAATTCTTTAATTCTGGTCTAACCCCTACCGCCTTACTTACGTAATATTCTCAGGCAGTTCGCTGAATTTACGTTTTCACATGTATCACAGTGTTACAGGCAAATGTTGAAAATCGGATGGACTGATAAGGTAAGGAATGAGGAGGTTCTGCGCTGTATCGGAGAGGAGAGGAAAACGTAGAAAACAATGACAAGAAGAAGGGACAGGATGATAGGACATCTGTTAAGACATGAGGGAATGGCTTCCGTGGTACTAGAGGGAGCTGTAGAGGTTGAAAACTGTAGAGGATGGCAGAGACTGAAATAAATTCAGCAAGTAATTGAGGACGTGGGTTGCAAGTGCTACTCGAAGATGAAGAGGTTGGCACAGGCGAGGAATTCGTGGCGTGCCAAATCATGCCAGTCAGAAGATTGATGATGACCTAAAAAAAAGTATGCGACCCCATCCCCTTAAGACTGAACATAGGTGTACCTCCCTTCTATAGTAATGATAGACTATTGATGTCTTTGCGTTCGTTGGTTTCAGTTTCATATTCATGGTTGTCCGATTCTCTGATAGAAGAGAAATATTGAGCAAAACTAAGGACATTGAGGAACATACCTATGAAGCAACTGTCTACATATCAAGGTTTTTAAAGATACCTCTGGAGTCTGTTCTCAGGCCAACGTTAGATGTAATTGTTAAAACGCGTTCTCTACTCTTAAAAAAAATTATTATCCCTGTAGTTCCAATTCCCCTTAAAAGGCATCCCATACCTCAGTACAGAATGGGAATATACATAATAAGTTAGATTATTCGTCTGTGTATCACCTGTAGGGTTAGCCATGCGTACTACAAGTGTAGCTGAATTAATGATGATGATAATGTCCCATACTCCGAGGAGCGTAGGGGACGATGTGGGAGAACCGAACCGCTGTACTATGCAAGGTCCTGACGTAGGTGGTTTGCTGTTGCCTTCCTCCGACCGTAATTGGGATGAATGATGGTGATGAAGACGACACAACAACATCCAGTCACCTCAAGGCAGAGAAAATCCCTGACCCCGCCGGGAATCGAACCCGGGACCTCTTGCGCAGGAAGCGAGAACGCTACAGCAATACCACGAGCTACGGACAGCTGAATTAAGGAGCTTCATTAGTATTTTGTTGCGGGTTTTTAATCTTAAGATTGTCAGCTGTCTGCAGTCCCAATAACGTGATACTTTCCGTCAGTAGCAGGATGTGCTTATAGACATAAGAACCACATGTCAGAGTTACCAAATCTTCGTCGCCGTTTCCAGCCTGAGTTAGCTTCCTCCGCCGGTAGAACAATCTCGGCTGGAGAGCGGAGTCGTACGTCTGCCCCCTGCGGCCTCCCAGTCCCCCGCACAGTTAACGTACGGCTTCGTCATTTGCGCTCGTATTTACGACCGAGAAAGGGAATATTAAAATGCGCCGGCCCGAAGTTTTGCGGAGAGGTACACACACACACACACACACACACACACACACACACACACACACTTTTGTGGCTTCGTAGTCGGCAAGAAAGAAAGGCGGCCAAGTTGGGGCGGCTGCTTTCCACTGCCGAAGTTGGCGCCCCTTCTCGCAGTCGCTGGGTCCTTGTGTGAGTGGCGCTCCTGTAGGGCGCTGCACAGCGCCACTGTTCACCTGGCATAGACTCCCAAGCAGGAAACCGTATCCTTCGATGGTGGAGACCTCTCTGTATCTGCTATCGGAAATCAAAATTACATCTACTGAAATGAACGTCCCCAGCTCAGTCAAGAATTTTTTATTTCTGAATTTTTGCTTCCGCACATTCTCTGGATTTCTTCAACTAAATTAAGACTGTATCATGTACTTGATACACATGTAAACTTAAGACGGTTTATGAAATGGTGGGAAACCAAACCCATCACTTGGGCAAACGGTATGTTTCGTCAATGAAAATATACCAAAAGATCATAAATACTCTGAAAAATTCTTTCACAAGGCAAAGAAAAGGACAGATACTAATAAACTGCCATCGTGGTCAAATTAAATTCCACTTGTCGCGATGCTTGTACAGCTGCTAAAACTGGCAGACAAAGTGGAATCGATCGTAAGCATTGACGGATGACTAAATTGTCGGATTGAACTGGTAGCACCAGAACGCATCTCCTTCGATGGTAGCTGCACAGCAGGCGCTGCATATCAGCCGTTGTTAAAACAACAGTAAACCATTGTTTTATAAAAACTCGAACTCCTATTTGTAAAACAGCTACAAATGTCTGAATACCTTACGAATGAATTAATTGGATAAATATTGGCTGTCATGTAAGCGAGAAAAAGTTTGGGAAAGATTTAAGTTGTGCAACATTGTGTTGCGTGCAACATTGACTCGGTTTCAAATAGTTCAGTACATGACCTCAGTTCATGGCTTGTAGAAAATAAACTAACGTTAAATCACAGTAAGACTTAGTTTTTACAGTTTCTAACACACAATTCAACAAAACCTGACGTGTTAATCTCACAGAAATGGCATATGATTAGTGAAACTGAACAGTTCAAATTTCTAGGTGTTCAGATAGATAATAAGCTGTCGTGGAAAGCCAACGTTCAGGATCCTGTTCAAAGACTTAATACTGCCATTTTTACTATTCGAACGGTATCAAAAGTGAGTGATACTTCGACACGTAAATTAGTCTACTTTGCTTATTTTCATTCACTTATGTCGTATGGTATTATGTTTTGGGATAACTCTTCCCATTCTAGAAGGATACTTTTGGCTCAGAAACGGGCGGTTCGGGCAATAAGTGGTGTGAGTTCACGAACGTCTTCTCGACCACTGTTCACGAGTCTGGGTATTTTGACAGTGGCCTCTCAATATGTATATTCCTTATTGTCGTTTCTTGTTACCAATATTACTTTATTCCCAAGAATAAGCAGCTTTGACTCGGTTAATACTTGGCAGAAATCAAACCTCCATTTGGATCGGACTTCCTTAGCTCTAGTGCAAAGAGGTGTGCACTATACTGCTGCAGCCATTTTCAATAAGCTGCCACTCTAATTTAAAAATCTTAGCAGTAATACACGTGCTTTCAAACCGAAACTGAAGACTTTCGTCGTGGGTCAGGCCTTCTATTCTGTTGAGGAATTCCTTGAAAAATTAAGCTGATTCTTTTGTAATGCTGATAGCGTTTACTTAAACTTATGGACAGAATTTTTTTCAGGTTCATAAACATTTATTTTTATGTGTTATTATTTTTATTTTGTAAGTTCATGTACTGGCACGTTCCATGACCTTGCAGATTTGCTCCTCAATTTGGCCCTACGGAACTTGTCGTGTAAATAAAAAAGTAAATAAATATACTTCGATGAAGTTGTAAGACGTGCATATTTCTATTGTGAAACCAAAATTTATGAAAGATGTTTATATTTTATTAATAGGATTAAGGATTAAGTAAGAATAATTAATATTTGTAATTTTGGAAATAATTGTGGTAACAGGGATTGCCTGCACCAAAGTATTGTTGGCGGGAGAGACCGGACATTCATATAATTTTAAAAAGGGCAAGAGAGACCGCGTATGGATACATTTTAAGAAAAGAGCGGGAAAGACCGCGCATTGATACATTTTGTAATGGTAGCAGGGATTGCCTGCACCATAAAGCATTGTTGGCTGGAGAGACCGCACTTAAGCGTTCGTAGGACGTCAGTAGTAAGCGAGATGTGAAACGAGTCGGTAGCAGGTCTGAAGCGAGAGGTTGAGAGGAGCGGTGTGCCTGCCAGCCACCAGCTATGATTTACAAGAGATTATAAACGGATGTACAGAGACATCAGCTAACTACTATCATAAGAGGAACTAATATTATTGAATTTTTTTTGAAGGTATTTTTGCGCAATGCTAGTTGTAAGATTATTGTAAAAAGTAAGTCCCATTTGAACGTTTGTAAAATCATTTCATTACCAACAGTAAATATTTGAAGAATCGGTTTCAGAATATAATTAATTTTTTCCAGCAATATTGCATTACTGATTATAATCCATCCCAAAAACCATCAACGTAAAACTTCGCAAAATTTTATTGTTGTCAAGAAAAAGTTTAACTATGAATTACGTAACTTCAGTCAAATTAATTAATGAACAACGTCAGCTTTGTTATTAAAGAATAAAGTCAGCTTTGGTAATAAATACAGCCACTTATTATGACAGCCCACCAGCAGCTAATAGAGTACAGTAAAACAGAGTAAGTACATTCGTCTCGCAGTTCGATGTAGCAGTCAGATGGCGATCCAGTAACAATAAAAAAGGTAAGGAACAGTTTTAGGTTATTGCAGGTGACGATTGAGGGCGACAACGACGACACGTTCTATGTTTCGTCGAAACAATCAGCAAATCACTTTTAATAAGCAGCATTTAAATTTGTATGCGAAGATTGAACTTACTATTATTGCGAAAGAGAATTAATTTCTAAGGGAAGATTTCATTTGTTATTATTAAGAAAGAGATAGAAATCCTAAGGAAAGGTTTCATAGGTTATTGTAGAAGGGAAGGTTGCGTTACAAAAGAGATATACAGGAGACAGGAAGGTTTCAACGTCACTATGTGCTTTCATTATGAAACGCTGGATGAAATACTCTGGGTAGCTTGCGCTACATTTTAAGGAGATAGCCCTCTTTGAACGCCTGAAAAATGAATGATTTATGTGCTTTTCTGAGTAAAATAAAAAATGTGACACTTGTGTCTTTAAGACAGCTTTTTGTGTCCACATCGAGCGTGCCCTGCAACCCCTGTACCAGGTGGAAGGATCATTTGCAGCCGCAACCTTGGTCATCGGCGGGAATTCTCAGGGCTCTGCTGTTGGACCATTTTGAATATATTTTACATTATCCTACATAAGATAAGTGAAAATTTTTATCTTACAGCAAAATGATGACGTGTTGAAGAAATGACATATTCTTCGCCCACAAAATCGAGACATAATTGTGCATCGAAAATAGATTTTTGAGACTACAGCAAAATGGCTACGTACGCTGTCAGAGAAATCAATTTAGAATGCCGGCATCAAATTCCAGTCAAAAGCTCATCGTGATATTCTCAAGATATGTTTCAAAAACATGGTTTCGAGAAAAACTTATTTAAATTTTTGGGATACTTTTTTTCTAGTTAAATACTTCTATTCAGCGATCCACGAACCACACAACAAGCCCTCCATAACCAAAAGGAGATCTTCTTCCTCCACCTTCGTGGCTGTAACAGTCGTGCAAGCCTCTTTGACGGCAGCTATCATTCGCAAGTGTTCTTCCGCGACAAGCGTTTCGTCCGCTTTAGTGCAAATGTTGTACAAACTGGCCCGATCTCAAGTTCGAGCACGTTCGTAATGTCTTTAGTGCCTGTTAAGCCGTCGTTGAAATTACATGTCGACTATTTTCTTCCTTCTGTGAATGGTTTTCGGAGACAATCTTTCACATATCGGTTTGTATCTCGAAACGGAGTTTCTGGCAAACTAGGGATGAAAATTGCAAAAAAGTAGATATTCCAGACAAAAATTATGCAGAAAATAAAAAATCCATTTTTTTTAAATTTTCAAGGGGCATAAAGTGCAGAAAGTGCAAAGCTTGTCATGCCTCTCAATGCTTGTGACGTATCTCCTGAAATAAGTGTCGTAGATGATATAACTTTACAGGGGCATTTACTAGTGTATGTAGATATTGTGTTGCAAGTAGAGTCGGTAGCAAATATGTAATGAATGACAACGTCATGTAAAGTGCTGCAGTTTTACTGGATGAACAGCGAAAACGGAGTAAGCCATGAACTTTTCTCCTGCCATCTTTTTTTTTTTTTTTTTTTTTTTTTTTTTTTTTTTTTTTTTTTTGCGAGGATGAGTGTGGGGAGTGGGGGAATGTTCAGCGACAAAAATTTCAGGTATGTTCGAAATTATGTGTAAAAGTTGTCACGAGTCGCGAACTGCTCTCATTCTCAAATACTGGTCGAGTGAAGTCGAGGTATTCGGGCGATTTCAGTTACGGTACTTCAAGAAATACACATTTTCTGACTGTAATATCTGTCTTATTGTGTTAAACTTTTAACGTAATATTATATTTACTAGTGAGCAAGCAGAAGTTTAAGAGACTAGTTAGGATGAATTACTGCCCAAAGAAGTGGGATACGGAAGTAGTTAGGAATGAAGAAGTACCTTTGTTTTTCTTAGAATTTCGAATGTCTTGATCCATTTGGCATTGCTGAAGCTTTTTCCATGTTTTGATATTTCTTCGGTCTTGCTTCCGTTATCAACCACAAATTCAGAATTCCCTCTCTGGTGCCTTGGCCGTTTCTAAAGCCAAACTGATCTTCGTCTAACACAGCCTCAATTTTCTATTTCATTTTTGTGTATATTATTCTTGTCAGAAACTTAGATGCATGAGCTTTTAAGCTGATTTGCGCGATAATTCTCCCACTTATCGGCTCTTGAAATCTTCGGAATTGCGTTGTGAGGATGATGTTTTTCCCAAAATCAGATGCAATTTGTAACCCTCTTCACTGCAGATGCATTTTGCTGGCATCCTATAAATGAACCGAAGGCTTACCTACATGTACACGTACGTGATGACGTCATATCTGTAGAAATTATTTCACCCAGGTAACTGTACGAATCGACTGTTTCTAGCTGTGTTTCAATGATATTATAGTCATAGGAAACTGCCTTTCTGTTTTTTGTGAAGTGCATAACTTTACATTTCTGAACATTTAAAACAAATTTGCAAATCTCTGTACCACTACGAAACATTACAGGATATGTGTCCAGGTTTTGCCAGCTAGCATTTCATTATAAGTAACTGGTGAAGAGGAAGAACTCTTAGGTCACTATTAATAGTATCAACCATGTCCTTAACATACAATGGGACCTGCAAGGGCCCCAAAAACTTTATTCGGTGCCCACCTGAGATTTCTTCTTAGTCTGTCTATGAATCTACAGCCAAGGTAACATATCACTCTTCTCATATATTTCATGTTAAATGCTAAGCGTGGTCAAAAAGTAACAGGATTTTTTTATTTCACGGACTTTATACACCAGAGTTTTAAAGTTTTTTTTATCTTGTTGGTACACACGTTCCTGATTTGAATTATCAGCTGCATTGACTATTTAGGTTATTGTTAACAGTAGAAAAGGTTTTACAAGCTTTCGGCATCATTTTTCCACCATTGATGAGAGAAAAACAGAATCGCAGAAGGGGCAGAACACCATAACGAAAATTATTAGAATTACATATTATTACCTTCAGATGCTGACGGGCGTTGATATATATCAATGGGGATAGGTGCAAATGTGGAACCCGACATGGACTCGAACCCGGGATCTCATCCTTACATGGTAGACGCTCTGTCCATATTTTTTTTCATTAATCTCATTTTGTTCGTTTTTATGTTCGTTGTATCTGCTCGGGGCGGACGTCGCAAGACACCCAGTTCGTCGTTGATCCATTAACTCAGTTTTTTATTACAGAGGGCAGCTAACCCTCTGACAGAACACGCTGAGTTACCGTGTCGGCATCCATCTGAGCCACCGAGGGCAAAGAGGATAGTGCGATTGCAGGGAGTATCTCACGCAGGCCTCCCGCGAGATCCACATTCTCACCTTATTTGTCCACACACTACATTCGTAGTGACCCTACCCAACACACTCATTACTCGTGGAAGACATTCTTACCAAGTCCCGTAAGAGTCCGGGTAATATGTGTGCATCCGCACAGAAGATGAAGGTCATGGCCGGTATTGTCAGAGCTATATGCTTATATGTAGGTGGTGTCTGTTCTTTCGGACATGTGCGAAAGAACAGACACCGCATCCATATAAGCATATAACTAAAATTGTTTCTAATATTGGAAAAAGCCCTGGCACAAGTATGTTATATCTCAGAGGGATTCCTAAAATGGTCATTCATAGAAGGGCCAAGCCCCAGGTACAACATCACTTGCGCTTGACAACATCTGGATTTATTTCGTAAAAACATTTAAAATTTTCTTTTACAATGAAATGAAACGGAAGGCCAGTTAACAACAACCAATGGTCACAGAGCGCCAGATGGGCTTAAAAGTTCGCTTTGGAATTTATCCCTTTAAACACAACATCAGTAATCACAGAGCGCCAGCAAGCTTAGAATTTACTTTAAAATTCTCTCTTAAAAATTTACAAGATCAAAATCAATAATCACCAAGCACCGAAAAGGTTTAGAAATTTCCTTGAAAATTTTAAGTATTACAACAAGGTGAAGATTAATACAGACCCCCCAGAAGGCTTAAATATTACCATTTAAAAAACATAATACAACACTGTAAGAGAGATGGATCAAGGTTTTTACAGTTCTTCCAAAACAATTTAAGAGAGTAAATGCCCCGCTACAAAACAACTAAACAACCTTGGTGGCCACCAGGGATTCCACAAATGCAAAAACAGTGACAGCAAGCAAAACTGTAGGGACATAAGCGTTTGGAAAACTGTCAATAATTCCAGATATATACATATACTCACCTTAATTTTTGAACCATTCAAAATCATAACAGGAGTTCGACAAGGAGATTGACTGTCCCCAATTCTCTTTAACTTGGTTTTAGATAAAATAGTAAAAACATGGGTAGCACATTAAAAAAACAGAGCCACAAGTGGTATAAGTACCGGCCAAGGAAAGAACAAATTCGAAGTGAAATACTTTTGAATACATTACGGGAAAGGCAATGATCAATGTCTTATAAATATTTACGATTAAAAACAGTCTTGATCACGATTTGTTTATCAGGGTGACCGGTTTCGACCACTACTGTGGTCATCTTCAGACCATTGAGTAGGAACCTCTTTCTGTTGGAGAATCACTCCTATAATCAGCAAAACATTACTTGAGTAGTGATTCTCCAACAGAAAGAGGTTCCTACTCAATAGTCTGAAGAGGACCACAGTAGTGGTCGAAACCGGTCACCTTGATAAATAAATCGTGATCAAGACTGTTTTTAATAGTAAATATTTGAAGTGAAATGCTTAGCCTTTGCTGATGATATGGCACTAATAACTGAAAACCGAACAGACGCAACAGTTATGCTTTATGTGTTACACGATATTGCTGAAAAGACTGGGCTAAAAATATCCTATGAAAAAGCCGAGTATATAGAACACAAACATAATACAGAAAAAAAATTAAAACTGATAAATTGAAATCCCTGGGGGAGTCTATCCAAGCCAATGGACTGGATAACACTACAAATTAATAAAGAACAAAAATTTTATAATTTACATATAAATAACACAAAACTACTACAATAAGAAATCAGTATCCATACAAGTGAGAATTAGACACTATAATTCAATTATTAGGACGCAAGCAACATATGGATCAGTGTGGCCAACATTGAATAAGAAAGGCAAATTAAGAGAACTAGAAAAAAAGAGAGAAACATACTAAGAAAAATTCTAGGTCCTGAGAAAAAGAATGAAAATAAGTGAATTAAAAGTAGAAATGAAGATTTATACAAAAATACCGATCACAGATACAATGAGGAAGAGAGGGCTGAAATTTTATGGACGTTTAAAAAGAATTGAAGAAACACGGATTATAAAGAAAATTTTTAATTACGGTTAGTAAGCAGAAAAAACTGTAGGATGTATGGAAGCAGTAAAGAAAGATGCCAACAAAATAGGTGTTACAGAATAAATAGTACTTGACAAGAATTACTTCAGGCTACTGATACAAAACGGAAACTATGAAGAAGATGAGCCAAAACCTCGACCCAAGAGAGTGTGGACAGATGAACAGAGACGAGCAGTTGGAGAGAAGATGAAGACGTACTGGGAAGAAAGGAAGAAAAAGAAACTCCATAATTCTTAAGTCGGATGCGGCCCATAGCTTGTCAAATTCATAAATAAAATATATAGTGACATAAATCTGCAATAGAGTTTATATTTATGTATTCTGAGGAACATTTAAACAAGAGTGTAATATTTAAACAAAGATTAATCCCAGGTAACTACACAAGTTGTCTCCAGTATCTCCAGTACTCTGTGCTGCTAGATCACTGGATGGCCAATAAAACAGAGTTCAACAACTCGGCGCAATAACTGAGTTCCTAGTACCGACCTTCAACCCAGTAGGACTCCTATTAGTTGGACCCCTTCACGGATCCACCAGGAAACAATACCACAAGTAACACAGCCAGTCACTGTGCAACAACAGGGACGAATTGCAAGTAATCAGGGGCACAGAGAACCCAGGAACGGCAAAAAACACCATACACGTCGTCCGCTGAGATGACCGACCGACCACCTAACTGTCGTTCCTGATAAAATCACAGGCAAGGGAAAAGGTTGCAAGTGAGTCGCCAACTGAAAGCTTGTACCAAGAAGTCACTTCAACGGACGCCAATACAATGGGCAGCGGGGGCAAAACATTTTCGATGGAAAACGAACAGCCATCAGCCTCTCGCGGAACGGAGCCTTTGGTCACTTCCACACAACCGGCCATCCGTCATCCCGACCGCCTCAGCTCGGAGCCCCCAGAAGAGACTCGCACGCCGCGAAAATTCGGCCCATCGGCCGCGGCGAGGCGACTGGGCAACAGGACGACCACAAGAGAAAGAAAGCAGAGGAAGTCGCTCGGAAGATAAGGCCACACGAGCCGACACTACACGACTCAAGCACATTGAAGGTGACAAAGCTGATCAAGGTTCTTTAAGAAGAACGAAAATTCCCGTTACGTTCAGGCCACATCTAGTATGTAGAGGCGGTCTGATGTGCAACTGCTAGAAATTTTTAGCTTAAAGCGATCAAACTAGACAGATGTTCGTATCCAAAGGTATGTGTAATTGTATCAATATATGTATATTCTAATATCGTGCATTATCGTTAAACACAATATCTTCTTTATTATATATTCGAGCTGATTTGTCTTATTCTATTGTAATGCGAAGAATAATTCGATGTTTAATCAGATATTTATGACGATTTTCATTTATTGTTCCATCTCAATTACACTTTAAAATTCTGTTATATGTTTCGGTCCTCTGAATCATCTTCAGGCCTGTTTTAAACCAACCAATTATTTACCAAATACTATTTCACAATAGAGAAAAGAAAGAAATTGTACAGAAAAGGTGAACTTACGTAAGCAATTGCATACAACCTGCCTTTTTTACTTAGAATATTGTAGTTTCCAACTGCGGTCAGTGATTTAAATAGGTAGACGTTAGAGGTAGGGGATAGGCGGGTGTAAGGGAAATGAAGTGAGGCTGATTGAAGGATGGGAAAGAAAGGAGGGAGGGAGTGGTGGGGACGCCATGAGCTTAAGAAAAGAGGCCGTGTTAAAATTATAGAAAGTGCTATTATATAAAATTCTCGTTGAGACCCTATTAGTGCACAACACTATGTGTCTCAAATTTAAGCGGTACAAAGGGATGGGTACTCATGCTATGGGGTCAACAAGATAGGGTCTTACACTAGAGCTACAAAGAGTCAGTAATGTAAAAACCTCCTGTTACGATACCAGAAAGAAACTGTAAAACGGGGATAAAGTAGTACAATTTAAAACTGGAAATAAAGTAGCAAAGACTGAATAATCACCTGAAGGTATTCAAATTTTGAAATTCTGGAAGTATAAGGTTCGTACTCTAAACGTATAAAAATAAAATTGTATAAAGATCTTCTTGTTAAAACATTACATGAATAGGCCTAGGACAATGGATGTATAAATAGTTAAAGACATAAAGACGGTCAAACTACAGAAGTACACTTATGTGGGGGACCAAGAACTGCATGAAGTGTCATTAAATATTATGAGTTAGAAAACTGAAACATGGAAGATACAAAGCCGTAAAAAAGGTAAAACACTAAATTATAAAAGTGAAACTACGTGTAGCAACTAAAGTTATAGGGACGGAGTCTGACAGTTGTGGTTAATTGCGTTTTCTTCCGCTTGGTGGCGTTGTGAGGAGCGCCGTGGTGCTGTATGTACGGAAGCCAGTCTGCAACGCCGGCCTGCTGCTAAGGCTGTGTGAGAATATTCTCGGTGTGTGGTGCTGTTGATCATACTTTCGCTGCGGTGAGGTGGACGATTGCAAAAATACGTTGTTAATCAAATCGTTCTGCTGAGTTGATGGGTTGCCAGGCTCTTACAGGCGGTGTGTAAAAGTATCGATTTCTGCCAACATTGTCAGGAGATGCCCGTTTCATTCATTGTGCAGAACATCCACATGCGTGCCAGTAGTTCCAACAGTAAGCTTCGATGTTAGAAGATGGTCACCAAACGCTGTTTTATTACTACCAATTGAAGCGTGCTTTCTGAAGCCTGTTTGACTAACTTAAACTTTTGAACCATTTTTACACGATGTCTCAGTCCGAAGCGACTACTGTCATTAGTTTTTAACCCTCTAAACAATCTGGTATCGCGAAATTGTCTAGCAATAACCTTCTGACAGACGTTCTTTGTGGCTCATGAGCATGTACACAAATTTCAGGTCTTAGCTTGCTGCCATTGATTTTACGCTACCTTTGTCTTTTAATTTTCTATAGTAATTATTCTGGAGACTGGATAACCGATGCTCACTGCAACTTGTCTTATAATAGCGATTCCTTTGTTCCTCTCATGAGCGCTTAGTGGCAGTTTTAACAACGTATCAGTCTTCGCTACTTTATTTCCAGTTTTAAAATCTATTAATTTATCCCCGTTTTACAGTTTTATTCTGGTATCTTAACAGGAGATTTTTACATTACTGACACTTTGTAGCTCTAGTGAAAGACTCCATCTTGCCGACTCCATAGCATCTCTGCGGATAACCAATCCATTGTACCGCTTACATTTGAGACACACTGTGTTGTAAAATCTTCGCAGGTATTGTTGAAAGGAAAGTGCGAGTATTAGTTGAGGACCAATTGGATGAAAATCAGTGTGGGTTTAGGCCTCTTAGAGGTTGTCAGGACCAGATCTTTAGCTTACGGCAAATAATGGAGAAGTGTTATGAGTGGAACAGGGAATTGTATCTATGCTTTATAGATCTAGAAAAGGCATATGACCGGGTTCCTAGGAGGAAGTTATTGTCTGTTCTACAAGATTATGGAATACGAGGCAAACTTTTGCAAGCAATTAAAGGTCTTTACATGGATAGTCAGGCAGCAGTTAGAGTTGACGGTAAATTGAGTTCATGGTTCAGAGTAGTTTCAGGGGTAAGACAAGGCTGCAACCTGTCTCCTCTGTTGTTCATATTATTTATGGGTCATATGTTGAAAACAATAGACTGGCTGGGTGAGATTAAGATATGTGAACACAAAATAAGCAGTCTTGCATATGCGGATGATTTAGTTGTGATGGCAGATTCGATTGAAAGTTTGCAAAGTAATATTTCAGAGCTAGATCAGAAATGTAACGACTATGGTATGAAGATTAGCATCTCCAAAACGAAAGTAATGTCAGTGGGAAAGAAATATAAACGGATTGAGTGCCAAATAGGAGGAACAAAGTTAGAACAGGTGGACGGTTTCAAGTACTTAGGATGCATATTCTCACAGGATGGCAACATAGTGAAAGAACTGGAAGCGAGGTGTAGCAAAGCTAATGCAGTGAGCGCTCAGCTACGATCTACTCTCTTCTGCAAGAAGGAAGTCAGTACCAAGACTAAGTTATCTGTGCACCGTTCAATCTTTCGACCAACTTTGTTGTATGGGAGCGATAGCTGGGTGGATTCAGGTTACCTTATCAACAAGGTTGAGGTTACGGATATGAAAGTAGCTAGGATGATTGCAGGTACTAGTAGATGGGAACAATGGCAGGAGGGTGTCCACAATGAGGAAATCAAAGAAAAACTGGGAATGAACTCTATAGATGTAGCAGTCAGGGCGAACAGGCTTAGATGGTGGGGTCATGTTACACGCATGGAAGAAGCAAGGTTACCCAAGAGACTCATGGATTCAGCAGTAGAGGGTAGGAGGAGTCGGGGAAGACCGAGGAGAAGGTACCTGGATTCGGTTAAGAATGATTTTGAAGTAATAGGTTTAACATCAGAAGAGGCACCAATGTTAGCACTGAATAGGGGATCATGGAGGAACTGTATAAGGGGGGCTATGCTCCAGACTGAACGCTGAAAGGCATAATCAGTCTTAAATGATGATAATGATGATGATGATGATGATGTGTTGTGCACTAATAGGGTCTCAACGAGAAATTTAGATAATCACTCTTTCTATAATTTTTACACAACCTCTCTTTTAAAATCATGAGATCTCCACCACTCCCTCTCTCCTTCCTTTCCCCTTCTCCAATCAGCCTCACTCCATTTTCTTTCCCCCCGCCTACTTCCTGCCTGCAACATACACCTATGTAAAACACTGACCGCAGTTGCAAAATGCACTGCTCTGATATGTCGTTCTGAGTAGAAATTACTTAGGTAAAAACCTACTTTTATGTACAATTTTCTCTTCTCTATTGTAAAATATCAGTTGGTACACAATCAGTTTTATTTTGTTTTAGATCTGAAGATGATACAGATGATTGAAATATGTACTAGAATTTAAAAAATGTGTAGCTGAGATGGAACAATAAATGAGAATTATCCTAAATATTTCTTCTCTCCTGACGATTATGTCGGCGATACAGACAATGTTGAATCGTTCTATGTGTGGGAGGGATAGGTTAGAACGTGGTATTCTTTATCCAGTTTCCCAGTGACGCAAAAGATAATGTTTTGCTGATTATAGGAGTTTCTTTAATGCTGTTTACATATTTATGGTCCTGCATGAGACCTTTATTCACTATTTCAGTATTTTTGCCCGTTCAGCGACTGTTTATACTGCATACTCACTTAAATGAACAGCTTCACTGAACTTGTTTCCCTCGACTGACCTTTTCTGATGGTACAACCTAGCACTTAATAAAATATTGCCTTACTTCGACATATTGCAGTACTTCGACAAATGTCTTGTAGCACTCGGGTTAAACTGGTTTCGTAAGGTAGTGCAGTTCTGGGAAAGACATTCAGTCTGAGCAGAGTGTAAACTGGCATTTTGATAATGTAGAGGTCCCAACGTGGCAGTTTTCCGACGTGGCACGCCGTCCCCCACGAATACAACGTCCTCGTTAGCTATCAACTGAAAGCAGCCGAAACACAAGAAGAATCCAGTATCCAGACAATCCGAGCAATTTGTGTTCAGGAACGCTTTAACACCGCTCGGAAAGTCTCGCGGCTTCTCCCCAAGCGAGAGATCGTCTGTCGGCCTTGTGTCGCACAAACTGATGCATAATGGCTTCACCAATATCGTCAGTGAGAGTCAAAATCAGGATCAAAAGGTAACATAGACGATCGCGAGAGTGTTGACAACCAGAATCATTATATCGGACCTGAATGTGATGATCAAGAATCAGCGTACATTAGTCACCACTGAATTGAAGTGCTATGTGACATCGCTGGTTAAAAAATTATTTTAATACCGCTCTGTGGCAGGAGCTGCAGCAGTTTTTAAAGCTGGTATCCCCAAAAGTCAGTTCAGGTGTTCATTACTGAAGTCAAGTTCCTCAGTATTCCACGATTTTCACTTATAAGTACTCAGATATATCAACTAATCATCGAGTCCAAAACCTGTTGCTACATACAGTTGCGGAAGGGGTATCATCAATAGAGAACGCATGGTGGGAGGCTATGCCGGCCGGAGTGGCCGTGCGGTTCTAGGCGCTACAGTCTGGAACCGCGAGACCGCTACGGTCGTAGGTTCGAATCCTGCCTCGGGCATGGATGTGTATGATGTCAAATGGTTCAAATGGCTCTGAGCACTATGGGACTTAACATCTTAGGCCATCAGTCCCCTAGAACTTAGAACTACTTAAACCTAACTAACCTAAGGACATCACACACATCCATGCCCGAGGCAGGATTCGAACCTGTGTGATGTCCTTTGGTCAGTTAGGTTTAAGTAGTTCTAAGTTCTAGGGGACTGATGACCTCAGATGTTAAGTCCCATAGTCTCAGAGCCATTTGAACCATGTTTTTGGGAGATCATTCTAGATACTCTGGATCAGGTGGGTTCAGGTGGGTTCAGCACAAATAGACGCAGGGGCACATACTTAATAACGTAAGGTGAGTTTTACGTGCCAGTTTTTAACACTTCTCTTTTTTTCCTTTCTTTAAATTTCTGTATTTGCTTCCAACATCTGAGTTGAGCAAACATTATAGACTTCTGTAACCTGTTTTCAGTCCCGAGTTTGTTTTATTGTAAACATTTAGCAGTGTTTTCTTGAAGCAGTAAATATCATTTCTCAAAAATTCTTATATTTTTACCTCAACAAGGCCTGACGGGGCACAATCTTTATGACATACTATCGCTATTGTTATTTCATTTCGAAACAAAAGTTGCAGTAAGACTTACCAATTTATCACTCAATGCTTACCTCTACAGAGAATTCTTACTAAAATTCCCAGATTAGCGGAAGTTTTCCTTCATGAAATTGAGTAGGTGTCTAGTTTCTAATTACCTAAAGAAAACGAGAAAACAAAATCTACCGCTTTGAGTTTATGTTGCAGAATTCGACTGAAAGCTTTGGCTTCTAAAGCCGTTATCTCTCCTTTCATTACGTGATGAGGATTAACCCCTCTAAAGCGTCTAAGGCTGAAATAAACGTGACCCGTTTCGTAATTAATGTGATAATTGCCAATCTGTTGTGTAGAGACAACGGGAACAAGCTAATAAAGGAGTGGAGCTTGTTGCAGGAGCAACCGAGGCCCTTCTGAGAAAGGATGGGTTGAGGGGGTGGGAAGGTTGGGTGTGTGGGGGGGGGGAGCCCGTCTTAACGCGAGGCGGATGGCGGCTCCGCTCGCAGTGAGGGACAATGTGCCTGCGCGGTGGATCATTAGCGCTCCGCAGAGCCTGGGCCCGCCTCACCTCCAGGTGGCTGTCTGCCTCTGATAGAATGCCGCGGCTGCGTCTGCCCGCACCCGCCGTGCTGCTGCCAGAGGCAGACAGTCCAGTTCTGCGTCAAAAGATGCGTTCGGATTTATGGCGCTTAACGACCTGTCAGATACAGCAGAAGGCCAGAAAAAAGGAAAAAGCTTTGCAGTGTACATGCAAGAGCCAGTACCGAAGCATCAGGAATCTGTCAATTTCCAGGGATGTCAGAAAACTGATTCTCTTAAAAAGCAAAACTTCATCTGAGTTTCACAATATTTTGAGCAAAACGTTAAAAACGTTGTTTATCCGATATAGCCATCATACTCACTGTTTGACTCGAAGTGTCTGGCACTGGTCGGCTATATAATTCCAGTGTTGCCTACTGGCCAAACCCTCTTCGATAGTTCAGTAATTTTCCAGAGTTCACATTATTCTTCGCCGATGGCTGCGTCTGGATATAGTACGAGTGAACACCTCCTCAACGCTCCTACTGGAGGACTTAAACGTTGAAACATGTTTGGCCAATAAACAATATGTTTGAGCAGCGAATGATAACCACTGCAGGCCAGTTCTTCTACGTACTCACTGTCACTCTGTGCCCACAACAAGTCAAATACGAATAAAATGGAAACAAAGCCCTCCTGCGAAACTTGCAGAACTAGCACTACTGAAAGAAACGACATTGCGCAGACATGGCTTCCATCATCTCAAATTTGGAAGGTTTCGGATTTGAAATATCAGTGGTTGTCGAGGAGGGTACTCGCTTCGGCGGTACATATACTAAAATTGGAACGATACAGAGAAGATTAGCGTGGCCCTGCGCAAGTCATTTGTCGAGGAGGTTACCGGGAAGCATTCCGCAAGTTATTCAGTACACCAAAAAACCGCGAATTTCATATTAATGAGGGTCCTAATTCTGTTTTCATTTCTCCAGAATGAGATTTTCACTCTGCAGCGGAGTGTGCGCTGATATGAACCTTTCTGGCAGATTAAAACTATGTGCCGGACCGATACTCGAACTCGGGACCTATGTCTTTCGCGGGCAAGTGCTCTACCAACTGAGGTACCCAAGCACGACTCACGCCCCGCCCGCGAAGGGCAAAGGTCCCGAGTTCGAGTCTCGGTCCGGCACACAGTTTTAATCTGCCAGGAAGTTTCATATCAGCGCACACTCCGCTGCAGAGTGAAAATATCATTCTGGAAACCTCCCCCAGGCTGTGGCTAAGCCACGTCTCCGCAATATCCTTTCTTTCAGGAGTGCTAGTTCTGCAAGGCCCGCAGGAGAGTTTTTGTTAAGTTTGGAAGGTAGGAGACGAGGTACTGGCAGAAGTAAAACTGTGAGCACGGGGCGTGGTTTGTGCTTGGGTAGCTCAGTTGGTAGAGCATTTGCCCCCGAAAGGCAAAGGTCCCGAGTTCGAGTCTCGGTCCGGCACACAGTTTTAATCTGCCAAGAAGTTTAATATTAGCGCACACTCTGCTGCAGAGTGAAAATCTCATTCTGGAAAAATGAAAACAAAATTAGGACCCTCATTAGTATGAAATTCGCAGTTTTATGGTGTATTGAATAACTTGCAGAATGCTTCCCGGTAACCAACTCGACAACCACTGATATTTCAAATCCGAAACCTTTCGAATTTGAGATGATGGAAGCACTGACCTATTAGTGGGCTGAGTAGAGTAGAATGATGTTTTATTTTAGGTACCTCCTCAAGAACTTAGGCACTGTAACTGAACTGTGTCAAGAACAAGACACTGCAACCTTTCACTTTTTGATATACCCACTACAAATAACCTGTCTCAATTTTTGAAGAATCTACACCATTTATAAATGACCTTTATCAGTCGTCATTAAGGTGTGAGTGGCTTAGAAAGGCATTCAGTAGACATAAACAAAAATATTTCGTCGTTTCCTAAATAAAACAAAATGTGTCACAGATAGTAAACCTAAGTTTTAAATCTAATCTTATCTGGACAACTTCTTCTATTTTATTTAAAAGCTGGGGACCTTCAAAAAAAGGAGCAAATAAATAATTTTCTGTATAGTGCATGAGTAGTACTAAAAAATAGTATGTCCATTAATGTTAAATTAGGTCACTCTGCCATTTAGGAAGCTGTAAATGGCCAGCGTGTAGACATTCACTTAAACTAATCATTCATACTTGTCCAGTAAAGTGACTCACTGTGCATTCGACGCCACTTCGACAACTCTGCTGACCCTAATCTGCCCCAGTTATCCAACTGCGGAAAGGGCACCTTCTGCTTAACGTGGAATCTGATCCACGTGTCGTCCCTGCTGACACTTCCCATTATTCAAAAGTGAAGGATAGATTAAAGGCAGACTCAAAATTTCCGTGGTTTGGGAGGAATTAGATCAGGCGGCCTGTTGGTTTCAAGGAACACGCGTTGCCACTACTTTTTCTTTTTCTATTTTTATTTTCCTTATCACTTTATTCGTTATACAACCGAAGGAGACACCTCGGATATAACCGGGGAAGCATCGAACTACAGAATTCTCGCGTCTAATCTCCTTTTCTATGAATCAGTATTAACTAAATTAAAATCTTTTCTTAATGAAACTAATGTAAAAAGAAACGACGTTTCCTGCCATACTGATTCATGAAGCAGGAGCTAATCAAAGTAACTTTTTGTTTCCGCATGAAGATACCTGGTACTCCCTGCTAATGATTGGAAATATAATTCTGCAGATGAGTCTTTCCTTGTGTGAAGTTGAATATTGTACTGTGTATGGAAAGAGAAATATCATAATCGGCATCTTCTGCCAGATGAGCAGATAAAATACTTTGAAAGAATATGGCTAAAATAATAAACCGTCGTCTGCTAGTCGTGTAGTTAAATAAATGGCAGCGTGTGCCCCCAGTGAACTAAATTATATTTGGCTGTTAGTCTCTTTGAGATATCTAATGCTTTGACTTGCGTGAAACTAAATATTTTTATCTTCATATTCAGAATTATATTTAACAATATGTAAGACATAAAGTCTGTAAATGAGTCCGCGGTCATGTTTGGCGCTTTATCTGTAAAAGTTCGTCTTGATCACATAAACTGCACGTATAATTCACAATTACTGGTTCGACCATTGCCTTCTTCAAGTCCGCAGCTCGTGGTCGTGCGGTAGCGTTCTCGCTTCCCGCGCCCGGGTTCCCGGGTTCGATTCCCGATGGGGTCAGGGATTTTCTCTGCCTCGTAATGACTAGGTGTTGTGTGATGTCCTTAGGTTAGTTAGGTTTGAGTAATTCTAAGTTCTAGGGGACTGATGACCATACACTCCTGGAAATTGAAATAAGAACACCGTGAATTCATTGTCCCAGGAAGGGGAAACTTTATTGACACATTCCTGGGGTCAGATGCATCACATGATCACACTGACAGAACCACAGGCACATAGACACAGGCAACAGAGCATGCACAATGTCGGCACTAGTACAGTGTATATCCACCTTTCGCAGCAATGCAGGCTGCTATTCTCCCATGGAGACGATCGTAGAGATGCTGGATGTAGTCCTGTGGAACGGCTTGCCATGCCATTTCCACCTGGCGCCTCAGTTGGACCAGCGTTCATGCTGGACGTGCAGACCGCGTGAGACGACGCTTCATCCAGTCCCAAACATGCTCAATGGGGGACAGATCCGGAGATCTTGCTGGCCAGGGTAGTTGAGTTACACCTTCTAGAGCACGTTGGGTGGCACGGGATACATGCGGACGTGCATTGTCCTGTTGGAACAGCAAGTTCCCTTGCGGGTCTAGGAATGGTAGAACAATGGGTTCGATGACGGTTTGGATGTACCCTGCACTATTCAGTGTCCCCTCGACGATCACCAGTGGTGTACGGCCAGTGTAGGAGATCGCTCCCCACACCATGATGCCGGGTGTTGGCCCTGTGTGCCTCGGTCGTATGCAGTCCTGATTGTGGCGCTCACCTGCACGGCGCCAAACACGCATACGACCATCATTGGCACCAAGGCAGAAGCGACTCTCATCGCTGAAGACGACACGTCTCCATTCGTCCCTCCATTCACGCCTGTCGCGACACCACTGGAGGCGGGCTGCACGATGTTGGGGCGTGAGCGGAAGACGGCCTAACGGTGTGCGGGACCGTAGCCCAGCTTCATGGAGACGGTTGCGAATGGTCCTCGCCGATACCCCAGGAGCAACAGTGTCCCTAATTTGCTGGGAAGTGGCGGTGCGGTCCCCTACGGCACTGCGTAGGATCCTACGGTCTTGGCGTGCATCCGTGCGTCGCTGCGGTCCGGTCCCAGGTCGACGGGCACGTGCACCTTCCGCCGACCACTGGCGACAACATCGATGTACTGTGGAGACCTCACGCCCCACGTGTTGAGCAATTCGGCGGTACGTCCACCCGGCCTCCCGCATGCCCACTATACGCCCTCGCTCAAAGTCCGTCAACTGCACATACGGTTCACGTCCACGCTGTCGCGGCATGATACCAGTGTTAAAGGCTGCGATGGAGCTCCGTATGCCACGGCAAACTGGCTGACACTGACGGCGGCGGTGCACAAATGCTGCGCAGCTAGCGCCATTCGACGGCCAACACCGCGGTTCCTGGTGTGTCCACTGTGCCGTGTGTGTGATCATTGCTTGTACAGCCCTCTCGCAGTGTCCGGAGCAAGTATGGTGGGTCTGACACACCGGTGTCAATGTGTTCTTTTTTCCATTTCCAGGAGTGTAGGTGTTAAGTCCCATAGTGCTCAGAGCCATTTGAACCATTTTTTTAAGTATCAACGTCAATACGTGCACACCCTGGTACATAGTAAGTGCGGGCGAGGGTATCGGTGCGTCCTGTATTCAAACGAAAAACTGATGCCAGTAGAGGGCACTAATGCCGGTGCATCAGTAGTATCATAAATTCAATAGTTAAAATGCAGTATGCGTAGTCATTAATTAATATTACTTCATACGGAAAAATTTGCCTGTGATAATAAAACATAAACTGACATAAAATACATGGATATAAAATCCATGTTTAAATACACATAAACGTTTAGAGTAGTAACAGAAAACTTCATGTTTGGCAAAGTAAATAATACCTATGTGTTAAAAAGTCAGAATAAAAAGTTTCGAAACAAAATCACGTCTATAAATCAGTCGTTCCAACGGAATATCGTCTTCTCCCAGAGCCTTATTTCGACTAGGATCTTTCAGAGCTTTGTCATATTCTTCTCGCGATATCATATATTCCTCTTCATCTTCATCTACGTCCACTTCCCTTCCTAAAATATTGTCTTCATCTTCTCTGTGTAGACCCTCTAAATAATCCTCCCACCTTTCAGCTTTCCCATCTTTGCTTAGGACTGGTTCCCCATCCTAGCTCTTGATATTAACACAGCTGCTTCCCTTTTCTCCAAAGGCCTCTTCAGTTTTCCTGTAGGCGGTATCTATCTTTTTCCTAGTGAAATATGCTTCTAAATCATTACATTTGTCTTCAAGTCATATCCGCTTAGCAATTTTGCACTTCCTGTCAATCTCAAATATTGAACACTTTTATTCCCTTTCCCTTATTTCATTTCTTGCATTTTTAAATTTTCTCCTTTCATCAGCTAAATTCAGTGTCTCTTGTGTTATTCAAGAATTCCGACCAGGCCTTGTCTTTTTACCTGTCTGATCCTCCGTTGCCTTCACTCCTTCGACTCCTAAAATTACCCATTCTTCTGCTGTATTGTTTTCCCCCTGCTCTAGTCAACTGTTGTAGAATGATCCCTCGGAAGCTCTAAACAACCTCTGGTTCTGTCAACTTATTCAGGTCCCATCTCCTTAATTTCCTACATTTTTCCAGTTCTTCAGTTTTAATCTACAGTTTTAATGTCCAATAAAATGTGGTCCGACTCCACATATGCCTCTGGAAGTGTCTTACAGTTCAAAATGTGGTTCCTAAATCTCTGACTGTCATTGAAGCAATCTGAAACCTTCATTTATGATTGTTGAACCAAGCGTTAGCGGTGATTAAGTTATGCTCTGTGCAAAATTCTACCAGGCGGCTTCCGGTTTCATTCTTCTTCTCGAGTCCACATTCACCTACTGTTTTTCCTTCTCTTCCTTTTACTGCTGTCGAACTCCAGTCCCCATCACGATTAAATTTTCGTCTCCTTGAACTATCTGAATAATTTCTTTTACTTGATTATACATTTCTTCAACCATTTTGTCATCTGCGGAGCTTTTTGGCATGTAAATTTGTACTGCTGTGGTAAACTTGGGCTTCATGTCTATATTGGCTACGATAATGCGTTCACTACACTGTTCATAGTAGCTTACCCACACTCCTATTTTCTGATTCGTTATTAAACCTAATCCGCATGACACCTATTTGATTTTGTGTTTATAACCTTGTATTCATCTGACCAGAAGTCCTGTTCCTCCTGTCACTGAACTTCACTAAGAGCTACTGTAACTAACTTAACCTATCCGTTTCCCTTTCAAAATTTTCAAGCGTACCTGTCCGATTAAGGACTCTAACACACCATGCTCTGTTCCATAGAATGCCAGTTTTGTTTCTTCTGATGACAACATTCCCCTAAGTAGTCCCAGTCTGGACATCCGAATGGACTATTTTACTCTGGAATATTTTACGCAAGCGGACGACATCATCATTAACCATACCGTTGAGCTACATGTCTTCGGAAAAAATTACAGCTGTAGTTTCCCCTTGCTTTGCAGTATCAGCGTAACAAGGCAGCTGTGCGTTTCATCTTTTTAACAACAGACTGTTGCCCCTCCAATTTCCGAAAAAAGATGCAGCCCCTCTTCAGTAACCACGTGTTTGTCTGGCCTATCAACACATACCACTCCGCTGTGGTAGTGCATGCAGTACCGCTGTCTGTATCACTACGGCATGCAAGCTACCCCAATCGACGGCAAGATCCAGGGTTCATAACGTTAAGTAAACTTAAAATTATTTAGGAAAAAAGTTTAATAAATTACACAAAACCAAGTCTTTCAGAAATTGCATTTCGGAAAGCAGTGCTTGAAATGCAATGATTCTGATTCGCTAGACTCAGAACAAAACATGCAATGTCCTGTAAATAGTTCCTTGCTATTGCCGAGATATGGCGTTCCAACTCCCCTTAAATATCCGGGAAAATCGTGCTTGGTTTTTTTCCCCTTCCGTTAAAAGGAAGAAAATCGTGTGTCCTTTTAACCAAATCGTCACATTTCTTGCAGCGTACAGTCTATCAGAAGTGAGTATATGAGCAGGTTTTACGTTTTCTGGCGTGGTTTTATTTATAACTGCAAGTTTATGTTTCTCAAAATCCCATATCTCCCCTCAATTTGTACACATGAAAATATGTTCGTCACTATTCATAATTTAAATATTATGCCACAAAATAACAGTAACTAGACGAAAGTGAAGCATTGTACAAAAATGCCTTGTTAAAAAGATGAACGCATGCGTGTGTGTAAATAAAAAAAAGTTCATAAACAATTATTCATTACCAGCTATGTGTATTTCTTAATTTTTTCCAAGCCATTGGCTCTCCGTGACAGTGCATTCATTAAGGATTAACCCACCTCCAGATGACGAGTTGCGTTGGCTCTGTGAGCTAGCCCAGAGGGCCAGCGAGATGCTTGTAACAGTTTCCACAACGAAACTTTGTCTCGAAACCTGGTAGAAAATCCAAAGAGATTGTGGTCGTATGTGAAGTACGTTAGCGGCAAGAAACAATCAGTGCCTTCTCTGCGCGATAGCAATTGAGGCACTATCGAAGACAGTGCTGCCAAAGCAAAATTACAAAACACAACCTTCCGAGATGCCTTCACAAAAGAATACAAGGTAAATATTCCAGAATTCGAATCGAAAAAAGCTGCCAACATGAGTAACGTAGAGGTAAAAATCCTCGGAGTAGTGAAGCAACTTAAATCACTTAATAAAAGCAAGTCTTCTGGTCCAGACTGTATACCAGTTAGGTTCCTTTCTGAGTATACTGATGCATTAGATCCATACATAACAATCATATACAACCGTTCGCTCGACGAAAAATCCATGCCCAAAGACTGGAAAGTTGCACAGGTCACACCAACAGGTAGTAGGAGTAATCCACTAAATTACAGGCCCATATCGTTAACGTCGATATGCAGCAGGAATTTGGAACACACATCGTGTTCAAACATTATGAATTATGAACTGCTTTCCTAAATGCAATTTCTGAAAGACATGGTTTTGCGTAATTTTTTAAACTTCTTTCCTAAATAATTTTAATCGTACTTAACATTATGAACCATGGGTCTTGCCGTCGATTGGGGTAGCTTGCATGCCGTAGTGATACAGACAGTGTGTAAGTAGGCTGTTTAGGTTTTTATATTGGTAACGCCACGTAGCGCTCTTTATAGTATCAAAAATTATTTTTTTCTTTAAACAAAATAATTTTTGATACTATAAAGAGCGCTACGTGGCGTTACCAATATAAAAACCTAAAGTGTTCAAACATCATGAATTCATATATGTCTATTGACACACAGTCAACATGGGTTCAGAAAACATTGTTCCTGTGAAACACAACTAGCCCTTTATTCTCATGAAATGTAGATTGCTATTGACAAGGGATTTCAGATCGATTCCGTATTTCTGGATTTCCGGAAGGCTTTTGACACTGTACCACACAAGCGGCTCAAGCGGCTTGTAGTGAAGATGCGTGCTTATGGAACATCGTCTGAATTACGTGACTGGATTTGTGATTTCCTGTCAAAGAGGTCACAGTTCTCAGTAATTGACGCAAAGTCATCGAGTAAAACATAAGTGATTTCTGGCGTTCCCGAAGGTAGTGTTATAGGCCCTTTGCTGTTCCTTATCTATATAAAGGATTTGGGAGACAATCTGAGCAGCCGTCTTAAATTGTTTGCAGATGACGCCGTCATTTATCGACTAATAAAGTCATCAGAAAATCAAACTAAATTGCAAAAGGATTTAGAAAAGATATCTGAATGGTGCGAAAACTGGCAGTTGACCCTAAATCAAGAAAAGTGTGAGGTCATCCACATGAGTGCTAAAAGGAATACGTTAAACTTCGGTTACACGATAAATCAGTCTAATCTAAAAGCCGTAAAATCAACTAAATACCTAGGTATTACAATTACAAATAACTTAAATAGGAAGGAACTCACTGAAGATGTTGTGGGGAAGGCTAACCAAAGACTGTGTTTTATTGGCAGGACTCTTAGTAGATCTGTTGCATTTTCTAAGGAGACTTCCTTCACTACGCTTGTCCATCCTCTTTTAGAATACTGCTGCGCGGTGTGGGCTTCTTACCAGACGGGACTGACGGAGTACGTCTAAAAACTTCAAAGAAGAGCAGCACGTTTTGTATTATCGCGACATACGGGAGAGCGTGTCACTGACATGATACAGGATTTGGGCTGAACATCATTAAAAGAAAGGCGTTTTTCGTTGCCAGGGAATCTTCTCACGAAATTCCAATCACCAACTTTCTCCTCAGAATGCGAAAATATTTTGTTGACACCGACCTACATATGGATGAACGATCACCACGATAAAATAAGGGAAATCAGAGCTCGTACGGAAAGATATAGGTGTTCGTTCTTTCCGCGCACTACACGAAGTTGGAATAATAGAGAATTGTGAAGGTGATTCGACGAACCCTCTGCCAGGAACTTAAATGTGATTTGCAGAGTATCCATGTAGACGTAGAGCGGCCCCCGGCGACGCAGGGCCGCTCCGAGCTCACTGGCAGCCGGACGGTGTAGCCGCGCGGTTCTAAGCGCTTCAGTCTGGAACCGCGCGACCGCTACGGTCGCAGGTTCAAATCCTGCCTCGGGCATGGATGTGTATGATGTCCTTAGGTTAGTTAGGTTTAAGTAGTTCTAAGTTCTAGGGGACTGATGACCACAGATGTTAAGTCCCATAGTTCTCAGAGCCATTTGTTGAGCCATCTGAACCATTTTAACATTTTTTTTTTTTAGCTCACTGGCGCTGCGCGGGCCAGCCGATCTGAGGTACGCTGCCGCGGCTTGGCAGAGCACAATGCGCGCCGCTTCTTCTAGTGCACCACTGGCATCCAGAGGTAGTTCCAAAACCGTTGGTTCGAAGGAGTTTATAAAAATCAGTATTTGTTAAACATTTCGACATTTTGAAATTCAAACCCTTTCCTAGCACCGACAAAGCCATGTAGTGCAAAGATATCTCTGTGAGATACATCACAAAAAACAAGGTGTAATATCTTACTACATGACATGGAAACACTCAAGATTAGCAAAGTGCTATGCAGTGCTTGAAATCACGGCATGCTGACCAGTCAAAATATCAATAATTGTCCAGAATATTACCCCTAAGTTATTTGGGCAAATACCAATGATGAAAGACGCATTTCTGTATTAACACCAATCTTAAATGCTTTGTTAAATGTGATTTGTTTTAGAATGATGGATCACATACCCAGATATGAGATACTTAGTTACAGTGTCGAATCCTGTGGGTCCTCTGCAGTAAGTACTAAACATACACTCCTGAAAATGGAAAAAAGAACACATTGACACCGGTGTGTCAGACCCACCATACTTGCTCCGGACACTGCGAGAGGGCTGTACAAGCAATGATCACACGCACGGCACAGCGGACACACCAGGAACCGCGGTGTTGGCCGTCGAATAGCGCTAGCTGCGCAGCATTTGTGCACCGCCGCCGTCAGTGTCAGCCAGTTTGCCGTGGCATACGGAGCTCCATCACAGACTTTAACACTGGTAGCATGCCGCGACAGCGTGGACGTGAACCGTATGTGCAGTTGACGGACTTTGAGCGAGGGCGTATAGTGGGCATGCGGGAGCCGGGTGGACGTACCGCCGAATTGCTCAACACGTGGGGCGTGAGGTCTCCACAGTACATCGATGTTGTCGCCAGTGGTCGGCGGAAGGTGCACGTGCCCGTCGACCTGGGACCGGACCGCAGCGACGCACGGATGCACGCCAAGACCGTAGGATCCTACGCAGTGCCGTAGGGGACCGCACCGCCACTTCCCAGCAAATTAGGGACACTGTTGCTCCTGGGGTATCGGCGAGGACCATTCGCAACCGTCTCCATGAAGCTGGGCTACGGTCCCGCACACCGTTAGGCCGTCTTCCGCTCACGCCCCAACATCGTGCAGCCCGCCTCCAGTGGTGTCGCGACAGGCGTGAATGGAGGGACGAATGGAGACGTGTCGTCTTCAGCGATGAGAGTCGCTTCTGCCTTGGTGCCAATGATGGTCGTATGCGTGTTTGGCGCCGTGCAGGTGAGCGCCACAATCAGGACTGCATACGACCGAGGCACACAGGGCCAACACCCGGCATCATGGTGTGGGGAGCGATCTCCCACACTGGCCGTACACCACTGGTGATCGTCGAGGGGACACTGAATAGTGCACGGTACATCCAAACCGTCATCGAACCCACTCATTCCTAGACCGGCAAGGGAACTTGCTGTTCCAACAGGACAATGCACGTCCGCATGTATCCCGTGCCACCCAACGTGCTCTAGAAGGTGTAAGTCAACTACCCTGGCCAGCAAGATCTCCGGATCTGTCCCCCATTGAGCATGTTTGGGACTGGATGAAGCGTCGTCTCACGCGGTCTGCACGTCCAGCACGAACGCTGGGCCAACTGAGGCGCCAGGTGGAAATGGCATGGCAAGCCGTTCCACAGGACTACATCCAGCATCTCTACGATCGTCTCCATGGGAGAATAGCAGCCTGCATTGCTGCGAAAGGTGGATATACACTGTACTAGTGCCGACATTGTGCATGCTCTGTTGCCTGTGTCTATGTGCCTGTGGTTCTGTCAGTGTGATCATGTGATGTATCTGACCCCAGGAATGTGTCAATAAAGTTTCCCCTTCCTGGGACAATGAATTCACGGTGTTCTTATTTCAATTTCCAGGAGTGTATTTCACTGATTGTACTTTAAAGTATCTGAATGAGAAGATTTCATCCACAGAGTAATTTTTTGTGATCTGCATAAGCCATTCATCGACATCTGCTTGCATACAGTGCAAGATACCAGACGGTGCGTGGCAGAGGGTACCAAGTACCACTGGTAACCGTTTCCTTTCCTGTTGCTTATATCTCATCCTCATGTTTCTTATGCGAAATCTTATGTTGGTGGCATGACATTATCCTTTTGATTTTCAAGGTACAATGACTAAGTGGATCACTTCATATTTAACTAACTGCAATTAAAGCTTCAGGATAGACAGCTCATGCACTTTTCATTACGAATATTCTTCAGAGTGGTGACAAATTTTTAGTCATGTTCCACAAGGTTGCCGGCCGGTGTGGCCGTGCGGTTCTAGGCGCTCCAGTCTGGAACGGCGTGACCGCTACGGTCGCAGGTTCGAATCCTGCCTCGGGCATGGATGTGTGTGATGTCCTTAGGTTATTTAGGTTTAAGTAGTTCTAAGTTCTAGGGGACTGATGACCACAGATGTTACGTCCCATAGTGCTCAGAGCCATTTGAACCATTTTTTTCCACAAGGTTCACTATTGGATTAACTCTCTTCGTTTTATTTGCAAACAACCATCAGTCTCACACTGATAAAGCAGTGACGATAAAAGCACCATACCCAAACCCAATAACATCTTACAGGAGAATAAACGCAATATGGAGAAGACTTATAACTGTCCTGCATATGGCCTACCACTTACAAGAAAGAGTTACTGACTTTTGTACTATGAATGCATGATGTATTGCCATCAATAAACGAAAAGCATGGGGAAAGGAAATGCACAAAACAATGTTCACAAATTTTTGGTATGCATACTTATCAGAACTTGAATGGGAAATCATAAATCATACTTTTACTCAAACGCCTAATTTCTGCATTTCAGATAGATTGCCTCCAAACTGCACACCATGCTGTACCTCCGGGCACCCTCGCTCTTTTTTGTGAATATATTTGGAGACAAGCTTTCTTCATTGAAACTTACTGCTACTGAATGTTGTTGGCGATTGTTGATGTCGCGGTAAAGATAACAGGAATTAGTTCAAAAAATGGTTCAAATGGCTCTGACACTATGCGACTTAACTTCTGAGGTCATCAGTCCCCTAGAACTTAGAACTACTTAAACCTAACTAACCTAAGGACATCACACACATCCATACCCAAGGTAGGATTCGAACCTGCGACCGTAGCGGTCGCTCGGCTCCAAACTGTAGCGCCGTCCAGACTGTAGCGCCTAGAACCGCACGGCCATTCCGGCCGGCAGGAATTAGTTAATGAGTGAACTAATTACTGGGAGGAAGATGCTGCATGCCATAACAAAGTGCTGGGCAGCGATATTCCAGTCAGATTTTTTCTAGATCTTTCGGAAACTGGTCACAAGAACGGATCCAGTGGCAACAGAACTGAGTGAAAACAATGTGCATTGATTAGATCTCCCGTAGCGTTGCTATCGTTCTCACGAACAGAGAACGCAGAATATAGGTCGAGCCATTTGCGTGAAGACGAGGCCCTTACAGTGTATAGCGCGTGTGGAAAACTGGCCAAAACCACGACGCGGCCTGGCAGCGGTCCGTGGACGACAGCCAAATCACGCCACCCGTCAACTTTCACACGCTCCGCTCGTCCGGCGTGCTGCGAGAGGGGCATTTCAGATGAACTTCTTACATTAGCTTCTAAGGCTGTCATAACCCGGAATCACTGTTCAGTAGCTGAGGTCTGACTTTAGGCTACTGTATGACGCACATTTATGTACATGTTATGGGGGATCACAAGAACGCAGTATCTTTGACAACGCGACAACCCGCCCCACAGTTGTTTATTGACGTCTGAAAGCTGCTTATGGGGAGTTGATGTGGCCCTGTGCAGACGTAGTAGATCACGGCATTGTCCGTTGTCTAGTTAGTTCTTTAGGTAAGGAGCACAATTTCGTAGCATACTAAAATGGTGAACGAAACGTTTTGATTCATTTTCCAAGAAACCATCCAGACATTCGCTGTAAACAGTTCAGCAGGAGCATGGAAACACGAACCAGGATCAGTATAAAATTTGTCTTGATGAATAATTTATAAAATGAAGTCCTGTTTCGTTCCTCACACAGCCATCTTCAGACAGTTAAAATATTGTAACAGTAAATAACACATACTGAGTCATAAGTGAGTTTTAATGACGCAGTGCCGGCCGGGGTGGCCGATCGGTTCTAGGCGCTACAGTCTGGAACCGCGCGACCGCTGCGGTCGCAGGTTCGAGTCCTGCCTCGGCCATGGATGTGTGTGGTGTCCTTGGGTTGGTTGGGTTTAAGTGGTTCTAAGTTCTAGGGGACTGATGACCTCATAAGTTAAGTCCCATAGTGCTCAGAGCCATTTGAACCATTTTGACGCAGTACTGAGCCGTGAGTGGCTCATGTTCGTGCCATCTATTATGTAACATCTTGTTTTACCGTACGGCCGCCTCGTCATTTTAAATTTCAATTACTGGTGTCACTGAATTACTGTCTTGCCTGCCCGTGATTGGCGCGTATCGATATTTGCCCTGCCGTATTATCTTTGCAGGACCGCTATTACTTCCCGGTCGTGATGTGTCGTGGAGAGAGATCGGACCTGGAGCGGTTGGAATTGGAACGTGGCAGAAGTGCAGTCGGGACGTAGCAGCAGTCGGGGAGGGAGCGCTAGGGAGGCGCGGACAGCCAGTACTCTCCGACCGCTCGCGACACAGGATGAACTGTCCGACGGACGGAGGTGGCAGCGGGATCGACCGCTGGTCGGTCGTTCAGTTGGTCGCCTCTGTAGGTGACGTGTGTTTGGTATTTTGACCGTTTCTAGGCCTCGTCATTGGGTTCTCTTTAAGTGACGTGTGTTTGGCCTTTCGACCGTTTCTGAGCCTCGTCACTGGATCGTCTTGCTCGACGTGGATCGGTTCCTTCTTGTGCGGAGACATCGTGGCCAATGGGCAAGAGTTACCTCTGCATGATTGGGTCCGAGCCAGTGTGCCCGGATCGCCGGATCTCCCAGTTCCCGATGGACAGCGGACGCACATGGTTTGGGTGCCAACGACCTTGGTTGGTTGTTGGTCGGTCGTCTGGTCAGACGATGTGTGTTTTTCGTCACCGACCGTCCTTCGGGTTTGTGTGTGTCCGCCGGTGATTGGCTCTAGTTGTTCATCAGTGATTCGTTTTACGAGTGTTCGAGTTTCTTGTGGCAGTGTTTCGTGGAACACTGTGTACCTTGTGTCAGTTCGACCGAGCAATGCTTTAAATGCTTTAATGCTGTCTGCGTACTGCAGTAGCCAGTTGGTCGGTTTCGACAGAGCAGCGAGTGAGTGTTCTTGCCGTGTTGATGCTGTCCGCCAGGGCGTGTAGTTTCACAGCCGTTGCGATGTTCATGTATGTCAGTAGTTATTGTGCCTTGGATTTTTAACACACCAATATTTGGAGACGAGTCTTACTCGTCTCTTCGCCTCGCTGGCATTTTTGTTGTAGTGCCATTGGTCTGGTGACCGAAATCGGTTGGTTCGCCGGCTGTTTATCGGTTGGGTTACCTTCCGTGTAAGACATCGTTGTTCGGCTGTCTGTCTCGCCTAGACGGGCGTTAGAGTTACAATTCCAGGCCGACCCTTGGAAACTTCTGAGCGCCGTTCCGTGTCTGTTACATAGTAACTTCCCTGTTTGAGTTTTAGTATTTTGGTTAATGTGTGGCCTTCAGCCGAGTTTTAATATATCCTGAATTAATGTTCTTGTCTTGCCCTTAAGGCATGAGGTTGTTATCTTTTATATGGGGCCTTCAGCCGAAATTTTTATGAGATGTTTTAAGATAAGGCTTTCTGCCTTTAAGTGGAAACTCCTTCCGAGGCCTTAAACCGTTAAAATATTTTGTTGATATGTGGCCTTCAGCCGAGTATTAATATCTCTTAAATTAATGTTCTTGCCTTGCCCTTAAAACTTGAGATTGTTATTCTTAATTTTATATCAAATGTTTTATGGTAGGACCTTCTTCCTTTTAAAATTGAAACCTTTCTTTTAGGGCTTAAGCCGTTAGATTATTTGCTGATGTGCGGCCTTCAGCCGAGTGTTGATATCTCTTAAATTAATGTTCTTGTCTTGCCCTTGAGGCATACGCTTGTGATGCTTTTATTTGCTTGAAATGTTTTAAGATAAGACCTTTCTGCCTTTTGATTGAAACTTTTCTTATCGCTTAATATGCGACCTCCAGCCAAGTTCCACTAAAATTAAGTCGCTAAGGCGATTCAGCCTGTTTAGATTGAAGATAAAAATATTTTTGGGTGAAACCTCCAGAGCAACCTTGTATGTCAATTCCTTGCTTAGGCCTTGTGTCTTGGCTTTTGAGTGTGGCCTTCAGCCAATCTAAAGTTAATCAAAGGAGATCGATTAAAACATTGAGTGTTTTGCATTCTTGTGTAATATTGTGTGTGCACAAATAAAGTTTGTATATTGAGTGCAACTGACAGCAACCTATTTTGAGCTACTCACGGTAACAATATTTCAATGATCTGAAGATGCTAGCCTGAGCGGTCTATACCAGATATTACTTACTAATGTCTGATCACCATAAATAAATTTTACATTCAGAATTAAAATCGCCAACTCCGTGTACCAGACCATGTCAAGTTTTATACAAATCTGCATAGTCGAACGGGAATTTGAACACTGATATACCAGAAATTGAATGCATTTTCTTAACCATTTCGCCACATAGCTCGCTCAAGTGTTTAACTACAAAGTTACAAGCATGAACATTCCTTTACGGGGATTGAGTTCAAAACATTTAAAGAATCTAGTTGATCTTAAATTGGAATACGAAAATAGGCTAGTGGATGGCTTATGAACACGGACACACACACACACACACACACACACACACACACACACACACACACACACAAAATTTCATAAAATCTGTAGTTGTCGGGAGATAGAATATACTCGTATTTTCATTAAACGTGCGATTATCAGATAAAATAACTAAAACAGTTTTTTAAATGAATATTGCTCTGGTCACTAACAAAATGTGTGGGGGAAGAACCAGCCACTCTGATAAACAATTTAAACCTTTGCCGCGACGATTTAGAAAGGGATTCAGTCGCCGCAAAAAAATGTTAAATCCGAGTTACACTTGCCCAGTCGTTATTTAAAACAGCGCACACACAAAGCTAATTGTAACCATATCCTCTTGTCAGCAAAAACAATTTGCGTATCCGCAGCCGAAATTGCTTGGAAAAAAAAACTCGACCGAAATGTCCGCTGTTATTAACAGTTTTTATTTTTACAGAATAATTCATCTTATTGCACAAAATGATTATTTTTAATTGAAGCTACCCACGGAAGACTTCGCATTCAAATCAGAAAAGATGTTTTATCAATTCAATTGTTTTCTTACGAATTCTCGGAGGAATTGTTCTGGTCTAACTAGAAGACACTTAGTTTCTCTTCATGATGTGAATCTCAGCTGCTCGAAGCGAAGTTCTTACTTGTGTACGTAATTTTTCCTATGTAGGAGCCGCTACAATGATTCCGCGTTGTTGCAGATAATTATTTCGTGATTAATTCCTTCGTGATTCCTAGCAGAGCAGTCTTCTGTTCGACGGGCTATAGCTGTAACCAGTTGCTTGAATATCGTGGTTATCCTGCACAGGATATACTCGTACATGGCAGAGACATTGAGGAAGTCGCGCCAGAAAGTGTAAGATCGGTTTCAAATTTAGATACGTATGGTCGGTGACCGACAGATTATTCGTCTTGCTCAAAGTTTGCGCGTGGCTCGGTAAATATCATTGGATGCAGG